>NW_023425346.1:20410971-21035971 GCF_014108415.1 Molossus molossus
CTGAAAAGCACATGATATATATATATATAAAACACTGAAAATGAAAACCAGCAGTACAGAAGACAATTCTTAGCAGTGACTTTTTTGCTACGTTTCTATCACAGTTTAGGTGACAACTGCTACTGTTTCTAGCTTCCTGAGTTCTGAGCAATTTCTCAATTGGGTTCTGGCAGTGAGGTGGGGGTGGTTGGATAGTATGGAGAACTTCTTATCTGATGTGACAGTAGTTGTTTTAATGTGAGAACTGGCTAAAAAGGGAAACCTGAAAAAATGATTCTGAAAAAATGATGCCCTTCTCAAACCTTTTATTATAGTTTGAAGCCCTGTGAGCACACATCTCTTTCCAGTCTCGTGATGGAGGGTCTAGGCCTGATGCCTGCGTGTACATTACCCACCACGCCCAATGTCTCTGTCTTAAGGGGGGGTGCTTAGACCTTTGTAAAGCAATCTGAGCACAGACTCCTTCTAAATATTGATAGTAATTTCCCCAGGCTTTTAAAATTCCTTCACCCCCCTCGCCCCCACCTAATTAAACACACCACTGAAATCTTTCTACAGTAGTCAGCCTATTTTTCATAGAATCAGCTCTCTTTTTCACTCATTTTATCGGTTTATATAATATTTAGAGGTATCTTATATAATTTTAATAGCATGTAAGACTGTTAAGAACAGGTTAAGGAACAAATTCAGCATGCGCTGGCAGGCACCGAATGAAATGGTGGGCATGAAAGAGCAAGGGCCTCCACAAGTGGTCTCCCAGTCCCGGGCCTGGATTGGGCCACTGTGTTTTGCAGAGCAAGTCGAGGATGTTGGTTCATCTGCTGATTTGGTTAATGGAGGTCCCTCAGAAGAGCATCACCTGTACCTTTGAAGTATCTCTTAAGCCAAAAGCCAGAGGTATTCTTGACCTTGCTGCAGGACCTACTCAAAGTGACCAGAGCAGATTTTTTGTTGTTGTTCTGGTGACTGCCCTGTTGATGGAGCACACTCATTGGCTGATTTTCTTCACTTTAACTCTGAAGGCGGCTTGTGGGCTGGTGCAACAACACTCCCAATACTTATTATGCCCCGAAATTACTAAAATAGTTTGGACAAATCTTCATAATTATCACCACTGGTGGTATACGTGTTAATGTACTTACAAATAGGAGGTGTTATATAAGATGCTGAGAATGCAGACTATGACTCTTGGGCCCTGCTCTTGAGAAGCATAACATCAGTTGGAGAGGAAGACGTTTATGTATACAAATGTACACACATGACGAAAGATAAAGTATGGGCGATATATGCAAATTACCAGATGAGTTGTATAGTAAGAGCTCTAGAAATGCAGATGGATTGAATACTATAGTCCTGCTCATGTTTTACTCATGATATAACCACTCATATCTCGTGGCATATTTGGACACAGGTGAGATAACTGGACTTGGACAGGGACATTCCAAGAGGGGACTGACACAAAATGGACAGGTCAGTGGTGAGAACAGATATGAGACGTCCACTGCGTGTGCTGGGGAGTCCATCCCAGGTGGAAGAAGTCAGTGTTTTGAGCATGTGTGTACGGGACGAAGGTGCTCATGCCAGGGGTGCTAGCAAAGGCAATGTTCTGTCATGGGGCTTCAGCATGTCTTTCTCAGAGGAGACAGGGCTGAAGCCACAGTGCAGGGGTTCATGGGAGCTGCAGCCAAAATGTAACTTAGCCCTGGGTATTGACCAAATTGAACGCTCTTGACATTAGACACTTGATGAAGGAAGGGGAGCTCATGTTAGCCCTAGAAAGTGGCACATACTTCCACTCTCCCACCCTGTTTTGGGAAAGGACACTTTTTCAATTTCAGCTTTTCCCCTGAGGATGCATGTGACCAGTGGAGAGTGTGGCACTTTCTGACCCAAACTTTGTCTGCTCTGGGCCCCTGACAAGTCTCCCTTTTAGGGAGGAACTCGGAGGAGCTGTGTACAGTCTCCGCATCTTCATCCGAAGAGGATGGGTGGTGTACCACTCTGAGCAGGCTTGCTCCGTGATGATTTCAGCCATGAGCCCTGCCCTTCAGAATGTGACTGGTTGCCCTCCATTCAGAAGTTTTTTTCTCCTAAGACAGGAGAATGGTTATTTGATTTTTATTGTCTTAGTGAGTTTATCTTATTCAGCAAAGCATTTGGCCAATACTAGAAATCAAAACCTATTTCTAGCTGGGTCTTTTTAGTTCATCTACACTTTCTTGGATTCCTTGTATGTTTTAAACCAAATCAGAAGCTCAGTATCTAACTCTAAACAGAGTGGTATTATTTTGAAAGTGAAGTAATCAATGACAGCAGTATTCAGTGCGAAATGCTTTCACATAGGTGATGCCTGGTTTCCCTTCCTGCATCTCTCCTGAAGGTGATCACGAAAACAATATTGCAACATTTCTCTTTTAAAATATGTTTTTATTGATTTTTTAGGGAGAGAGGGGTAGAAACATTGATGTGAGAGAGAAACATAGATCGGCTACCTCCTGCGTGCCCTCTACTGGGATGAAGCCTGAAACCCGGGCATGTGCCCTGACTGGGAATCAAACTGGGACCTCTCAGTCCATGGATGGCACTCAGTCCACTGAGCCACGCTGGATGGACAAAACATTTTGTTATTTTAGGAGAAATTCCAACCAGGTCTGTGATTAGGGTCTGCTAAGGGATACTAGGCCTGGAAAATTAGACTTTGATGTCTTCGCCCCACAGTCCCCACAGATAGTTCCACTGGTACCTGTTGAGGAGAGAGTCTTAGAGCTGAAGCCTGTAGACCAGTCTGGGTGGCCATGTGAATGCCTAAGGAAGCCACTTTGTGTCTACTGGATTCTTTGCTCCTCAGGGGTGGGATCACCAGTACTACACATTTCTGTGGGGACTTAGGGGCCCCATTTCCATACGTGAGTCTGTTATGTTGCTTCCTGTATTGTGCCATCACTATGAATTTTCCTCTTTGACATTCAGGGAGGTCTATATGTGTTTGTCGTGTCTTCCCCATGAGGAACAAGGCCATGACTTTTCATAGATGTATCTATCCATGGTGTCTAGAACAGAGTCTGCACATAGAAGGTAGACAATATCTGTAGAGTATGTTCTTTATTTGTGTATATTGGTATACTCCCACCAACCCACTGTCCCCTGTGCCAACCATACACTAGTAAACAGTCCGAGATGCCAATCATCGGTGGATAAATGATTAGGAGAAGTCACTGATAATGGCCAAGCAGGACCCTGCTGCCACAGGACCTGGAACACCAAATAGCTTGTCAATGGTGGGTCAGTAAGGATTCTATTACCAAAACTAAGACTAGGGGTTTGATTCTAAATCCCCAGACTAAGGCTTCAAGTCTTGGGGTGGACTCCAATCTCTTTAGTACAGCCACTGGCCCTGCACTAAGATGAGATGAGTGTTGCTGGGACAGAAATCAAGACAAAGCATGATGGAACCTTTTTTTCAACAGGGAAAGTCATGTGTGTATTTTTTAAAATTTATTTTCAATTACAGATGATATCAATATTATATTAGTTTCAGGTGTACAAAATAGTGATTAGACATTTGATACATTACAAAGGGCTCACCCCAAGTCTAGTACCTACCTGGTACCATACAGTTATTACAATATTATTGACTATATTCCCTATGCTGTACTTTACATCCCATGACTATTTCTATTTTATTTTTATTGGATTTATTGGTGTTACTAGAAGGGTTAGTAATGTTTTAAAGGGTAAAGGTAAAAGTTTGCAAAAGGCAGAAAGTGTGGAAATTGTGTTGCTTGCATGACCTTTGCTCAGCCTTTTGTTGAGTACAGATAAAGTTTATCTGGATTGCCCGCAAGGCAATGGATAACCCAGCAGATGCCGGACGAGATACCAGACAAGCCCTACTGCAAAGTGGACAATGGGCCAGATAAAGTACATCAGCAGGAACTGCCGAAAGCTAAAAGTAGGGTATATCACTGACACCCCAACCCTAATTTGAGGCTGAACTCTTTTCGGCTCAGCCCTCTTGCACCCAGGCACACGCAATAAAGCCGTTTTGCTCTCCATTGGCCTTGTGTTGTGGATGTGATCTCCCGCCAGCTCAGACCTTTTAGTTATGTTGGTTAATAAAATTATATAAGTGTCAGGGGTACAATTCTATAATACATCATTTGTATATTATATTGTGTGTTCACCACCCGAGTCATGTCTCTTTTTATAACTGACAATTTCTACTTCATCTCCTTCATCTTTTTCACTCATCCCCCAACCCCCTCCCATCTGGCAACTATCAATTCATTCTCTGTATCTATGAATTTATTTCTGTTTTGTTTCATTACTTTGTTTTTTAGATTCCACAAACAAGTGAAATCATTTGGGTTTTCTCTTTCTCTGTCCAATTTAGCATATTACCCTCTAGGTCCATGCATGTTGTTGTAAATGGCTAGATCCATTCTTTTGTTTTATGGCTGAGTAATATTTCATTGTATGTATGTACCACATCATCTTTATCCATTTGTCTACTGATGGACATTTAAGTTGCTTCCATACATTGGCCTTTGTAAATACTATTTCAGTGAATTATAGGGGTGCATATAGGTTTTCAAATTAGTGTTTTTTATTTCTTTGGATCAACACCCAGAAGTGGGGCTGCTGGGTCATATGCCTGAGCTCTATTTCTTTAACTCTTTTGGCCAATGTGATGCTTACAACTTGACTAGAATCAGGCATCTTTAGTCCTTGTGGGGCTGAGTGACAAGTTAGTTGTTAATTAGCTGAATTTGTGAGCAAATAGTTGTTATTTACAAATCTTTATTAAGAAAGTTTAAAAAAAAATCACCTCAATTTCTTTCTTCTTCTTTTTTTTTGCTTTCTCTGAAAACCAAGTGTTTTATAACAAATATATATATTTTCCACGATTCCCTAGATTACTGGCAGAAGACAGCATACGACTTCCAAAGCACTACTTTTGGGCACATAAACAGTGTATTAGCTTATGGCAGGGGGACTCTCCTCATATTTATTCCATTAAACAGAGTTTTCTTGGAATCTGCTACCCTTCCAATCTTCGCTGCTCCATTGGAGCGCGTGCCAGCCGCTCCCATTCTTCCCCAGGCACGGCCGCCGTGCAATATCTCCTGCTGTTGAGAGCCAACCCCTAGGAAAGCATGCATCACAGGGACGTCAAGGCCATGTATAGTGAGTCCTGTTCCATATTTCTAATCTCCCTTCTGTGTTTGTGTCTCTCTCTGCCCAGAATTTTTATGTTTCTCTGAATTTCCAAATCACCTGCTATAATTGCCCATTTCTCTTTCCCAGCTGCTCTCTTATGTTTTTTATAAATAGGCCCAGGAGAAAATGTTCATTCAAATCAGAAAGAGATTATTTCAGAGAAGAGAGAGCATTGGCAATGCTATTTGGAGTTGAAACCTGTGACATGCAAAGAATAAACATGCTGAGCAAGGGCTACAGCAGAAGGTAACAACTGAGCACATGGCAGCCAAGAGCCAAGTCTCTGGGCTGAGGAATGGGTGATCGAAGAGCTTCAGAAACTGGTTGTTTTTATGTGAAAGAGTTATTTAAGAATAAACAACCTGAAACTTGTTATTGTCACTTACTTTTTACCAGAGCTAAAATAATTAAGCAAATAATCTTTTGAGAACTATGACTAAGAACTAGACACTTGGGGGAAATGCAAACTTTCTGCTTGATCTTGTCCAATCAATACAAACGCCAGGACTCCCTGTTCAATTAAAACAGTCAAAAGATTTCTGGCATTCTCATGAGCTTTCTGAAATCTTAACATAAATTCTGTAGCAACTGATGGATTTGTTTGCTCCAGAATCCTAGCATCTAGTGTGACTTCTACATTTAAAAGGACCTTGGGGCATCTGCCCAGGTGAATAAGTCCCTTGTTTCTAGAAGAATTCCTAATACCAGTAGTAATTCAAAAATTGCTAGGACTAACATTGTACCTTCAAATTTGGAGTGGCTAGTTCCCATAGACTTGTTATTTCAGTTTGAAGATCTGCATACTTTCTTACTGGTCTGAAACTATGTAGTTTCATGATTGATGGAGAAGTTGCTAAGTTTTTTTATCACCACAATTTAGCCCTGGCCAGTTTGGTTCAGTGGTTGGAGCATCGGCCTGTGGTCCAGAGAGACCCGGGTTTAGTTCCCACTAAGGGCATGTTCTTTGGTTGCAGTTTGTCCCCGGCCCTGATTGGGTTGTGCGGGTGGCAGCCACTCGATGTGTCCCTTTCACGTCGATGTTTCTCTCTTCCTTTCTCTCCCTCCTGCTCTGTCTGAATAAAAAAATGGAAAAATGTCCTCAGGAGAGAATAAAAACAACAACAACAAAAAAAACCCACCAATGTCCTCGGGAGAGAATAAAAACAACAACAACAACAAAAACCCACCACATTTTAAAATCGAATTGAGCTAAGGACATGTTCTGTTTGCAGGACACCATGTCTGATGTTCAGTATTGTAATCTATATTCACCCATCCCTCAGGCCTGAGAGTTGGTTATCTTCCACACTACCACATCTTTCAGTGTGTGGCCCCACCACCAACCTGGTTCTTCAAGCCAGTAACCTCTGAGTCCACCTTGGCTCCTCTCTCTCCCTTAGTCCCCACACCAGCCCATCACCAAGTCCTGTTGTTTCCTCTCCTTAAATATCTCTTGAATCTCTTTTATTCCCATCAGCCTAGTGCATGCTTTTTCTCTCTCCCCAGGACTACTGTAAAAGACTCTTTGTGACCTTGCTGCTAATCTTGATCCCCACCCACCCTCCACCCAGTATCCCTAAAGTAACATGTGTGATCATTGACAATGCAAACTGTTGATGTCAATCCCAGGTCTACAGCATTCTGTGGTTTAAAGGTCAGTTGCCTCAGTGTGGCTTTCAATGTGCTTGCCCTTGACCTTTCTAGCCATGTTGCCTCTCCTTCAGCAGCATGCCAAGCACTCTCTGATGCTCTCCTCTCCCCTTCACCCAGCCAACTTCTCTTCAACCTTAAAGATTCCTCTTACACTTTACTTTCTCCATGGAGTCTTCCTCATCACTTTAGCTCCATTGGGACCTCTTGCTTTAAGGCTGTACAAAATACTGCACTTTGTGGTAGCACAGATCTCATTACTATCTGATTACTCTAGGCTTGCTGGGTAGGCTTCATGAAGGCAGCGGTGGGTCTGTCTTGTTCACAGAGCTTGGAACATATCAGTAAATATTTGTTGCACACATGAAGGATCATAAAAATGACCAATCACCCTTTCTTAAATGGTTTTCCATGTAGAAGAGACCTAAGTCAACAAAGCAAAATAGAAGACAGAGGCATTATCTAGTCAGTACAGATCAGTCCATGGGATATGAAGGTAACTTTGTTCCATGTTAATTTGACATCCAAAGTGTACAATCCAAGTACAGTAAAATAATTTAGTCTTCATATACAGTGAACCCTTGAAAAAAGTGGGAATTAGGGGTGCCCATCCCCCACAGTTGAAAATTTATGTATGCCTTTTGACTGCCCCAAAATTTAACTACTATTGACTAGAAGCCTACTGACAATATAAACAATTAACACTTATTTTGTATAATATGTGTGTTATTTACTGTATTCTTATAATAAAGTAAGCTAGAGAAAATAAAATGTTATTAAGAAAGTTGTAAGGAGGAAAAAAGAAATTTGCTGCATGTATTGAAAAAGTCTGCATGTAGCGGATCAACGCAGCTCAAACCTGTGTTGCTCAAGGGTCAAGTGTATATGTATTTTTGACCTGAGTGTGACATCTGCATCCTGAGTAAGTTTGGTTTTAATTAGTCATCTTGTGCCAGTCCTTTGCTGGTCATGTGCATTTGGCTGGCAATGGAAACATAGTCATCTTCCATGCTGTGCCTTTCTTCTTTGAAAGTATTTTTCAGGGTCGGTGTCTTTCTTCCCTATTTCCATATGCTTTTCAAACGAATACATACAAGGATGTTTTTGTGGGGTGAAAATGGGTTAGAGGCATACATCTTATACTATTTTGGTACTTAATCTTCTAAAAGCATTTTTTTGGGGGGTAACGCGCTGAAATTTACAACCATCCCAAGTCATAGTCCCTTTCAGAAATATTGCTGTGTAAAAAAATCCAAGTAAAAGATGAAACAGTTTGTTGGCCTGCCACAGGTTCCAGCCATAGAATTGCTCTTGGTGACTTGCCTTGGGCTGCATCTCAGCCTCTGTATTTATGAAACTTTGCTGCCATAAAAATGACGAGGCGAGAAATGGTGCTGTGCTCATGGGGTTTGCTTCAGTGAGATGGACGCAATTTCATTACACAAAATACCATGGATTTCGGCCCCCAACAAATTAGCACCAACCAGTTCAGCTTTCTGTCACAATATTTGGCATTTTCAAGTAATCGTTACTGCTTGGGTTTGATAGAAACATTAGCATCGCTCTTGCCCTGGGTGGCATCTTCTTGGGTTTTTCAGGAAGGATCCAACGCAGTGTTAGCCTTTTGAAAGACAGATGGAGCCTTCAGATGGTTGTGTGGAAACGGCACTCCTCATGTTCCTGGAAGACTGGTGCTTGTACTTATTACCAGCAGGGACAGTCAACATCATCAGCGTGTCTGAATATGCCACTAATGAACTTAATTTATCCTTTTGAGTTGAGAATCATTCGGGGGAGACATTTTTATTCAGCATATTTATGGTTTTATTGTTTGATTTCTGGAAATACTTTGTGTCGACTTATTTGTTTTTCCTGAAAGTACCCTTTATATTAGGTGTGCTGAATCAAATCACCACAGCTCTCAAAACACCTTTAATGTAAATTGTATTGGCCATCTGCATGTTTTCCCTTTATGTATACAGTACACTCAGGGTTATGTGGATCATTGTCAGGTTTGATTGTCAGGTATGTAGTTGATTGTCAGGTTTCTGGAGTATCTAGGTCCCTGCCTCTTCTTTTCTTTTTCTTGTCTCTTTCTTTTGACCTGTTTGTATCTCTGCAGAAGGAGGAATAGGGCCATCGAGTCTACCATTCAGTCAACAAATGCCTGCCATATGTGTATACCCAGTACCATCCTGCGTTACGGGAGCACGCTGCTCACCTGGGAAGATGGTATCCACAGAGAAGTTATGATCCATTCAAGGTAGCTTGTTATCAGGTCATGAGATGCTGGTTTAGACTACACGAGAGGGGTGAGAGACAGAGAAAAGAAAATGCTGAGAAGAGGCATCATCAGAGGATAAAGAGGAGGTGGGGAGAAATAAGATGAAGAGAACATGGTGGACCTTCAAAGGACTGTTTTTAGCCAGAGATTTGTGATGGGCAAATAGCAGAAATGACTTGGGGCAGAGTGGGCTGGATTATGGAGAGCTTTGACTGTTGGACAGGGCCTGAGTTTGGAGGGCCATGTAAGAGGATTTTTGGCTTTGTGTCGTAGGTGATGGGAAGGCATTGATTTTTGACCCAATCCCTGAAACTCAAAAGAATTATGATTCCTTGTAAGGAGCTTTGGCTAAAGTCTTTACAGAGAAAACTAAACGGAAGTTAAAAATTCAGTTTGGAGAAATTTGTCAGTTAATTTTAAAAGTTTTAATTCTTCTGGTGTTCAGAGATGACTGAGAATTAGCTTAATGTCATTTTCCTCTTCTTTATCTTGGCCCTTTGTATGTTCATTGATAAGAGATTTGCATTTGAAAAGTTTTATTATACATTCCAGTAGGAAAATTACACATTGTTGATAAATGTATATTTTTTAATCCTTGCTGTTATTGAAACACTGCTAATTTTATTAACACTTTCTCAAAGGAAACAATGAAAGAAATAAATGCCTATGCAAACCCTTTATTATCTTGTCTGCCCTTGCTTTACCCACTTTGTGAATTCTAATGGGAAAAGGGGGCTGCCCATACTTTTCATTTGCCATTTCTGCATTCCTCCAGTCATTGCTGTCATGAACATGGGCAGCTCTTGAGAAACACAGTAACCATTCAGTGGAGAGAACCTGCTACCTGGACTGAAAGCAGAGGAACCTCTCCAGCCCAAATATGATGCCATTCTTCAAACGTACTGGAGGCCAGCCTGCTAGATGCTCAAACATCCCAGGGCAGGAGGTGGGCAGACCATTTCAATCCAAATGCCTTAGTCATCCATCATCTTGCTCAACCATCAGAAGTTTGACATTTGAAGGCAGTAATGCCCCAGGGGAACTGTTATTTTTTTCCTTTGGACTTTTCAGAAAGAAGTTAGGGCACACAATGTCTTAATAGCATTAACATCAAAGACAGTTAAGGTCCTTAGCCAGTTATTTTTTTTAAAAGAAACATTCCAATCACTGATAGTTTAAAGCAACATCAGATTGATTTGCTCTGAAGAATGACTCAGGTCTGGCCATTGTTACAAGAATGGTGTTTTAACAAATATACGAGTTCAGTATTGAACTTTGTAGGGGCTATTTTCGGTGTCTGTATTTATTGCAGTGATGGAGCCATTGATCAGAATCTGCTAGCACATCTCCTGTGGGAATTTCTCTGAGACAGCAGATAAAGCACAAAATAACCACACTCTATTTCCCTCAACTTCAAATTATACACCTAACAGTGTCGGCACAGTTTTTAACCAGCTTGGCTTTGAGTGACTTTTGGCTGTCCCCTCAATAAGCTCTACTTTTAAAGTGTGAGGATCTTCCCTCAATGAAGATAATCAAAAGAATGTGCTTAAGTGTACAATGGAAATTCCATAAGTGGGTCCCCACATGATTTTCATCAATGGCAACATCACTGGAACTACATCATGTCTCCAGATAGCTAATTTGGACAAGAAAATATGCAACTAAGTAACATGTTTTTTTTTTTTTTTTTTTGCAATTGTTAGCCAATAAGTGGTATAATAAACAGTATGGGATTTGGAGCCAGACAGACGGGGTCTAATTCTATTTCTCCTATGTTGGAGAAGATACCAGCTATGGGCGTCTCAGATTCTCAGGGTAGCAGGGGCATTGAAATGATCAATTTCATAAGTATTTTTTAAGATTAAGTTAACTGCAATGAAGTAAAACTGAATTAAATGTATGTATACTTATACTTAGATGTATATACTTATTTATTTGTCCCTCTGTCCATCCACCCATCCATCCCATACAGCAAGAGCTCAATAAATGATAGCTATTGTTGCCAACACAAAAATCGTCATTCTAATGGTACCTCCCATTCTTTCAGGTTTAAACTTCCTGGGTACCTTCATTGGTTGTTCTTCTCTTCCTCCCCCTCCTTTTCCTCTTATTCTTCCTTGTCCCTGAAAGTCTTCTTTCTCTTCCCTGTCATCACTTTCCTCTCTTTCTTTCATGTGTCCTTCTTATAAATCCCTTCTCTCTTACACATGAAGACTGGGCTCGGGAGTGGGCTTGCAACCTCCATGCGGAGAGGAAGTGAGCACGCACACGGTCAGCGGAATCCACTTGGACGTCACCATTTCATGCTGATCTGGATATTTACTCCATTTTCTGGGTTAACGAGCAAGTTCGGAGGCCCCTCTGCTTTTGTTCCATCTCTCCAGAGAGAGCTGGACTGCTCCCCTGAAGAAAGGCACGCATCCTCCATCGTCAGCTCCTCCCCCCTCAAGCACTTCCTGTCCCCTTCAAGTGTGAAAGCATATCCTTCATGATGGAATTAGAGTTTCCTCTCCTGTTTTTGCAGTTAATTAGACATCAGGACAGGGATTCTCAACCAGGGTGCCAGAATCTCCCAGAGGGGAAGACAGGAGTTTTCTGATAAGGGGAAGGCAGGTTGTGTACAGTTTGAGAGGCATGTTAACTATTATGATTCAATATTAAGAAGAAGCCAAATAAAACAAAATATTGATATTTTTCTAAATAAACTTCAGAAAATAAGCTAGAGAGATTAATCTTACTTTGTGAAGCAACACTATCTTTGGAGTGATAGAGATTATTAATAGGAGGTTTTAGTATCTGTTTTTTTTTTCCAGATAGGGAACTGCATAAGAATATCATATTCATCAAAATGGGCCTACGGTTTTAAAAGGTACAAAAACTGTTGAGAAACATTGTTTATTTATGAAGTCAGCGAAACAGGCATCACAACCCAAGTGATATCTGGAGGTTCTTGGGAGACTCATTGTTGTGCTTAGTGAGAAACTGGCTGAGACTGACAAGCTCCTTGTATGAGTTCGGAGCATTCGAAGTTGACATTAACCGGCCCATCACAGAACATGCACCTGAGGTCTTAATTACAATAAGCACCACTTTGTACTTCAGTAAGTAGAATCAACAATCCCTGCATGAGCTGCAGATATGAAGTTGATGGTAACCTCCCTTGAGTCTCTCTGTTTGCTCCAATATCACTGGCAGTTTCATCATACCTTAGGAAAAATGAAATACTGCTAGTTATGCTCAACACCAAAAAAATCTCTAGTTTCACTAAAGTGAATCTCCCAGATATTGGTTCCTGGAATATTCTGTTTTGGATATCACATCTTACACACCTAATGACAGACACTTAATTGACTATTATACATTAAAGGGCAGACAAGTGTTTGGTATAGGCATACATTCAAGAAAGAACCAACTCTTGATTGTAGCTCTTCTGATTGGTTGACATTGTGAACTCTTTCCATGGACTATCTGGGTTATAGGGATAAACATGGATAAAGCATCATCTAATGGAAACACCATTGGATTTAAACAGACATGGATTTGACTCTTGGCCCTGGCATTTAATAGCTGGATGGACAAGGTGATGTATCTAACTTTTTTGAGCCTCAGTTTCCTCATCTATTAAATGAAGATAATGTGAATCTCTCCACAGGGATTTTGTAAGGTTTAAAGATATGCTTGAAAAGCACCTAGCAAAATACCAGGTATATAGGGCAATTCCAAAGCTTGTTTTTATCATTGTGCACACTGGCTAACTTCTCTAGCTAATGTTAAAGTTTGACTTATTCAATAGTAAGTATAATATATTCATCGCTAACTCATTTTAGGGATAGATTGAATGTGTTTTCAGTGCCCACTAATAAGACATAATGCACAAGGAGATGAGAAGTAGGCAGGGAAGCCAAGCCCACTTTGCACTCAGCCCACTGATGTTGGTGTTATGATACCTGAGCAAGGGAAGCCTCGAGCCATTCACAGAAGTCTTGGCTCTGCACTGTCTGCTCCAGCAGCTACAATGCAGCTTGACTAAGCTCCAGCCCTTTGAGCTTCTGACATTGTAGAAGGCCCTTCTCTTTAGGCCACAGAATGGCTGGCACGATATGAAGATAGGGAGGCTGACCTGATTGATGACTGGTAGAACTGGGTGTGGGAGCTCGGGGGTAAGTTATTGGTTCCCTGCCCTCCACCAAATTCTGCTGTGTGTTCTGCACATCTCATAAGTGAGCTCATTCAGGGATAGGGCCCGTGTCCTCTCTGTTCTCTCTCTGGGAGCTCTTTGCACTCAGGAGAAACTTACTGACTACGAACGGGGAGAGGCACCATGGTCTTGTATGGTGGTTGGTCATTGACTGGCACCTGACTGTTGGGTGCTGACTCTAGCTGATTAGCTGTCTGGGCTTTTCTTGCTAAGAAACATGTGCCCCTTTTCTGACCCCTGGTGAGCAAGTTTTTTTCAAGGTTGGGCAGGGGAAGGGAGAAGAGGAGATAATTGATTACGATGATCTTTGTTAATGGTACAGAAATAAGGTTTGATGGGGTGAATAATAAAGCTGTTATTGAAGTTCACGTGTGTTAATTATCAATTTTTTTCACAATGAAAAATATCTTTACTGTGTTTTTCTGATTATGTAAATAATCACATTCCTTTGAAAAATAGTCACACAATGCCAAGAAATCTAAGGCAGAAAGTGGAAATCACCTGGAACTCTGACATTCTGAGGTGGCTCCTGTTAGCATTCAGTGACCTATTCTCTCACGAAACCTTTTATGCAGATAGGTACACAAATATCTTCTGCAAATTCATGCAAGTCACATTACAATGCTGTTTATTAAATTTGTGTGCATGATTTTTCTCTGTCATATTAAAAATGGTGCATATACACTGCTCAGCACCTTGCTTTTTCTCAGTCAACATCATGGGAATCTTTGCATGTTAACAAGAAGGGATCTAACTCACGGTTTCTCCACCTTAGCACTATTGACATTGTGGGCTGCATAATTCTTCGTTGTGGAAGGGCTGTTTTGCCCCTTGTAGGATGTTTAATAGTGTTGCTGTCAGCGGCCTACTAGATCACAGCAGTTCCTAGCCCTCCCCTGGCTCCTGCCTAGGTTGTGACACCAAAAATGTCTCCAGTCATTGCCAAATGTCCCCTGGGACACAAACATTGTCCCTGGTTTAAAGCTACTGAACTCATTCTTTTCAAGAGTTGCATAATATTCCACAGTATGAATGTGCCACTTTTTTTGGTAATCATTCCTTTCCTGTGGTCATTCGACTTGTTTGCAGTGTCTTTTTTGTCTGTCAAACCTGTGACTTAGATGGGTGCTGCCCTTGGCCCATGGTTATTATTTAGAAACCTGAAAGCTGTGCAGAGACGAGAACCCACACTTCTCCCTGTGCAACAGCACTGGCCAGCCTGGCTCCCCTCACCGCATTCCCGGGTGGGCCTGCAGAGCACCTGTGAGTGAAGCTGATGACTGCACGCGGCAGTTTGGGAAGCCACGTTCCATCTGTCACCAGCAGGTTCTCTTCTGCTCCAGATGATGGCTGCCAGGTGGGAACGAAGGCTAAGCATTACCCAATATTCCGTTTTTCAAGAGAAGCTGAAAATCTGTATTCTATATTTTAAAATTTCCAAATTTTTTAAGGTTGAAAACAAATTTAATTTTTTGGAAAACTGTACAGGCTAACCAAAACTAGGTCTGCCGCCCAAACCTGCCCCCCCACGGTGGCCAGCACAGATATTTGTCATGATTGGGATCTCCGCCTTGCTGGGGTTTCGGTTGCTTGAGTGACTAATGGATCTCGTCCAACTCTTCGTCTGAGAGCGCGGAGTGATGGCCAGCCTTGTCTCAGGGAGGCCAGCCTCTCCTTGGAGAGAGCCCATGCTGTCACAGCCTACACGTCTACTGCTGTCCGAGTACCCTGGGTGCCTGGCAGCTGCTGACTTACGTGTTCTCTGGGGAATCAGGGCCAGGGCTGCTCGAGGCTTCCGAATCGGCTGATCTCCAGCTCCAGAACCATCTCCTCTGTGCCTGGGGAGGCTCTGTGGGAGGGGCTCTGTGGGAGGGGTGTTTACTGGGACTTGGTGACTTTTAGCAACATGGAAGCTACAGTGCTCTTTGGAATCTGCTGTTCATTTAGAGAGCATGTGGCTAATTTATTTACCTGGTTCCCTTCCCAGGCAAAATGGTAGAACTGGAAGGGTCACTGGGGATCTTTGAATCCAACATTTTATTCACACCGGGAAAAGCAAGGCTTGGGAAGGGGAGGCAGCTTCGCAGAGGCCCCATAGCCCGTGCCAGGCAGGGGCGGCTCTCCTGCCTCCTGCCGCCCTTCCCAGGGTGTCTTAACCACTGCCTCTAATAGCTGCATTTCACAGAAATCCTCTTTTCCTGTTTCTACGCTGACTTATCTGGTTGTCCTTGTTTCTACAATTCCATCCATGTCTGGGAGAAGACAGTTAGGTGCCATGTGTTCATCGGAGATTTTGTGAAGCTCATTAATCCTTCTCCCCCAGGTCTTTCGGACAATGACCTTGTTCTTCTATTTGGGCATTGTTTTAAAGAGGAGGATGTAGGTTAGGGAATAGATTAGAGAAAGAGTTATGCTGTTCTACTAGCTCAAACACTAAATTATATCAGATTTGCAGATGCTGCCTCAATAAATTAGATATTGGGCTGGTGATAATTTCGAAGACACAGCTACAAGTGATAACTAGAAAGCTTTAAGCGGTGGGATTGATAGACAGCTTGCCCCTTTAGTTGGAAATATACTGCTCTGCGTTCCTATGAATTCAACTTGCTGGCTTCCTGCACCCACAGCTGCCAACAGCTTTTAGCTGCTGAAGGAGGCAGATTGGGCAGCCCAAAAGGAATGCCATGTGTTGGAACAGGCTTTTATCCCAGTGCCCACTCGCTGCCAGGATGCTGTCAGCACAGCCTGAGAAGTGCTTCAGCGACTGCCCACTAGCTTGACACCTGTGTTGGCCAAGGTCAGAGCCCTGAGGAATCTGCTTGCTGGCGGCTGCCCCAGCAGAAGTGATGGCATGAGAAGAGATGTGCCGCTCCAAGAGGAGAGTGCGTGGGATTGAAAGTCTGCAGACTTGAATTCTCCCGACTTCTGAACTTCCCTGAGCTTCAGTGGTCTTATCTGGAGCATTGGGACCAAACGAAATTGCTTTTCCATCCCTTAGAGATGACATTAAACTAATACAATATGTAGAAATAAAGAAAGAAATTACACACACACACACACACACACACACACACACACACTTGACATATTTAAGGTTCGACAGCAACCTCTAGCATACTTGGGCCGGGACAAACCTGGTCAGGCCTGTGGGGTTAGTTAGCAGGCTGGGCTGATGGTGAGGCTAGGGTAGATGGGTGAGCAGACTGGACAGTGAGCTCCCTGGCGTGGCACATGTTCTATTGGTCAGAACTACTCTAGCGCGTGGGATCCCTAGCTCTCTGCTCTGTAGATCCCCTGGGTCCACCTCTTTCTAAACCTCTAGTTAAGTTGATCTCTGCATTTCTCATAATACAACCAGTTACCAGAGGCTACACTGCGGGTGATGGTCAAAGCCGCTCCCTCTCCTGTTTCACGATGGCTCCTGCGCCCCAGCTCTGCGGACTCAGATGTAAATAAGCTGAAATGAATGATTAGCTCATTGCCACTGAAAACTCGAGAGAATTGTACTTCCAGAATGGAGGAGGGTTCCAGAAAGGAGTCATGTCTTACACACCTCTTCTTAAATCTGCTGTCGTGCCGCAGGATTCTGGGTAACAGTGCGTCAGGCTGAGCATCACTTCAGGCCTCTCAGTGATCTCTCAGGGACTCATCTAAATAACTCCTGTCTGATCAAAGGGCCGCGGAGCCGGTGCCCCCCGCCCCCATCCTTAACCGTACTTACGCCCATGAGACAGAGAGACCGAAAGCAGCCGGTCGCGTTTGATGAGGAAACTGTAAAGTTTCAGTGAGTGGGGAGTAAATCAAGTCTCTGGTTTGCCTTATAAAAACGCACTACCTCATGCTGCGGCTCCCCTTCGCTCGTACGGGTGTCTTTTTTTCCTCTGCATAAATAAAACACGATTTGAAGTCACACTCGACTTGCTCCTGGCGCTGGGTTCAACAACCACAAAGCTCAAGTTGCTGTTGTGTTTTGCTGATGAGGCCTAAGCATTAGCAGGAACACCTCTAAGCTGAGGAGGGACCAAATAATGAGGACCCCACCCCCCACCCCGTCCCTGTGAGAAGACCTGCGACGCCCCTGCTCCTGTCCCAGGCACAGAGTAACACCTGAGACAGGCTACTTCTCCTCGGCTTCCCGAATCGGAGCCAAGGGCATTTGAGGGTTAGATCAGGGAGCTTATCAAAGTACCAACTTTTAAAATTGATTCACAAATCAGTGGCAAGTAATCAATTGTATTCTCCGGTCACATGAACATGGTAAATATTGGGAGATAAAGCATTTTTTGTTGGTTGATTTCAGTCAGTCATTTTTTTTTCTTTTTGACCCAGACTATCTGAGCCAAAAGCTACTTTGTTGGCTTTTAGTAAGTCTGATGTCTTTCTCTCTTTTTCCTGACTCTTAACTTTAGAACTGATTAATGGAGAAGATGAAGAATCAAGAATCTTGGAGAGATTTAGGAAGGTCCTGGGCTGAGGCAGGGTAGCTCCTGCAGACCGAGGACGAATAAGAGAACTGTGGAAAGTTGCCAGGTCTGAGCCACAGATGTGTTCAAAGGGGATCCTCAAAGCCTGCAGCACTTGAATCAAACACTGGAGCTGAGGTGGTGCCTTTGAGGGTCGGTAATTGGGGAAAGAATGGTGGAGGGAAGCTGTTATGGGGCTTGTCAGACCAGGCAGCTCTACTTTCCTGGTGGGATTAATGTGCCCCCCCGTGAACCTGTTTCTGGACAGCTTAGGTTTATTTAAAGTACCTGAAATGCACGTGAGCAAATGTGGCCTATTTAGTTTATCTGATTTTTTAAATTTTTTGGTTTTACCTAAAGGGCTGATGACCAAACCATACCCATGGATTGGGACATTGTACTTTGCACTGCCTCATCTCAGAGTGACCAGGGAGAATTC
Organism: Molossus molossus; assembly: GCF_014108415.1. Lineage (NCBI taxonomy): Eukaryota > Metazoa > Chordata > Mammalia > Chiroptera > Molossidae > Molossus > Molossus molossus. The sequence continues at coordinate 20,429,229 of NW_023425346.1, forward strand.
CTCATCTTTCTGTATGGGACAATGGATATTTTGTGTTACTCTATATAGCCTTCTTGAGATCATGGAAATGCCTAGGGTTAAATTCTCATCTGCACATTAGCATAGTAGCAGCAGAAAATAATGAACAAATATTGGCCTGGGAGACAAAGTCCCAACATCATCAATAGGCCAGCTATTTACGTGGGCAGCGCACTTGATCCGTCTGGACTTCTGTTTCCTTAGCTGTCAAGTGAGGGCATTGGGGGGCAAGTACTTAATAAATAGCAGCCATCACCACCACTGCTACCACCACGCTCTAAGACAGGGCTGTGAGCGGAAGGAGCCAGAAATGTCTGGGTCAATTAAGTCTTTAAAATTGGATGGCTACTATGCCTGGGACACAAAGGCCATATGAAGTCCCCCAAAGCATGAAAAGTGGGATGTTATATACCCTCATGCTGAAGTACTCTCCAAAGTCCTCAGTGTCACTTTCTAGGACAGATGATGTGTGATCACAAGTCTCCTGTGGCCTTGGAGACCTTTCCTGAGATCCTGAGATGCTTGTTTACTCCTGGCCGGACACTGGGTGGCTATGGATGGGGTTGATTCCCCACCACCGCTTGTCCCACCTCTCAGAGTGCCACACCCTGGTTTTACAAGCATCCAGAGGAGGCCAGATGTCCAGCAGGGTGCTCGCCTGCATCTGATGCAGGAAATATTAAAATGGATTTGAGATGTCCATGGCCTATTAGCACTGTGTTCAGTCAAATATCAAATTTTGGCTGCTGTTTTCCTAGAGGCCTAGAAATTATTAACCGGGGGCAGAGGAGCATGTATTTCTGATAGGCATGGGGTTACTTTAGGGACATTCACTTTTCTCAGGCAAGGAACTCATAGTCAGGAATCTGGGTAGAAAGAATTCTTTCTTGTAAATTGACTTCCATTAATTATTTAATAGATAGGATGTCACAAAACATGTATGCAGGCTGTCTGTAGATTCTATTACATTTTGAAAATGAAACATATTTTAATAAACACTGGCTTTATAATTATACTTTTTGTGTATACATTTTTTTGGGACACCCTATACATAAAGTAATTTATTCATTGTTTCACTGTCTTCTTCCTTCACTTTATCGCGTCTTTTGGTTGGGTTCCCTTGAAAACAGCAGCTTGAGAGTAGGCCTTGGGTACAGGTGGTTTGTTTGGAATGTGATCCTAGGAAGAGTGAGAAAACAGAGGGAGCTAGGGGAGGAGGAAAGTCAATGTCAGGGTGCATTATCAAGCTCATTGCTATGAGAAATGGGAACTCATTCACCCAGATTTTCTGAGCAGCATGTAGACTAGAGACTGGAGCCTTTATTCACCAGCTTCCTTTCGTCACTGCTGGTTATCCTCAAGGCCATTACCTTCCCTGCACATACAGGGGCATGCACACACCAGCTTGGTGAGCTCCCAGGACTTTGTACATGACCCTGGAGCAGAATGCAGATCATCCTTGAGGTGGGACTGGACCTGGGAGCCGTCCACCCAACTAGAGCCGAAAGCAGATGTGGGCTGGCAGATGTGACAAAGATACCAGGTTTGTATGCTTATTCAGAAAGGATTGAGAGTGGCTTGCAAATATGCATATGCTAGTATACAGTTTAATATGTATTCAAATGAGTTAAAAATGAGGCACCAGTCGCAAAGTTATTGTAAGAACAGATGTCATTTAATCCTATGCACTTAGATGTGGAACTCGAATAAAAGCCTTTGAAAAGCCCACATGAAGAGGGAGTCATGGTAAAGCACACACTGTACAATGGCTAAAAGTGAAAAACAAACCAGTTGTGCAGCAGAAACATAAGTATTTCCGGTACTAAAATCAAAGGGAAACTTCTCCTGCGGGTGCTCAGAGAGGATGAGGGGATGCAATGAGTCACTTCCTGGCCAAAATCTTTAATGTCAAACTTGGTGTGAGTTTCATGATGTTTTTTCTTATGTTGAAACACAGGCAAATAGCTTCCCCCAAAGCATGATTAGTAAAAGCAAAGCTAAGGTGGGGAAGGGGATGTAAGCTGGAAAGGCCCTTTAATAAGTGGATGATTTTAGACAAAAGAATGAACCAACGACTTTCGGAGTTAGTCTTGCTGTGGGTCTGCTTCTTATCATATGTGTCTCTCATTTTCTATTTCTTTCTTTTCTCAACTGGTGTTCATTCCTCCCTCCCTCTTTCCTTAAACAGCAGAAGAGGAAGGGCTTTGAAGTGAAATTCAACTATGAAAAGTCATAGAAATTTATCAATTACTAATATAAAATGAAAAAACTTACTATCTTTACTCTCATAGTTGCTACTTATTATCTCTATTGACATGTTCCAATAATATGAGCAGCATATTTTCTTTCAGAAACATTTGAAAAAAATTTAAGAAATTTGAAAAACCTGCAATTTAACCATCCATATAAAAAAGTAGGTAAACTATTTCTGTAATTTTCTTTCTAAACTTATGTGTACATTGTTTTAAAAATAATATCATATATACTGTTTTCTGCCATATCATTATGTTATGAATATTTTCCCATGCTTATAAATGTATACTAACATAATCACTTTTAATGTATGCATTATCATCCATCAAATTGTGTGCCATCATTTGTTTAATTATACAAGATTATTAGATATTTAGATTGCTTCTAATTATGGATTATTATAATTAAAAGCATGATAAACATCCTTACACATAATTCTATGAGTTTTTCATCCAAATGTTTCTTTAGAATCAACCCTTAGACTTGGAATTGCTGGGATAAATGATGTAAAATTACAAGGCTGTGATACATTTTGCTAAATTACCTTTAGAAAAGATCCTATCCACTTATTCCCGCACCAGCAATGTATTAGCACGCCTGTCTCCAAACGTAGGTATCATGACAATATATACACAATATGTATCATGGCTAGAGGCTGGCTCAGTCTAAAATTAGGAACCAACCAGGGAAATAGAAACCACTTTAGGTATAACAGAAAGAGAATTTAATCTAGGAATTGTTTGCACAGGTGATGGAGTAGCTGAGAAGCCAAACAGGATGCTATGGACTCAATTGTATCTTTCGAAAATTCACGTGTTAAAGACTCAATCTCCAATGTGATTACATTTGGAGATGGGGCCTTAGAGAGGTAATTAGGTTTAGATGAGGTCATGAGGGTGGGCCACTCTTGATGGGATTAGAGCTTTTAAAAGGAGAGACATCAGAGAGCTCTCTCTCTCTCTCCCCTCCCCAACCTTCTCCTTCCCCTTCCTCACTCCCTCCCTCCCCCTCTCCTCTGTTTCCTCTCTACTCCTTTCTCCATCCCTCTCCCTCCCTCTCTCTCTCAAGCCAAGAAGAGAGCCTTCACCAGGAACTGAATTGACCAGTACTTGGATCTTGGATCTCCTAGGCTCCAGAACTGTGAGAAATAAATTTTGATTTGCTTAAGCCACCCTGGCCATGGTGTTTTTGCCAACAGGGTGATAAGGAGGTAGGGGAATTTCAGGGCAGGAGGAATAGGGGAACTGAGACAAGAAAGCTAAAACAAGGCCAAATAGTGTTGGCAATTTGCAGCTGGCCTGCAAATAATAAGCCATTACCTTCCCTAGCCAAGGACACTTGAGAGCAAATGGTTAAATGCCTCCCTAAGGAGAGAATGCAGGAAAGGGGGACAGTCTTTCTCACCCACTAAATAAAGAAATCAGCCACTTTATGGAAGGGGTAAAAAAAAAAAAAAGGGCAGTGTTATTTTGTAATCCCTAAGCAGAAAAGCCAGCATCTATAGGCTTGACAAGACAAAACTGCCTGGTGCTTCTCAGGAGTTCTGGGAAAGCCACAACAAAGTAAAAAGGGACCTTGAGATTTTTTTTTGGTTCAGATAGAGTGAGAGGAAGAAAGAGAGAGAGAGAGAGAGAGAGAGAGAGAGAGAGAGAGAGAGAGAGAAACATCAATGTGAAAGGGACATATCAAGTGGCTGCCTCCCACACGACCCAACCAGGGCCAGGGACAAACTGCAATGGAGAGGAGAATTCCAAAATGGCGGCACAGTGAATGGAAGCTACAGAGACCGTCTCCCAGGACCAAACTGGAATTACAACTAAAATAAAGACAAATTGACGGGAAAAAGCAACAGAAAAGCATCTTGTGAGGATCATATAACCAGGGACACTGATTCCATCCTGGTAAGACTGTGGAGGCATGAGAGGGGGGCTGGGAGCCCACAGACAGCAGTGGCCTTAGCTGTGAGCAGTGCCCTCAGGATTACACTCCCAGGTGGCTCCACAGCGCAGAGCCAGGACAGATGCTAAAATAGCCACAGCCACTCAACTTGGGCTCCAGTAGAAGGAGGGTGGACTAGACTGGAACTACATGGGGACACTTGGGATTTGGAGGGTGCTCAGAGCTTTTGCTGAGTTGCAACCATGCAGAACAGCGGTCATTTTACTCCTTCCCAGGACTCTGGGGAGAGGTGGCTTCCCCTCCCTCAGAGATTCAAGCCCACCCAGGTGGGCCATTAAAATTCAAATTGAGGCTCACTAACAACCAGCATCTGCACCACCCTCCGGAAATCCCCTTACACTGAGCACCTGAGGGAGTTTTTCATTCAACTCAAAAACCAAGGCTCTTCAAGTAACCACTACTGATAGCCTCCAAGCAAAAAGCTAGAGGATAACTGTACCATTCCTGGGCTAGCAACTCTAACCAGAAAAGTAAGACGTGACAGTGGTATTTAACGTGGGTTCTCCCATGCTCATCCAAACCCAGTAGACAGAACCACAAAGAGCAGAACACAAACACCCACAGGGAATATTTGGCAAGCTCCAAAGCCCACTGTGATAGACAAAATGTTGAAACAAAAAAACAAATGTCAAATGAAAGAACAAGAGACCTCTACCGAAGATGAGAAAAATGTGGAGCAGTTAAGAAAGTTAACAGAGCTAGAATTCAGAGCCATGATATTGAGGAAGCTCAACAGCATGAGTAAGGACATAGAGATGTTGAAAATCAACCAGTTGGAAATTAAAAACCACCAAGAAGAAATAAAGAAGGACATATCAGAAATAAAGAACATATTGGAAGGTCTAAACAGCAGAATAGAGGAAGCTGAGGTCCGGATCAGTGAATTAGAAGACAGGGTAGAAAAAAAATCAACCAATCAGAAAACCAAAAGGAAAAAAACAATTAAAAAACAGGAAGACAGCTTCAGAGAACTGTGGGACAACTAGAACATAATAATATTCGCATCATAGGGGTCCCTGAAGAAGAAGAAAATGAGCAAGGGTTAGAGAATATATATGAAGAAATAGTGACAGAAAATTTCCCTAATTTGGTGAAGGAAGAAGGCATTTAAGTTCAAGAAGCACAGAGAGCCCCAAGTAAGAAGAACCCAAACAGGCCCACACCAAGACACATAGTAATCAAAATGCAAAAATTAAAGACAAAGAGAGAATCCTAAAAGCAGCAAGAGAGAAGCAACCGGTTACCTACAAAGGAACCCCCATAAGGATCTCAGTTGACTTCTCGACAGAAACACTACAGGCCAGAAGAGAATGGCATGAAGCAATCAAGGTTATGAAAAACAAGGATCTGAATCCAAGACTACTCTACACAGAAAGGCTATCATTCAAAATAGAAGGTCAAATAAAGAGCTTCCCAGACAAAAAAGGCTAAGGGAATGAATACATTAGCACCAAACCAGCACTGCAAGATGTTAAAAGGACTGCTGTAATTAGTAGAAGAAATGGTAAGAAAAATATAACCACACTAAACAAAAATGGCAATAAATAAATACATATTAATAATCACCTTAAATGTAAATGGACTGAATGCTCTGACAAAAAGACACAGAATAGTTGATTGGATAAGAAAGCATGACTCATCTATATGTTGTTTGCAAGAGACCCACCTCACAACAAAAGACTCACATAGGTTGAAAGTGAAGGGATGGAAAAAAATCTTTCAAGCAAACAGAAAGAAAGAAAAAAAAAAAAGCTGGGGTAGCAATACTCATATCTAATAAAATAGATTTCAAAATGAAGGCCATAACTAGAGACAAAGAAGACCACTACATAATATTGAAAGGATCTATCCAACAGGAAAATATAACCTTGATAAACATATGTGCACCCAATAGAGGAGCATCAAAATATATTAAACATCTTCTGAAGGACTTCAAAGGAGAAATTGAGAGCAATGCAATCATTTCAGGGGACTTCAACACCCTGCTAACATTGTTCGATAGATCCTCTAGACAAAAAATTGGCAAGGAAAGAGAGACTTTAAATAAAGCACAAGACCAAATGGATTTAATAGATATCTACAGAGAATTACACCCCCAAACCGCAGAATTCACTTTCTTCTCAAGTGCACATGGGGCATTCTCAAAGATAGACCACATGATAGGACACAAACTAAGTCTCTACAAGTTCAAGAAGATTGAAATCATATCAAGCATCTTCTCAGATCACAATGGCATGAAACGAGAAATCAATTGCAACAAAAACATGCAAAGATATTTGAACACATGGAGGCTAAATAGCATGTTATTAAACAATGAATGGGTTACCGAGGAGATCAAGGAAGAAATTAAAAACATCCTGGAACCAATGAAAATGAACACACAACAACACAAAATCTATGGGATACAGCAAAGGCAGTTATGAGAGGGAAGTTCATAGCACTGCAGGCCTACCCTCAAGAAGCAAGAAAAATTTCTAACAGACTATTCTAACTTCACAACATAAAGAACTAGAAAGCAAACAAAAATCGACTATACCTAATAAATAAATTTGGAAAGATAGCAGGATACAAAATTAACATCAAAAAATGGACGGCATTCTTATATACCAATGATGAACTCACAGAAAGAGAAACTGAAAAAACAATCCCATTTACCATCACGGGGGAAAAAAATTAACATACCTAGGAATAAACTTAACCAAAGAAGTAAAGGACCTATTTGCAGGAAACTACAGGACATTGAAAAAAGAAATAGAGGAAGATATAAAAAAGTGAAAGCACATACCTTGTTCAAGGATTTGAAGAATTAACATCATTAAAATGTACATACTACCCAAAACAATCTATAGATTCAATGCATTTCCCATCAAAATACCAATGACATACTTCAAAGAACTAGAACAAATACTTCAAAAGTTAATATGGAACCAAAAAAGACCCCAAATAGCCACAGCAATCTTGAAAAAGAAGGACAGCCCTGGCTGGTTTGCTCAGTGGTTAGAGCATCAGCCTGTAGTCTGGAAAGACCCAGGTTCAGTTCCCACTAAGGGCACGTACCTCGGTTGCAGTTTGTCCCCAGTCCTGATTGGGTCATGTGGGTGGCGACCACTTGGTGTGTCCCTTTCACGTCGATGTTTTTTTCTCTCTCTCCCTCCCACTCTATCTGAACAAAATATCAAAAAATGTCCCCGGATGAGGATAAAAAAAAAGAAAAAAAAAGAAAAGAAAGGAAAAAGAAGGACAAAGTAGGTGGGATCACAATACCAAATATCAGGTTATACTACAAAGCTACTGTAACCAAAACAGCCTGGTACTGGCACAAGAACAGGCGTATAGACCAGTGGAACAGAACAGAAATCCCAGAAGTGGACCCAAGACATTATACTCAATTAATATTTGACAAAGGAGGCAAGAGCATACAATGGAGTCAAGACAGCCTCTTTAATAAATGGTGTTGGGAAAATTGGACAGCTACATGCAGAAAAATTAAACTAGACCATCAACTTATACCATACACAAAAATAAGCTCAAAATGGATAAAAGACTTAAATGTGACCCATGAATCCATAAAAGTCTTAGAAGAAAGTGTAGGCAACAAAATTTCAGACATCATATGCAGCAGAATTTTCACTGTTACATCACCTAAGGCAACAGAAACAAAGGAGAAAATGAACACATGGGACTACATCAAACTAAAAAGCGTCTGCACAGCAAAAGAAACAACCTTCAAAATGGAAAGGCAACCCACTGTGTGGGAGAACATCATTGCCAATGATAAATCAGATAGAGGTTAATTTCCAAAATATATAGAGTGCTCATACAACTCAACAAAAGGAAGACAAAGAACTCAATTAAAAAATGGGCAGAGGAGTTGAATAGAAACCTCTGTAAACAGGACATACAAATGGCCAAGAAACATATGAAGAAATGCTCAACATCACTAATCATCACAGAAATGTAAATTAAAACAATATTGAGGTATCACCTCACACCTGTCAGAATGGCCGCCATCAACAAGTCATCAAACAACAAGTGTTGCCGAGCGTCTGGAGTAAAGGGGACTCTAGTACACTGCTGGTGGGACTGCAGACTGGTGCAGCCACTATGGAAAACAATATGGTGTTACCTAAAAAAATTAGAAATTGGCCCTGGCCGGTTTGGCTCAGAGGTTAGAGCATCGGCCTGCGGTCCAGAGAGGCTCGGGTTTGATTCCCACTAAGGGCGTGTACCTTGGTTGCCTTTTGTCCCCGGCCCTGGTTGTGTCCTGCAGGTGGCAAGCACTCGATATGTCCCTTTCACATCAGTGTTTTTCTCTCTCTCTTCCTCCCTCTGTATCTGAACAAAAAATGGAAAAATGTCCTTGGGTGAGGATTAAAAAAAAAAATTAAAAATTTAACTGCCATTTGACCTAGTAATTCCATTTCTAGGAATATACCCTGAGAAACCTGAAACACCAATCAGAATGATCATATGTACCCTTATGTTCATAGCAGCACTGTTTAGAATAGCTAAGATCTGGAAACAGCCCAAGTGTCCATCAGTAGATAAATGGATAAAAAAGCAGTGGTACATATATACAATGGAGTACTATGCAGCTGTAAGATGAGATGACATGGAGGGCCCTGGAAAGTATTATCCTAAGTAAAACAAGCCAAGCAGAAAAAGACAAATACCACATGATATCACTTATTTGTGGATTATAATGAACATAACAGTCTGAGGACTAGGGTAGACCCAGAGACGTGGAAGTAGAGTACAGACTGACAACCCTCAGAAGAAGGGGTGGTGGGGGGAGGGAAGAGATAAACCACAGAACTTATATGCATGTATGCATAACCAATGGACACGGACAACAAAGCCGGGGATCGGGTGGGGGGCATTGGGAGGAGGGTGCCAATGGGGTAAAAAAGGAGAAACATCTGTAACAACAACAAAAAAAAATAGGGACCTTGAGAATTAATCTGTACCAAAATATTTAGCAGAGTAATTTTTACACCTGTAGATGGGGGTATATAATGCCTCAGATCCCCACCCAACACGCTCTTCAGATTAGCTGACAGGCTGTCTGTGTTTTATATGTCAGATGTGTAGATTTACTTGCTCCTTTAATAAAATGTGCTTGCTTTATTGTTTTAATAAATTGGTTTAATCACAATGCAGTGATCTGGAGTTTTCTCATTTAAATTAGTTTATATGAGAAGACAAGGGTCGAGGTTAGGGCCAGCCCTCTTCCCCACTCAGGGGGCTGTCTGATAACAGCAGGGGGGTGTCTGTGAGAGGTGCCTGTATCCTTCTGCTAGGGCAGACTGAGATGACTAACACATAGGCTGACTCAGATCACAACTGCTGGACACCACTACTGTCCCTAGGCTAGAAGGACAAAGGGAGATAGCAGCATTCCCCGAAACACCTGGGTCATCTGAAGGAGGCTCTCCTCTGGCAAATGAAACCACAGAGGGGGTGCAACCTGAGCAAGAGAGAAGTGGGAGACACACCCTGACCTTTTCCCTCTCTCCTGACCCCTAGCCATCCATCAGGGCCTCTCACTAGCAGAACAGTGTGAGGCCAGCTGACGTGGGGACATGAGGAAGCTGCAGATCTGTGGACCGTGTGACACAGAGCAGAGCAGGGAGGCCAGGGGAGGATCTGAGTGCGCACACAGCCAGGATTGCAAGAGATGCTTTGTGTGGCTGCCACAGTGTCTTTGGAAAACTCTGCGGCCTGCCTATGGGGCATGCTCTTTCAGGTTGGCCAGGGCACAGTGCCAGCACAAACCATTACAGGTGTTTGAGCCCTGTAGGCACCGAGGTTCGCACCCCCTGCTTTAACTGACGTGCCCACTTGAGATGGCGATGGAGGGCAGGATGGGTGTTTTAAGGGTGGAGACAGTGTAGGGCAAGGCATGGGGGCCGGAATGCTATGCTACTGAAGTCAATCTCTACACTTCTCCTCAGGTAGCCTGGTCCTCTAAAGGTGTAATTTCTAAAAGACATAGCCCTTGACCCTAAATGTTCCATATTATATTCCAGAGAGCGGACAGGTTCCCAAGTGTGTCTTTTGCTGTGTGAAAACCTCTTTCCCGTACGTTTGGAGTAGACTAAATTAGGTGGTATGACGTTCACCTGGGCTCAGCTTCATTCTGTATAAATCATTACAGCTGTCTAGAGAGTGGCAGATGCCTAGTCACCCCTGGCCGGCATTCGTTCCTGACCTGTGCTCATGCCCCTGAACCCGCCCCATGCACCCAGGCATCTCTCCGTGACCACTACAGGGACCCCAGCAGACACTGGAGAACGTGAAGAGGAAATGAGGATGTTGGAGAACTTCACCAAAGCTGAGAGAAAGGGCAAGGTGAGTCACTGTGTGCTAGGGCCCGGGACGGTTTGTTGGTAGAGGCCGAGGTTCAGGAACTGGCTGCGCCGGCTACTGAGAATAAAGCTGCTGCTGCCAGTTGTTGACCCTACTGATGTGGGCTCTGTGTGCTTTCTTTACCTTGGGGATCTCACCTTCGAACCCCCCCCCCCCGAAACTCCCGTCTCTGACATTTGGCATAGTCGGCAGGATGAGGTGAGTACCCAGACCAGCCTCAGTGAGGAGCAGCCCCGGGTGCACGGGATGTGCCCCTGGTACCTGGTGGCGGTGTACCTGATGGCCTGGGTGCCACCAGAAGATTGGGACACTGTATGTCCCTGGCTTGACAAAGTACCGAAGGCTTTGGAAACACTGGAGCCGAATATTCCCGCGGCGCATCGAGAGGCTGCGGTCGCCTGGATGTTCCTGGCTATCTTGCGACATGCCAGCTGAGACTTCCAGGACCTTAAGAACCAAGTGCAGCAGCAGAAGGAGGAGGACTTGGAACAGCGCCTGGTGGTGGCTGAGCCCATGCTCCAGGTACGGAGGAGTCAGCTGTGGCTTCTGGCGCCAGCAGTCCTGCTGGGTCATTTGACAAGCCTGGTCCTTGTCACAACAGAAGCAGAGGCCCATGCAGGACGCAGAGAACACAGTGGGGTCCCAGGCAGCCGAGGGGTGGGCTGACCCTGGGTGGCAGCAGCCAGCCGCCAACCTGCTGCTGGAGGAGGAGACGCCATGGCCCGGGGAGCTCAGCGCTTAGGAGGAGGTGGACAGCGAGGATGACGACGTGGATGAGCCCTCCTTCAGTGACCCCAGGACTGTGGACTATCCGGAACCGAATAAGATGGTGACTCTGAGAGCCAGGAACAGTTTGCCTTTACCTGGGAAGGAAGGCGATGGACTGGCCCAGTGTTACCCCAAGGCTATTTACATGTACACTTGTTTCATTATATTGAGATGTAATGTTGACTTCCGATTACCCTGCTGAGCTGGAAGCCAGAGTACACCTTCGGGAAGCCCTGGTGGGCTGGGGGTGGGTCCTCAATGAGGACATTTGGGTGTTGTCTGGTTGGGTAAGATGAAGGTTATGTCTGAGGCAATTATAGGTAAGATAGAAGCCTATCCCCAACCAGAAACAGAGAAACAGTTGCAGACATATTTGGCACTGCTAGGGTTCTGGTGAACCTTTGTACCCCATTTAGCCATGCTGATGAAACCCCTCCACCGCATGGCCCAGAAGGGGGAGACCTGGGACTGGTCTCTTGTGGTGGAGCAAGCGTTTCTGGCCACAAAACGGGTGAAAGCCCAGGTGCAGATGCTGTGAGTTGTGGATCTGGCTTTGCCGGTCTTCCTGACTGTGCAGGTGGACGGCTTGGGGTTTGGCTGGGGTCTTTGGGCAAAGCAAGGAGCTCGGAAGAATCCTATTGAGTTTTGGTCTCGTTGTGGAAGGGAGCTGAGAGTTGTTACTTCCTCATTGAGAAGCAGTTGGTGGCAGTGTACTCACCCCGATTAGCCAGTGAAAGTGTCACTGGTCCTTGTCCTGTCACAGAGCAAACCACCCACCTGGTCAAGGGGTGGTGACAGTCTTGGGCTACTCAACCGCGCACAGGGGTGGCCCAAACTCCCACTTTGACAAGGTGGGGAGCTTACTTGGAACAGAGGGCGCGGTTCTCCACCAGCCCCTAGACGCAGGAGCTGCACTCCTTGCTGGGACCTATACAGTTTAGGGCAGAACAGGAAGAGCCCTCTGTGGAAGTGGAGGAAAGACCAGCCCTTTTGAGGAGGGAAGCCTCCCTCTCTGGCAGATGCTTGGTATACTGATGGTTCTTGCCGAGGCCAACTGCCAACGTGGGCAGTGGTGGCCCTGCAATCAGCAACAGATACCTTGTGGTATGATACAGGAGCCAGATGTTTGAGCCAGTGGGCCAAACTGAGAGCTATGTGGATACATTTGGCCCTTGTTTATCGTGGTTAATCAGTTCCAGACTCTACCACGATAAATGAATTTCCGCGAAGAAGGATTCTTTATTTATAAATTGAATATTTTTGCAGTTAGAGCATTAGACGTTACAAATATCATGCTATTATTGTATATTTAATTACACACACACACACACAGTTCTTACACACAACCACTAACCTATGACAACAGTGCAACTTGTTCAATGATAAAACGATGAAGATGAAGAAATGTACTGCACAGCAAAGAAGAGCAAGTTTACTGCTCCTCTGCACGCATGACCTCAGTAGGAGATTCTTCAGGTGGTGCAGTATCTTCAGCAGGTGCATCATCATCTTCTTCCACTGAAGGAGCACTGGGAGTAGGCAGTGGGTCTCTGGGGGCACAGCTGAAGAACATCATGATAGGCAGTTGCTGGCTCTGTCTTTTCATATGCATGAGGAGGCTTTTGTAGGGTTCTATCGCTCCATCAAGTGCATTCTGGAACTACAATGCACAAATTATTTGTGAGTACCATTTGCCAATCATGTCCTGTACTACCTTAATAGTTCTCACGACTTGCGAGAGATGCTCAAGTGTAAGGCCAACTTCCTCCTCATGACCCCCAGGAATTTCTGGCTGCTCTCCCTCCTCCTCACTCGCAGACTTAGTCATCTCCACCAGATCCTCGTCAGTTAAGGGATCCAAATGTGTCTCCAGCAGCTCATCCACGTCATTGCAGGTCATATCCATGAAACCTTCTCTTCCCAGCATCCGGAACAGATTAACTGCCTTATCCACTGCCAAGTTGCTTATATCCTCTGGGGTGAATCCTCTGTAGTCGTGAACAATTTCAGGCCACATCTTCTAGCTGGTCTTCATGGTCTCCATCTTTATGTCCTTCAACGTGGCCTTGATGTTCTTCAGACAGGTTGCAATAGTATACTGCCACCAGCACTCCTTCAGCAAGAAGTTCTCTTCAAGGTCCATGCCTTCAATGAGGTGCTGCAGGTGTTTTGGGTATAGAGGGGCTTGAAGGCGTGAATAACGCCTTGATCCATGTGCTGGATCAGCGAAGTGGTGTTGGGAGAAAGAAACTGATCCGCACACTGTCATAGGATGGGTCTTGCGCATGACCTCTAGCACTGTCCGTGAGGAGAGGGACATTAAACTCGAGTCCCTTTTCCATGAGATTCAGCTTGGCTTGGGGGATAAAGCACTCATGGAACTAGTCCAATGACAGCTACTCCATGATCCAGCCCTTGTTGTTGTGCATCCAATGCACTAGCAGCAGGTTCTTGTTTTTATTTTTCAGGGTTCTAGGGTTCTTGACCTTGTAGATAAGGGCAGGCTTGAGCAAAAATCCCTCAGCATTTCCACACATAACATTAGTCACACGACCCTTATATGCCTAGAAGCCACGGACCTTGGCCTCATCCTTGAAAATGAATGTTCGGGAAGGCATTCTTTTCCAGAACAGTCCTGTTTCGTCCAGATTGAACACATGTTCTGGATGATACTCGCCCTCCTCAAGGATCTTCTGGAACGTGTTGTTCACATAGTCCTCTGCTGCAGGCTAGTCTGCAGAGGCAGCTTCCCTGTGAAGAACGACACTCTTCAGATGATACCTCTTCTGGAACTTCTTGAATCAACCCTTGCTCACTGTGAAATCCATGAACATTGCAGAAGAGGGTTTTGGTTGAGGTTTGTCCGCCGTAAAGCGGTGCCTCGCCTTCTCCCGGATGACCAGCAAATCCAACAGAACGTTTTTCTTGTGGCTCTCGCTGATCCAAATGGCTAGGGCCGACTCCGTTTTCACTGTGAACTTATGACTTGTCACAACATGCTTTGCTTCCTTGTTGAAAGAGACAGTAGCCGTTGCATGGAGGTTCTTTTCATCTTTACGGATGGAGCAAATGGTAGACTCATTCAAGTTGTAATGGTGGGCAACCTCCATGATTTCCTTGCCATCTTTGATCATATCCAAGAGTTTCACCTTCTCCTGGATGGTAAGCATCTTCCTCCAGTGCTTAGTTTCATCGTCAGAAGGCTTAGAAGAAGAAACACCTTTAGGAGCCATTGCAGGGCTTAGATAAAAGTTCTCAGAAATTGCAAACACTTACAAGAGCAAAGATGCTTCCGATGCATAGTAATATAGAAGCTTGTAAGAGAGAAATGAACTTGCATGAGGTTGAGCCAATCAATGGCCAGGATAGGATGAGGATAGGATAGCCAATCAGTGAACAGCATGCTCTGGTTGGCTTGGTTTCACCACACCCAATTTTTTAGAAACAAGTTATTGCCCGCATACAAGGAGTGGTTGAGCAGTGGCACCTGGCATTGATGAATTTGCAGGGGTGCTCAAATACATACACCTACAGTCCATACGTACAGTAATTTTAATTGTAATTGTAATACAGGGGTGTATAATTGACTCAAACAACCGAGCGCGTGCTGTATCATTTTCACTGTCTTGATCAACTTTTTATTTATTATTATTTTTTTTAACATTATTTTTTTTAAAATTTTATTTATTTATTTATTTTTGTTACAGATGTTTCTCTTTTTTACCCCATTGGCACAATCCTCCTCATCACCCCCGCCCCATCCCTGGTTTTGTTGTTTATGTCCATTGGTTATGCATATATGCATATAAGTTCTGTGGTTTATCTCTTCCTACCCCCACCACCCTCTCTCCTGAGGGTTGTCAGTCTGTACCCCACTTCCACGTCTCTGGGTCTACCCTATTCCTCAGACTGTAATGTTCATTATATTCCATATATAAGTGAGATCATGTGGCATTTGCCTTTTTCTGCTTGGCTAGTTTCACTTAGGATAATACTTTCTAAGTCCCTCCATGTTGCCTCAAAGGATAAGAGATCTTTTTTTCTTACAGCTACATAGTACTCCATTGTGTATATGTACCACAGCTTTTTTATCCATTCTCTACTGATGGACAGTTGGGCTGTTTCCAGATATTAGCTATTGTAAATAGTGCTGCTGTGAACATGGGGGTACATATATTCATTCTGATTGGTGTTTCAGGCATCTTAGGGTATATTCCTAGAAGCGGGATCACTGGGTCAAATGGGAGTTCAATTTTTAATTTTTTGAGGTAACACCATACTGTTTTTCTTAGTGGCTGCACCAGTCTGCAGTCCCACCAGCAGTGTACTAGAGTCACCTTTTCTCCACACCCTTGCCAACACTTGTTGTTTGATGATTTGTTGATGGCGGCCATTCTGACAGGTGTGAGGTGATGCCTCATTGTTGTTTAATTTACATCTCTCTGATGATTAGTGATGTTGAGCATTTCTTCATATGTCTCTTGGCCATTTGTATGTCCTGTTTGGAGAGGTGTCTATTCAGCTTCTCTGCCCGCTTTTTAATTGGGTTCTTTGTCTTCCTTTTGTTGAGTTGTATGAGTACTCTATATATTTTGGAAAATAACCCCTGTCTGATTTATCATTGGCAATGATGTTTTCCCACACAGTGGATTGCATTTCCATTTTGATGGTTATTTCTTTTGCTGTGCAGAAGCTTTTTAGTTTGATGTAGTCCCATGTGTTCATTTTTTCCTTTGTTTCTGTTGCCTTAGGTGATGTATCGGTAAAAATTCTGCTGCGTATGATGTCCAAAATTTTGATGCCAACATTCTCTTCTAGAATTTTTATGGATTCATGGGTCACATTTAAGTCTTTTATCCATTTTGAGTTTATTTTTGTGTATGGTGTAAGTTGATGATCTAGTTTCATCTTTTTGCATGTAGCTGTCCAGTTTTCCCAACATCATTTATTAAAGAGGCTGTCTTTACTCCATTGTATGCTCTTGCCTCCTTTGACAAATATTAATTGAGCATATTGCCTTGGGTCAATTTCTGGGTTCTCTGTTTTGTTCTACTGGTCTATATGCCTGTTCTTGTGCCAGTACCAGGCTGTTTTGGTTACAGTCGCTTTGTAGTATAACCTGATATTTGGTATTGTGATCCCACCTACTTTGTCCTTCTTTTTCAAGATTGCTGTGGCTATTTGGGGTCTTTTTTGCTTCCATATGAACTTTTGAAATATTTGTTCTAGTTCTGTGAAATACATCATTGGTATTTTGATGGGGATTGCATTGAATCTATAGATTGCTTTGGGTAGTATGGACATTTTAATGATATTAATTCTTCCAATCCATGAACAAGGTATGTGCTTCCACTTTTTTATATCTTCCTCTATTTCTTTTTTCCATGTCCTGTAGTTTCCTGCAAATAGGTCCTTTACTTCTTTGGTTAAGTTTATTCCTAGGTATGTTAATTTTTTTGCTGCAATGGTAAATGGAATTGTTTTTTCAGTGTCTCTTTCTGTGAGTTTATTGTTGGCGTATACAAATGCCGTCGATTTCTTGACATTAATTTTGTATCCTGCTACGTTGCCAACTGCATTTATTAAGTCTAGTAGATTTTTGATGGAGTCTTTAGGGTTTTCTATGTATAATATTATGTCATCTGCAAATATTGACAGTTTCACTTCCTCCTTTCCAATTTGGATCCCTTTTATTTTTTCTTCATGTCTGATTGCTGTGGCTAAGACTTTCAGTACTATTTTAAATAAGAGTGGCGAAAGTGGACATCCCTGTCTTGTTCCTGTTCTTAAGGGAAATGTTTTTAGTTTCTACCCATTGAGTATGATGTTGGCTGTAGGTCTTTCATATATGGCCTTTATTATGTTGAGATATGATCCCTCTATTCCCACATTGCTGAGCATTTTTATCAGAAATGGATGCTGGATTTTGTCAAATGCTTTTTCAATGTGTATTGATATGATTATGTGGTTTTTATTCTTCATTTTTTTTATGTGGTGTATCACATTTATTGATTTGCGAATATTGTACCAGCCTTGCATACCTGGAATAAATCCCACTTGGTTATGGTAAATAATTTTTTTGACGTATTGCTGGATCTGATTTGCTAGTATTTTGTTCAGAATTTTGGCATCTATGTTCAACAGGGATATTGGCCTGTAGTTTTCTTTCTTTGTAATGTCTTTTTCTGGTTTTGGAATTAGAATTATGCTGGCTTCATAAAACAAGTTCAGAAGTCTTCGTTCTTCTTGGATTTTTTGAAGTAGTTTGAAGAGAATGGGTGTTAGTTCTTTGATTGTTTGGTAAAACTCCCCCGTGAAGCCATCCAGGTCTGGGCTTTTGTTTTTTGCTGGGATTCATTTTCTGTCTCTTCTCGGTCCAGTTTTGGGAGACTGTGTGTTTCTAGAAATTTGTCCATTTTGCTTAGATTGTAGAACTTGTTGCCATATTGTTGTTCATAGTAGCTGTTAACTATCTTTTGTATTTCTGTGGTGTCGGTTGTTACTTCTCCTCTTTCATTTCTGATTTTGTGTATGTGGGTTCTCTCTCTTTGTTTAGTCTAGCCAAGGGTCCATCAATCTTGTTTATCTTTTCGAAAAATCAGCTCTTTGTTTCATTGATCCTTTGAATTGTTCTTTTGGTCTCTATGTCATTTATTTCTGCTCTGATTTTTACTATTTCCTTCTTTCTACTTGCTCTGGGGTTTTTTGTTTGTTTGTTTGTTTGTTTTCTAATTCTTTAAGTTGTGAGGTTAGACAGTCAATTAGAAATTTTTCTTGTTTTTTGAGGTAGGCCTGTTGTGCTATGAACTTCCCTCTCAGAACTGCTTTTGCTGCATCCCATAAATTTTGTGTTTTTGTGTGTTCGTTTTCATTGTTTTCCAGGAAGTTTTCAATTTCTTCCTTGATTTCCTCAGAAACCCATTTATTGTTCAATAACATGCTATTTTGCCTCCATGTGTTCAAATATCTTTGCATGTTCTTGTTGCAATTGATTTCTAGTTCATGCCATTGTGATCTGAGAAGATGCTTGATATGATTTCAATCTTCTTAAACTTGTAGAGACTTAGTTTGTGTCCTATCATGTGGTCTATCTTTGAGAATATCCCATGTGCACTTGAGAAGAATGTGAATTCTGTAGTTTTGGGGTGTAATTCTCTGTAGATTTGATCAACTTTTTAATGAATATATTTGAAAAACCATGATAGAGTGAAACTGCGAAGTCAAAGCGCGAAGTGGTGAGGAATGACTGTAGTGTTAATAAAAGAGTTTGACCATGTATGCCTGTGGGCACCGATAGTTGGGCAGTGTACAGAGGCCTAACTCTATAGCTGCCTCACTGGGCAGCCCAAGAATGGCTTACAGACCATCGACCCTTGTGGGGAAAGGATATGGGGCAGGACCTATGGGAACGGGGCCTGAAACAAGGAGCGGGGATTTACCCTGGATCAGGGCATAAGCCCTTGCAGGTCCCTGGATATGATGTAGCCAATACCTTGGTATGTGTTCAACCCCTTCTAGGCTCTCCAGAACCGGAGAGTTCTGCCTGGCTACATAACAAATTGGGTCACGTTGGTGCCTGAACCATGGGCTTGGTGGCCCAGTGCTGGGGTTTGCCTGTAACTAGAGCTAAAGCCCAGCAAGCTGTGCATGAGTGTCCATGGTGTGCTGAACACCACTGGAATTGGAGATAGTTACTGCTGAAACTGGGGCAAATTCCCCAGGGAGCCCAACCTTTACAAAGTTGGCAGGTCGATTCCATTGGACCACTGCCTGAGGACCAGGGAGCGCGGTATGTGTTAACTGCCAGACCATGCTACAGTCCTTGGATTTGCCTTCCCTGTGGCTAAGGCAGATCAGCCTCACACCCTCCAGGCTCTGGAGTGGTTGGCAGCTGCCTGTGGGGGTCCCTTGTTATAGCCAGTGATAGAGGAACTAATTTTACAAGCCACTTGGTCCAAGCCTGGGCATGGGACAATGCCATTGACTGGCAGTTACATGTCCCTTATAGACCTCAGGCTGCAGGTATGATAGAGAGATTCAATGGGCTCTTGAAGGAAAAATTACGAGCCCTAACACCACATTGGAGGCGTTGGAAAAGACACCTGTTCATAGTGATGAGGCTATTGAATGAACAGCTGCGGAAAACAGGTAAAGCCCCTCTGGACAGTCACCGAGGGTACTACCCACATACTACGGGTGTCACCCGGAAAGGAAACTGAGTTAAAGCTCTTCCTGAGTATAGGTGCCATTATTTTACCTGCTCCCACAGCGGTGGCTCCCGGGTACGCAGAACAATGGACGTGGCCTTGGCAAAAAAAACCTCTGAGGCCACCTGGATAGCTCTGCTACAACTCTGGGGTCAAGGAAAAAGGGCTCTCACTCACCCTGGTTAGGACGCTGGCCCCTGACAGTACTGGCCACATTGCCTCCTGAGGCGAAAGTTTCCCTCTTGCGTGGTGCACCAGCCATTCGCCTGTGGCCCACACCTTTATATTTAGTAAACATGGAAGAGGAGCCCATGCCCCCTATACCCAGACTACAGGTGTGGTACCACCAGCCGGGAGGGGCCTCTCTATAAGCTACCATCCTATCACAGGATGAGCAGGTAGCATGCATCTTACCAGAGGGTTGTGATCTGCCAACGATGGTTTCATTATCTGCTTTGTCTTACCGCCCAGGCTGACCACTGGGAAGTTTGCTGTCCTGGGCACACACCTTCGCCAAGGTGCACAATGTGTCACATTGCTGGGTCTGTACTGAGCTCCCATCTGACACTTCGGGCAACCTTCCCTGGCGAGTAGCTCCAGCTATGCTTGAGAATTGGATGACCCTCCGCAACTGGAACCGCACCAGCACTGAATGTAATGCCTGCCTCTGGGTTATTGAGACTCTTTTGTGCTGGACTTATCACAATGAATGCCCCTTACTCGGCAAAGCTGTATACAATGTTTGGGGGTGGATGATGGGGACTCATGTAGAATTATTGCAAGTAGCTCCTTTCTGTATAGAGCAAGTGAATTACTCTGTCCCTAACCATACAGTAGGCTGAATCCCCAAGGAATTGTGTCAGAATATCTCCTGTAGAGAGAATACCAGTGCTGGTGGGATGGGAGGAAATTAGTGGGCACTAAGCCTACCGACTTTTTGCCAGACGATGCTTTCTGGATCTGTGGACGCTATGGATGGCCCTACCTTCCTGCTCCCTGGACAGGACAGTGTACCTGGGGGTGCCCCTTTATACAGGGCTGCCCCACACCTACCTTAATCCAGAGACCCGCTAACTGGGACCCTGTTTGTCATAGATGGCACCGAGAGAAAAGAGCTGCCTGGTGGTTCTACCCCTTGGCTTTGTTCATACCTGGGGGTGGGACAATAGCTGTAGAATTGCAAGTAGCTTTGGCCCAACATATGCCCAAGTCTTGAATGTTACTCGCACATTCCTAGCTTTGATGATAGATGAAACTACGCAAATGCATAAGGTGTTACAGACCAGGATGGTTTTAGACCTCCTGACTGCGGTCCAAGGAGGAACTTGTGCCCTTTTGCATGTTGAATGCTGTGTTTATATCCCAGACCATCAGCAGCAGATACAGGAAGC
Source organism: Molossus molossus (assembly GCF_014108415.1). Taxonomy (NCBI): domain Eukaryota; kingdom Metazoa; phylum Chordata; class Mammalia; order Chiroptera; family Molossidae; genus Molossus; species Molossus molossus. The sequence continues at coordinate 20,450,194 of NW_023425346.1, forward strand.
CCTGAAAGAAATGGACGCTGGTTTCAGCGATACAGGCTCTCCAGGAAGACCCCCTGACACAATGGTGGACCAAGCTGGGGAGTTCCTGGAGATGGGCCCTACTGCATCTGGCAGGCCTCACTGGAGGTCTCTGGTTCTGTGCTGCAGCCTGTATTGCAGTTGTAGGCTCTGGGAGCAGGGAAATGCTTTATGGGTTAAGTCCTGACACCCCAGCCTCTAGGGGGTAGAGTGTTAGGGCCTGGAAGCCTGGCCTGTTGTTGATAGAGGCCATGGTTCAGGACATAACCCCAGAACTGGCTGCGCAGGCGCTGACCACGTTACTGATATAAGCATGATACAGCAAAAGCTTAGGACGCATGACCACACACAGTCTCTCCACTGCTCCGCCAGTGTCCCGCTCCACGAGTGTAAAAGCCACTAGCTGTACTGAATAAAGCTGCTGCCGTTTGTTGACCCTCCTGGTGTGGGCTCCACATGCTTTCTTTACCTTGGGTCTCTCACTGCGGAAACCCCCTGGAAACCCCCTGGAAACCCCCAGGCTCTGACACTGGCAAGGACAGGCCGGTGAGACCGGACTGTGGGATTTGGAGGGTCTCTCGTCTGCCTCACTGCGCTGCAGCCTGCGACGAGGCCCCCTGGAGGAGGAGAGCCCCAGCTCTCAGTTAGACAGGGTGCCATGTCGTGGCCATGAGGTCACCTGCCACTCCTACAGTACCCAGACTGTGGGGATCCCTTCTTAATTTCAACACCCTCTCATTACTTCCGTGTGTCCTGTGCAAACATCTCCAAAGGCAGAGATAAGTGGCATTTGTGCGGCAGTTGGACTTCCAGCCTCGCCGTGCTCACCAGGTGGCTCGCGTGCTCCATTTGGACATCCCATTCAATTATGCTCATTTGTCTCTATTATCTTGGGATAGTCTCTTGCGTTAGGGTGGCCTGGTCTGGCTTGGGGAGAGCAGGGTGGGGACGATCTATTCTGACAAGGAGTGATGGCAGGAGCCACAGATCAGGTGCCTGAGGGCAGGTGGTCCCGGGAGCAGGTTAAGCAGGCAAGGAGGGGCCCTGCTAAACCCCTTTGGGGCAAGCTCAGCCCATGTTCATTATAAGCAGTGGGAGCTCAGGCCCTGTGTTGCTGTTTTGTTTTTGTTTTTAAAGAAAACAGAGACTTCTGTGAAATTTTTCAAATATGAAAAATCAATTCTAAAAATTTTAAAACAAGGTGTGGGCCATAAAATCCACTTCTGTGGGCAGAATCTGTCCCCAGGGCAGCTTGCCATCTTGGTGGGGAGATGAAACTGCACAACCCAACCCTGTCACGAGGCCGAGCAGCCCTGCGACATGCTGTCGAGATGCCTGGAAATGCTGTGTGCGCCCCAACGGAGATGTTTCTTGTGATATTTTTCTTTGCGTGGCATTCGCCTGAAATATTAATTCCACCTTAAATAATTGAACTTCAAAATATAGAAAAACATGTAATCTGTTTGTGGGGTCCATGGTATGCGGCTGGCTTAACTGTGGGACCACTTTAACAATGAGGCTTTTCGGTCCTTCGCTGAACAAATGCCCTTGAGGAAAGGATTATACTTGACTGATTTCCGCTCTGGAGTGTTACAGTGAAATTCTTGTGTAAATAATGAAATAGGATTTTTAAAGATCACTTTCTCTAGGCAGGGTGACTAACGAGAGAGGTAATCCCTGAAGATGCGTCCGCATGCTCGGCAGCCCAGCCGGTCCAGAACTCTCCAAGTGTGGAGCTTGGCAGGTGCTGGCAAAGAGACTGAAGAGACATCTGGGGCAGACCCAGCGGGGCCGGTCTCGGGGGGAGGCCAAAAGTCAGCAGGACACCCGAGTCAGGACCTGGTGATTATCCCCCTTTCCCCGGAGCCCCTGTGGCACTGGGCTCCTGCTTCTTCCAAGGCTCTTCACTTGCTATATCACGGTTACCAGCCTACTCCCCTGCAGCGGGCCACGAGCATCTTGGGGCAGGGCCAGCATCTTCGTATTCCAGTGCCTAGTGATAGCTGGTATGAGGAGACATATTGACTGTCAGTTGAACGAATAAATAAATGATAAATTGAATAGAAACGCAGGCAGGTGTACAGCGTCAGGGAAATTCACTAAGAGGTAGTGGTGGCACTGGCTGGCTGGTGAGTGTGGGGACAGGCAGCTTGGAGCTGGGGATGGTGGAGGTCCAGGCCTGTGGCTAGAGGGAGAGGTGATGGCAGGACCTTGCTATGGGGCTGAGAGTCGGTCACTGAGGTAGGACTCAGGTAGGAGGAAACGCAAGCTGGATTCAGTTAGTGGGAGGAGGAACGGAGGTCAGCCTCAGGGCAGCAGCGAACAAGGGGTAAGAATGGATGCTCTGGCATCGAAAATTCAAGTTCCAATCTTGGTTCCACCTTTCCCAAACTGCTTGACCTGGCAATAGACTGACCACTCTTTGCCACTGTGCCCATGTCTCTGAAATGGGGGTAACATGGCTTAAAAGACCAAGTGAGAGGTTGTGTGTGAAGCACTCAGCACCTGGCAGAATTGTTAATGAACGTGTGGGGAGGGTTTGATTAGGAACAGGATACTGATGCTGAGACTGTAGAGCAGTCACCAGCAGCTGTGGACACACCTCAGGCAGTTGCAAACCACACATCTCCTCGCCTTCGCCCTATCCAGGGAGCTGGGAGTAAACAGTAGATTGCAAAGGCTTCCTAGGAGGTTCTGATAAAACTTCCTCACCGTGCCCTCTCTCAGTCCACGTTTCAATTCCATAATTCACCCACACAAAACCGGTGTAGGTCTCAGCTTATCAGGGCATTTGACTGGAGGTGAAGGTAAAGCCGCTCCAGACTGTGTGGACTTGGAAGGTTGTTGGGGCCACACGGTGCTTGGGGCCCACAGTACTTCTAGGGACCCATGGGAATGCTGTGAGTTCTTTTAAAATGAGAAGAAAAAATAAACTTCCAGGTGAAAGTAATTAATATATTGTAATTAATATATTTATCTTTATACAAATGCAGTCATTAAAAATACATTTTCCATATATATATGTATGTATGTGTATATATATGTGTGTGTGTGTGTGTGTGTATGAAAGAAGTGTCCTTCCAGGGCTGGAGTGACTAGGGCCTACAGATGTCACCCATGAGAGCTACAATGTGGCCCTGGGAACAGGGACCCCAGCAGGTCATTACACTAGTAGTTCTCTTGGGAGGGTGGGGTGGGTAAAAGCCCCTGGGAAGTTTATTAAATTGCAGTTTCTGGCCTCATTCCCGGATGTCAGATGCAGCCTGTGTTGGGCTCAGGAATCCACATTTTAAGAGGCCCTACTCATTCTGAAGCAGGTGGAAGCAGCCTCGAGACACCCGGACCCCACTCTCAGCTGCGGTTCTGTCCCTGGCCGTGGGGTGGGAGGGCGCCGGGACAAAGCGAGCCTGCTGTCCCAACTGGCAAATCCATCCAAGCACCGTTCGACCCCACTGAGAGCCAGATCAATACAGCACACAGGCCAGTCTGATTCTGTAGCCCAAAGAACTGCTGGATTCATCAGTTTTTTTTCTCTTACCATCTACGTGTGAAGACCTCATTTAAATATCTTACACCTATAAAGAGAAATGTTTGAAGCAGCTTTTCTTTAAGCGAATTGCTGTGTCATTGCGAGATGTTACTGTGCGTTTAAAACCCAGTTTCAAAATGTTATTTTACAGAGTCATTACATGGAACTCCTGCACTAAACACAGCATTACACAGGCGGCTGACTTATCCACGAGTAAGCAGATTTCTTTAATTAAGTAGATGATTTTCTTTAATTATAGCAGTTTGTTTGAAAGGTGATAACTAAATAAAATTTTATCCCACAAAACTTATAAAGTAAAAGCAATATTAAAATAACATTAATGTTGCAGGACAGACTCCGTGAAGGAGCAAAGAGGCAGAGAATGGACAAATCCCTCACCGTAACGACTCGCAGCCACAGGTCGAGAGAGGTGATTCTTGCATTGGTGACTCTTTCCAATAGTCTTTTAATACTCTTGTCTTGTCTCCACTGTTATTACTGCATGAATGATTCTCTCCACTTTCATGGTTCTGCAGAGGAGTCTATCGGGGGACTTGAGGGTGACCCAGAGAAATTTTGAAGGTAATTTCCATAAATTGGCTCTACAGTCAAAATCTAGATTGGAAGTTTCTCTCCTTAGTTCTACCACTCTCTTTTTAAATAAAACATTTTTGTAATGTCCCTTTCACACCCTGAGAGAGATTTCACAGATAATCGAATCTATCTACTTAGATTCATAAAAAAATTAATAGAATGCCTTACCTGTAATAAAGAGAAAATATAAAAGATGAGTAATTTCTAATAAATTAATATGTATTTCAAAATGTAAATGCTCAGGCAGAACTATTTTAGAAGACATAATGAAGTTGTTGCTTACACCTTTATAAAAGATTGCATCAAAGACAAAATCTTATTGGTGTGTTTTATTGGTAACTTAGATACCTAAATGGTATTACTTTCATTCATATTAGTTTTAAAAAAAGACAATTTTAGAGCAATTGTAGGTTCACAGGAAAGTTGAGAGGGTGATACAGAGATTTGTCATGTACTCCGTAGCCCCCTACAGTGGTACACTTGTTACAATTGATGAAGCTACAATGACACATCATAGTCACTCAAAGTCCATGGTTTACATTAGTGTTCACATTGGAGGGTGTATATTTTATGGGTTTGGACAAATGTATAGTGACATGTGGCCATAATTATGGAACCATACAGAGTGTTTTCACTGCCCTAAAATCCTCTGTTCTCTACCTGTGGATCACTCCCCGCCCCAACTTCATCCCTTGGCAGCTCCTAACCTTTTTACTGTCTCTGTAGTTTTTCGTTTTCAAGAATGTCTTATAGTGGGTATTGTATAGTATGTCGCCTTTTCAGAATGTCTTCTTTCACTAAGTAATATGCATTTAAGTGTCCTCCATGTCTTTTCATGGCTTCATAACTCATTTCTCTTTAGTGCTGAGTAATATTCCATTGTCTGGATGTAGCACAATTTACTTACCCAATTATCTACTGAAGGACATCTTGCTTGCTCCCAAGTGTTGGCAATTATAAATAAACCTGCTATAAAAATAAGTGTGCAGGTTTTTGTGTAGACATAACATTCAACCCCTTTGGTTAAATACCCAAGGAGCATGATTACCGGATTATATGATGAGTATGTTTAGCTTGGAACAACCGTCAAACTGTCTTCCATGGTAGCTATACTATTTTGCATTCCCACCAGCAGCAATGTGTGAGTGTTCCTATTGCTTCATATTGTCACCAGCATTTGGTGTTGTCAGTGAGTTCTGGATTTTGGCCATTCTAATAGGTGTGTAGTGGTATATCACTGTTTTAATTTGATTTCCCTTATGATATATGATGTAGAGCATCTTTTCATATGTTTCTTTTTCATCTGTATATCTTCTTTGATGAGGTGTCTGTTAAGATCTTTGACCCATTTTTTAATCAGGCTGTTGTTTGAATTTTAAGAGTTTTTATTTTTATTTTATTTATTTGCTTGTCTGGGAAAATAGTCCTTTATCAGATGTGTCATTTGCAAGAGTGCACTCTTTGGTGTCTTCTTATAAGGGCACTAATTCTATTGGGAAGACCCCACCCACCTGAACTCATCTAAACCTAATTATCTACCAGAGGCCAGGTAATTGTTACTTGGAGATAGAAAATAGCAAATTGAGGGTTAGGACTGCAACATAGAGTTGGGAAGTGGGGGAGTGGACATAATTCAGTTCATAGCAAAGGACTTCTGGTAAAGTTTCATATGAAACAATATGCAATTTTCCTTTGATTTCCCTGGTAGTTGTGTTCCTGAAAATGCAGTGTATAAAAAAATGGGGCAGCCCTAGATGGTTTGGCTCAGCGTTTAGAGTGTCGACCTGCAGTCCAGAGAGACCTGGGTTCAGTTCCCACTAAGGGCACGTACCTTGGTTGCAATTTGTCCCCTGCCCTGCTTGGGTTGTGTGGGTGACAACCACTCGATGTGTCCCTTTCACGTTGATGTTTCTCTTTCTCTCTCTCCCTCCCACTCTATCTGAACAAAAACCAAAAAAATGTCTTCGGGTGAGGATTAAAAACATAATAAAAAATGGGGCAGAAACACCTGAGTCTCTGTAAGAAATAGAATTAGGTTTTAGGCTTAGATAATTGTAAGCAATGTTTTACCCTCACGAATGGAAAGATTCTTCATTCTGCGAGCCACAAACCTTAATTTCTCTGCTCACTAATTGTCAGTAGCATCAAAAATGACATTAGAGGTTTCCAAAACTCTAATAATTTAAATAAGTTTTAACCATGAAGAACATGTTGTCAGCATGGAACAGAAAAGGAAAGGAGAAGATGGCAAACTAACATGTCTTAAATGCCAGGGCACAGATTACACATTTAGTGATTGAATGAGATTTTGTGCTCAAAACCATTTTTAGAAATTGAATTTGATGCCAATCCGTCACAGTATTCAGCACCGTTTTATTGCCTTACATCTACTCTGCTTTGCTCATTTGAGTTACCTGCCAGTTTCCCAAAGACAGTTCAGTAATTTTTGCTGGTCTGTGGTGATTCAGATGCTGAATGTTGATTCCTTTGTTCAATCCCTGTAACTACACATCCAACTAGTTCTGTGCTCTCCATTTACGAGTGAAGAAATCAAGCCTCACAGAGCCTTGCCCAACCTCACAGGGCTTGTAAGTGGTAGAGTCAAGATCTAAACCTGTATGTGTTTGAATCCAAAAAACTCTGCTCTTCCTACAACACACTACCCCTTGGTACAGCCCAGGTCTGGCTGTGAAGAAGCAGCTCTTCTGAGTTGATCTTGGAGAAACACCCTCCACAGGGACCTTAGAAATGGTGTCCTGATTCCTGACCCTGACGTCTGGGACAAGTGAGTGGTGGTCCCTGGAAGGTGACACATGATCACAGGTTTGATTTTTCCAAGGGAGACCCAACGACATGGAACTTGCATTGTGTGTCTTCCCTGCTGAGTTTACTCCAGTTAAGCAGCCCAACAACATCTGTAAAGATTTTTTTTTTCACAGTATGCTTCTGTAAATAAGTAGTTTATCCAATAAACCCTTCCAACAAAGAGGATAAAGACATGCCATGTAGACAGCCCTCAGTGAGTGTTCCTTCCAGGGACTCTGGGGAGATAAAGTCACCTCCCATCAACTACTGTGTTTGCTGAAGGTCTTGTGGCTTAAGCAGTTTTGGATGAACCTGGGCTTGCAATTCATTTGAACAATCCAGTCTTCTGATTCCATCCTAAGGAACTCTTCCTTGGAACTCAATAATGTACTGCAAAATGTAATAAACAACCCATTTCACTGGGTTTTCTGTAATTACCTTTGGGAGATATATCCCACAGGTATGAGAAGGCAAAGTTATAGGATGAACAGGATGATATATATTTGTCCTGCCATTTGGAGCAATAATAGATATAAACTGTATTTACCAAGCACCTGAACAGTTCTACAAGGATACTAGAGTGACCACGATTTTACTGTGTGTCCCTGAGCACAGCTGGCTGGACCAGGGATGGACACTTGATCCAATTGGAACTTACTCTGGGAATTTGGAATTGTGACTGTGAGTAGCTAGATAATAAGTGTTTATTCTTAACCTTGGAAGGTATTTGGGGGGAGGTGTGGAGAGAGGATATCTTCTCCCATGTGAAGGGACAGGCCTAGAGAAGAGGGAGGTCCAAGTTCGGACAGAGGCCAAGGAGGGAGTCCTGGCAGCTCCAGCGAGACAAAGGGGCTTCTGGATGCAGCACCTAGTTTCCTGGAAGTGCTTCAGATGTTGGTTTTAGTCCCATGGGAGGCCCAAATGCATGTATAGCTTTTGGCATTTAGTAAAATCACCAATATTTAAAGTAAATTCCACTTTTTGCCTAAGGAAGTCTGAATAATTTTCTACTAGGTTCAAGAAAACAATTTCGGACAGAAACAACTAGATTCTTTAAATATATCACTTTGTTTAATCATTTCAACAACCCTTAGAGGTAATTTGTTTTATAGATGAAGAAACTGAGATTCAGAGCAATTAAATAACTTCCCCAAGGTCACACAGCTAGCAAATGTAAGGGTCAAGAAGTTAAACCCACAAAAATTCTTTGTGCATCTTCATGAATGTGAAAAGAAATCCTTATATAAATATAAAGTGTTACACTTTATATTCCCAAAACACAGGAATTGTATTGCTTAATCCTCACAGTACCTTGAGGAGAATATTTTACAGATGGAGATATTGAAGCATGGGAAGTTTAGGCACACAACTGAATTGAATCTGAATATATATATATATATATATATATATATATATATATATGTCTATGTGTGTGTGTTACACATCTCAATTTTTAGGAATTGAAATTATTATCAATATTTCATGCATATAAAGAAATAAGTAAATAAAGGTATGAAGCGAAATGAGATTTATGTAGACCACTCTATGTGTGAAGTGCGATGTAATGAATGTGATGGAAACCTCCTTCCTGGTCACATCCCACTCCCTGCTTCCCCAGGATAAGCTGTCTTTTGATTTTAGTTAATTTTCTTCCATTTTGTTACATTACTATATAATGGAAGCATCTCCAAGAATGTTGTTTAGTTTTGTTCCTGAACTTTGTCTAAAGAAATGCCGTAGGTATGAGTTTTCAACTTGCTGCTTTTGCCCAACATCATGTTTCTGAGATTCATCCATGGTCACATGGGGGAGTGGGGGGTATTCCGTTCATTTTCATGGCTATAAAGTGTTCCAGGGGATGAATACAAGTTTAATCATGCACTCCCTTGTCAGTGAGCATTTAGTTTTTTCAGTTTTTTTTTTTTTTTACAATTATAAACATCACTGATTTGAAGATTTAGCACTTGTGCCCTGGGGAGCAACTGTAAGAGATTCTCTCCTGTGTGTACCTGGGAGTAAGATTTGCTGGGTTGTGGGATATATACCTCTTCAACCACAATAAATGGTTATCCAAATTACAGCATACAGTAGGCTGTTATTCAAAGTAATTATACAATTTATACTCTCACCAGCAGTTTATGAGTTCTTATTATGTTACATTCTTTCTGACTCTTGGTATTGTTTTGGTTTTAAAATTTCCTCTAATTTGGTGGGTTGGAAATGGTATATCAGTTTATATCCTTTACCTATTTTTCTATTAGCATGTTTGTCTTATTCTTATTGGTACATAAGAGCTCTTTTCTATATTCTGGATAATGTGTTAACAAATTTCTTCTAGTTGGTGGCTTATATTTTTCTTCCTATTGTATCTTAGCAAATGGAAATTCTGAATTTTAATGGAGTCAAATTTATCAATATCTTAAAACTTTTTTTCTTGCCCTATAGACAAAAGATATTCCCCCATATCATTTTCTAAAATGTTTATGATTTTGCTTTTCACATTTAATTAGTTCATATTGAATTTGTTTTTTGCATTTGGTATAAGGTAGGGTGCAATTTAATTTTTTTCCATATTATATCCAGATGTCTTGGATTATTTATTATCCTTTCCCTACTTACCTGAGATGTCCCTCACATAATATATCAGGCTTCCATATATTTGTGGTTCTTTCTGAATTTTGAAGATTTGATTGGTTAAATCACATAAATTATATCACACACACACACACACACACGTATGTATGTGTATGTGTAGGTTTATATTGTCATGAAATCCAGTTGGGGAAATTTCCTTACCTTCTCTTTTTTTAGGGATGTCGAGGCAGAGTACCTAAGCTGTTCCCCAAACCCAACTTCCCTTTCCCGCAGACTGCAGTTCCGGCCTCTCAGTTAGGTGTTTCCCAGTGGAGTGTTTCCCGCGGGAATAAAGTTGTTTAGAAGCAGCTTCTCTCTCCTCTCTCCTCATTGGCCAGCTAAATATGGAAGATTTTGAGTTCAAAGGACCACCCATGTGAAACTGTTACATGACAAATATGATTTCACTTATGTGTGGAATCTAATGAACAAAATAGAAGCAGCCTCAGATACAGAGAACAGACTGACCTCTGTCAGAGGGGAGGGGGATTGGGACCTGGGTGAAAGAGGTGAAGGGATTAAGCAAAAACAACCAAAAAACCCCTCAAAAACAAAAAGAAACCTCACAGACACAGAAAACTGTATGTTACCAGAGGGAATGTACCGATACCAGAGGGAATCGGCAGTGGGGGTAGGTAGAGGATGGTAAAGGGGGTAAATGGTGATGGAAGGGGCTTGACATGGGGTGGTGAACACACACTACAACATACAGGGGATGTATTATAGGATTGTACACCTTAAACCTATGTAATTTTAGTAACTGGTGTCACCCCAATAAATTTAATAAAAAATAAGCCAGCCAACAAAACATGGGATCTAATGTATTTGTTATAGAAACTAAAAAAACCTTAATTCTTTAAGATGATTATTTGGGTTTTGATCTCTAGTATAAAATGTTTGAAATAGCTTTGCAGATGCACACACACTGTTGGAATTTTATAGAATTTTGTTAAATTAGTGGGAAGAACTGATATATTTATGATACTTTCTCTTCTTATCCACGATTATGATATGTGTTTCCATTTATTTACGTCTTTTTAATGTCATTCAGTAAGCTTTTATAATTTTCTCAAATTTTATTAAATTTATTCCAACTCACTTTATACTTTGGTTGCCATGACAAATTATATCTTTCTTTCTTTCTTTTCTTTTTTTTAAAATGATACTCTTCAATCTTATTTGGTGCTTGTATATAGAAATATAGTTTTCACATAGTGATGTTATGTGCTATAACTTTGCCATACTCTTATTAATTACAATTTTTTTTACCTTTTTTGAGGATGTTCTAGAAATAGTAATATAGAGCAACCTTGACATGGTTCTTATTTTAAAGGAAGTGTTTCCAAATTTTCAACTTAAAGAATGATGTTACTGTAGGTTCTTGATATATCCAACTTAATAAGATATGTAGCTTTATTTTGATAAAGCTATCCTTTATTGGATTAGAGAGAGAGGACAGGAGAGAGAAACATGGATCAGTTGCCTCCCATATGCTCTCTGACTGGCAGTCTGACCAGCAGCCTTTTGCTGTACAGAGCAATGATTCAACCAACTGAGCCACCCTACCAGGGCTCCCCTTTTTTTGTCTTGTTCTGTCTTTTCTTATCTCATTCTGTCTTTCTCCTTTGGAGACCGTGATTAGATGCCCTCATTAGGTCTTGTCATTGCCTCCTCTATGTTTCTTAACATCCATTTCACACCTTCCATCTCCTTGTCTCCTTGGGCACATTCAGTATAATTCACCCAGGTTTACAACTTTTTGTTTATCTCTCTGTAGCCAGCTTTTAACCTACCGTTTTTAATTTCACTGCTTATATATGTTATTTTAAAAAGTTTTATTAGGTTCTTTTCCCAAATCTTCCTAGTTATTTTTAGTAATCTCTTTTGTTCTTGTTCATATTTTGCATAACATAGTTTAGTTCTTTAAGCCATTTTATACACAGTTTATCTATATTTTTATGTGATAATTCTAAGTTATAGTACTTTGGGGATCATATATCTTGTTTGCTGATTTGCTTGTTTTATTGATTCTTACTCAGGGTAGGCTGTTTTCTTATGTTTTATCTTTTTTTGGTTGTGAATTCTTATTTAGCTGCATTTAATCTGAGTTTCCTGAGAGGTCAAGGTGGCCTGCTTCCCTCCAAAAGAGATTTGTGTTTGCTTTCAACTGAAGCCAAGGGACACTACCAATGTTGTCCTCTTTAACCCCTGGTTTGAATTTTTCTGGGCATGGAGATGATATAAACTCAATATCCACATTCACGTGGGGGCAGGTCCGTGGTTATCTGTACACAGAGAGGACAGTGGTTATCATTATTGTCTCTCATAGAGCTGTGGCAAAGATGGGCAGATTCCCTTATTATCTCCATTTGCTGCAGGCAAAATATTTTTTCCTGGCTTGCTCTCTCTCTCTCTCTCTCTCTCTCTCTCTCTCTCTCTCTCTCTCTCTCTGTGTGTGTGTGTGTGTGTGTGTGTGTGTGTTGGTGAGGAGAGCATCTCAAGTCCCTGGATTAAGTTATGCTCTAATCCCCAGTTTCCTGCATGGCCAGTCATGAATTGCAAATTGTTTAGTCCTTGGTAAGGGCATTTGATTATTTACTACCTTGATTTTATTCACTCTCACTGTGTTGTTGTTTGTTTGTTTTTGCTCTTGGGGATTTGCCTGGGCTACATTTTTTTGTGAGCTCAACAGTGTTTTTAACATTGTTGTAATTTATCCAAATTTCAATTCTTTTGGAGTGTTGTTGTTTTTAATCCTCACCCAAAGACAGGTTTATTGACTTTTAGACAGAATGGGAGAAAGAGAGAGAGAGAGAAAGAGAGACATAGAGAGAGAGAGAGAGAGAGAGAGAGAGAGAGAGGTGAGAGAGAACATTGATTGGTCACCTTCCATATGTGGCAGACTGGGAATCGAACCCACAGCCTTTTAGTGTACAAGATGGTGCTCCAACCAACTGAGACACATGGCCAGGGCACACACTTTTCTTTTCTTTTAACCCTACTCTCTGGTTATCATGTGGATGAAATCCAATTGTTCTTCCTGGATTACAGCTTCACAGTTTAGGAGTTAATCAAAAGGAACCTGAAATTTAGAAGCCACAGATTCAGGTCCTGTCAATGAGAGCCCAAACTGGAGGACAAGGTAAGAATCTCAGAGTTCCACGTGGGCCCTCAGTGGATTCATGAAGCAGCGCTTTGTTGTTGTTGTTGTTTTTTTGTTTTTATCTTCACTCGAGGACATTTTCGCATTTATCTTCAGATAGAGTGGGAGGGGGAGAGAGGGAGGAAGAGAGAGAGAAAAACATCGATGTGAGTGAGATACATCAACTGGCTGCCACCAACACAACCCCAACTGGGGCCAGGGACAAACTGCAACCGAGGTACGTGCCCTTAGTGGCAACCGAACGTGAGTCTCTCTGGTCCACGGGCAGATGCTCTAACCACTAAGCCAAACCAGCCAGGGCTTCAAAGCAGGCTTTCAAAGAGGTATCTGAGTTGGTCTGGTCACTCTTTGGTTGGTTTGCGTTCCTTAAATGACAAGTTCCAGTTCTCAACCTTGCTGGTCACTTGGCTCTAAAATAGAGCAACAGGTCTCAGAAATGGACTCTGCATGTTTGTGTCATGCAACCGAGAACTCCCCAAATATTTATGTTGATATAACTGAAATCAAACAGGTAGCCTAAAATAAAATTAGTATATTTTCTATTTCTCTTTCATCTTGAAGTCCATTTTTTTCTTTTTTAATTTTTAATTTTATATTATTTTTGTTACAGATGTTTCTCCTTTTTTACCTCATAGACACCCTCCTCCCCAACCCCCCACCCCCATCCCCGGCTTTGTTGTCCATGTCCATTGGTTATGCGTACATACATATAAGTTCTGTGGTTTATCCCCCCACCACCCCCTCTTCTGAAGGTTGTCAGTCTGTACCCTACTTCCACGTCTCTGGGTCTACCCTATTCCTCAGACTGTTATGTTCATTATATTCCACAAATAAGTGAGATCATGTGGTATTTGTCTTTTTCTGCTTAGCTTGTTTTGCTTAGGATAATACTTTCCAGGTCCCTTCATGTTGTCTCAAAGGATAAGTGGTCCTTCTTCCTTACAGCTGCATTGTGTACATGTACCAGAGCTTTTTTATCCATTCGTCTACTGATGGGCCCTTGGGCTGTTTCCAGATCTTAGCTATTGTAAATAGTGCTGCTATGAACATGGGGATACATATATTCATTCTGATTGGTGTTTCAGGCTTCTTAGGGTATATTCCTAAAAGTGGGATCACTGGTTCAAATGGCAATTTGATTGTTAATTTTTAATTTTTTGAGGTAACACCATAGAGTTTTCCATAGTGGCTTCACCAGTCTGCATTCCCACCAGCAGTATACCAGAGTCCCCTTTTCTCCACACCCTCACCAACACTTGTTTGATGATTTGTTGATGGCGGTCATTCTGACAGGTATGAGGTGATACCTCATTGTTGTTTTAATTTGTATCTCTCTGATGATTGGTGAGGTTGAGCATTTTTTCATATGTCTCTTGGCCATTTGTATGTCCTGTTTGGAGAGGTGTCTATTCAGCTCCATTGCCCATTTTTTTAATTGGGTTCTTTGTCTTCCTTTTGTTGAGTTGTATGAGTACTCTATATATATTGGAAATTAACCCCTTATCTGATATATCATTGGCAATTATGCTCTCCCATAGAGTGGGTTGCCTTTCCATTTTGATGATTGTATCTTTTGCTGTGCAGAAGCTTTTGAGTTTGATGTAGTCCCATGTGTTCATTTCCTCGTTTGTTTCTGTTGCCTTAGGTGATGTATTGGTGAAAATTCTGCCGCATATGATGTCCGGAATATTGTTGCCTACATTTTCTTCTAGGATTTTTTTGGATTCACGGGTCACATTTAAGTGTTTTACCCATTTTGAGTTTATCTTTGTGTATGGTGTAAGTTGATAGTCTAGTTTTATTTTTCTGCATGTAGCTGTTCAATTGGTCTGTTCAAGTTTTCCATCTCTTTCCTGTCCAGTTTTGGGAGACTATGTTTCTAAAAATTTGTCCATTTCACTTAGATTGTTGAATTTGTTGCCATATAATTGTTCATAGTAGTTGTTAATGATCTTTTGTATTTCTGTGGTGTCAGTTGTTACTTCTCCTCTTTCATTTCATATTTTGTGTATTTGGGTTCTCTTTGTTTCTTGATGAGTCTAGCTATGGGTCTGTCCATATTGTTTATCTTTTCAAAGAACCATCTCTTTGTTTCATTGATCTTTTAAATTTTGGTCTCTATGTCATTTATTTCTGCTCTGATCTTTACTATTTCCTTCCTTCTACTTGCTCTGGGATTTTCTTTTTGTTTGCTTTCTAGTTCTTTAAGTTGTGAGGTTAGATAGCCTATGAGAAATTTTCTTGTTTCTTGATGTAGGCCTGTAGTGCTATGAACTCCCCTCTCAGAACTGCTTATGCTGCATCCCTTAGATTTTGTGTTGTTTTGTGTTCATTTTCTTTGGTTTCCAGGAAGTTTTTAATTTCTTCTTTGATCTCCTCGGTAACCCATTCGTTGTTTAATAACATGCCATTTCACCTCCATGTGTTCAAATGTCTTTGCATGTTCTTGTTGCAATTGATTTCTAATTTCATGCCATTGTGATCTGAGAAAATGCGTGATATGATTTCAATCTTCTTGAACTTGTAGAGATTTAATTTGTGTCCTAACATGTGGTCTATCTTTGAGAATGTCCCATGTGCACTTGAGGAGAATGTCATTCTCTAGTTTTGGTGTGTAATTCTCTGTAGATATCTACTAAATCCATTTGGTCTAGTGCTTCATTTAGAGTCTCTGTTTCCTTGCTAATTTTCTGTCTAGAGGATCTATCCAGTGATGTCAATGAGGTGTTGAAGTCCCCTGCTATGATTGTATTGCTGTAGATTTCTTCTTTGAAGTCCTCCAGAATATGTTTAATATATGTTGGTGCTCCTCTATTGGGTGCACATATGTTTATCAAGGTTATATCTTCCTGTTGGATAGATCTTTTCAATATTATGTAGTGGCCTTCTTTGTCTCTAGTTATGGCCTTCATTTTGAAATCTATTTTATCAGATATGAGTATTGCTACCCCAGCTTTTTTTCCTTTCCGTTTGCTTGGAAGATTTTTTTTCATCCCTTCACTTTCAACCTGTGTGAGTCTTTTGTTGAGAGGTGGGTCTCTTGTAAATAACATATAGATGAGTCATGTATTCTTTTCCAGTCAGCTTCTCTGTGCCTTTTTATTGGAGCATCCAATCCATTTACATTTAAGGTGATTATTTTTATGTACGTATTTATTGCCATTTTTGTTTAGTGTGGTTATATTATTCTTACCATTTCTTCTACTAATTATGGCAGTCCTTTTAACATTTCTTGCAATGCTGTCCTAACATGTGGTCTATGTATTTGGTGCTATTTTATTCCCTTAGCTTTTTTTTGTCTGGGAAGCTCTTTATTTGACCTTCTATTTAGAATGATAGCCTTGCTGGGTAAAGTAGTCTTGGATTCAGATCCTTGTTTTTCATGACCTTGATGACTTTGTGTCATTCCCTTCTGGCCTGTAGTGTTTCTGTTGAGAAGTCAGCTGATAACTTTATGGGGTTTCCTTTGTAGGTAACCTGCTGCTTATCTCTTGCTGCTTTTAGGATTCTCTCTTTGTCTTTAATTTTTGGAATTTTAATTACTATGTGTCTTGGTGTGGGCCTGTTTGGGTTCTTCTTACTTGGGGCTCTCTGTACTTCTTGAACTTGAATGCCTTCTTTCTTCACGAAATTAGGGAAATTTTCTGTTACTATTTCTTCAAGTATATTCTCTAACCCTTGCTCATTTTCTTCTTCTTCAGGGACTCCTATGATGTGAATATTATTATGTTTCCAGTTGTCCTGCAGTTCTCTTAAGCTGCCTTCCTGTTTCTTAATTGTTTTTTCCTTTGGGTTTTCTGATTGGTTGATTTTTTTTCTACCCTGTCTTCTAATTGGCTGATCAGGTCCTTATCTTCCTCTAGTCTGTTGTTTAGTCCATCTACTATATTCTTTATATCTGTTATGTCATTCTTCATTTCTTCTTGGTGGTTTTTCATTTTCAGTTAGTTGATTTACAATGTTTCTATGTCTTCACTCATGGTGTTGATGTCCTTTACTCATGCTATTGAGCTTCCCCAAGATCATGGCTCTGAATTCTAGCTCTGTAACTTGCTTAACTGCATTTCATCTTCGGTAGAGGTCTCTTGTTCTTTCAGTTGGCATTTCTTCCTTTGTTTCACCAGTTTGGCTATCACAGTGTGATTTTGAGCCTGCTCAATTTTCCCTGTGGGTGTTAGAATTCTGCTATTTGTGGCTCCCTCTTCTGGGTTTCGCTGAGCGTGGGAGGACCTACGTTAAACACCACTGTCAAGTCTTACTTTTATGGGCAGAGTTGCAAGCCCAGGAATGGTTCAGTTATCCTCTAGCTTTTTGCCTCGAGGCTATTAGTCGAGGTTACTTGAAGAGCCTTGGGTTCTCAGTTGAATGAAAAACTCCCTGAGGTGTTTTGCCTAAGGGGATTTCCTGAGGCTGGGGCAGATGCTGGTTGTTAATGAGCCTCAATTTGCATTTCAATGGCCATCTGGGTGGGGTTGAATCTCTGAGGGAGGGGCTGCCTCCTCTCCCCAGAGCCCTGGGAAGGTGTAAGATGACCACTGTCCTGCATGGCTGCAACTCAGCAAAAGCTCTGAGTGCCCTCCAAATCCCGAGTGTCCCCACACAGTTCCAGTCCAGCCACCCTCCCTCTACTGGAGCCCAAGGTGAGTGGCTGTGGCTATTTTAGTGTCTGTCCTGGCTCTGCACTATGAAGCCGCTTGGGAATGTAACCTGATGGTGCTGCTCACAGCTTAGACTGTTGCTATTTGTGGGTTCCTAGCCCCTCTCTTGTGCCTCCACAATCATACCAGGATCGAGTCAGTGTCCCTGGTTATATGGTTCTGAGAAGCTGCTTTTCTGTTGCATTTTCCTGATGATTTGTCTTTACTTTAGTTGTAATTCCAGCTTGGTTCTGGGAGATGGTCTGTGTAGCTTCTATTCATTCTGCCACCATTTTGGAATCTCCTTCAAGTTCATTTTTTCAAATTAAAATGTGTGCTTATGGTAGCAGCAACTAGATAACAGTGTGTTCATGTAACCTTCCAAGCTCGGGTAAAGTGCAAGGAGGGAAAAATCAGAAACTATAGACATGGGCTGCACAGGAGGCTGGTCTTGATTTTTCCAACCAAACAGGTCTTTGGGAGATAGCCACATGATTTCAAAAGCCATTTTGCAAGACTAAAGTTATTCTCTCTTCTTTCTTCTTTTTTTTGAAAGATGCCTTGTGATTTGATAAGATTTTCTCATTACCATTTTCCACTTTATGAAAACCAGAGCCCTTGTACCTTCTTGTCTATCCCATTCCCTCAAAAGTACACTTCTGGGATCCAATAGCAGTGCCACCAATTCTAGGAAAACCGCACGAAGTGGAAATCCATTTCCCTGGCTAGCAAGAGTAAGAGGCAATTAATTAGACATGGCATGTCTTTTGTAATTTCACTAAGGAAAGATTCACTGTTCATATGTCTGGCTGAATTACCTATAGAAAACATTAAAAACAACTGAATCAAGTGATTAAGAGTCTACAATATTAAATCCTAGATTGGTGGAAGCAATTGTTACTATTTTGTTTATTAAACACAAGTCTATTTGAAAAAGGGATGTGGCGGTGGATATGGATTTGCCTTTTGGTGCCAATTTCAGGCATACAATCTTTTTAGTACCTGGAAAAGATAATAATAAAAGTAATTGTATCTAGTGGGAAAGGAGGGCACGTATGTAGGTGCCCACACTTACTAGTGGGTGTGTGTGTTTGAATATACATATGTGTGTATAATTTAGTCCCTATCACAGGGACATCTCATGGACTCTACGACTGTATACAAATCTCACATTGTGTCACTGAGAAGGTAGTGGTAAACTACCCTCTGCCTACATTGCTATGTCCTGTGATTATGTGCTCCAGGTGATGTACGGTGCACACATCTTTAGAGCAGATGCAACAGCTGAAGAAAATGGTCCAAATAAAGCTTTCAGTGCTGCACACGTGGCCCACCTGCATAGGATGATCTGGAGCCATGCCTGTTGAGAAGGGGAACTCACACCCTCTCCAGGGGGTTATCTCTGAAGCATCACCAGCCCAGTTATTACTCCTGTAATAAAGGAATGAGAAATCCTTGTTCTTTCTCCCACACAGTCCCTTAGTTTAACTGGATCCTGGAGTCCTCTCCCCAGCAGTGGTCACTCATCCAAGGGCATAGCAATAAGAATTTTCAGGCATGTTTCAGGAACAATACAAGAACAATTTTATTAATTTTGTGGATGATGCTTCTCCTCATCCCTAGGAAGGCCCCTAAAATATCCAATCAGGCATCTACACATCCTATCTACTCCAGTGTGGGTGCCCCAAAGATGAGGCAACCCTGATCTCCCAAGGATATTTTTCTACTAATTTTCAGACAGAGAGGGAGAAAGGGAAAGGGAGAGGGACAAAAAATTGGTTGTCACCCACCCGACCCCAAACAGAGCCAGGATCAGGATCAAACTGCAACAGAGGTATATGCCCTTGACTGGAATCGAACCCAAGACTCTTTGGTCCACAGGCTGATGCTCCAACTGATGAGCCAAACCAGTCAGGGCTGGCCTGAAGTTTTACTTCGGCTTTGTTCTGAACTTTTGGACTTCTTGTATTCACTGGACACATTATAGTATTTCAACCCTCTCTGTCTTTGCACATGATGTCACTCTCCCCAAATACCCTCTCATCTTTTTGCTTAGAAAACTCCTATTCATTCCTCAAAGTCCATCCTCTCCTGTTTCTGACAGATAAGTTCTTCCTTATCTCTTTATTTTAAAACATTTTTTTTTCTTTATTGATATTAGAGAGAGAGAGGAAGGAAGAGAGAGGGGGAGAGAGAGAGAGAGAGAGACAAAACATTGATGAGAGAGAACATTGACTGGCCACCTCCTGCATGTCCCCCACTGGGGTTCGGGCCCACAACCTGGGCATATGCCCTGACCGGGAATTGAACCGGTGACCTCTTAGTGCATGGGTTGACGCTCAACCACTGAGCCACACTGGCCAGGCAGTACTTCCTCCTCTTAATAAATCCTGTCTCATTTATCTCTTACTGAAAACATCCTAAATTTAAACTGCTATTAATTTATTATTAATAATTACTAATTAATAGCTTGTCTTATCCATTAGACTATGAGCTCCTTGGTGGCGGGCCTGCTTCTCACTCACCTTTCTCCCCTGTCTCACCACAGCATGTGTTTGGCATCCGGTACAGCTTCTGGAATAGAATTAAATTCTACTACATGTGTTTACCTGTTATGAAAACAACTGCTCCAATCCTTAGACCTCTATTCTATTCCTATAAATCTCAATCACAACAAAAATGGAAGGCGTCCCACAAGAGGCTCATTAATCTGGTTATCTAAACTGAAGCAGGCAGGTAGGCAGTACTCATGGTCTTGGATCAAAGTTAGAGGTCATTTCCATTAACTAGGTTGCCCACAGCTCAAGTCCATGGTTTTCTAGGGGCACTTTTACCCAGAAGGGTAGGGATAATAGTTTCTAAAAAGGATCCAAGGTCTAGATTGTTTTCAAACAAGGTGAAATCTGCCTTCAGCTAACAGATTTATCTTCTTTTTACTCTGGACCTTACTGCCTAAAATCCACTATGGTTAAGCTGCTGGTTGAATATACTCTTAAGATTTGTGAGTAGTTTTGTGTGTTATTGCTACTGATTTTTAAAGAGCAAATGATTTTCTACCAGTAACTGGAATCCCCAAAGGTAATATCCTCTGTGGATTTACAGCCTGTCAAATTCCTGGCCCTAGGGACTCAGTGTGTGTTCTGCCTCCAAAGATGCTTGGGAAGAAGAAATTTTCTGCTTTAGAGTTTCTGACTAAAATGATCTTTAGTTAAAAGCAGGCAATTAATTGTAATCATTCAACAACTATTTTTTTATTGTAGTGTTTTATATTTTTAGTTGTTTAGTTTTTCAGGTAGCTTTTTGAATGATTTTGTTAAATTTTAGGGGAAATCAACTATTATGATGATGATGATGATATAGTAAGTTAAGAAAGCAAACTTACTATATCTTATTTTTACTTACTTATTTATTTTTAAACACATCTCCTTTTCTTCCTTCCTCCCTCCCCCTCCCTCCCTTCCTTCCTCTTTCCCTTCCTTCCTCCCCCTTCCCTTCCTCTCTCCCTCTCTCCTTCCCTCCCTTTCTTCTTTCTTACAAAGGGCCTTGGGCACAAAGATAAATAATGCCCAGTGTTCTCAACTAGTTCCCACTATGGCAGGGAAGAAGTCAAAAGAAAAGGGGAGTCAGTGATGAGGTTGTGGGACGACTTGAAGAATGGATTGGATGCACAGAGAAGGGGCACCTTAACACATTTGAGGTCTGTGACCCACCTGCCCTGTCTTCTGTCCCCAACAACATGCACATTTCAGAGGTGGTGGGTGAGGCTCCAGGCAAGGGGAATAGCACCCGCAGACACTGTGAGGCCTGGGAGGAAATAAAGTTAGCTCCCTCTCTGCGGAGGAGGGATTGACCATGCTATGGAATTAGTAGATTCTTCGGAAAGGAGGTAGCAGACATTACAAATGGCAACTGAAGCCAGAGATCAGGGAAGAAGAGTCTTGGACCCAGACAGTGATTCTAGGAACAAAAGAGGTCAGGAGTGCGGGCTGAATCAGGAGAACAAGCAAACCATACTTCAATGGGCGCCCAACTGACAGCCCAGCACAGTGGCAGCCAGACTGGGACTTGGCTATATATCAGGGCTTGGTAAGTCATGCACCTCAGGTCTCTGGGTTTTAAGTGTTCTACACATACATGCACAGATGGTGAAGACTGCGCTGCCTCTAGCTGCTGTGAGCAGGTGTGTGTCTCAGGGCCTGGGGTGGGGCAGAGGGACGCTTACGTCACAGAGAAGAATGAATGCGGGGACAGCGATGGTGGCCAGACCTGATCTGAAGGGAGCCCACTTCAGGGTTCGAATAATACAGTGTAATGCTTTTCTCCCAGCATCAAAGACATTTTCTTATTGACCTTTGTTATTATCTGCTAGATTAAACAACTTTTTGAAATAATGTAATTGTGGAGAAACACTGGGAAAATCTCATTGACGGTAGGCATGTTCCTGACAAGACACTTCCCTTGTGATGTTTTTGGAGGCAATTAATAGTCTTGATTGATGTTTGGGGGGGACACACCAAAAAACGTTTTGCAGTGATGGTACATTGTATAGTAGTGGGAATGGTTAAGGCGTTAAAATGAATGAAGGTAATTGGTCACGAGGAAATGAAGTTGGAATGAAATGGTGCTGAGATAGGTTAACTCCTGAACCCTCCACAGGGAAAGGGAGCTTGCTTGCCCGTCTAGCAGGGAGCAGCAGTGAGAGCCAATGGAGGCTACGGGAGGTTCTCATTCCTAATGAAAGAGCATCTGTCCTCAGCTGCTCCAAAGGCAGAGGGGAGTCTACGCTCTGTCACCTGGAGGCCAGAGACTTCCTGGAGAAACTGCTGTCATCAACCAGAGGGCAGCTTGTCCAGCCCACCTGGCTCGGCCTGCACTTCACTCACCCAGAGGTGGGGCGATGACAGGAATGGACGATAATGGCGTTATTGGCACTGAGCGTTGCTTGACGGTGACACAGGCGTCCCAAGGAGGAGGCGTGAACCTGGTGGCTAAGGCATACTAACTAACTATTCTATGCTCTGCTAATTATAAGTTCCAATGCATCTTCCATTCCCATATATGACCTCAGAGCAGATCACGCCGAGAACATTTTTGAAGGCACCGCATCAGAATTGAGACAAACCTAAGGGAGCTTATAGGCATGCTGGAGAGATAAGCAGTAAACCACTTATACACAATTTACACACTTTTTATTCACTACTATGTATAAAGACGAAATGAAAGCTCAAAATAACAGTCTAAAACAGCAGCAGGAGGAATGAATTTCTGTGAATTCTACAAAGGTCGCCACCCAGCAGACCAGAGCTATAGCTATTTGTTTGGCAGCGTGCTTTGTTCCCTTTTCCTAGTTTTAATTAAATCGGGGTGCCTTTAGGCAAGACAAGTTCTTTCTGGTTTTCCCAATTACCCATTGAGCTGCCTGCTTGGCTCCTGGAGGTACCGGGGTTGCACCTTCAAGCCAAGGCTGGGCTGAGAGGGAAAAGAACATTTTGAGATGAGAGAGCAAAGCAACATATTGAGGCCCATGTGGGAAACGTGGTCCCTGAAGGGTGAGTAAGATTTGGATGGAGGGTTGTGGGGAGGGTGGGGCATAAATCCTTCTTTTCTAACTTCTAAATGTCAAATCAATTAAAATACAGGCAGGGACACAATTTAGCATTCTCTTCTTCTATACAGGGTGTCCCCCCAAAATGTATATGGGTGTCTATAGATTGTCACATTTTGAAAATGAAATGTGTGTGCGTGTGTTTTTTTAATCCTCACCCAAGGATATTTTTCCATTTTTTGTTCAGATAGAGTGGGGGGTGGGGGGAAGAAACATCGACGTGAAAGAGCCCTTAGCAGGAATCAAACCCGGGTCTCTCTGGACCACAGGCCAACACTCTAACCGCTGAGCCAAACCAGCCAGGGCTGAAATGTGTTTTAATAAACACTGGCTTTATAATTATTCAAAGTTGTGTATACATTTTTTTGAGGACAACCTATATTAATTAGTAAGGCTAGGTTAGCTTATACTGTGATAAGAAACATCTCCAAAGTCTCCGTGGCTTAATACAACAAAAACATTCATGTCTCATTTCTGCGACATGCCCAGCACAGGTCACCTCTGCTGCATGCCCCACTGGAGGCCAGCAGGGACCAGACTGACGGACGACAGAGGTCTTGAACCTGGGCATGTGGGCTGCAGCGGGATTCCTTCCCAGGTCCTCAGCCTCCCTGTAGCGTCTTTCTTAAAAGTGGTCTGTCTGAGAATTCACCCCGACCTTTCCAATTGCCCTTGACTACTTTTGAAAAGAAACCATATCTTGAACCCATACTGTTGTTCCTTTCTCCAAGGTGTAAAAGAGACTCAACAGCAATAAAAGGGGAATAACTCGGGAATGGTTAGCTCCTGAGGGAGAATCTTGGCCATGAGACCTCAGTACTGATGGGAGCTGGTCTCAGAACCATGGACAGACACCCATCTGCCTCCCTCCCTTCCCCCTGTCTTGGCTGCCCGTTGCTGGATTGATTGATCTCATCTATCTTAATCATAGAATTCAGAAATGAGGTGTTTGTCGCAGGCATGCTTACTAACACGTTGGGTTAAAATGTAAAAACAAAGCCACGCTTTTTCTCGGAGTGCAAACCGGACTTGGCCGGTGGGTCTGGCATGAAGACCACCTTGCCGGCTGGGCAGACAATGTCTAGGAATTAAAATGAGCTGACCCTGCGGGGCCCGGGCTTTCATGGAAATATATTCAGAGCACACATACAATATACAGCCTGGAAGTCACACGTCTTTTAACCATTAAACTTAGGATAAACGTTTTTAAATTATAAGGAGATCTAAAAACTTTTAAAACATCTTTGATGGAGTGCGCTAGCAAAAGAAAAATGTGTGTAAAGACTCCTATCCAGTCCTTGGCAGAGCGGGGTGGCCTCCTAGGCAGCAGCCTGGGGAGGAGAGAAGGTGAAGGGGGTTCAGACGAGAGTGCGAAGCAAGGAGAGCGCGGGAGCAGTGGGGCAGGCTGGGAGATGAGTGTCACAAACGGCCCCTGCTGGCTCCTGCTGAGGTGACAAGCTGATGTGCCCATGGGCCAGGTCTATTTTCTGAAGCCAAGAGCTTGTCTGTGGCTGTTCACATCCCTCCTCCGCTGTCTCACCAAGATCTGTGCTGTCACAGAGAGGACCAGAAAGGTGACAGGTTTGCGCCTTAGCCCAAAC
The DNA here is from genome assembly GCF_014108415.1 of Molossus molossus. Classification (NCBI taxonomy): domain Eukaryota; kingdom Metazoa; phylum Chordata; class Mammalia; order Chiroptera; family Molossidae; genus Molossus; species Molossus molossus. Next base: position 20,474,780 of record NW_023425346.1, read on the forward strand.
CCATCATCACTCGTATAAAAATAGCTCAGAGCTAGCATTCTGAAGTGTTAGGTCAGGGACATATCTAGGTAAGGAGAGCAGCCCTTAAAAATGGATCTGTGAAAAGCACTTTGAAAACTCTTGCTGTGGACAAGAATGGGAGCCAGGTGTCCCCATGGGGCACATGTCATCCTGCCCGTTCACTTGGAGTTCTCCAGGCAGCCCAACTCACCCCTGCTTCTCCAGGGAACTCCCAGAAGGAGTGTCACGAGGGTAAAGACAGCGATTCCGAGAAGGTGATATCCAAAGCAGCCTGAGGAATTGCTTATATTTCTCTAATTTCTGGGGGGAGAATATCTAGGTGAATTGAATACAAAAAATGACAGACTTCTTTGGCAGGGCATTTTTTTCTTGTCCTTTTATTTTCACAAATGAGAAGTAATTAGGACATGTTAAGAACCATTGATACCAACTTCAACTGTGAAGTAAAATTGTGAAAAGAAAACAGGACCCAGGGGGGAAGGTGTTGGATCTTAACTGGCCCGGGGACTGTGAAGGGGAGAGGTGGTTCCATGTGTTCGGCTTGTGCTGGGTTTAGGATTTGTTCTCTCAGAGTCTCACTATCTCCAGGGCTCGGGTTGGGCAGTGCCAACCTTGGCTTCTGCTCTGGGGTTGGCAAAGCCCAGCTGAGGGGGAGGACCAAGGAGGCTTAGAAACTCAGGCTTGAGTCAGCCAGACCAGGGCTCAGCTCCAGTATTACTGGGGACTCTTAGCCATAATAATATCTATTAATATCTTAGCAGTCATATCTTCTAACACATTTGTGGAGTGCTTAAATGTGCCCAGCACCATGCTAAGCTTTTTATATATTATGTAATCTTCCAAACACCCCTATAAAGTCAATTCTATTATAAAGACACAGGCTTAAATAATGCTCCCAGGTCCCCATGGATGGCATGTCAGATTCCAGAAGCCACACTCTGACTCCTGGGCCATGCTGCCCTGGTGTCCGCACTGCACTCCCGGAACAACATGAATACCTCCGCAGTAGGGTTGTGAGAATTCGACACACCAGTGTGTGCAGAGCAGATGGCAGAGTGACTGCCATTTTATTGAGTTAACAATGAGTGCTGACGACTGCAAATGCTAACCACTTATACCTAGTGCATGCATACTGTGTGCTAATCATTGTTCTATGCACCCTCTGTGCATTTATTCTCATCCTTCTAGCAGCCCCATTAAGTAGGCACCACTACTATTCCCACTTTACAAATGAGAATATAGGGCTTGGAATGGTTACATAACTTGCCTAGGGTCACAGAGCTAATCAATAGTAGGGTTGGGATTTGCACCAGGCCATCTGGCTCAAAACCCTATCTCTGATTAAGCAACACTATCTTTACTATTATCACTATACTAGGATGTATTAGTCAATTCTCCAGGGAAACAGAAACAACAAGATATATGTATACATGTATAAAATAAGGAATTGGCCCAGCTGGTGTGGCTCAGTGGTTGCTGGTTTGATTCCTGGTTAGGGCACATGCCTGGGTTGTGGACTTGATCCCCAGCAAGGTGGTTGTGCAGAAGGCAGCCAATCTATGTTGATGTTTCTGTCTCATGGATGTTTCTATCTCTCTCTTCCTCTCTTTCTAAAGTCAATATAAACATATTGAAAAATAAATAAAATAAGGAATTGGCTCATGCAGCTATGGAGACTGGCAAGTCCCAAGATCTGCAGGGTGAGCTGACCAGTTGCAGACCCAGGAGAGCCAATGGTGTGGTTCCAGTCAGAAGGCTGGCAGGCTTGAGAGCCAGTAGAGCCAATGTCTCAGCTGGAGTTCAAGGGCAGGAAAATGTCCCTCTGAAAATACTGTCAGGCAGAAAATAATTCTCTCTTATATGGGGGTGGGTCAGCCTTTGTTCTATTTAGGCTTTCAACTGATTGGATGAGACCCACACCACATCAGGGAGAACCATCTGTTTCACTCAGTCTACACATTTAACTGTTAACCTCATCTAAGAACACACTCACAGAGATACCTAGAATAATCTTTTATCAAATATGTGGCCATCCCTGTGGCCCAGTCAAGTTAACACATAAAACTAACCATCACAAATTCACCCTTTGTCAACTTGGCACCCATAGACATCTCCTCACACCATAATTAATCTCTGAATGAAGATAGTAATGAGGTCACAATTCTTCTTAACTCTGTTCTTTGGTTCATTCACCCTTTTATGAAAGAAGTGTGGGCCTCTTGTGCCATAGCTTTATTATATAACACAATTATTTGAAAATGTGCTGGTTTGCACTACAAAGCTGCCTGCTCCTCTACAGCAAGAAGTGGGTATTTTTTTCCTTTGACTCCCACTATTTTGCAGAGTAAATGCATGTAAACAGAAATGAAGCTGGCTTGTATATCAAACACTATAGAGTAAGACAGTTCTTTTTCTTGTAAATTAAACATGAGATGGAGCCATGACCAGCGTGGCTTAGTTGGCTGGAATGCCATCCTGTACACTAAAAAGGCTGCAGTTTCAATTCCCAGTCACCACCGCACATAACCTAGTTGCAGGTTTGATCCCCAGTCAGAGTACATATGGGGAGACAACTGATCAATGTTTTTCTCTCACATTGATGTTTCTCTCTCTCTCTCTCTCTCTCTCTCTCTCCCTCTCCCTTCATCTTCCTCTCTCTCTAAAATCAATTTAAAAAAATGGGATGGAACCCAGCCTGTATGACTCAGTGGTGGAGTGTCGACCCATGCACCAAGAGGTCGCCCCTTCGATTTCCGGTCAGGGCACATGCCCAGGTTGTGGGCCTGATCCCCAGTGGGTGGGGGGCATATAGGAGCGGCCAATCAATATTCTCTCTCATCGATGTCTCTCTCTCTCTCTCTCTTTCTAACATCAATAAAATTTTTTCAAAAATGGGATGGAGATGACACCAATTAAGCAAATAGATTGTAACTGGGGTACAGTAATAGGACCACGGTCAGTGTTTCACAAGGCAAGGAAGCCCTTTACTGTACCGAGGTTGGGACAAAATCCAGGAGGGATGGAGCGTGACCCGCAGGGGTGGCTTCCAGGGGAGGTAACACCTGGCTCATATTCAAAACATAGAAAAGATTTTCCAGGTAGGAAAAATCTAAAGTATAACCAGAGAGAACAACATGCAGAAGGAAAAAAATCTAGAAAAAGTCCAACGAGAGATGGTGTGGGGCTTTGTGTAAGTGTTTAAGAGTTGGTACTTTATTTTCTCTCTCATGGGGAGATGCTGAAAGATTTTAAGCAGGTCAGAGGCATGACCTGCTTTTTAGGCATGATTTGCATTTTAGAAAGCTCTCTCTTGCTTGATGATGGATCAGTTGGATGGGGGCCACTTAGGGGACCATTGCTGGAAAACAGGCATCGATGAAAACAGTAATCTAAACTGAGCTCATTGTGGGCTCACTCCTGAGGAGGCTCTGATGGGCACTGTGAGAGTTGGGTCCACCCCTCTCCCTGCAGAGTCTGCATAGCAGCTCCATTTGTAAGAGGAAGGAACAATAACATTAGCAATTGCACTTCGGGCTTGGATGTTCAACTCCTCCAGCAGGCATTTGATAAAAAAACAAAGTAAAAGAAGACTGACAGGAGCAAAAACCAAACAAATGGACTGGTGACCACCAGATGCCTCCTCCCTGTCTTCTAGGGATACATTTAATGAGGGAGCCACTATCAGGGAAGATGTGGGGTGATGTTACAAATATGTAAGGGTTCTATCCGCAGGGCGGTTATTTCAGCCAACTCTTTTCTAATGGATACACAAAAATGGTTGCTGGAAAAAACTTAAGAAGGGGGATATAACTCTAGGTGAAATGAGGCATTGTTCTGTCCACATTATTTTTATGGCTGTTGAGCAAGAATAACTAGTAAAGTATAGTAGAAGCAGACACAGTTGTCAAGAACTTGTAGCCTGGACAATACCTGTCTTAACATGGCTTGTTCCAGGCCATGGAAATAATTCTTTTTTGTGTTGTCTAGCTATTCGTGCCTTTCTATTGTGTGGACATTGCAAATATTACTCTGTAGAGCAGCGGTTCTCAACCTGTGGGTAGCAACCCCTTTGGGGGTCAAGCGACCCTTTCACAGGGGTCACCTAAGACCATCGGAAAACGCATATTTCCGCTGGTCTTAGGAACTGAGACACTGCTCCTCTATCCATCTTCAGGTGGGTCTGCCCACGTGCAGATATGCCCACATACAACATGAGGAACTATATTAAAGGGTCCCGGCATTAGGAAGGTTGAGAACCACTGCTGTAGAGCAATGAGACATTTTCCTATGATTTGCGTGAATACAGATGCCCCTACCTCCCACCCCCAGTAAAGTTGGAGGGAGGATACCACTGGGGTAAAATGTAAGGGGCCGCTCAGTGTGGAGGATCAGTACTGCGAAGCTCATCACGGAATGACGGAGCTGTGGAGGAAAGATGGAAATGGTTAGTAGGAAGCCCAGGCTGGATAAAGAAATGGCATTATGGGCAAAGTGTTTCTCCACACCCCTTACCTCTCCCACCCCTAGTATTTGCTGGCTTTAATGAGTATTACTTCCATCTACCTAGTACCCAAACCCGCAACCTCAGTGATCCTAGATTCCTTACTGTATTAGGCTGGGCTAGGCTAGGCAGTGATAACAAATGACTCCAAAGTCTCTGTAGCTTTAAACAATCAACATGTATTTTATTTTTCATTCACTCTGAGTGTCATTTACAGTGGGCTGAGTCTTTGCTCCAAATGGTCTTCCTCTGGACCCAGACTGATGGAGCTGCTCTCTCTCTGGAACATGGCTTGTCTTAGGGCAGAGGGAAAGGAGAACATGGTGATCATACTCTACCTCCTACAACTTCTGCTGGCAGGTGCTGCTCATGCCTTCTGCTCACATCTTCTTGGCCAAAGCCTGATGTCCGTGAGATAGGGAAGTATAATCATTTCGCAGAGAAGGGCAGCAGATATTTCTGTCTGTGAAGGTGTGATATCTGGAGCCTCTGGGAACAGAGTTCAAATGGAAGCTCTTTCACTTTCTAGCAATGTAAAGTGTACTGCTATTTCCCTGTCGTGTCCTAGATGTCTGGGATCCCCACAAAACCTTTTGGTTTTGGACAGACAGGGGCTTTTTGAAAATACCATTTTGGTTATCCCTAATCTACAGGGCATGTGCTCAGTTGAATGCAAACATAATTTAGTGCAGCTCAGACTCCCAAGTGGTAAGACTTGGTGGCAGGTGGTCATCTTCCTTGATCCCTCCCCATTGACAACTTCAGGTTATTTTCACTCCTCTTTCAGTCATTGCCCGAGTTCCACTAAAGCCCGTGCCATTGACTATTACTATCAATACTCTTCCTCCTCGATTTCACCTGCGCACTGCTAAGTTGTTCCCTCTTATCCATTACAGACTGTGGTGCCTGGCCTTCTTTCCCACCACCCTGTCATCATTATTGGGGACTCCACCATCTATGTAGATAATCACAGTAAACAACATCGTGGCCTCTTGGTTCCTTTACTTCCTCACCTCTCATGATGTTTTCCTCCATTCCACTTTAGCTTTCTTTATCCTGGTCTTATGTTAGACTTAGTTATAACCAATAATTACAGCACCTCCAAAAATCTCTATTGTAAGATAGAGACTATGTAACTGAATAGAAAGTTCATTTTTTTTTTTTTTATCCTCACCCAAGGACATTTTTCCAATTTTTGTACAGATAGAGTGGGAGGGAGAGAGAGGGAGAAAGAGAGAGAGAAACATCGACGTGAAAGGGACACATCGAGTGGCTGCCACCCGCACGACCAACCAGGGCCGGGGACAAACTGCAACCGAAGTACGTGCCCTTAGCAGGAATTGAACCCGGGTCTCTCCAGACAGCAGGCCGACGCTCTAACTGCTGAGCCAAACCTGCCAGGGCGAAAGTTCATTTTTTAAATAAGACCTTTTCTTTCTTTCCTTTTTATTCAAACTGGCCTGATCCAACACCCTGACTCACCTGCCTCCTTCTCCCTTCTACAACCACCCCCTTAATCATTAAGCCCTAAGGACAATGAGTTTCTGATCAGCATCATATAATCTTAGGAACAAAGTCTTGGGTCTGTAGACCACAGAGACAGAGTTTCAGTCAAACTGGAGACAACATTTAGGCCTCAGTTGTGTTTCAACTCCAGGCCCACAAAGCAGAGAAACCAGATGGAGCAATGCTGTGTCTGACATCAGGACCAGATGCATCATCAACTACCCCTGCCCTAGACTGACCAATCAGTAGAGGCCATGACCCTAACGCTCTTAGTCACCATGATTAATTATTTTTGCTCTGTGTAATCCATCCCCTGGAAGCCATCAGGGAGCTAGGCCTTCTGAACATTAGCTCACCTGTCCCCTGGTCTGGGACACTTTCTGAAGTAACAAATCTTTACTTTCTTTGTTGCAAACTTCCATTCATACCTTATCGGGCTTTGATGCATGGGGGCAAATGGGGTCTTTTAGTCCAGTAACAATTTTGTTGCCTAATGGGGGGTCCTCCTTTTGCCTGTAAATGTGTGGATCCTGGCTCAGGGCTTGCCAACAGGCCCCTCGTAACTTCCCAGTCCTGTTGTCTCAGAGGAGGGGCTGTCTGGCAGCCCATGATCAGGTGCCCCGGACCTATGGCACTTTCGTTTGCAGCATAAGGAATTGAAAAGGCCTAGATTTGGAATTTGCTCTGGTTTTGGAAATTGGAGAGGTCTTATGGTAAGATTTTGTAGGTGACTACCCCTACAGAAAAAGCCATTGTCTTTTAGGCTCAGAAACAGGAAGGGAAACAGTTTCTGAGAAATTTTAGTTAATTTGTTTGTCTAAACTAGTCTTCTTCTCCCGGAGTTGGGGAAACTAGGTAGGAACGAAGAGGGAGAAATCATGTTTGTTAGTCTGTTTGAGGCTGCATTTGTTACCTGTTAAACCTGTGTCTCAACTTGTGGTAAGGGGGCCAGCCCTGACCACCCTCCAGCAACCTCAAAGGAGTGGGAGCAGAAGCTGGTCCAGACTAACTGGAGGTTGCTGTTTATCTCCGATGGACCAGACTGAGCAGACCTTGTGTTTGTTTCCTCTGAGGGAATATACTTGGGTTTCAAGGTGTAGCAGGAAGTTTGGGTCACTCAACCCCTCCTACTGTCTTGTCCGTTGTGTTTGACATGTTGCTGGTCAAACTTTAGAAAGATATAAGGGTAGCGGAATTATTAGATCTTGTAAGTGCTTGTTCCCTCTTTGTTCTTTTGTGTGAAATGTCTGATCCAAGGACTCATTTAAAATTGCTCAAGCTGAAAAGTAGTCATTACTTTGATTAATAGAGACCTTAATTAATAACATGGGTAGTTCCAGTTCTGTACCCCAGAGTAGCTCTCTGAGCTGCATTGTACAGAAATGGAGTATGAACTTATGAAAGAAAAAAATGGGCTAAATAAAACAGAAATTAATAGGGGTAATGCAGAGGTTTTGGTACAGCACTACCAAAGGCTGTACAGGGGCCAAATTGAACCCCTGTTGGCTCCCTAGGATTAAAGGACCCTAAACAGGTCTTCTCTGTTTATGGTGTGGAGAAATTTAAAAGACTGGAAGTGTTAGCAGCAGAAAAACAGCACCAAGTATTAGATCTAGGTTCAGTAACCTTGGTACTTGAGTTCTGGCTAGGAAAGAATTCAGATGCAAGACTCAAACTATAAGAAAAAGTTTATTTAGAGAGTCACAGAGAGGTAGAAGAAATGAACCATAGAAAAAGGGCTCAGGAAACAAGTTACAGGGGCAAAACAAGGGGCTCCTTGGAATTTAGGAGAAAGAAAGCAAGGATATATGTGCCTGGGGGAAGGCTCGGGGGAAGGCTCGGTGTGCTCCAGTGAGAGCATGCCTGGGAAGGGGTGGGGAAAGACACACACACACACACACACACACACAGACAGAGAGAGACAGAGAGAGAACTGGGTCCTCCGTCCTGAGGGTTTTTATCTGGTTTCTAAAGTAGAGCATCTTAGGAGAAGTCTCAGAGGAGGATATGAATAGAATATTCATCAGCTTTCCAGGTTTGTTTTTTCAGGGGTATGGTCTTCACAGATTGGTTGGTGCCAGGGTAGGGGGTCATTAGTCATTACAATTGGTCCTGATGTTAGCCATGGCACCCCCCACCAGGCCTTGCTGCTTTTCTGGGCCTGGAGCTAAAACACAACTGAGGCCTAGATGTTATCTCTAGTTTGGCCCAAATTCTTTCTCTGTTGTCAACAGACCTAAGGCTTCTTTTTAAAGATCATTTGATGCAGGTCAAAAGTTCACTGTCTTGAGGGATTAATGCTTAAGGGCTTATATGGGATTCATACGAAGCTATTCTCTGGCCCCCTTGTTCCCTCTCTTAAGGGGTCTACCGCATGACTAGCAATATGCTAGGGGAAGAAAGGTCACCCTGGGGGTGAGGTTCTGGTTTTCCCAGTTTTGCCCATTGCCAGGTAACCAGAACTTTCTTCCCTGGTGACATTCCATACCTGGCCCATTATCCCTACTCTGCTCATGCCTGTCTAATGGCCTACTATAGTATTTTCTACCTCTGGATGACATTGTTAATGTTTTTTTTTTTATCCTCACCCAAGGACATTTTTCCATTTTTTGTTCAGATAGAGAGGGAGGGAGGGAGAGAGAGAGAGAGAAACATTGACGTGAAAGGGACACATCGAGTGGTTGCCACCCTCACGACCCAACCAGGGCCGAGGACAAACTGCAACCGAGGTACATGCCCTTAGTGGGAACCGAACCGGGGTCTCTCTGGACCGCAGGCTGACACTCTAACTGCTGAGCCAAACCAGCCAGGGCATTGTTAATGTTTTTTAAAATAACCTCTAACAATTGACTTAAAGAAACAAGTTCTTATATAAAGAATTCTCAAAAATATAATAGAAACTAACTCATATGCTTTTTAGAATGTGATCTGAGAAAAGATTTTATATTAAAGCTGGTTTGTATTTGGTTAAATAAATAAGCATATCTTTAAACTCATCAACTTAAAATATACTTTTAGTCTACCTAGGTTTATTAATTAAATAAATTCATGTTATCTCTGTTGTAAAAATCTGTCAGCAAGAAACTTGGTATGATGAAATTTTCATAAGTAATAGAAACTTAATTGTTAGAAGCAAGTAAATCAAATAAATGTAAATGGGATAAAAAGTTTATTTTAGGTTAACTCTAACAATAATTATATTATAATTAAATAGATTTATACATTTCTTTGGTAACTAGACACTTTAAAGTTTTGCCAGCTAAATTAAATAATGAATATTTAATGAATGTCTAGACCATTTTCAAATCAGATAAAATGGTGAAATATTAATTACTGAACGTAGGTTTACCTACTTTCTTCTTATTATAGAGAAACTAAAGATATTTGAGTTCACTAATCAACATGACTTATATCACGTTAAATTGTGCTATGAGGAAATATGTTTAGAAATTACTAACTGTGTTCATAAATATATCAATCTAAATAATACTAATTGCTTACTTTTTAGTTGTCACTAAAAATTGAGCTTTCAAAGAGTTGCGATTTCTAATTAAGGTGGAAAGAGACTGTATGTTTTTAGTAATAGAAGGTATAAGATATGGAAATACATTTTTTGAAGGAATCAAAAGAATGAGGTTTGTCCTAAAATAAGGTTGGTTATTTCTGAATGAGTATGAAGAGACAAGCTAAGAGAGACTAAGAAAGTTATAGAAGGTCTGTGAAGAAAAATCTTGAAGAGATTTTATATATGGTTAAGCTGAATAAGATTGACATTTAATTAAGTGAATACATTTAAATATCAGAATAAGTTAATGCAGAATAAGAGTTTGGTTCATTTTTACTTTGTTAAAAAAGAAAAAGATTTTAAAATATTAATTCTATTCCAGATAAGATATTTTAGAAGGTGTTCTAGCTAGAAATCAGACATTCTATGTTTTATTAAAAGTATTCTATTGTCTTGATCAGGTTCGTGATTACTTAAGAAAACAATTTTTTGAATCCTAAAAACTAAAGTTTGCTAACCTGTAGTTTTATTTAATACATTTTTATTGTCATTTTGGATAAATGATTTAATATTGTTTCATAATAATATACAATCTTTTTGGTCAAGTGTGTTTTACAAACTTTTCAGGGTTCAAATTTTTAACAGGAGACTTTTTTCTTAACTTAGAAATGGCTTTGGGTTGCTCCAGTGGGCTCCTGGAACACCTCAGAGGATTTTGAACTAATTAGAACTATTTGATATGCTTGAATTGCAAGGGAGGCTTTGTCAACTAAGAAGGTTGAGATTTGTGTGTGTATATTCTTATTAAATGGATATTATATAGGGTGGGGCAAAAGTAGGTTTACAGTTATATACGAAACAGTTTATTCATGTATTATTATTTATTAATTATTATATTTTCCATACAAACAACTATAAACCTACTTTTGCCCCACCCTGTATATTAGAGATTATATAAAAACTTCCAGGAATCTACAAAGTTATGAATCAATACTCATTTGTAACTCTTGTTATCTTAAAATGTTATGTTGCAGAAAAAGAAAGTTCTTTGTCAATTGCATTATAATCAGATTTATAACCATGTCTCATAAGTTTTGTTATTTACAGTCATGGTTTTACTGTGATACTTTCGCAAGTATGTTTCCTCTTCAGAAAGATCTATGTAAGGGACTTTGAGTTATTCTAAAAAAGTTTCTGAGTTTTCTGAGACTAATTTCAGATCATACCTTTAAACTAAATAAAGATTTATTTATAAAGCTCTAAGAAATAAATGGATTCATGAGCTGCTGGCAAAGGATTGAGATAAGTAAGAATTAATTATAAGAACTGAATGAACTTAGAATAATAATTCCTAAAACTTTTTATTAAAAGTATTGCTAATTTATAATATTTTTGTTTTCCAGATATAAGGAAATTTGTTTTCTCTTTACCTATGACTTAGAGCAATTTGGTAAATTATACCTTTGTAAGCAATATTGAATAATTTATATATATTTTTCCCTACTTGATCCCTCTAGAAGTTTGGGGACTCTGAGTGAATGAGAATTATTATTTTCATTGCAAAATAGTTGTTTGCATAAATTCGATCAGAATGGTATTTTAAAACAGGACACAATTAGAAATAGGTTTATTACCAAGACTTTGACTAAAATAGCCTGTTTGAAAGAAACATGCATGGACTCTGGATGTCACCAGAAAGCTTTAAGGAATTAAGATGGACTTGGGAGCTGATAAAAGCCTTTTGGAGAAATGGCCTGAACCTTTCTTACATGGTTCATAACCATCTTTCCTGGTAAGGAAGAAAGATTGCTTTCCTGGGAGATGAAAAAGGAAGAACCTCAAGACATTTGGGGGAACTTTGGAAACCCGAGGAATTCACCCTTATTAATAGGTATTACACACAAACGTTGATGGCAACTATGCAGCTGGGCTTCTTAGCCTTGAGAGGCTAAATAAAGTTCAATGTGGAGATTCCTTATGAAATTCCAGTAAAGCACATTTCAAAGAGCCTATAGGAGCAATTACTATTCTTGTCATACTTATGCAAATAAAAGGCCAAGTTTATTAAAACTAGACTTATACAATAAATTAGTCTCAACTTGGCTATCTTGGATAAAATGAGGGTGATTTTAAAAGAAAAAGTGTTTCAATAGAAATCATAATGTGCAGCTTTGGATATTAGATTCTTTCGGTTAATTGTTTTTAGAATCTTATTTTTCACCTGTGGACTGAACTGGATCCTAAATTTTCCTAATGAAAGTGTTTGGCTACAGCTCTCTGAACTAGTATTTTATTCTTCTCCCATCCTTTGCCTTGGAATTACTGAGAACTAGAACTATTTTTTTCTGAGCCATACAATTGGAGATCCCAGCTAGATGACATAGTGTAAACTTCAGAGAAATCATCATAACAGCTCATGCTTGGGTGGTTTCAGTGACTGATGCTGTGTAAGCCACACAGAGGGCTAGCTGGCTTGAACTGGTGTCAGGATATTCATCAGGGACATTTGGACTGCGGTCCAGAGGAATCTGTCAGATTGTCACTGCTTGCCTTCATTTCAGCAAAAATGAAGCTCTGAGCCTTTCATCAAGAGCTCTTCTCAAGTGGTAGTCTTAAAACTCAGAGACTTTTAAGGGAGTCTCTAACTTTGGTTTGCTCTGATTATTACTGAGAGTACAGGTATCCTGGCCTATTTCTGCTTCTATCATTGCTGTGTTTCCTGCTTGTAAATCAAACCCTGGAATATCCCCTTTAAGGCTGAGGGACCATCAAGGCAGTGATGGGTATGTGAGATTGTAAGAGCCAGATGATAGGGGCACAAGATGATAGGTGAGTATTTTTATGAGCTAATCCTCCCTTGTGATTGAACCTGGACCCATATTCCTCTTTCTTTTTCTTTGATTCAAACTGACCTCGTCCAACACCCTGACTCACCTGTATCCTTCTCCCTTGCATGTCTAAGACCCTCAGTGGATGTCTGAAACCACGGATAGTTCTGAACCATGTATATATATTTTTTCTGTTCATGTCTTCCACCCACTAAGTCAATGCCTTTCCATATTAACTAAGCTCTCTCCATGCATTGTGACCCTAGCTCTTACAGTTTGAGATGTGACAACCAAGCTAGTACAAATTTCTTTTTCCTACTGCACAATTTATTGAATAGAAGGTTCATTCTTACCATAGATCTTACCAACCACAGCATAGGATTTTTTTTCTTTCTTTTATTGTCAAGACTTTTATTATTTTACTTAAAGTCATTCCTTTACAAAGTCTTTGCTTAGGCATATTCAAATTGCCAGCATCACTACCCTTTTGCTTTGGGGCCATTATTAGGTAAAATAAGGGTGCCCTTGAGCACAAGCATGGCAATACTGCAACAGTTGCTTTGATAACCAAGATGCTACTAAGTGACTGACTAATAGGAGGGGAGCATTTACAGAGCGGAGACACTGGAAAAAAATGGGTGAAGCCCTTCTGGGACAGGACAGAGCAGGACAGCATGAGATTTCATCACACTACTCAGAAGGGCATGCAATTTAAAACTTATAAATTGTTAATTTCTGGAATTTTACATTTAATATTTTCAGACCACAGTTGACCATAGTAACTGAAACCACAGAAAGTGAAACAGTGGATAAGGGGGTCTACTGTATAAGGAGACGACAACCATCAGAGAGTAAAGCACCAAGATCACAGTAGAAAAGGGGAAAATACATTCATCAAAGCAGAAATCAAAGTAATTAATAAACATAGAAAACATGTTCAACCTCTTTAAGAATAAAAGATAAAAGAAGATATTTTTACTATGATATTTAAAGATCTTAAAAAGTGATGTCAGTTGGATTACATGCAGCAGACACCTTTGAGAGAGTGCTTATGAGGGTGAATTGCTTAAACTTTTACATTTGATTTTATTATTTTTTTCATCACCATTATACCCCCGTACCCTCTTCCACTTTGACCAAACCCCTTTGCTCCCTGCACAATCACCACATTGTTATCCATGTTCATAAGTTCTTTCTCTATTTTTTTTGCTCAATTCCTCCACACCTCCAACATACCCCCACCAGAGCTTCTGCCTGCTCTCTATCTATGAGTCTATTTCTATTTTGCTTGTTGGTACAGTTTATTCATTAAATTTTACATATGAGTTAATCATATGGTGCTTGTCTTTCTCTGACTGGCTAATTTCACTTAGTATAATGTTCTCCAGGCCCATACGTGCTGTTGCAAAGGGTAAAATTTTCTTTCTTTTTATGGCTAAGTAGTATTCCATTGTGTAAATGTACCACCATTGTTTTATCTACTCATCTACTGATGGATACTTGGGCTGCTTCTAGATCTTAGGTATTGTAAATAATGCTGCAATGAACATAGGGGTGCATATATTCTTTTGAATTAGTGTTTTGGGATTCCTTGGTAAATTCCCAGAAATAGAATTGCTGGGTCATAAGACAGTTCCATTTTTAATTTTTTGAAATAACTCTATACTGCTTTCCACAGTAGCTGCACCAATCTGCATTCCCACCAAGAGTGCATAAGGTTCTCCTTTCTCCACACCCTCGCCAACACTTGTTTGATGATTTGTTGATAGCAGCCATTCTGACAGGTGTGAGGTGATACCTCATTGTTGTTTCAATTTGTATCTCTCTGATGATTAGTTATGTTGAACATTTCTTCATATGTCTTTTGGCCATTTGTATGTCCTGTTTGGAGAGGTGTCTATTTAGCTCCTCTGCTCATTTTTGAATTAGGTTCTTTGTCTTCCTTTTGTTGAGTTGTATGCGTACTTCATATATTTTGGAAATTAACCCCTTATCTGATGTATCATTGGCAATGATGCTCTCCCATAGAGTGGGTTGCCTTTCCATTTTGATGGTTGTTTCTTTTGCTGTGCAGAAGCTTTTTAGTTTGATGTAGTCCCATATGTTCATTTTTTTTTCTTTGTTTCTGTTGCCTTAGGTTATGTATCAGTGAAAATTCTGCTGTGTATGATGTTCGAAATTTTGTTGCTTACATTTTCTTCTAGGGTTTTTATGGATTCACAGGACACATTTAGGTCTTTTATTCATTTTGAATTTATTCTTGTGTATGGTGTAAGCTGATGGTCTAGTTTCATTTTTTTTTTTTTTTTTCATGTAGCTGTGTAATTTTCCCAACACCATTTATTAAAGAGGCTGTCTTGCCCTGGCCGGTTTGACTCAGCGGTTAGAGCATCGGCCTGCAGTCTGGAGAGACCCAGTTTCGATTCTCGCTAAGGGTATGTACCTCGGTTGCAATTTGTCCCTGGCCCTGGTTGGTCGTGCGGGTGGCAGCCACTCGATGTGTCCCTTTCATGTCGATGTTTCTCTCTCTCTCTCTTCCTCCCACTCTATCTGTACAAAAAATGGAAAAATGTCCTCGGGTGAGGATAAAACAAACAAAAAATTAAGAGACTGTCTTTACTCCATTGTATGCTCTTGCCTCCTTTGTCAAATATTAATTGAGCATAATGTCTTGGATCCATTTCTGGGTTCTCTGTTCTATTCCACTGGTCTTTTATTATTATTATTATTATTTTAATTTTATTTTTGTTACAGATGTTTCTCCTTTTTAACCCCATTGATACCCTCCTCCCCATTCCCCTGCCCCGTCCCTGGCTTTGTTGTCTATGTCCACTGGTTATGCTTACTTGCATATAAGTTCTGTGGTTTATCTCTTCCCAACCCCCACCACCCCCTCTTCTGAGGGTTGTCAGTCTGTACCCTACTTCCGTGTTTCTGCATCTACCCTATTCTTCAGACTGTTATATTCATTATATTCTGTATATAAGTGAGATCATGTGGTATTTGTCTTTTTCTGCTTGGCTTGTTATCACTTAGGATAATACTTTCCAGGGCCCTTCATGTCGTCTCAAAGGACAAGAGATCTTTCTTTCCTACAGCTGCATAGTACTCCATTGTGTATATGTACCACCGCTTTTTTATTTATTCGTCTACTGATGGACACTTGGGCTGTTTCCAGATCTTAGCTATCGTAAATAGTGCTGCTTCGAACATGGGGGTACATATATTTTTTCTGATTGGTGTTTCAGGCTTCTTAGGGTATATTCCTAGAAGTGGGATCACTGGGTCAAATGGAAGTTCAATTTTTAATTTTTTGAGGTAACACCATATTGTTGTCCATAGTGGCTGCACCAATCTGCATTCTCACCAGCAGTGCTCTAGAGTCCCCTTTTCTCCACACCCTCGCCAACACTTGTTTGATGATTTGTTGATGGCGGCCATTCTGACTGGTGTGAGGTGATATCTCATTGTTGTTTTAATTTGCATCTCTCTCCACTGGTCTTTATGTCTGTTCTTGTGCCAGTACCCAGCTGTTTTGATTACAGTCATGTTGTAGTATAACCTGATATTTGGTATTGTGATCCCACCTACTTTGTCCTTCTTTTTCAAGATTGCTGTGGCTATTCAGGGTCTTTTTGGTTCTATATGAACTTTTGAAGTGCTTTTTCTAGTTCTGTAAAATATGTCATTGGTATTTTGATGGGGATTACATTGAATCTATAGATTCTTTTGGGTAATACGGACATTTTAGTGATGTTAATTCTTCCAATCCATGAACAAGTTATGTGCTTCCACTTTTTTATATCTTCTTCTATTTCTTTTTTCAATGTCTTGTAGTTTTCTGCAAATAGGTCCTTTACTTCTTTGGTTAAGTTTATTCCTAGGTATCTTAATTTTTTTTTGCCATGATGGTAAATGGGATTGTTTTTTTCATTTCTCTTTCCGTGAATTCATCATTGATGTATAAGAATGTCATCGATTTCTTGACATTAATTTTGTATCCTGCTACTTTCCCAAATTCATTTTTTTTTTTAATCCTCACCCGAGGATATTTTTCCATTTTTTGTACAGATAGAGTGGGAGGGAGAGAGAGGAAGGGAGAGAGAGACAGAAACATCGATGTGAAGGGACACATCAAGTGGCTGCCACCCGCACGACCAACCAGGGCTGGGGACAAACTGCAACCGAAGTACATGCCCTTAGTGGGAACCGAACCTGGGTCTCTCCGGACCGCAGGCCGACTCTCTAACCGCTGAGCCAAACTGGCCAGGGCCCAAATTCATTTTTTAAGTCTAGTAGATTTTTGATGGAGTCTTTAGGGTTTTCTATGTATAATGTCATGTGATCTGTGAATAATGATAGTTTCATTTCCTCCTTTCCAATTTGGATTCCTTTTATTTTTTCTTCCTGTCTGATTGTTGTGGCTAAGACTTCCAGTACTATGTTAAATGAGATTGGAGAAAGTGGGCATCCCTGTCATGTTCCTGTTCTTAAGGGAAATGCTATTAGTTTTTCCCCATTGAGTATGATGTTGGCTGTAGGTCTTTCATATATGGCCTTTATTATGTCAAGATATGATCTCTCTATTCCCACATCACTGAGTGCTTTTATCAGAAATTGGTGCTGGATTTTGTCTAATGCTTTTTCAGCATCTATTGATATGATTATGTGGTTTTTATTCTTCATTTTGTTTATGTGGTGTATTACATTTATTGATTTTCAAATATTGTACTAGCCTTGCATCCCTGGGAGGAATTCCACTTGGTCATGGTGAATAATTTTTTTGATGTATTGCTGGACCAATTTGCTAGAATTTTGGTCAGGATTTTGGCATCTAGGTACATCAAGGATATTGACCTGTAGTTTTCTTTCTTTGTAGTGTCTTTTTCTGGTTTTGAATTAGAATTATGCTGGCCTCATAAAACAAGTTTGGAAGTCTTTCATTTTTTTGAATTTTTTGAAATAGTTCGACAAGAATGGGTGTTAGTTCTTTGAATGTTCAATAAAAGTCCTCCATGAAGCCATTCGGGCCTGGGCTTTTGTTTTCTGGGAGAGTCTTGATTACCTCTTCAATTTCCTTAGTTGTTATTAGTCTGTTCATGTTTTATCTCTTCCTGGTCCAGTTTTGGCAGACTATGTGCTTCTAGAAATTTGTCTATTTTGCTTAGATTGGCTAATATGTTGCCATATTTTTGTTCATAGTATTTGTTAATGGTCCTTTGTATTTCTGTGGTGTCAGTTGTTACTTCTCCTCTTTCCTTTCTGATTTTGTGTATTTGGGTTCACTCTCTTTTTTTCTTGGTGAGTCTAGCTAAGGGTCCATCAATCTTGTTTATCTTTTAGGAAAACCAGCTCTTTGTTTTATTGATCTTTTGAATTGTTTTTTGGTCTCTATGTCATCTAATTCTGCTCTGATTTTCACTATTTTCTTCCTTCTACTTGTTCTGGGGTATTCTTTTTGTTTGCTTTCTTCTTCTTTAAGTTGTGAGGTTAGATAGTCCTTTAGAAATTTTATTGTTTATTGAGGTAGGCCTGTAGTGCTATGAACTTCCCTCTCAGAACTGCTTTTGCTGCATCCCATAGATTTTGTGTTGTGTGTTCATTTTCATTGGTTTCCAGGAAATTTTTAATTGCTTCCTTGATCTCCATGGTAATCCATTTATTGTTAAGTAACATGCTATTTAGCCTCCTTGTTTTGAAATGTCTTTGCATGTTCTTGTTGCAGTTGATTTCTAGTTTCATGCCATTGTGATCTGAAAAGATGCTTGATGTGATTTCAGTCTTCTTGAACTTGTAGAGACTTAGTTTGTGTCCTAACATGTGGTCTATCTCTGAAAATGTTCCATGTGCACTTGAGAAGAATGTGCATTCTGTTGTTTTGGGTGTAATTCTCTGTAGATATTTATTAAATCTATTTGGTCTAGTGCTTCACTTAGAGTCTCTGTTTCCTTGCTAATTTTTTGTCTGTAGGATCTATCCAGTGATCTCAGCGGGGTGTTGTAGTCCCCTGCTATAATTGTATTGTTGTTGATTTCTCCTTTGAAGTCCTCCAGATGATTTTAAATATATTTCAGTGCCCTATTTTGGGTGCATATATGTTTCCCAAGGTTATATCTTCCTGTTGGATACATTCTTTCAATATTATGTAGTGGCCTTCTTTGTCTCTAATTATGGCCTTCATTTTGAAATCTATTTATCAGATATGAATATTGCTACCTCAGCTTTTTTTTTTCTTTTCCATTTGCTTGGAAGATTTTTTTTCATCCTTTCACTTTAAACCTATGTGAGTCCTTTGTTGTGAGGTGGGTCTCTTGTAAACAACATATAGATGAGTCATGGTTTCTTATCCAATCAGCTACTCTGTGTCTTTTTATTGGAGAATTCAAACCATTTACATTTAAGGTGATTATTGATATGTACTTATTTATTGCCATTTTTGTTTAGTTTGGTTATATTTTTCTTAATATTTCTTCTACTAATTACAGCAGTCCTTTTAACATTTCTTGTAGTCCTGGTTTGGTGCTAATGTATTCCCTTAACCTTTTTTTTTTTTTTGTCTGGGAATCTCTTTATTTGACCTTCTATTTTGAATGATAGCCTTACTGGGTAGAGTAGTCTTGGATTCAAATCCTTGTTTTTTATGACCTTGATTATGTCATACCATTCCCTTCTGGCCTGTAGTGTTTTTGTTGAGAAGTCAGCTGAGAGCCTTATGGGTGTTCCTCTGTAGGTAACCTGTTGCTTTTCTCTTGCTGCTTTTAGGATTCTCTCTTTGTCGTTAATTTTTGGCATTTTAATTACTATGTGTCTTGGTGTGGGCTTGTTTGGGTTCTTCTTACTTGGGGCTCTCTGTGCTTCTTGAACTTGAATGCCTTCTTCCTTCACCAAATTAGGGAAGTTTTCTGTTACTATTTCTTCAAATATATTCTCTAACCCTTCCTTATTTTCTTCTTCTTCAGGGACTCCTATGATGCAAATATTATTATGTTTATAGTTCTCCCACAGTTCTCTTAAGCTGTTTTTCTGTTTTTTAATTGTCTTTTCCATTTGGTTTTTTGATTGGTTGATTTTTTTCTACCCTGTCTTCTAATTCATTGATCCAGTCCTCAGCTTCCTCTACTCTGCTGTTTAGACCTCCAATGTGTTCTTTAATTCTGATATGTCATTCTTCATTTTTTCTTTGTGGTTTTTAATTTCTAGCTGGTTGATTTTCAACATCTCTATGTCCTTACTCATGCTGTTGAGCTTCCTCAAGATCATCACTCTGAATTCTGGCTCTGTTAACTTGCTTAACTGTATTTCATTTATCTCACCTTCAGTATAAGTCTGTTCATTTTTCATTTGATATATGTTTCTTTCTTTCACCATTTTTGCTATCTCTGTGAGTTTTGGAACCTGCAAAATTTTCCCTGTAGGTGTTGGTGTTCTTCTGTTTGTGGCTCCCTGTACTGGGTTTGGATGAGCCTGAGAGGACCCACGTTAAACACCACTGTCAAGTCTTACTTTCCTATTTAGCGTTGCAAGCCCAGGAATGGTTCAGTTATCCTCTAGCTTTTTGCCTGGAGGCTATTAGTCGAGACTACTTGAAGAGCCTTCGGTTCTCAGTTGAATGAAAAATTCCCTCAGGTATTTGGCATAAGTGGATTTCCCTAGGGTGGGGCAGATACTGGTTGTTAATAAGCCTCAATTTGACTTTTAATGGCTCATCTTGGTGGGGTTGAATATCTGCTGGAGGGGCTGCAGCCTTTCCCCAGATCCCTGGGAAGGAGTACGATGGCCACCGTCCTGCATGGGCACAACTCAGCAAAAGTTCTGAGTGCCCTTTAAATCCCAAGTATCCACACACAGTTCAAGTCCAGTCCATCCTCCCTCTGCTGGATCCCAAGGTGAGTGGCTATGGCTATTTTAGCACTATTTTCCAGCTGTCTGTGCTGTGCAGTGGGCCTGGGAGTTTAACCCTGAGGGTGATGCTCACAGCTAAGACCACTGTTGTCCATGGGCTCCAAACCCCCCTCTCATGCCTCCACAATCCTACCAGAATCAATTCAGTGTCCCTGGTTATATGGTCCTTGCAAACTGCTTTTCTGTTGCATTTTCCTGACAATTTGTCTTTATTTTAGTTGTAATTTCAGTTTGGTCCTGGGAGATGGTCTGTGTAGCCTCCATTCACTCCAATGCCATTTTGGAATCATCCCGTGGGGTATGATTTTTAAAAATATTATTGGATCCGATTGCTAATATTTTGTTGAGGATTTTGCATTTATGTTCATCAAGGATATGGGCCTATAATTTTCTTTATTGTCATATCTTTATTTAATTTTGGAATTAGGAATGCTGGCCTTATAAAATGAGCTTGGAGTCTTCCCTCCTCTTGAAATTTTTTGGATAGTTTGAGAAAGATAAGTATTAGTTCTTTTTTGGATGTTTGGAGAAATTTACCTGTAAAGCCATCAGGTCCAGGGCTTTTGTTTGTAAGGAGATTTTTGATGATTGCTTCAATTTCACTGGTTGTATCTTTATATTCAGATTTTTTGATTCTTCCTGATTCAGTTTTGGAAGATTGTATGTTTCTAGGAATTTATCCATTTCATCCAGATTGTCCAATTTGTTAGCATATAATTGTCTGTAATATTTTTTTGCAATCTTTTGTATTTCTTTGGTGTCAGTTATTACTTCTCCTCTTTTATTTCTGATTTTATTTATTTGGGTCTTCTCTCTTTTTTATTTTTATTTTTATTAATTAATTAATTTTTGTTACAGATGTTTCTCCTTTTCCCCCCACTGATTCCCCCCTCCCCCTCCCTCCCTGCCCTTTACTAGTTTGTTGTCCATGTCCACTGTTCATGCATACATGCATATAGGTTCTGTGGTTTAACTCTCCCCCACCCCCCCCTCTTTAGGAGATTGTCAGTCTGTACCCCACTTCCGCATCTCTGGGACTACCCCATTCCTCAGACTGTTATGTTCATTACATTCCACAAATAAGTGAGATCATATGAAACTTGTCTTTCTCTGTTTGGCTTGTTTCACTTAGGATGATACTTTCCAGGTCCCTCCATGTAGTCTCAAAGGATA
Organism: Molossus molossus; assembly: GCF_014108415.1. Classification (NCBI taxonomy): domain Eukaryota; kingdom Metazoa; phylum Chordata; class Mammalia; order Chiroptera; family Molossidae; genus Molossus; species Molossus molossus. The sequence goes on from NW_023425346.1 coordinate 20,496,216, forward strand.
AGAGATCTTTCTTTCTTACAGCTGCATAGTACTCCATTGTGTATATGTACCACTGCTTTTTTATCCATTCGTCTATTGATGGACACTTGGGAGTCTGCATAAAGGTTTGTCAATCTTGTTTATCTTTTCAAAGAACCAGTTGTTGGTTTGATTGATCATTTTTTTGTTTGTTTGTTTTTAAATTTATTTCATTTATTTTTGCTCTGATATTTATTATTTCATTCCTTTCACCACTTTGGGCTTTGGTTATTGTTCTTTCTCAAGTTCCTTTAAGTGTAAAGTTAGATTATTTATTTGAACTTTTTCTTGATTCTTGAGATAGGCCTGTAATGCTATGAATTTCCTTCTTAGAAAGCTTTTGCTGTGTCCCATAGATTTGTGTTGTTGTATTCTCATTTTCATTTGTTTTAAGGTATCTTATGATTTCTTCCTTGATCTCACTGTTAATCCATTCATTATTTAGTAACATGTTATTTAGCATCCATGTCTTTGTGTGCTTTTAGTTTTTCTCTTTTCATTGATTTAAATTTTCAAAGAATTATGGTCAGAGATCATGCTTGATATGATTTCAATCTTCTGAAATTTATTGAGACTTGTTTTGTGTCTTAACATGTGGTCTAGCCTAGAAAACATTCCATGGACACTTGAAAAGAATGTGTATTCTGCTGCTTTGGGGTAAAATTCTCTGAAGATATCAATTAAATCTGATCTAGTGTATCATTTAAAGCAGTAGTTCTCAACCTTCCTAATGCCACGACCCTTTAATACAGTTTCTCATGTTGTATGTGGGCATATCTGCATGTGGGCAGATCCACCTGGAGATGATAGAGAAGCAGTGTCTCAGTTCCTAAGACCATCAGAAATAGGTGTTTTCTAATGGTCTTAGGCAACTCCTGTGAAAGGGTCATTTGACCTCCAAAGGGGTCGTGACCCACAGGTTGAGAACCACTGATTTAAAGCTTATTTTTCCTTGTTGATTTGTGTCTGGATGATCTATACATTGAAGTCAATGGTGTGTTAAAATCTCCTATTATGACTATATTACTGTGAATCTCTCCCTTTATGTTCATCAAATTTTATTCTTTTTCTTTTCGGTTCTTCCATGTTGGGTGCATAAATGTTTACAAGGATAATATTCTATTGTTGGATTTCTTTATTATTATGCAGTGTCCTCCTTTGTCTTCTACTGTATTTCCTTTTAAAGTCTATTTTGTCAGATAGAATTGCTACCTTAGCTCTTTTTTTCTTTTCATAATCATAAAATATCTTTTTCCATTTCTTTACTTTTAGTCTGTGTATCTTTTGTTTTGTGGTAGATCTCTTGAAGACAGCAATATACATAGGTTTTGTTTTCTTTCTTTTTTTCTTTCTTTCTTTCTTTCTTTCTTTCTTTCTTTCTTTCTTTCTTTCTTTCTTCTTTATTTTTTATTGATTTTAGAGAGAGAAAAGGAGAGGGAGAGAGAGATAGAAACATTGATGAGAGAGAACATCGATTTGCCGCCTCTTGTATGTCCCCCACTGGGGATTTGGCCCACAACCGGGGCATGTGCCCAGACTGGGAATCAAACTGGAAACCTCTTAGTGTATGAAACGATGCTCAACCAGCAAACCACACCAGCCGGGCAGGTCTTGTTTTCTTATCCATTCAGCTACCTTATGTCTTTTGATTGGAGCATTTAACCCATTTACATGATTATTGACAGAACATATTTATTGCCATTTTATTTTTTAACTATGTTCCTTTGTCGTCGTCGTCTTCTTCTTCTTCTTCTTCTTCTTCTTCTTCTTCTTCTTCTTCTTCTTCTTCTTCTTCTTCTTCATTGTCTCCTCTTCCTCCTCCTCCTTTAAGCAAGCCCTTTAATATTTCTTGTAATGCTGGTTTGATGGTAACAAACTCCTTTAGTTTATCCTTTTCTGGGAAGCTCTTTATTTTTCCTTCAATTTTAAATGATAGACTTGCTGTGTAAAGTAACCTTTGTTGTAGGTCCTTGCTTTCTATCACTTTGAATATTTCATGCCAATTCCTTCTGGTCTGCAATATTTCTGTTGAGAAATCAGCTGATAGTCTTATGGGAGCTCCTTTGTAGGTAACTCAACTGCATTTCTCTTGTGGCTTTTAAGATTCTATCTTCGCCTTTAACTTTTGCCATATTAATTATGACTTGTCTTAGTGTAGGCCTCACTGGGTCCATCTCATTTGAGACACTCTGTGCTTTCTAAACTTGTACGTCTTTTTTTCTTTACCAGGTCAGGGAAGCTTTCAGTCATTATTTCAAGTAGTTTCTTGATCCCTTGGTCTCTCTATTCTCCTTCTAGTACTCCTATGATGCATATATTTCTGCACTTCATATTGTCCTAAAAGTCCTTTAGATTATCCTCATCTTTTTCATTCTTTTTTGTTAATTCTCATCCAAGGTTTTTTATTTTTTCATTAATTTCTAGAAAGAGTGGAAAGGAGGAAGGGAGGAGGAGGAAGTGGAGGAGGAGGAAGAGAGAGAGAGAGAGAGAGAGAGAGATTAATGTGAAAGAGACACATTGATTGGTTGCCTCTTGCGTGCACCCCTACTGGGGCTGGGGATTAAACCTGTAACTCAGGCACATGCTCTTTACTGGGAATCAAACTCACAACCACTTGTTGCTCAGGCTAATGCTCTAATCACTGAGCAACTCTGGCCAGGGGGTTTCATTTTTGTTTCTTTTTGCTGCTCCGATTGGTAGTGTTTACTACCTTGTCTTCCAAATCACTGATTCACTCATCTGCTTCATTGAGCCTACTGTTTATTCTTTCCAGTGTATTCTTGATTTCAGATATGGCATCTTTTTCTGTGGTTCCTATGTTCTTTTTTCATGCTATTGAGTATCCTTATAATCATTACTCTTAACTTTATATCTGATAAATGACTTTCCTCTATTTCATTTAGCTCTTCTTCTGGATAATTTTCTTGTTCTTTCATTTGGGATCTGTTTCTTTTTCTCCCCACTTTGGCTCTCCCTTTGTGTTTGTTTCTATATACCAGAAATAAACTCACCACCTTGATAAGGTGGACTTTTCAGTAGGTGATCTATGGGACCTAGTGGTGCAATCACCCTCATCACCTGACCTGGGTGCTCTAAGAATGTCCCTTGTGCATGTTATGTGGGCTCTTCTGTTGTAATTGAGTCTTGATTGTTATTGGCCTGTTTGTGCATGGACTGAACTCTCAGGCTAGCTGACAGTGAGGTTCTACCCCCAACACAGCATGCAGGCTGCTGTGCAGGAGCTGATCACAAGAAGAATTCACCTTAGTAGGGTTTGGTGAATGCTGATATCTCCCTGTGGACATGCTGTTTGTGAAGCTTATTGGATCCTGCTTTGTTGTCTGAATCTGACCACTGGATGTATTGATTCTGGGCCTCTTTGGAGTAACTCTGGTGCAGGCCAATGTTAGATGCTGTCTGTCACTAGTTCTGGGCAATCTGTTGGAGCTATCAGCAATCCACAGCTTTTGGCTCCTTCTGTTGGGCCTAGGTGCATGTGGAAAGGACCAAACCACACACCAAGGTCTGCTTTTACTAGAACCAGGCCCAGAGGCATATCAGCAAACGTCTAAAAACACCCAGAGATCTGCCTCTGCCTGCAGGCTGTCTGTTAGGCTCAGTCACTTAAAGAGCCTCAGTCTGTACTTCTCAGCAGGACATACGTTCACAAGGTAGAGCCACAGATATTCTAATGGGTGAGGCTATAGCTTATCCCACTGATGCTCGTGGAAAGAAATGCTCTGCCTGAGAAAGGTGGCTCTGCAGTGTGGGCGAATGACTCTGTACAGGGATATTGGTAACTGACCTCTCAGCTCTCTTTCATGAGCCACTACCCCCAGACTCTCCTCATGTAGTTCTAGTTTGCTTTGTTCTCCCTCCTCCTGAGCCAAGAATGAGTGGCTGTGAAAAAAATTTTGTATGTTGGCCTTTTAAGGGGGTGCCTGCATTTCTAGTCTCCTCTCTCTAGTAGATAGACACCCTGATGCTTTTCACAGCCAGATATTATGTGGTACCTTTCCTGGCTCTAGTGCTCTGGGCTGGGGATCCCAGCTTGGGTTTAGATGCCAGACTTCTCAGGGGAACCCCCTTCAGCTGATATAGCTCTCTTCTACTTCAGCTGCTGCATGTGAGTGCCCAGCCAGTCCTCTAGTGACTCCACACCTCCTGCCAGTCTCAAAGTGGCCTCCTCTGCAAGTCCTTGGTTATAAGGCTTCTCTCCAGCATGATTTTTCTTTACTTTAGTTGTAATTCCAGTTTGGTCCTGAGAGGAGGTGAGTGTAGCTTCCACCTAATCCACCACCATCTTGGATCTACCCTGCAGGAGTTTTTAATGTAACATTCATGTCTCTTAATATAAAGTTCCTCTTCTAGTACTTCCTTAATTCTCTTACATGCCTCACAATATAAAAATGTTGTCCTGTTTCTCCACACTGCTTGTCCTTTTGCGGGGAGGGTCCGTGGCTGCAGGGGAACTCACGCTATTTGCGGGACTCCTGGGGGCTGCTGACGCTGGGCTCCTTGCATGCTCTGCACCCCAGGCAGGCAGGCTGCCGTGGCTGCTGCTCATCACTGCCAGCCTTGGGCACAGCCACCATAGTCACTTTAAACTTTTTTAAATGATAAATTATATTGGTAATATATAACAGGACCACCAAAAATATTTATACCCTTTGGAAGCCTTCCAAAATTAATTTAAAAAAATATTTGACACAATGTAAATGATATTAAAAAAATAAAACTTCATAAAAATCTACTATATAGCCAATATTTGGAAGCAGCCCAAGTGTCCATCAGTAGATGAGCAACAAAACCTGTTTATACAATGGAATACTACTTGGTGGTTAAAAAAAAAAGGAAATCTTACCTTTTGTGTCAGCATAAATGGACCTTGAGAGCATCATGCTAAGTGAAATAAGCTATTGAGAGAGAGAGACAAGTACCATATGATTTCACTCATATATGGAATCTACTGAATAAAATGGACTAGCAAGTAAAATAGACAGATCCATAGATAGACAGCAGGCTGCCAACTGTTGGGGGTTTGCTTAGGGAGCTGGGGGTCACGGTGAAAGGATTGAGGAAAAAAAGAAAATCTCATGGACAAAGACAACAGTGTGGTGATTGCCAGGGGGAGGGGTATAGGGGCATCGCAGGAGGGTACAGGGGGAGAAAAATGGTGATAGAGACTTGACATTTGGTGGTGAACACAGTACAGTGTACAGATGATGTGTTGTGGAATTGTGCATCTGAAACTGTATAATTTTGTTAACTAGTGTCACCCCAATAAATTCAATTTAAAAAATCCACTCTAAATACCTAATAATAGGGGAGTAGTTAAAAAAACAACAACAGTGGTGTAGCCACAGCCACAGAATATTTATGAAAAATTTTAATAACAGAGAAAATGCTCAGAAGGATATTTCATAGACAGAGCATGGCACAAAGCTGTATGAAGCATTCAATATCAACTATGAAAAAATATTTGCATGCAATGAAAAAGGAAGCAGAAAATGTTCTTATATCTAGACATAAAGAGAAAATGAAAACTAGCATATTCTCACAATTGGTGCGGATATAAGATATGATTTTTTTTTCTTCAAAATTTCTTTACTAATGTAAGTTTAGAATATCATGGGGAAAAGTTATTAAAAACATAGATGGTGCCCAGCCAGTCTGGCTCAGTGGTTGAGCATCGACCCATGAACCAAGAGGTCGCCAGTTCCATTCCCCGTCAGGGCACATGCCCAGGTTGTGGGCCTGATCCCAAGTGGTGGGCATGCAGGAGGTGGCCAGTCGATGTTCTCTCTCATCAATGTTTTTATTTCTCTCCCTCTCCCTTTCTCTCTCTCTCTGATATCAACAAGAAAAAATTTTTTAAAAGAAACAAAACAAAAAAATATACAGACAGTGGTTTTTGAAGTCTGGGTTCTTTTATTTTTTAAATGTTTCTTCTTTATTGATTTTTGAGAGAAAGGAAGGGAGAGAGAGATAGAAACATTGGTGAGAGAGAACATCAATTGGCCGCTTCCTGCGTGTTTCCCATTGGGGATTTGGCCCACAATATGGGCATGTGCCCTGACCAGGAATCAAACTGGTGACCTCTTGGTGCAAAATTTAATGCTCAACCAGTGAGCCACACTGGCTGGGCTGAGGTCTGGGTTCTAATTGTGATTCTGTTACTATCTTGAGCAAGGTGGTCTGAATTGTGGATTTCAGTTCTCATATCTGTGCAGTGGGTATAATGATGAGCATAAAGTTGCTAGTAAGATCAAATGAAATAAAACATGTAAAGTGCTTAGTATAATGTATGACTTACAGTAGGTTTTCACAAATATTATTATTTTCATCTTAGAATAACAGAATTTGAGAATTCCTAACTCTGTGGTAAAGAGGATAATGAGAGAGGGTCAATGATTTTGCATCCCTGTCTTATGTTTTTGTTTGTTTTTTTGCTAGGCCAAAAGGAAGCGTTCAACTTTGAATTGAATTGCTCCTGTTTTTTGTGTGTTCGGTTTGTTTTTATGGGTTTTTTTTGTTTTTTTTTTTTTTTTTTACATTCTTTCCTGCAAAGCAGAGGAAATTTCCTAGAGTAATCTTTGATGCTAAAGTCAAGTAAATTACATTCTGAGAGAAGAATTTAAATGACAAATGCTGCTTAATATCAGTTGGGGATCACTGAGCGCAGGAAATGTGACAGGCCAAATCAGAAGTTGGATTAATCTATGTGGAAAGTTAAACTTTACCTTATGGTAAAGCAAAAAGGCATCTGAAAAGTAGGTCTTAAATTTACCATTAGGCAGCCTACTAACTTTCATCTTTCCTCTGGCCTCCCTTCTTGCCTGTCCAGCTTTTACACTCCAGGCAGAATGAGTTCTACAAAATTAACCTCTGCTTAAAACCCCTCTTGGCCTGTTATTGACTGTAATGTAAAATCTGAACACACTAGTATGGCTCAAGCCCTTTATAATCTGCCACCTATTTATCTTTTCTGCTCTGTGCGGTTTCTGCAGACTACAATGCCTCATCCCCTTATCAGCCTATCTGATAAACTCCTAATCCTACTTCAGAACCCAGACCAAATGTCCCTATAAGTTCCTTGACTAGACTGTGATTTCATAATGTCTGGAACAGGGTCTCAGTCATCTTTGCAACTCTATGAGTTTAATGTTTCAGCTACAAATAATAGGATGTGGTATAGTGGCTTAAACTGTGCAGAAATTTATTGTCTCACTTAATAGGAAGTCTGGAGATGGTGGTTTCAGGATTGGCTCTGTGGTTTGACAATTTTCTGGTCTTCATTTGTCCCTTCTGCCAAGCTCAGTGGGCTGTCAATGTTTCCTTTGTGGTTCTGTTGTAGTGTTGGCCACCACAGCCGCCACGTTAGGTTCTGTTAGGAAGGAAAAGATACGTGATGTTGGGTAGGTAGGAACGAAGTACAAATGCAGAAGTGGTGAATCAAGGACTGTTTGTCTTGTGCCCTTTTGTTATTGTTATTAGTCAGGTAGAAATTTCCAAGAAGTTGCCCAGCAGATTTCCTCTTACATCTCATTGGCTAGAAATAGGTCGCATGGTTACTCCCAAGCCAATCACAGGCAAAGGAGAAGGGGTTGGCCATGACTGGTTAGGCAAAACTTAGCTGATCACCTTGGTCTAGAGCTGTCTTCTCAGAAACCTCTTTGATGCCTAAACATAGGAGGTTTCTTTTAGGAAGAAAAGCATGTAACGTGTTAGATGAGTCACCTACGGCTTTTGCCATAAGAACCCAGTATTGTACCTAGTAGAACTTTCTCTCTAAAAAACTTCAACCTTTTTGTAAAGATTTTAAGTATCCTGTCCTCCATGTTTCCAGTCTATGACTGTTACTCTGTCATCAGTCTTGTTTCTGTTGCGGCTCCTTAACTGCCCATGTACTTGGCTGTCTCCTCTGTGGGACTGTGAACTCCTGAGGGCAGAAAACATTTTATTTATGTTTAGATGTCCAGCATTTAATGTGCATAGATTCTCAATAAATGTCTGTTGATTGGTTTTCTTACAACTATTATCAAATCTAATCATTTCTTTATGTTGTTGTTGTTGATGTTCTGTCTTTATTGAAGCCATTAGTGACATTATTAGTGCTTGAATTCCAATGTGTTTAAATTTTACACATCTTGGGCCACACTCCTTGGAAATATAGTTCTAGAACCTGTGGTAAAGTCTGTAGCCCTGCTTAAAATGGCATTAGCTATATAAATACATTTTGATTGGAAAAATTATTAATGATTCTTTTCTTTAGGAGATAAAAGCCTGCATTTTGCTTTATCAAAGACAACATAAATTGAAAATTGAAAAGTTCAAATATTTTGCATGAAAAATGGATTTCGTGCAACCAAAAAAACAAACTAAACTATCAAAGTTAATCCAGCTTTCTTGAAAATGACAGCTTCAGTCAAACTGATCTATAGTTTGCAAGGGACTTTTGTGACTCTTTCTCTCCCCTTTTCTCTTCTCCATTCTACTCATGCATATTTATGCTGGGGAAATATAACTATCTACAGAGGGAAGAGTGAGAGACTGTCATTCTTTAAATGACCATGTTTCAGAACCTATGAAAGAAATTCTGTAACATTGTTTGTGCAGTAGGCATATTTGTGTTGAGTAAGAGATCATTGTAACTTAATGTAGCATGCGATAATAACGTATCACAGCTTTTCTTCTAGAAAGCTTTTCCTGACCTTCCCATCTGGGTTAGGAAACATTCTTATAGTTCCCTGAACACTCTCCTTGCTCTATAATTATCTACAGTGCTTAACACAGTGTACATGCTAAAAAAGATCATCAAATAAATAAAATTATACAGTGGAAATACATATATATGCATTTCTGTATATATGCATTTGTTTATTTAGCAAAAACACACATATAGCATATACTGTATACAAGCCATATTTCTAAATGCTTTATATATATTTACTTAGAACTTTATAATTTACCAAATCACTTTTGACACATTGGCTCATTGGTTCCTCATTTTAACTTTACTGAGCAGATGGATAGAAATGATCTCCATATCACAGCTAGGCAAACACACTGAGAGAGTTCATCTATTCTATTTATCCACAATTACACAGCTTGCAAATAGAAGAATTGGGATTTTAACCTACTTTTTATGACCCTCAGCCCAGTGTTTTGCAAGAAGGCCTTGGTGGAGCCCCTTTAACATTCTGGGATTACCACATCTGTAATAGATGAAGACTGTTTCAAGAAGTTGTTTAGGGAAACAAAGATTTTTGACATATGTTTAAAACCAATTTTAGCAGTGTCTTAGTTAACAAATTCTACATTAGTGCTGCATAACAGATGACCCCCAAATTCAGTCTCTGAAACAACACTACAAGTTGCTAGGAGTTGGCTCATCTAGACTGGGCTTGGCTGAGAAGCTCTTCATTAAATAGTGGATTTGATGGGGCTCAACTCCTTGAAGTAGCCTGAGCTCAGGGCTGTTCCACACATGTTCATTCTGGGGCCCGAGCTTCTCCCTGGGGACACGGCAATGGGAAAAGTGCAGGAATTCAAGCCCAACTACACAAACTCAATTCAGGCCTTTGGTTGTGTCACATCTGCTAACATCTCGTTGGCCAAAGCAATTTACATGGCCAAATTGAATTCAAGGGAAGAAGCACACTCCAATGACCTGAGGTTAGAGCAAGTTTCTGGCTAAGATCAGGTTTGCAGGAGTGGGAATTTAAAATCCACATGGAAGATGGGTGCAATGTTGAATCTGAATAATTTTGAACAATACTACAGGGGAATTCCAAGTAGAGTTGCCAGATTCAACAAATAAAAATACAGGGCACTGAGTTAAATTTGAATTCCAGATAAACAAGTATCTTTTTAGTATAAGTTACTCCAAATATGGCATCGGACATACTAATACTAAAAATATTTGTTGTTTATCTGAGATGCACATTTAAGTGGGTGTCCTGTATTTTATCTGGAAATTCTAGTTTTAGGTGACTCAGTAGCACTTCACAAGGTTAAAGTAATAATAAGAATATATAATTGACCAGATTATGCAAAAAGTATGCTCATGTTGATTTCTTCAGTAACTATTCTTCTGCCAGGATTGTTCTTGCTCCCAGACTTCCCTGAAAATATTACTATTTTAAGGAGTAAGATGAATGGAGCCCTCAAGGCTAGTTAACCATTGGCCTTCTTATTAAGCTGTAAATGAAGGAGGCAGTAGAAGGTGTTGGAGATTTTATGATTATAAGTGATATTGGGGAGCAAATCTGGGCAACCTGTTTCTGTAATCTCTCCCTGCAGTAGTATTCCAGACTTCCTAATGGTATATTTTGAGAGTATTTGTCTTTATCATGGCTTTAGCCTCCTCCTCACTCACTGAGTTAGAAAAATAAGGGTGTTCTCGGCACCAGATGAAGAATGAGATGTCCACTAACTGGCCATAAAGACCAAAGTGGATTCATTTTCATTTGGGGGCCACTGACATTGAAGTGATATGAAATGTTTATTTGGAATGATCCCCGCTCTATTCATCTCCCTTGTCCCTTACCCTCAAATAATTATTGATGGCCCTCATACCTCTGCCATGGCTATTAAAATGGAAAGACAAAAGATACACCTATGACTTGCTCAAGCTAGCCATTTGAAGGGATTTGTTGAAAAAATTACCTTGTTCAGTGTTTTATTGCTGTGGTGCCAGTAGTTTATTAAACCAGTACAAAAGGTCTTACAAGATCCAACATGGTGGTAGAGTAGGTAGATGTTACACTCAACTCTTCCCAGGACCAACTGGAATTACAGCTAAAATATAGAGCAATCAATCTGTATAACCACCTGAAGACTAGCTGAAGAGAAATCTTATTACCAAGGATTTACAGAAGAAGTCACATAAAGACTGATGGGAAGGGCAGAGGTGAGAAAAAGGCTGGCCCCCTCCCATGGGCCTTGGCTGAGATTCTGGAGGAATAGCTCAGCTGCAAAGATTCCCAATGAGAAGCATGCATCTCAACCCCAAGCCAGGCTCCCCAGCCCAGAATACCAGGATAGGAAAGAGGCATCCACATAACATCTGGCTGTAAAAGTCAGCAGGTACATATATTCTTCCTGATTGGTGTTTCAGGCTTCTTAGGGTATATTCCCAGCAGTGGGATCACTGGGTCAAATGGAAGTTCAATTTTTAATTTTTTGAGGTAGCACCATATTGTTTTCCATAGCGGCTGCACCAGTCTGCATTCCCACCAGCAGTGTATTAGAGTCCCCTTTTCTCCACACCCTCGCCAACACTTGTTGTTTGATGATTTGTTGATGGCGGCCATTCTGACAGGTGTGAGGTGATACCTCATTGTTGTTTTAATTTGCATCTCTCTGATGATTAGTGATGTTGAGCATTTCTTCATATGTCTCTTGGCCATTTGTATGTCCTGTTTGGAGAGGTGTCTATTCAGCTCCTCTGCCCATTTTTTAATTGGGTTCTTTGTCTTCCTTTTGTTGAGTTGTATGAGCACTCTATATATATTGGAAATTAATCCCTTATCTGATACATCATTGGCAATGATGTTCTCCCATACAGTGGGTTGCCTTTCCATTTTGATGATTGTTTCTTTTGCTGTGCAGAAGCTTTTTAGTTTGATGTAGTCCCATGTGTTCATTTTCTCCTTTATTTCTGTTGCCTTAGGTGATGTATCAGTGAAAATTCTGCTCCGTATGATGTCCGAAATTTTGTTGCCTACATTTTCTTCTAGAATTTTCATGGATTCACGGGTCACATTTAAGTCTTTTAGCCATTTTGAGTTTATTTTTGTGTATGGTGTAAGTTGATGGTCTAGTTTCATTTTTTTGCATGTAGCTGTCCAATTTTCCCAACACCATTTATTAAAGAGGCTGTCTTTACTCCACTGTATGCTCTTGCCACCTTTGTCAAATATTAATTGAGCGTATTGCCTTGGGTCCATTTCTGGGTTTTCAGTTCTGTTCCACTGGTCTATATGCCTGTTTTTGTGCCAGTACCAGGCTGTTTTGGTTACAGTCGCTTTGTAGTATAACCTGATATCTGGTATTGTGATCCCACCTACTTTGTTCTTCTTTTTCAAGATTGCTGTGGCTATTCGGGGTCTTTTTTGGTTCCATATGAACTTTTGAAGTATTTGTTCTAGTTCTATGAAATATATGTACCCCCATGTTCATAGCAGCACTATTTACAATAGCCAAGATCTGGAAACAGCCCAAGTGTCCACCAGTAGACGAATGGATAAAAAAGCTGTGGTACATATACACAATGGAGTACTATGCAGCGGTAAGAAAGAAAGATCTCTTATCCTTTGAGACGACATGGAGGGACCTGGAAAGTATTATCCTAAGTGAAAGAAGCCAAGCAGAAAAAGACAAATACCACATGATCTCACTTATATACGGAATATAATGAACATAACAGTCTGAGGAATACAGTAGACCCAGACACATGGAAGTAGGGCACAGACTGACATCCCTCAGAAGAGGGGATGGGGGGTGGGGGGGTGGGAAGAGATCAACCACAGAACTTATATGCATGTATGCATGACCAATGGACATGGACAACTAAGCCGGGGACAGGGTGGAGGGGGGAGTGGGGGTGCCAATGGGGTAAAAAGTTAAAATATCTGTAACAAAAAAATAAATAAAAATTCATTAAAAAAAAAAAAAAGTCAGCAGGGATTCTGACCTCCAGGGAGAGAGAGAAGTCTGCTAGAGACATAGGCACCCTCTTAAAGGGCCAATACACAAAATCTTATTCACAGTCCTCACCCAGGGCTCCTGCAGAGGAAGGGTGGAGCACGCTAGAGTCATGTGAAGAGAGACTGGATTTTGTGACTCTGGGGAGAGCTGAAGGGACAGCTACCAGGATCCCTATACTGAATCTCTTTCCCACACAGCATATCCCATCTTTCTCGAATGGAGAAATCTCCTCTATATGGCATTATCCTAGGGGAATGCAATAGCCCCACCATCTGTTCTCCTTATTGCTCTACCATGTGGAGCTTACATCCTGCTGAGGAGTCACCTGCCTTGGCTGGAATGTAGAGGTCCAAGAAGATGCAGGGGTGCCAATGACTGAGTGGTGTGGCTTTATGGTGGGGGCCATTCTCCCCACATTTCTGTTCAACTGATGGTGCCTCTCCATCTCAGGAGATCTGCTAACCCCACTCTATAGGCTCCCAGCAGTTCCTACCTCCTGACTCCTGGTGGCTCTGTCCTGCTGAGGTCTGGGCAGAATCTAGGGCAGACTAAGTTGTGTGGCTCCGGGATGGGGGCCACTGACCCCATCTTCCCCCAAGCCTCACCTGCACCTGACCTTCATGAAAAATCCACTAGACCCATTCTCTTGACCCTTGGCTGCCCCACCCTGCTGAGCTCTGTCTCCTCCCAGTGGAATCTTGGACAGAAAGAATTGTGTGGCTCTAGGACAGGAGCCATTTCCCCTTATATGCTGACTGGTGCAAAGCGCTCTCTTCACATGGCCAAATCTTGGTCTGTTTGGGCCTGATAAACTCTGCTGGCCTCACCCTGATGACTCACTGAGACCTCACCCCATCACAAAGGTGTGTAAGTACCCAGCACGGGGGTAGCTCTACTTGATATAGCCTGGGACTTTTGCTGGGTGCCCTCAGACCTAGCACTGGCACTCCATGTGAACCTGTATCAGCTGGTGAACACCATTTGCTCCTACCTGGTTATTCACTGAGAACCTAGCTTATGTAAATCGAGTACTGCCAGAGACTCTTTTAGCAGTTGAGCCTAAAAGGCAGCTGACAGACGAAGGCAGGTGGAGGTGGATCTTGGGGTGCCTTGGGACTTATTTGGACCTGTTCCTGGGCCTGGTGCTGGTAAAAACTGGTCTTGGTTCACAGCTTTGTCCTTACTGTGCACACCGAGGTCCAGCAGAAGCAACCACAAACTGTGGATAGCTTTGTGGCTCCAAACAGGTTGCCCAAGACCAGTCACAGGCAGTAACTGACATTGGCTTGCACTAGAATCCCTCCCAAGAGCTCCCTGCTGAGACTTTGTGTGGTCAGCACCTGCACAGAAGCTTGTACACTGTGGTTGAGGTGGATCCTTACAGTTAGCCATCCTGATGGTTTACACCACACACAAATGGGCCAATAGCAATCAAGACTCAATTACAAGAGGAGGGCCCACAAACCCACGCAATGGACATTCCTGAAGTACCCAGCTCAGGTGATTAACAAAACTGAGCCACTGGATCCCACAGGACACCCTATTAAGACTGGGAGTAATAGCAGATCTACCAATATATAGAAATAAACACAAAGAGGCAATCAAAATGAAGTGACAAAAAAAGATGCCCCAAATAAAAGAACAGGAGAAATCTCCAAAAAATAGCTAAATGAAACATAGGCAAGCAATTTATCAGATAGAGGGTTCAAAGTAATGGTCATAAGAATGCTTAAGGAACTTAGTGAGGACCTCAAGAACATAATAAAGGACCAGTCAGAAATGAAGGATGCACTAACTGAAACAAAGAATAATTTACAGGGAATCAAGAGTAGAGCAGGTAAAGCTAAGAATCAGACCATCGGTGTGCAATATAAGGAAGAAAAACACATCCAATCAAACCACAAAAAGAGAATCCCCCCAAATGAGGATAGTGTAAGGTGCCTCTGGGACAACTTCAAGTGTACCCACAGTCACATCATTTTCTCTTCTCCTTCCAGCAACATTCTTCCAGAAGGAGAAGAGAGTAAGAAATTGAAAACTTATTTTAAAAAACAATGACAGAAAAGTTTCTTAACTTGGAGAAGGAAACAGACATACATGTCCAAGAAGCACATAGAGTCCCAAACAAAGAGGCCCACACCAAGACACATCATAATCGAACGCAAAGAGGCCCACACCAAAACACGTCATAATCGAATTGCCAAAGTTTAAAAATAAAAAGAGAATCTTAAAAGCAGCAAGAGAAAAGCAGTCTGTTACCTGCAAAGGAGCTCCCATAAGACTGTCAGCTGTTTCTCAATAAAAACTTTGCAGGCCAGAATGAAGTGCCAAGAAATATTCAAAGTGATGAAAAGCAAGGACTTACACTCAAAATTACTCTATCCTGAAAAGCTATCATTTAGAATCAATGAAGATATAAAGAGCTTCCCAGACAAGAAAAAACTAAAGGAGTTCATCACCACCAAACCAGTATTACATAAAATGCTAAAGAAGAAAATAAAAAATATGAACAATAAAATGGCAATAAATACATATCTATCAACAATTGAATCTACAAACCAAATGAATAAGCAGAACAGAAACAGACTCAGAGATACAGAGAACTTTTTGATGGGTTGGGTGAGTGGGCAAAAAAGGTGAAGGGATCTAGAAGTACAAATTGGTTGTTAGACTGATAGACATCAGAGGGAAAGGGGAGGTGCAGGAGTTGATAAACCAAAGAACTTATTTGCATAACCAATGAACACAGACAATAGTGTGGGGAAGGCAGGGCGTGGGGTGGGAGTGGGAAAGAGGGTATCAATGGGGGAAAAAGAGGGGGACATCTGTAATACTTTCAACAAAAAAGATAAATTTTTAAAAAAGAAAAGATTAACAAGATTGACAAACCTTTAACTGACTCATCCAGAAATAAAGAGAGAGGACCCAATTAAATAAAATAAAAAACAAAGCAGGAGAAGTAAGTGACAACTAACAACACAGAAATATAAAGGATTGTAGGAAAATATTACAAACCAATAAATTGAACAACCTGGACGAAATGGATAAATTTCTAGAAACATACAATCTTCCAAAACTGAATCAGGAAGAATCAGAGAATCTTAATAGACAGATTACAATGGATGAAATTGAAGGAGTAATTAAAAATACCTCTCAACAAACAAAAGTCCTAGACCAGATGGCTTTATAGGTGCATTTTACTAAACATTCAAATAACTAACACTTATCCTTCTCAAACTATTCCAAAATTTCAGGAGGAGGGAAGATTCCCAAGCTTATTATATGAGGCCAGCATTATCCTAATTCCCAAACCAGATAAAGACACTACAAAGAAAAAAATATATAAAGCAATATCCCTGATGAATATAGATGTTAAAATCCTCAACAAAATATTAGCAAACCAGCAGTACATTAAGAAGATCATACACCATGATCAAATGGAATTTTTTTTTCATGGAAGCAAGGTTGATACAATATCTACCAATCAGTAAATGTGATATGCCACACAAACAAAATAAATGTAGAAAAAGTATTTGATAAAATCTAGCACCCATTTATGATAAAAGCTCTAAGCAAAGTGGAAGTAGAGGGAACATACCTTAACATAAAAGCCATATATGACAAATCCACAGCCAACATTATACTCCATGGGTAAAAACTACAATAATTTTTCTTAAGATGGGGAATACAACAGGGATGTCTGCTATCATCACTCTTATTCAGCATAGGACTGGAAGCCCTAGCCACAGCAATCAGACAAGAAAAAAAATAAAAGGCATCAAAATTGTAAAAGAATAAGTAAAACTGTCATAATTTTCAGATGACATGATACTCTATATAGAAAATCTTAAATATTCTACAAAACATCTACTAGAACTGATAAATGAATTCTCTAAAGTAGCAGGATACAAATAAATATCCAGAAATTGGTTGCATTTTTATACACCAATAATGAACTATCAGAAAGGGAAACTAGGAAGATGATCCCATTCACAATTGCTTCATAAAGAATAAAATACCTAGGAATAAATTTAACCCAGGATGTAAAAGACCTGTACTTGGAAAATTATAAGACTGAAGAAAGAAATTAAAGAAGATACAAATAAGTGGAAGAACACACTGTGTTCCTGAATAGAAAATCCAAAGCAATCTATAGATTCAGCCCAAATTCTATTAAGACACCAATGGTGTATTTCACAGAACTAGACCAAACATTTAAAAAATTTATATGGAACCACAAAAGACCTCAAATAGCCACAGCAATCTTAAGAAAGAAGGACAAAGTTGGAGAAATCTTGCTATTTGATGTCAAACTATACTACAAGACCATAGTAATCAAAATAGCATGATACTGGCATAAAAACAGACACAGATCAATGTAATAGAACAGAGAATCCAGAAATAAACCCATACCTTTATGGTCAATTAATATTTGACAAAGGAGACAAGCTCATACAATGGGGTAAAAAAAAGTCTATTCAATAAATGGTGTTGGAAAATTGGACAGATATATGCATAAATGATATGATTATTTTCTTTTATCATGCACAAGAATAAACTCAATGGATTAAAAACTTAACTGTTAGACTTGAAACCATAGACATCTTTGAAAAAAAAAAACAGGCAGTCAAATCTTGGATCTTTCTCATGGAAATATTTTTCCTGATATATCTCGGACAAGGGAAACAAAAGAAAAACAAGTGGGACCACATAAAACTAAAAAGTTTTTGCACAGCAAAGGAAACCATGAACAAATGAAAAGACAATCCATTGAATGGGAGAACTCCTTTGCCAGTGATAGATCTGAGGGGAGTTAATATCCAAAATTTATTAAAACATATACAACTCAACACCAAAAAACCCAAACAATCCAATTTAAAAATGAAAAAAGGACCTGAATACACACTTCTCTAAAGAGGACATAGAGATGGCTAATAGATGTATAAAAAGATGCTCAATATCACTAATTACCAGAGAGATACAAATTCAAATCACAATGAGATATCACCTAACACCTGTCAGAATGGCTATTATCAATGAATCAACAAACAAGTGTTGGCAAGGATGTGGAGAAAAGGGAGCCCTCATGCACACTGTTGGTGAGAATGCATATTGGTGCAGCCACTGTGAAAAGCAGTATGAAGTTTTCTCAAAAAATTAAAAATGGAACTGTCTTATGACCCAGAAATTCCACTTCTGGAAACATATCTGAAAAAACCCAAAACACTAATTTGAAAGAATATATGCACAGTCCAGCCAGTGTGGCTCAGTGGTTGAGTGTCAACCCATGCACCAAGAGGTTACCAGTTCAATTCCTGGTCAGGGCACATGCCCAGGTTGTGGGCCGGATCCCAAGTGAAGGGCATGCAGGAGGCGCCTAATCAATGTTCTTTCTCATCAATGTTTCTCTCTCTCCCTCTCACTTCCTCTCTCTCTCTAAAATCAATAAATAAAAATAAAAATAAAGAATATATGCACCCCTATGTTCCATAGCAGCATTATGTACTATAATGAAGATTTAAGATTTGGAAGTAGCCCAAGTGCCCATCAGCAGATGAGTGGATAAACAAGCTGTGGAACATTTACACAGTGGAATACTACTCAGCTGTAAAACAAAAGGAAATCTTACCTTTTGTCACAGCATGGATGGACCTGGAGAGCATTATGCTAAGTGAAATAAGTGAGGTTACAAGATAAATACCATGTAACCTCACTTATATGTGGAATGTAAGGAACAAAAACAAACAAAATAGAAACAGACTCATAGATACAGAGAACAGATAGACAGCTGTCAGAGGGGAGGGGGTAGGCAGACTTGATGAAAAAGGTGAAGAGACTAAGTAAACACACTTGCACACACATACCACAAAAGCCTCATTATACAAGAGGATGGTGATTACCAGAGGGAAAGTGGGGTTGGGGGATAGACTTGAATTGGGGTGCTGAACACACAACACAATATACAGATTATATAGAATTGT
Organism: Molossus molossus; assembly: GCF_014108415.1. Taxonomy (NCBI): domain Eukaryota; kingdom Metazoa; phylum Chordata; class Mammalia; order Chiroptera; family Molossidae; genus Molossus; species Molossus molossus. The sequence continues at coordinate 20,514,929 of NW_023425346.1, forward strand.
ACACCTTAAACCTATGTAATTTTATTAACCAATGTTAACACAATAAATTCAATAAAAATAAAAAAATTGAGTATGTGTGCATGTTTTTAAAGGTTGAAGAGGAACAGTGAAGATAAATAGCATGCGAGAAGTTTTGGATTCTTTTCTCTAAGCCTTGCTTTTCATCCAGAAGTATTTATATTCCAATGTGAGGCCTGGTTTTTGTAGATGAATGCCAACCCCATAAACTCAGGTTCTTAATTTTCATTTCTGCTGAGATTGGAGATGATTCATGGTTTGCAAGCATTAGAGACACCAAAGCGTTTTCTATTAACACCTGGAGATGACTGCGGAGGTAAAAGGCAGGTCTCATAGAAAAAAAGATATTCTCCAGGAAAAATAAATGTTACCTTTGTGTGTTTTTTTCTTTCTTTTGTTTGTGAAGATGAGAATTTTTTTTTTTTGAGAAACAATTTCTTTCTTGTTGCAAAATGTCACTGCAAAAATCTGTTTGAAAAAATAGTGCATTTTTCTGTTAATTCTTTTTGCTGTGCTCACGAAAGTATCACCTTAAGCATGTGGTAAAAATCAAGGGTGCATGAGCCATTTCGCTTCATTTTATAAATGGTCACATTATTTATATCCCTCAGTTCCAAGAGAGTTACAAAGGAAAATTTCCCTTGGCCAGCTTATTAAATAAACATCTATTTCTAGAAGCAGTGAAGAGGAGAATAGGAAAAAAGTGGGCACTTTAGTCTAATCATTTCTCTGGGCAGCAACTGTGTCTTGGCAGCTGGGAGGCTCTTGGGTCGAGCAGGCAGATTTATTCTCACAGGGGCACAGATCTGGGTTTTCTTGCCTCCATCCCTTTAGATTACTAACTCTAATCAGTTTTCAAGGAGTCCTGATAATTATTAGGTGGGTACTAATGATACATTTATTGATAAAGTAATAATACTAGTAATTGTTGCTATTGTTAATGAATCACTATGGGAAAGACACAAGACACTATGCTAAATGCTTTCTTTTCTTTTCTTTTCTTTTCTTTTCTTTTCTTTTCTTTTCTTTTCTTTTCTTTTCTTTTCTTTTCTTTTCTTTTCTTTTCTTTTCTTTTCTTTTCTTTTCTTTTCTAAACTCATCTTTATTGTTGAATGTATTACAGATGTTTCTCCATTGACCCCCTCCTGCCTTCCCCACACTATTGTCGGTGTCCATTGGTTGTGCATACATGCATAGAAGTTCCTTGGTTTATCTCATCCCACCTTCCCTCCCCCTTTCCCTTTGAGGTTCATCAGTTTAACAACCAATTTGTACTTCTTAATCCCTTCATCTTTTTCTCTCATCTCCCCAGCCCCCACCCATCTGGAAAGCAACAAAAATTTCTCTTTATCTCTGAGTCTTTCTGTTCTGCTTGCTCATTTTGTCTGTAGATTCAATTGTCTATAGATATATATTAACAGCCATTTTATTGTTTATATTTTTGTTCTTCTTCACCTTCAATAAGACCCTTCAACAATTTATGTAATACTGGTTTGGTGGTGATGAATTCCTTTAGCTTTTTCTTGTCTGGGAAACTCTTGGTATGTCCATCGCTTCTAAATGATAGCTTTGCAAGATAGAGTAATCTTGGTTGTAGCTCATTGCTTTTTATCACCTTGAATATTTCTTGCCACTCCTTTCTGGCCTGCAAAGTTTCTTTTGAGAAATCAGCTGACAATCTTATGGGAGCTCCTTTGTAGGTAACTGACTGCTTTTCTCTCGCTGCTTTTAAGATTCTCTCTTTGTATTTAAACTTTGGCATTTTGATGATGATGTGTCTTGGTGTGGACCTCTTTGGGTTCAACTTGTTTGGGATTCTCTGTGCTTCCTGGACTTGTATGTCTGTTTTCTTCACCAAGTTAGGGAACTTTTCTGTCATTATTATTTCAAATAGTTTTTCAATTTATTGCTCTCTCTCTTCTTCTGGCACCCCTATGATGCAAATGTTGGCATGCTTGAAGTTGTCCCAGAGGCTCCTTACACTATCCTCACTTTTTTGGATTCTTTTTTCTTTTTGATGTTCTAGTTGGGTGTTTTCTTCTTCCTTATATTTCAAATTGATGGTTTGCTTCTTGGCTTTACCTTCTCTACTATTGATTCCCTGTAAATTATTCTTTATTTCAGTTAGTGCATCCTTAATTTCTGACTGGCCCTTTTTTATGTTGTTGATGTTCTCACTAAGTTCCTCAGAGGTCTCCTTAAGTTTCTTGGATGTCTCACCAAGTTCCCTGAGCAACCTTATAACCTGTGTTTTGAACTCTGCATCTGTTAGATTGCTTATCTCCATTTTGTTTAGTTCTTTTCCTGGACTTTTGTTCTTTTTTTCATTTGGGACATGTTTCTTTGTCTCCGCATTTTGGCTGCTTCCCTGTGATTGTTTCTATGTATTAGGCAGAGTTGCTATGCCTCCTAGGTTTCATACGGTGGCCTACTGTTGTAGGTGTCCTATAGGATCCAGTGGCACAGTCTTCCTGATCACTCCAGCTGGGCCCGAATGGTGCACTTCTAGTGTGGACTGTACACCCTTCTCTTGTAATTGAGTCTTGATTACTGTTGGCACATTGGTGGGAGGGGTTTACTCAGGCTGGTCAGCTGCAAGGACTGGATGTGCCCACTAGCCACTACCTTGGAGGATCAACTGTGTAGGGGCCCACCACACAGAGCAAGACTTACTTCAGCAGGGCCCTGGTACCCACTGAGTCTGCTTGTTGAGTGTGTCACTTGTGGAGGTGGTTGGGTGGTGGTGTTTTGATGTGGTCTGAAGCTGTTCACCAGGTGTGCTGGCTCTGGGGCAAGGTCAGCCACTGCCTGTGCTCTATCAAGGGCCACCTGGCATAAGCTACAAAGTGAACTGCAGATGGCTGCTTCTTGTGCTGGGCTTGGAGGTGTCCAGGAAAAGCCAAGTTGTGAACCAAGGCTAGCTGCTTTTAGGCCTGGCACTAGAGGTATGTGGCTTGCTGAGACTGACCCCGCTTGAGCCCCAGCTCTGCACTGCTCTTGTGGGCCACTGGGTCGCACAGGTCTGTTCGGAACCCTGGCTCCACACTGCTCTTGTGGGCCGCTGGGTCACACAGGGCCCTATGGAGCCCCTGGTCCCACCGCTGGTGGCTAGGGAGTGCTGCTGCCCAGTGGGGCTCAGCTCCTGCTCAGCCTTTGCTGTAGGTTTGTGTGTGGGGGGGGGGGTGGGGGGGTGGGGGTGGGGGGGGATAGTTCTCTGCTTCTGGTCTGTGCTTCTGTTGCCTGGGGATGGATGTTTGCTTCCCAGCCTCTGTTGCTGGGGGTATATCTCGACTGATTGGGCTGCTACTGCAGGGGATGGTGCTGGGCTCCCAGCCATTTGAGGTTACTGAAACTAGCACCTTGACAGCTCCACTGCTGTGCACTGGTCTGTGTTGATACAGGGTGTCCACTGGCCTCATGGTGCCAGGTGCACTGGTGGGCTCAGGTACCAGATGCTGCTTGTTTGAGAGATTTTAGGAAACTCTGAAGCAGGATCCAAGACAGGCCAATCCTCTGGTAAAGCCTTTGGAAACAGCTCAGGTGGGCCCGGAAGCTGGGTGGGGCAGGGCCTCAGGGAATCACCAGGGTGGGGCCAACAGTGTGAGCCAGGTTGCTGGAGTCCCAGATATGGTGGCAGTCTGCCTGCCCTGTGGGGGAAGGGCTCGCCAAAGGAAAAACGGTCTCCACCAGCATGTCTGTCCAGGAGAAAGCTGCCCCTCCAGCCCTTGTCTGGAGGCCAAACAGCTCAGTTCTTCCCTGTTTTCTGGTGTCCCTCAAGCTGCCTCCCCTCAGAGCTCAGAGGGAGCAGGTTTGAGTGAGTCTGTGCGAGGGCTCTTTAAGAGGAACTGCTGGGGCTTTCGTAGCCTCACCCTCCCTCAGCCTCAGTTCTCACTGGTTTTACAGCCAGAAGTTATGGGGATTCTCTTCCTGGCACTGGGACCCTGAGCTGAGAACCTGGTGTGGGATGGGGACCCCTCAGTCCTCAGGGAGGACCTTCCCAGCTGAGGTGTCCTCCTGGTTTTTATCCACCACACGTGGGTGTGGACCAGCCCGTCTGCCCCCGCCCCTCCTACCAGTCTCGATGTGGCTGATGCTTTAATTCCGTAGTTGCAGGACTTCCATTCAGCGGTTCTGAATGACGGTTGTGTTGTAGTCTTGTAATTTTGATGTGGTTGTGGGAGGAGGCGATACTGCATTTACCTACGCTGCCATCTTGACCCACCTCCACTACATGCTTTCTGTACTTTAATCCTCTAAAAATCCTCGCATGAAGATGATGTGGTCCATGTCTCAGTTGGAAAAGTGGGGCATGAGGAGGTCAGTAACTTCCCTGGGGTTCTGCTGTTATTATGTAGTAAGTTGTAATTTAAACTCGGGTCTCTGACTCCAAAGCCCAACTTTTAAGTTCTAAATTCTATCTTGGGTTTTGGTATCACTGTAATGTGAGAGACGCACTAAGATATAACCATGTCTCCCCTACTGGATTATGGCTTTTTTCTGGGTGATACCGCGAGCCTTGCTTTCTAAGTCCTGGCAAATCACACGGAGGTCAGGTGGAAAGTTCATGCTAGGGACGTTTTCCAGGGACCAGGAACGAGAAGAAAGGTGCTCATGAAGAGCTAAGGAAGGCAGAGGGAGGAAGAGTGTTACAGCCAAGGTGGTGTCAACTGTCCCAAGTGTGCCAATGCGAGAGCCATGGAGAAGTGCAGGAAGATCTAGGTGTACGTCAGAACAACCCCAATTCCCCTTTCGCTGTGCATCGGGAGTGATGGGCACTTGGTCAGCTCTGTCAAAGGTCAGGTAAAGGCAGGGTCGACAGATTTCTCCTCACAGAGGGCTGACTGTGACTCCTGAGTCTCCACGACCGTTACTCCACATGCACGTGTGTGTACCATGCGAGTCATTTCCAGTGGTGATTAGTTACTTCCAGGCCAGCAGATAGACTTCCTTTTGGGAAGTACTGGGTTGAAGTTTTGCATCTCAAGAATATTTTTTGTTAACTTTAGTTCTGATGAGGATACTATCTTTAAAAAAAAATTTTTCTCTTTATTGAATTTAGAGAGAGAGGAAGGGAGAAGGAGAGAGATAGAAACATCGATGAGAGAGAACATCGATTGGCTGCCTCCTGCATAACCCTCACTGGGGATCGGGCCCACAACCTGGGCATGTGTTCTGACTGGGAATCAAACTGGCAACCTCTTGGTACATGGGTCAATGCTCAACCACTGAGCCACACCGGCCGGGCGAGGATACTATTTTTACCCATTTTTATGTTACTATGGCTTATTCATATATTGATAGATTTTGACAATGGGAAATGACTTTCTACTTCACAATTTCTCCCAACCCGTTTCTACCAGGAACAATGCTGCCTTCACTTATCAGGTAGATGGGTGGGTCAGAAATGGGGCACTTATAATATTCCAGTAGAAAATCACTCCAACCACCAGAAGGTCAGGAAGGAACAGCATCAGGGCCGAGTATACTGCCCGCTCTTAGATCTCTTGTGCCACCAGTGGTGTGCATGTTCTGTGGTGTGTCTTTTAGGCGTGTTGCAGGTGCACTGAGTCGGACCTTCTACGAGGCGGTGCTGTGGCTTTGTAGCATGGTGGGGCTTGTTGGCTTTTTATTGCTGCCAGGTTTCCACTGTGCCAACCAGTTGGTGAGCAGGCAGCATTCTGTTGCTCTGAGGTGTGGTGCCTGTCCTACCAAAGGGCACCTGCTTTGAATTGAAATCGGCAGAGACCCAGAGATCCAGGCTCCACACACTGTGCCACCATCAAGATGGGCCTGGACTCCTACTTAGATAGAAGGCTCTAGGGAGAACATTCCTGGATAGCTGACTAGTGGACACCTTAGAGAACTTGAGACATAACATTTCCCCCACCCACATTATCTTTCTTGGTAATGAGTACATTGAATGATAACACTATCCAATAGAATTTTCTGAAATGATGGAACTATTTTATATTTGTGTTATCAAAGAATACAGTAGCTACTAGTCATATGTGGCTATTGGGCACTTACGATGTAATTAGTGTGGTTGAGGAATTAAATTTTTAATTCAATTAAATTTTATTTCATGTAAATTTAAATAGCCACATATGACTAGTGGCTACTGCTTGTACAAATGTACATTGGAATAGTTTTGTTATGGCTGGGAGATGGCTTGGTAAAAGAAGCACACACACACACACACACACACACACTCACTCTCACAAGTCTATGCATATCCATAACTTCATTCTCACATCCATTATCTCATAACACCCCAGGAGAGTGATGTTCTTATTTTTCACATTTTATAAAAGAAAACTGAGTCACAGACAAGTTACGTATTTTATCTAAGGTTACTTGCTAAGCAAGCAGTGGAACAAGGGCTCAGACTCAGGCTTGTTTCTAAATCCTGAGGGCTGTAGGTGGTGATCAGGAATCTATCAAGAAGGACTCAGCCTCACAACTCTTGTCAGTCTATTGACCAGGAGACAGGCACAGCCCGAAGGTGGTTCACCTGAAAAGCAGAGCCTGCCACAATGGCTTTGTTTGCATACTTTATTTTGGAAAGCGACCCCAAAGGAAGAGAATTAAGGGACTGGAAAGTAAATAGCAAAGGAGAGAAAGGCAGTTCCAGGGGATGTTATTGAGGGTAGACAACTGGGACTCAATCCTGCAGGATCATGGATCTAGGGATCCATGCAGAATGCTCCTTAAAGTTGTCCAGCAGACACACTTAAGAGGGGACATTTGTCCACCAGTTCCTGTCTCCATTGGTCAAAGAGTCCCTTACAGAGTGTTTGTGTTAAGGGCCCACAGAGATGAGAGGGCATCGCCTGGCTCCCCATATGGCGGTGCAGAGCAACCCTGGACACAATGTCCGAGGAACCTGGTGTAACTGAGACGAGGACCCGCCAGGCGGTCCCTGTGTGCCGCTGGCAGCCGCAGCAAGACTGGAGCTGAAAAGGAGGCTGAGAGGAAATGAGATGGGGCATAAAAGATGTCCACACACCGAGGGGGAAGGAACTAAAATAACACAGCTGGGGGAAGTCAGAAATGGGAATTAGGAGAGTCTACGAAGCTCTGAGAATGGATTTTTCTATAAAAATTTAAAACAAATGAGCCTAACCTTTGATGCTGTCACTGAGCTATAATCTACTTGGTTGCTGGCATGATGGCATTACTTTTGTGCATCATGCATGGCGCCGCTTTAATGTAAGGCATGATTCCTCCCATTACCCTGTCTCTTCCCAGTTGACTTCTTTATGTCACTAGATGGAGTGAGCACAGGGAAACCAATAATTCAATGTATTCCAAATTTAAATTGCTCTTATCTCATTCACTTGTTTATGGACAACATGACATAAACATTAAGAGCAGTGGCTCTGAAACCAGCTTGCTGGGTCCTTGCTGTTCTACGTACTAGCTATGTGGCCTTGGGCATACTTCTTAATCCCTATGAGCCTCAGTTTCTTCATCCAGAAATAGAGGCTATACTGCCTATCCTACAGCGTTATAGTGAAGATTAACTGAACACACACACACACACACACACACACACACACACACACACACTCACACACAGAGCTTAGAACACTGCCCGGCAGATACAAAGCATAAGATGCACGTTTGCTATTGTGTGTTCATCATTAATTGATAAGGAATTATTCAGTGTCCAATACACACGAGGCACTGCTCTCTTGATCAGTGTGCATGCCTGAGTCTGAAAGGATCTTCATTGCTCTCTCCGGCCTTTGGAAATTCTTTGTGCTCTAAATTCTCAGACCACTATCCTCGCCTCTGTTTCCTTCTATTTTCCCTGATTGATGTGCTACAAACAAAGAATCAATCTGTTAGGGGAATAATTGAAAGCCAAACTCAACGCATCACACTGTAGTTACTGAAGTCAGTTTGCACCGTTCTGCCAGTCCCCTTGGGTATTTTGAATTTATAGACGTTCTTTATCCTGAGTTTGCTTTTGGACTCAGCTGTCTCTGGAGAAGTGATTCATGTAACTGTAGTACAAGAATCACCTTCAGACAGATCACAGCTGAATTCCTAAACCCTCAAATCTTTACTCAACCTGACAGTCCCAGACAGCACCCAGAAGAGGAAGTTATCTGCATAGAATAAGTTGTCTCTTAGGACAGGAGCTGCTACACATGATGATGAAAGAAGCAGGTCCCTCCATGAAAAGGGGGGGGGGTGTATTTCTGGGCCTAGACCACTGGTTTACCCTATCTCAAAATTTACCCTTTCTCAAAATTATCTCATTTAACCCAAATCATTCCTCTGGTGGCTGGGAACCTTAAGGTTTCAGTTACAAGCCAGAGTAACACAGCTGGGAAAAGTCCCACTTATTGGAAGAGAACTCTTAGAACTATGCGGCTCTGTGCGAGGACTTGGGAGAGAAATTGTTACTAGCATGTGAAATCAGAGTCTGAAAATTCTTAGTGACTGGACATCAGTGTGTTACTGAGATGGCCCTCCCGCCGTGCCGGGGAGCAGACCTGCTCTGCTTGAAATAACATATTTTTTGCACTTGGCGAAAAGTGGAGGACAACAGACACGAAGTTCAAGAACTCAAGCAAATCAGCCAGACAGAAAGGCAGAAAAACTCAGTCTGGACGTCCCGGGGGAACATGAGGTGATGGGTCTGAAGAGCACTCAAGCAGTCGTGCTACAAACGGTAGCTGCCTCCAGCAGAATTTCTTATTATAGGACTGAAGGCGGGACTCGGGCACATTCCCGTAGGTGACTGAGGCAACACAAGTTTCCTTCCTAATTTCTGGGTCTTAGGCTCCAGAGGGGCTTTAAGGGTGGGAAGGCACCAAATTGGAATATGAGTTCTCGAGGTCTGAGAGGAAGGTGATATGAAGGGACGAGTCTGACCTGCGTCTGGTCCTGACTCTGCCACTAACTCGGAGCTGTCTCTGCTACTAACTAGTGGTGTTGGGCATTGATGAATCACTTACCCCTCTCTGGTCTGTGGACACCTTCAAGTCTCTCTAATAGAAAAGGCTCATGGCCTGGGATTTCCAGGGCACCCTCAACATTTCTTGTCCTCTGGGCCATTTCTTGGCAGGAGCTCCTGAAGGCAAATGAGAAGAAATAACACAAATGTGTTTGGTGTGATAAACCAGTAAAGCTGTTGCCATCAAGACAGTAAGAAGCTGCCAAATTCAGAAAACACGGACTTCATCTCTGTAGCCTTAAGTTTCCTTCTCAGAAAATTGAAAGGATGGAGTTAGGTGCATTTTAAGGTCACTTACAGATCTAATTTATGAGAATATCCCGAAGTCAGTGAAAAATGAAATCACTGAACTGATGATTTTTGTCTACTTCATTTATTCAAAAATGTTTATTGAGTTCCCACTATGATCTAGGAATGTAGAGATCAACATACATGGTCTCTGCCTTCTGGGTCTTGCCTTCACTTAGACACAGTCAGGCGAACGTCCCATTCCATGTAGTATGGTGACAGTTGTAAGGGAGGAAGCAGTTCGTCCTAAAACCCGAGTTTGAGTGAGGGGTTTTATTTGTTTATCCTCCCAAAGAGTTTACTTAGTTGTACCAGACTCTCGCTCTGATATTTAAAGAAATCAAAACGTTTAAATGTTAACATTGAAGCACACTGATCCTTTTCCGGGGAAGGGGAGGTATTTGCTGAGTCGACAGCCTTGTGGCAAGAACAGCTGTTGACCAAAGGCAGGCCTTGGGCGTCAGCCTGAGAAAGGAGGCCCTGCTCTCAGCGGGCAGAGCAGAGAAGTCGCTCAGGAGGGCAGGGGGAGAGGCTGTCAGTACACCAGCTTCCTAAGTCGGCTCCCTAAATATTTGTGAACTCCAAGAGCTCTGGACGCCATGCAAATGGATGGGTCCACATCTTTTCCAAAGCCAAGTAGAGATGGTCCTTAACTTACCACCAGTTTTGAGCCTGCATTCCTATCTCTGCCCTTGATCTGGACATGGAGTCAGGAACTGAGCGTTCTGAAATCGCTGGTTGCATAATACTATAAAACCAAAAGGGTTTTGAATGGAGGTCAGCTTCCTTCAGGAATCCAAGATTTCTCTATTTCCACTGATTTTGTCTGCATTCCATCCATCAAGGTGTTCTGTGGTTAATGCTTCTCAAAAATGCCCTTTTGTGTTTTCCCCTTCACCTGGAGCTCAGTGAGCCCAACTTGCCTTGCCTCGCTGCTGGTGTTGTCACAGTAAATTATGGCATCTCTGAATTATTCGCTGAAGAGTAACTCCCATCCTTTAAGATTCATTTTTGCGTCTCTGATTAAAATGACAGATGTTAGTAGTCACATAGGCCCGAGCCCAGCGGAAGGAGCTGATAAGCACCCCTGATGTAACCCGCAGGTGAATACTGATGAAAAATACCATTAAAATATTTCTGGTGAATATTAAAAAAACGGAATTTGGTTAACTTACTATCCATGCTACTGGCGGTGCGTGGTGGTGCAGATAATCCAAATGTCAATGGCATTGAGTTTGGCTCTGCCTACGGTATGCTCTGCACTGCTGAAGAGGCTAAGAAGGTAGTGGTGGCTTCTGCAGGTGGCTCAGAGTCCCGAAGGTTTTACCTGGCAACAACCATTTGTGATGTGCGAGGTCTCTTCTTTTGAAGGTGAAGATGTGTCTCAGTGCCCTGTGTCTCAGTGTGTTTAGTTTAGTTCAGCACACATTTATTTAGAAGCTACCATGTGCCAGGTGCTGTGTTAGGTACTGAGGGGTCAGGGTGATTAAGGTGTGTGAATGCAATGTGTATGAGAGTGACCTACAGGGGGGCTGGGTACATGCACCATCAACGTACGGGGTACAGTTCACTCCTGTAGATGGGCAGGTGGGCTTGACTGAGGTCAGGTGCCCTCGGCACTCTGCTGGGCATTCCTTCAGGACCTCAGAAGGTGTCTTGGAACTTTTCCCCCTTGAGCTTTTGGGTTTCCAAATTTTATCTCACTTTTAGGGCTACTCCTCCTTATCTTCTTGGCAGGAATACTGTCCTCTACCCAGCCACTAAACGTAGAATTTCTTTGTCCTAGGTTCTCTCCTTTTCTTCTCTATGAATACTTCCCTTACATAATCTCAGCCATGTTCATGGCCTCAGTGAATAGTTCCTTGCAGGTAACTCATACATTTGTATCTTTAGCCAAGACTTTTGTAGCTTTGGGCGTGTATGTCCAGGGCATACTAGACAACACATTTTGGAGGTCCTGACATAGCTCATACTCAGCATGTCCAAAGTCCAACTCACAATCTTCCTCTCCAGGTTCAATCCTCTGCTGGAATGCCTTCTCTCAGCGGTTGGTACTGTCATTCATCCCTCTAGAGACAACATGTCAGCCTAGACACATTCCAATTTCCCAGCCCTCATGTCTGTCTAATCCACCCCTAGATCCTGCTGGTTTTTTCTCATAAAATGTTTCTGGAATCCAATCAGTTATCTCTATTGCTACCATCATTATCAGTGTCTACGTTAACCTACCCTCTTTCTCAGACAAATGAGTTCGTCCACATCTAATTTAGATCCTGTCCAATCTTCTCTTCACACTGCAGCCAGAATGATTATTTCAACACAAATATGAAAAAATGTCCTTATCATTGCAGATGCATACTGAAATATTTCTAGATGAAGTGGTTTAATGTTAGGGATTTACTTTAAAATATTCCAGAAAAAGCAATGGGCAGGAGAAAGACCAAACAACATAGGCACAATGTTGATTACCACTGAAGTTGGGTAATGGGCAAAAAGGGGTTAATTTTATTTCATTCTCTCTACATCTGTGTGTTTGAAAATTTCCATAATAAAAAGTCAACACACACACACACACACACACACACACACGTGTAGTCATGCAACTGCTTAAAACACTACTACTGTCTTCCCACTTCTCATAATATAAAGACAAAATTTCTTAAGAACTCATGTTGCTATGCAGTCTGGTTTCCACTGTTCTCTCCAGACCCTCTTCCACCATGCACTTTTGCTCTTAGCGTTTGTCTTCCTCCCATGTATTATTCCCTTGTACATACTGCATTCCCTCCTGGTGCAAGCTGGGTACCCTCTTTCTTCCTAGGTCAATCACTCTAATATAGACTCTCAAAACACTGGATACTTCCCTTTTATAGTACAGGTCACCACTACAGCCTTTGTATAATTGTGAAAGCCATTCAATTAATGCCTGTTTACTCTACTAGACTATAAACCCAAGAATTACCATTTAATCCCAAGCATGGTGCCCAGTACATGTTGTTATGATCAGTACTTATTTGTTGGTGAATGAATGAATGAGAAGTGGTGGAGAGTATTTTAAAATGGCATTCAGTTTGCAACTTGACTGTAGAAGCTCTAGGATTGAGTGGAGATGTGTTAAGGTGAGCCTGTTGGAGGCACTGGTTTGCCCATCCACAGTGTTCGTGGAATAGAGAGGTGCTAGCTCTTGGCCCTGCCTCATATTTCTTGAGATGATAAACATCAGAGCAGACTGAGGCCCATGATCAGAACAGTCTTCCTCCTAGACTTAGAGTCCAGCAGCTGTTGTTCCTAAGACTCTTCTTTGCCAATTGGCTGTGGGACTCAGTGCTTTCGGGAATGAGCCTCTACCTATTATCTGATGGTCCAGGTGTGGGCTTTATCCTTGTTTATTTATTTATTTTCTCATAGTCATCTCTCTGAATTCTGACCAGTTACTCAGTCTAATGCTCCATATTTTTCTAAGGCAGGAATGGAATCTGGTTTATGCATTCCAGCCCCCCATCTATGTGCCTCACCTGGCAGCTTAGCTTGGTGGCAGAGACCACCCTGGGTGGACAGGCCACCCAGCTAGTGACCATCTGTCAGCCAGTCTGCCGAGCACAGTCTGTTACCTGAATTCTTTATCACCATCCCCTACTTTTCAGGTATAGTTGATTGAGTCTGAGGCTGTGGTGTCTCCCCTGACCCTCTGCCATTAAGATTAGATGGAAAGAACTCAGGATCAGCAGCCAGGAAATGGCTCCAGTCTCATATTTGTCATTCTGTGCTTCACGACCTTAGACAAGTCATTTTACCTCTATTGGTCTCAGCTTCCTCATTAAGGGGAAAAGGGAGGGAAGGAGGCAGGGAGGGATAGATGGAGAGAGGGAGGAAGGGAAGGAAGGAAGGAGAAGGAAAAAGAAGGCTTTTGTTAGATCCATGTTTTCCAAACAGTTACACAAATAAAAGTATATTTGAGTGACCAAGTACGTTTGGAGAATACTTAGGTTAAACAAACTTTAACAACTTTTTTTTTACAATAGGACTTCTCAGAGCCTTGCATGTGATAATAATATGCATTGTGACTCTCCATGAAAGAAGGAGAATTAAGAGTTTGCCAAATTTACTTAAACACTTGAGAAAATCAGTTTGGGAAATACCAGATTAGATTATTTCAGGTTCTAAAAGTCTAGTCTTTGAATTTAAAATTTTGGCTTTCTTATTTGTATTTTGAGTTGTGATTTCTAAATGTTATATGGTCTAAAACTGAAGAGAGAATGATGATGCTCCATTGAAAGGATGTCCCCTTGAAAGGAGGCAACACACTAGTTCTGGTCAGGACTTCTGAGTGGTCAATATGATTCTCCAAAAGAGAGCATCCGCTTTCCTTTTAGTACTTTCCCAGTTGAGGCAAATTTCCTTGTTACCTGGATGCACCATGAAGGTCATTAACTGGAGAAGATGAAATACTCATTTCAAGAGGTGACAGGCATGAAGTCCTGGGGGCCCAGATCAGGGTCCTTTTTGGAAGGTGGCAACTGCTGAAGTCTCCTGACCCCAATCCAGCTGGTTATCAGGTCTTCTCCAAGTCTTTGAGCGTTGGGCTCATATGTCCAGGTGACAGGAACTCTAAAATTCAATAGCAGAACAATAAATCCTATTTCTATTTTATATTAGCCTCTGATGCCAGATCATGAGCTTGATCTTAAAAGAGTTGAATAGAAAATCCATTATTTTAGTAAATCTGATGGTCTATTCTGGCTAATTTTTTTAAACAGTTGTACAGACATGGGTGCTTCACCTGCAAGAACTTTTCAAGATCTGTTCCTTGGTGAAGACCAGAGCATTTCACTTGCTGCCCAGAGCTCATGACCTCAGGCCTGACCTTTCAGCTTCACCGAGTCCCTTAAAAATATGTTTATTGAATTTATTAGAGTGACATTGATTAATAAAATTATATAGGTTTCAAGTGTACAGTTCTATAATACTGAGTATTGTGTTATGTGTTCTCACCGCTGGGCTTCTCCAGTCTTTGTCTCTGCCCTCGCAGAGGCTCACGGTTTCTGTTGTCCAATGTGCCAACTCACATCTCCTAACTCTCTGCCTCACCCTCTGAGTCTTCGATTCATTTTCTCTTGTAAAAAACGTCACTTGACAGTCTTAGAATATCCTACCCCATCCACTGATGCTCAAGGTCCTCCCCCACCCACAGGCTTTTCAAATCGTGTCCCACAGTCTCCAGTTCCCAAAATCGAACCCAAACTCCATCTGATAGAACCTTAGAAAGTCATGTCTGACATTTTAAAAATGAAATGTCTAAGTAAAATAAAAAAGGAGGGGCAGAAAGCACAGCATGTATTAATGAACCATGACAAACATAGGCTACTTCCTAATAGCCCTTGCTATTTGTCTTTATTCTTAGAGTGTCCTCCTGCTGCTTCTACTATCACTCTGTTTGTTTTTGACAAGGTTCATGGAGCCGGGGAGAAGGAAAAGAGGCAAAAGAGAATATAAAGAAACAGTTTATTAAAAAGAAGATAAAAATAAAGAAACTACTACTACCATCACCATAACCCTAGCTGATAGGAGCCCAGTGATGCTCAGTTTCTCCATGTAGTCACGTGTCCCCCCTGCGACCTTGGTTCTACATTCCACTCTGCGGTCTGCTGAGTCCTGAGTAGGATCTCCACTCCTTTGATAACCAGTGGCTTCTTTTTATTTTGGTACATGCCCCCAGTGGGAACCGAACCCGGGACTCTCTGGTCCACAGGCCGAAGCTCCAACCGCTGAGCCAAATCGGCCAGGGCACCAGTGGCTTCTCAAACTGACAAGTGACACAGAAATCCAGGAGTGGTTGGAACAATATGAAAAGAGGGCAGTGTTGCTCAAAGCAGAAGTATTGATTGAGGCTGTTTGGAGGTTTGGCGAAACCAAAGGTGGGTAAAAATGGACTGCCCTATAGAACAGGGACTAGTGCTTCTCCGGAAGCCTTTGATCACTCATGCTCCTGGCTCCTGATACTTCAACAAGAAACCAATAACTATTTTGTAGCCTCTTCTATAAAGTGTGCCTCACAACTGTTGTTCAAATTCCCTAGAAGAGTTTATCATCTGGCTGTGGATATAAAATATTTACAAAAGAAAATATTAGAGAATGATACTAGATGGTGTAAACTGCAAAGCTTTGTCTTCCCCTGTAGACTCATTAGATTACAAGATTAAAGGACTAGATAACTTTTCTCTCCTTCATTACCTTTTCCCCTAACATAAATCTCGAACCACCTCCCACCCTCCACAGACAACCACCACTAACACATATACATCTGCCACCCAGTGACATGATCATCACTGAGCTCGAGCTGGTTTCCCTATGATGCCTTTAGACTCCTGAGCCTTAGAACCAATCACTCGGACCTTTGTGCATTGCTTTACCCAATATTTCTGGTTTTGTTTATCCACGACCCTTTATTTTACACATATATCGATGGGTCCATTTTCTTCTCGTACATTGCCAGTTTCTTGAGGGCAGAGATATTTCTTATCCACCACGAGTCCTGGAACAGATCTAACTAGATGTGTGACTTTAGGCAAATTACTTACTCAGAATCCTAAATGTCACATATATCAATCGTGACTTAATATTGTTCTTATTGTATTGGGTGGCTGTTGAGGCTTAACCGAGACAATAAAGTTAATGCAGGTAGCCTACTGCCTGGCATACCGTGAGTGCTGAAGACATAGATGAGCCACAAAAGAGAACGTCTGCATTCTCAATGCTGGTGCGGCCTGGGCTCAAAATGAAAGATTCTCAGTAATGTCCAATGAATGAATGAAGCAAGTGCTTTTTTTCCAGTTGTAAGAGAAAGTTTATTTAGAAGCTCACAGAGGTAGAAAAAGTTAGCTGCAGAAGAAGTGAGCTTAGGAAACATGTTACAGCTTAGGAAAAAGAGAGAACAGAGACCCAGCCAGTGTGGCTCAGTGGTTGAGCATTGACCCATGCACCAAGAGGTCACCGGTTTGATTCCTGGTCAGGGCACATGCCCAGGTTGTGGGTCAAATCCCCAGTGGGGGGCATGCAGGAGACGGCCAATCAATGTTCCCTCTCATCGATGTCTCTATCTCTCTCTAAAATCAATTAAGAAAAAAATTTTTTTAAAAGAACAGAGAAAAAATGCCTTGAGGGCAGAAGAAGGGGAAAGATTCTGGTGAGTTGGGGGCTCAAGGGGCCCATCCTGGAGAAAGAAGGGGGCGGGGAACGGCACAGGCATGCTCTATAGAGAGAGCCTCTGAAACAAGGGCTTTATTCAAGGGAGACTTCCTGCCTATGAACAGTTTCTAAATGGAATTGCTCTCAAGCTGGAGATAAACAGTGATATATAAAATACTTTCTCAATTAAGCATAAATCTTTATACCTTTTTCTGTTTCCTTGTAAAAATAAATGCAAACTTTGTTAAAAAGGGAATACAGAGCCGCTGACTAGTTCAGAAGGAATTGGGGAACAGGCACCAATGCGAGTTGACCTGAAATTTTGGGCAATGCACCGCCACTGGGCCGAGGTTCACAGGTGGTCTGGCCTTGCTCTGAGTACATCCCAGCCCAAGTGGGGTTCCATTCCAGCCCCCTGGGCTGTGCATGGTAGTCACTGAAGACCACGAGACGTTGTTACTTTCTAGCTTTCTCAAGGCACGTCTGCCACGTATGAGAGTCGGTGAATATGTGGGCAGTACATTTCTCTCTGGCCATATCTAATCAGTTGTGAATGAATAGGAAATTAGAGAACAAGTGAAGTACAAAGGTGAGATTGGTATGAGGGAAAATGAAGAAGCAGGTGGATGTGTGGGTTGCTACATTTCTGTGTCCCCTCTTCACTCTTGTCTCTCCTTCCTACTGGTGCCCAGCACTTCTGTGTCTTATAAACCCCTCAGCTGGCTCTGCCATCTCCAGCTTGCTCAGCTGACCAAGGAGGTGTGGTACCCAGAGGAGTAGTCCCAGGAGTTCATGACTCCACCCCAACCAGGTAGGCAGGGAAGCTATGTTGATCTGGACTCCAGATGTGGCAGGGACATGGCTCCTGCTTGGTTTCTTCCCTCTGGTGCATGATCCATATGCATTGGCCCCGTGTTCTGTCCTAGGCTGTGAGGACAACCATGGCTCTTTTCCTGACTCCATGTGATCAGCCATGACAAGGCTCCTGGTGCTGTGACCCACCCCTTAGATCAGATCCCCATTGACGTGGACACATATGTAATCCAAGTTCAAGTTCGTCATTCCTCTTGGACAGTGTAATCCAAACTGCTACTTGTCCTTACCTCCCAGGGCAGTGACCCATTGTATGGTCTCTCCTGGCCCATATTTTGCAGACTTTGGAATTCTTTTATTTGTCTACTGCTTATCACTCAAGTCCCAGTATGCCTTTAGTTAACAACTATTATGAACTGATTGTGTCCACCAAAATTCATATGTTGAAGCCCTAATTCTTAGTGTGATTGGGGCCTTTGGGAGGTAACTAGGGTTAGATGAGGTTATGAGGGTTGGGGCCTCAGAATGGGATTTGCGTGTTTATAAAAAAAGATACCAGCCCTGGCCGGTTTGGCTCAGTGGTTAGAGCGTCGGCCCGTGGTCCAGAGAGACCTGGGTTTGGTTCTCGCTAAGGGCAGGTACCTCGGTTGCAGTTTGTTCCTGGCCCCAGTTGGGGTTGTGCAAGAGGCACCCACTCGATGTGTCCCTTTCACATCGATGTTTCTCTCTCTCCTTCCCATTCTATCTGAATAAAAATGGAAAAATGTCCTCGGGTGAGGATTAGAAAAAAAAGGGACACCAGAGAGCTAGTGTTTTCTCTCTTTCACCCTCCCTCCCTCTCCTCCATGTGAAAACACAGTGAGAAGGTAGCCATCTGTAGGCCAGAAAGAGAAAGACAGTTCTCACTAGGAGCCAAGTAGGCTAGCTGGCACCTTGGTCTTGGACTTCCCAGTCCCCAGAACAGTGAGAAAGAAATTCCTGTGGTATTTTATTATGGCAGCCTGATCTGATTAATGCAACAACCCATTTTCCCTGGACTTTGCCCAATAGAAGGTGAGTTAGAAAAAAAATTGCTAAAGTAAATTTCATGAGCAAGAGAGAGAGAGAAAAAGGAAGAGAGAGAGAGCGTGAGAGAAATAAAGTAGAAATAAAGTGATGGTGGAGTTGCTGGGCTCCAATGACTAGTTACTGAGGGACCTGGCAGGAGGGAATGCAGATCCTCCTAGCCTCTTTCAAATTACCTTGCATAAGTGGTTGGCTACGCTACTGCCAACCAAAAGTGACCTGGTAAAATTCTACTTTGTAAATTAACATTTATAAATGCTTTGCTCCGGTTTTACTCTCTTAACACAGGGTTTTCGCTAATTTTAAATGACATTGCCTCTTCACAGGCGATTAACAAGATATGAAGCAATCCCAATATTTTAATCAGTGTTTGGGGATGATTCCTGCTGAATAGCAAGAAATGTGGTTCTTCTGGAAATCCATTTTTCATTTGTTTTCTCATTTGCATCCATAGTTTAAAGAAAATTGACTTTTCATAAAGTGAGTGATAATCAATCTTCGAAAATACTGCAATTGGTTAGCTTTATTGCTATTTAAAAATACCCAGTGTGTACCCAAGCTAAGTGGAGCTCTGCTGTGTGTGTGTGTGTGTGTGTGTGTGTGTGTGTGTGGCAGGTGGGGTGGGGTTGGAATGACAGGGTGAGAAGCAGAAGCTGAGGCATGCAGACACATTGGCATTGGGCAGAGTGCCAGTCTAGCTGGTGGGGAGGGGCCGAGGAGCCTGACACCAGCTCTCTGCAGCCCCCTTAATTGGTCCGACAAATGCCTGTGCTCCTCTGAGGCACTTCACAGTCTTTCTGCAAGTGGAGAAATTGCCTGCTCAACTCAGATCAACTGCAAGACCAGACTGATGGCTGGTTCAGAAATGTGTTGTAAAAATTAGATTATAAAGGAATAGATTTCATCTCCAGCAATATGATACTAGATGGGCTGACAAACCCCTTCAGGTATAGAACAGATAAAATTGCTAGATAAAATATTTCAACATGTATTTGTAAAGAAGGTGGAGCTGGCAGTGAGGTGAGGGGAAGAATCGAAGATTGTAAATGACCAGAATACACTCTTCTACAAGGTAAAGAAGCACTAGAGCTGGCGATTGTCCTGAGAGCATGTGCTCCTGGGAAGACATGGTCAAGGCATTTTCATGCACACCCACCTTGTCTCAGAGCTTTGATATCCTAGAGCATGGATTTTCAGGCATCTCGAAGGTGCATGGTGTGCAGGTCATAAGGCTTGGGCCTGAGCAGAATGGGAGGCTGGATTAGAAATCCTTGCACAAAGTTTCAATCTTCAAAGTCCAACATGTTTGATAGGTGAACTATAATATAATCTGCCCTACAGAAGGAGAGTTTTCCATCTCTGCCTTGGATCTGTGTGGAATGAAAAGGGAAAGACAGAAACTGCTACCAAGAATTTCTACCTCATATGCTTACTCTTCAGGTCTGAGGATAGAGTTAATGCCACCTGTGTAATAAAAAGGAAAACACAAAACACACACACTCATAAGACATTATGTATCGTATCCCTGAGTTAGTGCCCAGAGAAGTAGACAGATGCAAACGCAGATCCTCGATGGAATTATACACTTAAAACCCAGGTCTCAAATGTTTCAAAGAACTGTAGGTCACAGTCAACCGCCAAATACACAAGGAAAAAAGCCACCATGAGTGAGAGTGAATAGAAACAATAAACTATAAAGTCCGACATGTGAAGAATGCAAATACTGACATAATCAGATAGACAATACAACATGTGCATGTTTCATATGTTCAAAGAAAGATAGGAGAGGTATGAAAAAAACATAAGACCAGGAAGATTTCAAAAAAAAGTAAACAGACTACTTAGGGAAAAAAGAAGAGTAATTGAAATGTACAAATGCTGTGTACAAACTAAATAGCAGATTGAACATAGATGAAGAGAAAAATGAGTGTTCCAGAAAGTAGATCTGAAGAAATCCCCCTGGATGTAGTATACAGACAAAGGGATGGAAAGTACGGATGTGGTTAAGAGACACAGAGGACTGTCTGCAGAAATCCCTGCATTTACCTATTTGAAGTTCTAACAGGAGAGAATTGAGAGAATGATGGAGAGGCAATATTAAAATTTATAACAGGTGAGAACTCTTAAACTGGGGAAAAACTAGACACCTTGAATCCAAATTGGGGCAGTACAAATAAATAAAATTGTAGGCCAACCTCACTCATGAACATATACATAAAAGTTCTCACCAAAGAGTTCCAAAATCAATCCTGCAGTGTAAAGAGAAGATAAATCGTGCCTTATGATTAGTTCTAGGCCATTTCTTTTTCTCTCCTAGGTCACTTGATTACAGCCTATGTCACATTTATGCTGATGACTTTCAAATTTATATCTCTAGCCCAGGTCTCTTTTTTTCCATTTGAACTCAAGTATCCAACTACCGAAGCATCCCAGACATTCCAGTCAAAATAAGTCCAAGTGAAGCCCTTCAGTTTTCCTTCCAAGTCTGCTTCCTGCGCTCTGGTTTCCTGGCCCTCTCGTCTCCAGCTCTTTCCCTTGGCTACTCCACATCCCTTCCTTTCTTTTTATCTAAGGTATTCCTATTTGTCCTTCACACCTCAAGTTCCTCCACCGGCAGTTTATTCTCATCTACCTCCTTCCAACCCCTCATATCAGGGTTGGTTGTCCCTCCTACAATTTTTAGGGTGGCACTTATCATGTGGTATTGCAATGGTTGTGCACTTCCTCATCTCTTCTAATGGAAGTTTCTGAGAGACAGACTTAGTTATTGAGAGAACATCCGCTGTGAGCAAGGGGTCTGGCCCTTAGCTGTCAATTTCTTGTAAAAGTTTGTTGACTAATTGAATGAATAGAGCAGGATACATGTTTTAGTAGAGTCATACACTGAAAAGTAAGCAATTTTAGAAGAGAAACACAGAGGCGTATACCCGATCCCAATCCGAGAGGTGAAGCCCAAGAAATGTATGAATTGACTTTGCCAATATAATTATACGCTTTGGTCACCTTGAGAGGAAGGACTGAACATTTGAGATCAAGAGAATGTCATGGGCAAAGAGCTCATGTGGGAAAATGTAAGCAAGATATCCAGAGCAAAGAGTGTGTGTCTGGAAAGCACAGAAATCTCTCTGGAGATCAATTTTCAAAGGTCAGTTATCCTCCTTGGGCTGGGGAGCCTCTGAGGGATATTTTGTTGTTATTGTTGTTAATCTTCACCTGAGGATATTTTTTCTTGATTTATTTTTAGAGAGAGTGGAAGGGATGGAGGGAGAGAGAAAGAGAGAGAAACATTGATGTGAGAGAGGCACATCGATTGGTTGCCTCCTGCATGACTCCTATTAGGGCCTGGGATTGAGCCTGCAACCCAGGTACGCACCCTTGACTGGAGTCAAACCCATGACTCTTCAGTTTTGGGGCTGATGCTCTAACCACTGAGACGAATTGACGAGGGCTCTGAAGGATTTTTAAAGGCAGATCCCCATGGCCAGGTTTATACCACAGAGAGATCAATCTGGAAGCAGCAAGGAGAATGGCCCAGAGGGTACGGAACTGGACACAGGAAAACACATGGCAGGGCTTACAGCCATCCAGCTGATACATGACAAGGGCTGAACAAGGACAGTGATGGTATGGTAGCAAGGAGGGGCGCTGACTGTTCTGACCAGAGTGCTGCGGGAAGGAGCGAGTGGTGAACCTAGGATTCTGCTGCGAGGACTGTCATTTGGGGCTTATCCAGCTGTCAGCACATTTGCTGGCCCAGCTGGAGCTAAGCTGATCGTGTTGTGTCTCCCAAGGACCACTGTTGGAGTCAGTGGAGATACCCCCCACCTCCAGGAACCATCTGGAGAAGGTCAGTCTGACCTGAGGGATTTATTTTCATTAAAAAGTTTACGAAAGCCCAAGTCATTACTCAGAAAGAGAGAGATCACATCCACTTTGATCCTTTCCATTGTTCAGTGCTGGATCATCATTTTGGCACCATTCCTGATTTTGAAGCTAAAAACAAGTAGTGGCTAGATGTCCAACATTAGTTAATTGGAGAAGATATGTTAATGCTCAGAAATCTAATATTGATGTTAAAATTAAAGCCCATACAGACTTTTCGTAGCATTTTGAATGCTTTTTGTGGACACGGGTGACTAATTGTTAAAGCGAGGCTATGCCTTGTAGGTTGATTATCCTGCATTCCTTCTTCTTCTTTTTTTTTTTTTCAAAATAATGTTTTAAAAAATACTAATTTCTTAAGCAAACACAGTAATCTCTACCAACTGTTATCTAAATATTTAATTTTCCTACTGAACCATACATCTGAAACAGTGGAATAAATGCGATTAAATTCATTAATATAGATGTTCCGAGATGAGTGTTTTCCATGCTGCACTGTGATGTTTTTCAACTCAGATTTGTGTTAGAGGCCACACATTACTATCTCCTCTGTCTTTATTGGGTAATGCCGATACTGCTAAACAAGCAAGCACTGACCAAGGAGGTGTGTGTGAGTTCCGGCTCTCAGGAGGAGGCCAGGTGAGTGTCTGGGATTGAGAAAAATTCATCCCAGCAGCCTAGCCATAGGCCCAGGTACAGCTTGTGTG
Organism: Molossus molossus; assembly: GCF_014108415.1. Classification (NCBI taxonomy): domain Eukaryota; kingdom Metazoa; phylum Chordata; class Mammalia; order Chiroptera; family Molossidae; genus Molossus; species Molossus molossus. The sequence continues at coordinate 20,537,855 of NW_023425346.1, forward strand.
TTTATCTGCACCCAGCCTGCCAGGCAGGGTCAGACAGCCCCAAGGAGTGCTGGGCGACTGGGCCACAGGATGGACTTCAGGGGAAAATAATTATTTGTCTAAATGGGTGTTAGGGAGTCAAAAAGAAAACTAAGACTGAAGTCCAGTGTGCTACACAAATGCATGTACTTGTTTTTATTGAGAAGCAGTGTTGCATAGAGGTTAAGGGGATTGACTTTGGACTCAAACTTCCTAGTTTCCAACTGTGTTTTAGTTTTCTCATTAGTAAGTGGGGATCTTTATGTTACCTGTCTCTTAGGGTTGTTATGAGGGTTAAATGAGTGAATACGATACAATAGAGAGCTGAAAAATTGCCTGTTGCACCTTAACTAGTTTTTCTTTTTTCCTTTGTCGTCTGGTCCTCTAGCATAGGGTTTGACCTGAATTCAACCCACTGTCACTCTCTGCACACCGAGTAAACACCTACTAGGTGCCAGACTCTGGGCCAGGCACTAGGAACAGAATGATAAATAAGATACACTCTGCCTCAAAGAAACCAAAGTCTAGTAGATGAGACAGACATGCAAATTGTGGAGTCAGTTCTGTGTGATGAAAGGAATAACAGATGCAGATATACATTCCAGAGATAGTAGAGTAGAGGAAGGCTCAGCTCTGATTCAGGAGGTTTTCAAGGAAATGGTTTACATAGGTTCTAACTATTCAGCTGGGTTTGGAGGTGTGACTAGGAGTTGCATTGTCAAGAGTGTGAGATGAGGGAGAGGAAAATGGTTAAAGAAAGCAGGTATAGAATGAAGAATAAGGGAGGAAATGTGCTATGTTGTCCATCTTTTTGTTTGTTTGTTTCTTTGATGTGGCCATGAGATTTATAGTTCTGGAGTATTACCAGTTCTTAATATAAATTTGGAAACAATTGCATGCCTAATGGAAGAGTCAAACTGGTGGACTCTGTCCTCTCCTGGGAACCCGCGTACTGTTGTCTAGCTGCCGGTGAATCGCTGTTTATAGTCCACTGGCTTTTCTCCAAAGATGGAGTCTAGACTTTGTCCATTATTGGGCTTCCGAGGTGATCTTCTGGCCAAACCGAATCAAGAAACTGTTTGCATATCAAGTCCAAATTCTTAGCTATTCAGAGCTTCCTTCTTTTAGGAGAAATAAAATGGCAAAAAATTAAGACAACTTATGCATTTCAAAATAGAACCATGTTTTTGTGGGCAGAACACAATGATAGGAGTACCAGTTCTCACAGTGACTTTCTCTGTTTCTTCTGCCCTTTGTCACTTGCCTATTTTTCAACATACTGTCATAGTGAGAAATAGATTAAAAACCACCTCAGATTCCAGTTCATTAAAATTAAATGTGTCATATCTTACAAGAGAAAATACAATTTTCAGATGAAAAATGAAAACATTTTTCTCTTCTGTTTTGCTATTACTGTCCCCACAGTCTCACAGTTGACAGTCTTAAATTCAAAAGGCTGTTTCATGCAGATATGCACAGAATTTATATTGGGGACATTAGGAATGGGAAGGTGGGGTTCATGTGGCATTCTTGAGGAAGAAAGGCTGTGCGAAGGACCTCTGAGCTGAATGTGGGAGGCACACGTCTTTTCTGAGGTCCTACCTAACACAATCCACTGGTAACCAAGATGTTCAGAGGTTTTTCTTCCAATGCTATTAAATGTAAGATCATGTATTGTTTCTAGGCTGGTTTTATTCTTGTTCCTGCTTCTGCTTACTGGTAGAAGGAGAAACACAGAATTATCCATTTTCTTCCATAAATCTACTCCTCATCTTGGATTCCAATTCTTAATGATGCTGCCATCTTCCCTTGTGAGTAATCTGGGAGTCAGCCTACACTTCTCATTGTCTTTAATCTCTTGACCTAATTGGTGACAGTTCTTTCCATCTCCTTCACTTTTTTTCCACTCTTCTCCCTTTCTTATTTTTTTGTGACTAGATGGAAGCTCTTAATTGAAAAAAAAAACCACGATTTTCACATTATATTTTAAAAAATCACTCATCTGGGCTTGTGTAGGAGCCTATCATTGTTCCATCCCAGACTTGTGAAAATGATCATGTGTTATATTTCAACAGCTCTGAGACAAAGTCTAGAGCAGGCACAGAAAGGCTTCTGTCATTTGCTCCACCTTCCTCTCCCACTTTCCCGCTTTCTGTCCCTCACATATATCTGTGTCTCAGACACAGTTAACTATAAGTAATTCATGAAATATGTCCTGGATGTGTTCTCCCTGAAGCTTGCTTTTCCTTTCTTCTCTACTCTCCCTCTCAAACCCCTTCAACTCATCTCTCTATGAATTTCTTCTTGAATCATCTCTGTCACCTGGTGGGAAACAGCTCATTCAAAGTGGGTAACTTGAGAAGAGTTTTAACAAAGAGAATATTTACAAAGACATGGGCAGGATGTGAGGAAATCACAAAGGGTAGAGTACTAAGTACCCTGAAGCCAAAACAGGGAGCGGCCCTCAGGCCCCTTCCTGGGCAAGGGGCTGTTACCAGGGACAAAGAAAACTGTTTGAGGGATGAAGCCAGACTACAGGCACCTACCTACCGTCTTTGCAGGAAGGAAGTTAAGGAAACCAATACCCTAACCTTACTCTTTCCCTCCCTTAATGTCCTGCCAGCACTTACCACTGGCTGAAACCAATAGGAGCAGGACAGCAGGGGCAGGGAGCCTTGACACAGGTCATGTTGGCCAGCCTCCTGGGGCACAGAGCAGGATGCAGACTGAAGAGTGGATCTGAAAGGGCAAACAGAAGATATCTGGCACCTGTCCAAGCACAGGTGATTCCTTTGTGACAAGAGAGACCTGGTTTGCACTTCGATTATTGCCATTATAATGCCCTCTGCAATTACCTGTTTGTGTATCTCTCTTCCTTACCATGTTTTAACCTTTTGGATAGCAGGAAACACATTTTTTTGTTTTTTATTTTTAGATAATCTTTAAATAATGCTTACCTCATGGCTGGCATGCAGCAGACACTTAATACATTTTTACCTAAATGAAATTGGTTTATCCAGACAACCATGAAGAAAATGACAGCCCTGGAGGGTGAGAAAATGGACACTTCTTTTCTTGGATATTGGAGGGGAGGGAACATATCACATGACACTAACAATACCTCTTTGTGCTCACTGCCTTCTTTGTCTGACATTGTCCACGTTTGTCCTCACTTTCTCCCTTCAGTCCCTTGATCCATTTTCTCAAAGGGTGCAATGTCTGGAATCCAGCCATCATGGGGTATTAAAAAGGACATAAGACAGACCCCTTCAGGAAATTAAGACTCATTCCTTCTCAGTTTTGACATCAAGTCCTGGCTGACTTCTGCTCTGATTAGGTTGGCTGAAACACTTATTAACTTTGAGTTTCCTCCTGTTTGACCTTTCTTACCTAAAAACTAGAACAGAGATATTCTATAAGTAGCCTCTCAGCTGTTTCCTCTTTTGAGTCCTATCCCAGTCTCTACTGGGTCTTCTCAGGCTGAGAGTATCCCAGGAAAAAATATCCCCAACCTAAAATATAGCATCTGAAAGTAAGACAGGACCTCACCGCTTCCCCCCTTGCATTTCAATCCTCCAACTAGAAGGCCCATGTTCAATATGACCAATATGGTTGCACCAGTTGGTTTCACTTGTGCCCCAGAAGCATATTTGAACTTGAACTGGGTTTAGATTGCAGAGGGAGGAGCTGCGGCCTTGGAACCAAGCTACGGTGAATGGGAAAATATGGACCGACCTGAATGGAAAGAGCCAAACAAATTTCCTTGCATAGTTTAATTTCTGAATGAAGCTCCTTCCCATGACTCTGGAGTGAGTTTTCTATTTTTTTTCCTGTGTGTGTATGTGTGTGTAGACTACAGCTCACTGCGGACTTCAATGGGATTTTGTATGCTTTAGACTCTTCTTTTTTATTATTACCATCATTCAAGTCAGCATATAGTAATTGGGCACTAGATATTTAAAAATCTTTTTGTCAGGGACTGTCTTCAGTAGACAGAAGGCATATGTTACGAGTGACTTTTCCTCACAGAATAGGAGATGGATGGAAAGGAGAAAGTGGTGATGTAGTTGAAGGAGAGAGCAATAAACCTCTGGTGTGGGTATTCTAGCTTGGGATTAGTGTTCTTGCTATGGTCTTCCTGTTCTTTTTCATAAGATGTCTTAATACATTTTACTGTAATTACTTTTTTAACGTATAATTCTTACACTAGAATATCTGTCCATGAATGCAGAGACTTTGCCCTATTTATAACCCTAGTACTTAACAGTGTCTGACTAGTAGCAGAGGCTCAGCAATTATTTGTGTGAAATAATAAATTTATACCATTTGAAGAACATCTTTGTGCCAGTGGAAGACCTTCACTTTGTTTAATTAATGGAACCAAGTTTAGGGTGTGCTGGGTGTGTACAGTGGCCATGGGAAGGACACCTTTTTTATTTCTTCTTTCATGGAGGGATTAGTGTGCAAGTTATTTTCGTATATCCTTATAACAGGCCCAGGCAGGAGAGATGACTATGATGCCATTTGCTTATTCTTATTTGAAGGCTCTTAAGGTCTCAAAATATCACCCCTCACCACTTGGGATAGTCATTATCAGCTTCTGTCAAAATGAAAATGAGCCATGACCGCTTTGGCTCAGCAGTCAGAGTGTCAGTCCTTGGATCAAAGGGTCACAGTTTCGAATCCCAGTCAAGGGCATGAACCTGGGTTGCAGGTTGAATCCCCGCCCTGGTCAGGGTCTTGTGGAAGGCAACCAATCCATATGTCTCTCTCACATCAATATTTCTCTCCCTCTCCCTCTCTCCCTTTTAGTCTCTCTAAAAATCAATGAAAAAATATCCTCTGGTGAGGATTAACAAAGAAATGCAAATGTACATCATGTAGAAGCACAATGATTCTTTACGAGCCATGGACTTGCTAATTGTAATATCAGATCAGCTGGAGTAAGTGTGGGCCTGGGACACAGGATAGATAGGTTTTGATCAAGGTGAGGAAGAAAGGAGAACTTTTATATACTGGTCCTCAGTGTGGAACAAGGATACAAGAAGGCAGTTACTCTGTAGGGTTTGAAAGCAGATTAGGTCATTGGACCAAGGAGGAGTGGCTGTTGGGCAGAGCAGGTCTGGGAGGGGAGGGGTCTATAAGTATTTTAAATTTTACCTGACACTCTGCTGTAAAATTTTTAAGATGGGCTAAGACACTTGGGTTTACCTTGGACATCAGTAGTCCTAAACACACACACACACACACACACACACACACACACAGGCCCTGCGTAAACCCAGATGGGAAACCATGGCAAAAGCAAGCCTCTCGGCCAAATGGATTCCATACAGTTCAACACAATCATGAGCACCCATTAAATATCTGCACAACACTTTTGGATTGTGGGGCATGCATAGGGCATAGAGGGTACTGGCCTCTCCCCCAGGGCCTCACACTACAGTTATTTCTTATTAATTTATTTTTTATCCTCATCGGAGGGTATGTTTATTGATTTTTAGAGAAAGGAAGGTAGAGAAATTGAGAGAGAGAGAGAGAGAGAAACACTGATGTGAGAGAGCAAGGTCAATCAATTGATCCTATACGCTCCCTGGCCAGGAATAAAACCCCCGACCTTTTGGTGTAAGAGATGATGCTCTAACTTACTGAGCCACTCAGCCAGGCCACAAGACAGTTTTGAGGACTTTATAACAGAATATCAAACCAACCATTCTTTGCCTTGTATTTAAAATGTATCCATCTTTGCTCAATCAATAAGATAGACTATCTGCCTTCCAGACTCTTGTCAGAGAAAATAACCTCAAATTGTCGGCTCTCTAGCACTTATCAGAATTCAATCTGAGAGAAGAGATATTTAAGAAAGATAGTCTCTAAGGCAATGGTTTTCAGACTTTTTTGTTCTTTGGCAACAGGCCTTTTTCTTCCAGTGATATCTGACCTGGCAAGTCAGTGTGGAAAACTGAGGAAAGTGGAGGAGCTTTGATCGAGAAGGTAGAAGGCCCTGAAAGCCCTCAGCCCCTCTCGGGACCCTGGAGCACCTGCCCCTACCTAGAGGTGCAGTTTGGAAGCCACAGATCTAAGGAAATGTAAGGTCTTTACTCCTCCCCAAGTTCTGCCCTTGTAAACACAGTGGAAATCGGCGATCAGGACTCATGTAGTTTCCCATGCCCAAATCTGCCTTCCCTGAGATGTGCCCTAAGCTCGCTCACCTTCATATATATTTTTTTCTAATGAAAATTTTTTTCTTTTTTTAAAAATTTATTTTTGTTACAGATGCTTCTCTTTTTTCCCCCCATTGACACCTTCCTTCCCACTCCTGTCTCCCTACCCCAGCATTGTTGTCTATGTCCATTGGTTATGCATACAGGCATATAAGTTCTGCAATTTATCTCTTCCCTCCCCCTCGTCCCCTTCTTCTGAGGTTTTGCCACTCTGTACCCTCCTTCTGTGTCTCTGGGTCTGTTTTGTTCATCAGTTTGTATTGTTCGTTATATTTCACAAATAAATGAGATCATGTGGTTTTTGTCCTCCTCTGATTGGTTTATTTCGCTTACCTTAATGCTCTCCAGGTCCTTCCATGTCCTCTCAAAGAATAAGAGATGCTTCTTTCTTACAGCTGCATAGTGTTCCATTGTATATATGTACCACAACTGTTTTATCCACTCATCTATTGATTGACACTTGGGCAATTTCCAGATCTTAGCTATTGTAAATAGTGCTGCTATGAACATAGGGGTATATATATTTTTTCTGATTGGTGTTTCAGGCTTCTTATGATATATTCCTAGAAATGGGATCACTGAGTCAAATGGAATTTCAATTTATAATTTTTTGAGGAAACACCATATTGTTTCTATAGTGTCTGCACCATTCTGCATTCCCACCAACAGTGTACTAGGGTCCCCTTTTCTCCACACCCTCGTCAACACTTGTTATTTGATGATTTGTTGATGGCAGCCTTCTGGCAATTGTTTTAATTTGCATCTCTCCGATGATTAGTGATGTTGAGCATTTTTTCATATGTCTCTTGGCCATTTGTATGTCCTTTTTGGAGAGGTATCTATTTAGATCCTCTACCCATATTTTAATTGGGTTCTTTGTCTTCCTTTTGTTCTGTTGTATGAGTACTCTACATGTTTTGGAAATTAGCCCCTTATCTGATGTATTGTTGGCAGTTATGCTCCCTCATATAGTGGGTTCCCTTTCCAGTTTGTTAGTTGTTTCTTTTGCCATGCAGAAGCTTTTTAGTTTGATGTAGCCCCGTGTATTCATTTTTTTTCCCTTTGTTTTTCTTGCCTTAGGCATTGCATCAGTAAAAATTCTGCTGCGTGTGATGTCTGAAATTTTCTTGCCCTCATTTTCTTCTAAAATTTTTGTGGATTCCTGAGTCATATTAAAGTCTTTTATCCATTTTGAGTTTATTCTTGTGTATGGCATAAGTTGGTCTTCTAGCTTCATCATTTTGCATGTAGCTGTCCAATTTTCCCAGCACCATTTCTTGAAGAGGCTGTCTTTACTCCATTGTACGCTCTTGCCAGCTTTGTCAAATATTAATTGAGCATAATGTCTTGGATCAATTCCTGGGTTCTCTGTTCTGTTCCATTGATCTATATGCCTGTTCTTGTGCCAGTACCAGGCTGTTTTGATTAAAATGGCTTTGTAGTATAACCTTATATCCAGTATTGTGATCTCTCTAACTTTGTTCTTCTTTTTCAAGATTACTGTGGCCATACGGAGTCTTTTTTGGTTCCATATAAACTTTTAGAGTATTTGTTCTAGTTCTATAAAATATGTCATTGGTATTTTAATGGGAACTGCATTGAATCTATAAATTGCTTTGAGTAATATAAACATATTAATGATATTAATTCTTCCAATGCATGAACACGGTATGTGCTTCCACTTTTAAAAATCTTCCTCTATTTCTTTTTTCAATACACTGTAGTTTTCTGAGAACAAGTCCTTTAGTTCTTTGGTTGTTTATTCCTAGGTATCCTAATTTTTTTGCTGCGATGGTAAATGGAATTGTTTTTTTAGTTTCTCTTTCTGTGAGTTTATTATTGGTGTATAAGAATATCATAAATATCTTGATGTTAATTTTGTATCCTGCTACTTTGCCAAATTCATTTATTAGGTCCAGTAGATTTTTTATGGAGTCTTTAGGGTTTTCTATGTACAATATTATGTTATCTGCAAATAGTGACAATTTTACTTCCTCCTTTCCAATTTGGATTCCTTTTATTTTTCCTTCTTGTCTAATTGCTGTGGTTAAGACTTCCAGTACTATGTTAAATAAGAGTGGTGAAAGTGGGCATCCTTGTCTTGTCCTTTTCTTAAGGGAAATGCTTTTAATTTTTGCCCATTGAGTATGATGTGCGCTGTAGGTTTTTAATGTATGTCTTTTATGATGTCGAGCTATGACCCCTCTATTCCCACATGGTGGAGCGTTTTTATTGGAAATGGGTGCTGGATTTTGTCAAATGTTTTTCCAGCATCTATTGATATGATCATGTGGTTTTTATCTTTTATTTTGTTTATGTGGTATATCACATTTATTGATTTGCAAATATTGTACCATCCTTGCATCCCTGGAATAAATCTCACTTGGTCATGAAGAATAATTTTTTGAATGTATTGCTGGATCCAATTCTCTAACATTTTGTTAAGGAGTTTGGCATCTATGTTCATCAGGGATATTGGCCTGTAGTTTTCTTTCTTTGTAGTGTGTTTATCTGGTTTTAGAATTAGAATTATGCTGGCTTCATAAAATGAGTTTGGAAGTCTTTCTTCTTCTTGAATTTTTTGGAATTGTTTGAAGAGAATGGGTGTTAGGTCTTCTTTGATGTTCAGTAAAACTCCCTCGTAAAGCCATCTGGACCTGAGCTTTTGTTTGATAGAAGATTCTTGAGTACATCTTCAATTTCCTTAGTTGCTATTGGCCTGTTCAAGTTTTCCATCTCTTCCCAGTTTATTTTTTGGGAGACTGTGTGTTTCTAGAAATTTGTCCATTTTGCTTAGACTGTCCAATTTTTTGGTGTATAGTTGTTCATAGTATTTTATTTACAATCCTTCGTATTTATTTTTTATTTTTCTTTATTGCTTTTAGAGAGAGAGAGGAAAGGAGAAGGAGAGAGGGATAGAAACATTGATGAGAGACAACATCAGTTGGCCACCTCCTGCATGGCCCCAACCGGGGACTGGCCCTACCACTTGACCAGGAATTGAAACAGCGACCTCTTATTGCATGGGTCGATACTCAACCACTGAGCCACACTGGCCAGGCAATGATTCTTTGTATTTCTGTGGTGTCAGCTATTACTTCTCCTCTTTCATTTTTGATTTTCTTTATTAGGGCACTCTCTCTTTGTTTCTTGGTCAGTCTGGCTAAGGGTCCATCAATCTTGCTTATTTTTTCAAAGAACCAGCTCTTTGTTTCATTGATCTTTTGAACTGTTTTTTAGTTTCTATGTCATTTATTTCTGTTCTGATCTTTACTATTTCTTTCCTTCTACTTGCTCTGGATTTTTCTTTTTACTTTCTAGTTCTTTAAGTTGTAGCTCTAGAAATTTAATTATAAATTTTTCTTGTTTCTTGAGGTAGGCGTATAGTGCTATGAACTTCTCTCTCAGGACTGCTTTGTTTTGTGTTCATTTTCATTGGTTTCTAGAAAGTTTTAAATTTCTTCCTTGATGTCCTTGGTAACCCATTCATTGTTTAATAACATACTATTTAGCCTCCATGTTTTTAATGTCTGTGTGTTTTTGTTGTAATTGATTTCTAGTTTCATGCTATTGTGATCTGAGAAGATGCTTGATATGATTTAAATCTTCTTGAACTTGTAGAGACTGAGGTTGTCTCCTAACATGTGGTCTCTTTGAGAATGTCCTATGTGCACTTGCGAAGAATGTGAATTCTGCAGTTTTGGGGTGTAATTCTCTATAGATATCTATTAAATTCGTTTTATCTAGTGCATCATTTAGAGTCTCTATTTTCTTGGTAAATTTTTGTGATGTCAGTGAGGTGTTGAAGTCCCCTGCTATGATTGTATTGTTGTTGATTTTTCCTTTGAAGTTCTCCAGAAGTTTAAAAATGTCTTTTGGTGCTCCTATGTTGGGTGCATATATGTTTACCAAGGTTATATCTTCCTGTCAGATATATCTTTTCAATATTATGTAGTGGCCTTCTTTGTCTCTAGTTATGGCCTTCATTTTGAAGTCTATTTTATTGGATATGAGTATTGCTACCCCAACTTTTTTTTCCCTTTCCATTTGCTAGGAAATTTCATCCCTTCAGTTTCAACCTATGTGACTCTTTTGTTGTGAGGTGGGTCTCTTGTAAACAACACATATGAGTCATGCTTTCTTATCCATTCAGCCACCCCATGTCTTTTGATTGGAGCATTTAATCCATTTACTTTTAAGGTTATTATTGATATTTTTGTTTATTATAGTTATATTTCTCTTCCTATTTCTTTTGCTTCTTATAGCAGTTCTTTTAGCATTTCTTGGAGTGCTGGTTTGGTGCTAATATATTTCCTTAGCTTTTTTTTTTTTTTTTCTGGGAAGCTCTTTATTTCACCTTCAATTTGAATGATAGCCTTGCTGGATAGAGTAGTCTTGGATTCAGATCCACGTTTTTCATGACCTTGATTACTTCATGCCATTTCATTCTGACCTGTAGTGTTTCTGTTGAAAAGTCAGCTGATAGCCTTATGGGGGTTTCTTTTTAGGTAACCTGTTGTTTCTCTCTTGCTGCCTTTAGGATTCTCTCTTTGTCTTTAATTTGTGGCATTTTAATTATTATGTGTCTTAGTGTGGGCCTCTTTGGGTTCTTCTTTTTTGGGGCTCCTTGTGCTTCTTGAACTTGTACGCCTTTTTCCTCTACCAAGTTAGGAAAGTTTTCTGTCACTATTTCTTCAAATATATTCTCTAACCCTTGCTCATTTTCTTCTTCTTTTGGGACTCCTATGATGCAGATGTTGTTATGTTTCATATTGTCCCACAGTTCTCTTAAGGTGGCTTCCTGTTTTTTCATTGTTTTTTCTTTTTGGTTTTCTGATTGAGTGAGTTTTCTACCCTATCTTCTAATTCAATGATCCAGTCTCAGCTTCCTCTATTCTGTTGGTTATTCCTTCCAATGTGTTCTTTATTTCTGCTATGTCATTCTTTATTTCCAATTGTTTGGTTTTCAGTGCTTCTATATCTTTACTCATGCTGTTGAGCTTCCTCAGGATTATTACTCTAAACTCTCTGATATCTTGCTCAGTTCCATTTTATTTATTTCTTCTCCTGTCAAATTATCTTGTTCTTTCATTTGGGATTTGTTTCTTTGTTTCACCATTTTGGCTGTCTCAGTGGGTTATGAAGCCTGCCAAATTTTCCCTGTGGGTGTTGGTGTTCTGCTGGATGTGGGTCCCTCTACTGGGTTTTGATGAGTGTGGGAGGACCCACATTAAACACCACTGTCAAGTCTTACTTATTGGGTAGATTTGCAAGCCAAGGAGAAGTTCAGTTATCCTCTAGCTTTTTGCCTGGAGGCTATTAGTCTCAGTTACTTGATGAGCCTCAATTCAGCCCCTAGCTGAATGAAAAGTTCCCCAGTTGTAAGAGGATTTCCAGCAGGTGGGGAACTTGCTCACTATCAAACTCTAGATGTTAATTAGCCACAATTTGCATTTCTCTGGCCTGGCCTGGTGGTGTTGAATTCCTACAGACGGGGCCATTATTTCTCCATGGGGCTCTGGGAAGGGGTTCTTAGGGTAATATGGCTACTATCCTGTAAGGGAGTGATTCAGCACAGGATTCCCAGTATCCAGCCCTCCAGCTCTCTCCTGAGCCAGGAGCCCCAGACTCTCTTCACACATCTCCAGTCCAGTCCACCCTCCCTCTGCTGGAGCCCAAAGTGAGTGGCTGTAGCTGATTTGGTACTTTTAAAAACCCCTGCTTTCTCAGCTGGAAGCATACACTGCTAATACAGCCATCCACTGCTCTCCGCGAGCTCCCAGCCCACCCCCCATGTTCATCCACAGTTTCTACCAGGCTCATCTTCTTTTTGTCTCTGGTTGTACTGGTTCTCTCCAGCTGCTCTTCAGTTGGTTTTTCCTGATGATTTGTCTTTATTTTAGTAGTAATTCCAGTTTGGTCCTGGGAGATGGTCTGTGTAGCTGCCATTCACTCTGCCTTTATCTTTGAACCTTCATATATTTTTGAGTTGACAGAAAAAAAAAATTATAAAGATAGTGTGCTACTCTTGTAGTTAAAAAACCCCCACAAAACAAAATGGAAAAGGATGATGTTATAAAAGCAGTATCTTTGGGAGATGGGTCTGGTAGTGGACTTAGAATAAGTTGAAAATATTAGAGACCACAGACAGAGAAGAGGTTGAAAGCTGAAGTTGTCAGCTAAGAGTGACACTGTAGACACCTGGACCAGGGTGGCAGCAGGTACAGGATGGAATTCACTGCTTATGAGACCCATTCAGTGTGAGGGCAGATGGACAGGGGGATATCAGAAACATCAGGGGGACAGAAAGACAGAGGTGTCATGGCAAAAGTGGTAGAGAACATCTGGAGGGAAATACTGAGGGATGTGATCAGTGGGGTTTGTTAAGGAGGGGGGCTCACTGCCCTTTAAAAGTCAGCATCAGAGAGCGGCTGTCAATGACGGCATTCTCCTTTTTTCATGAGGGTCACAGTGATGAAAGGGATGAGAATGGATTGTGTACATTGGGATCCTGGTTAATGATATAAGATGCTTCCTGCCCAAAACTCCTTCCAGATGAGAGAGTTGCCTGCATACTGAGATTCTCTCTGAATCATGCAGTATAAGCAAATCCTAGTCTTCAATAAAAGTAATAATTATTTACATTTGTATACATTGTGGATGATACATTTCTCCATAGGGATTTCTCATGCAACAACTCTGTGAGGTAAGTAGAACTCATAGTGTCTTGATTTCATGGAAAGAGCTACAGACAAAAAGTTAAGAAACATACTTGTAGGTAATGGTAGAACCAAGTCTGAGGCCTAGGTTTTTGGCCTGCAGCTTGCACTGAGGGCATCTCCCCACACAGGCTGACCACTGGAGCTTTGCAACATTGACCGTCTGTGCCTATGCAGCAACTAGCAGACTCTTAAGTTATTCAGAGTCTCTGCTCTGTTTGTAGTCTGCACATCACCTTTCCAAACTTTTCCGAATTGGATATTGATGTTGGCCACTTGGCTCGAAGGGCTGTGTTTCATTTTGCCAATGTCTCAATTTTATTCATTTAGCTGGTATCTGGTCTCTCCTTATCCATATTTTATCCACATTAGCACCATCCTGTGTGTCTGAGCTCCCATTTAATATGCACAGGCAGGTGTGGTCTGCATGCAGATGCCTTTGAGGGTGTCCTTCTTGAAGCTTCCTGTCCTCCCAGTCTGGATGTTTTTGTGGGTGCTGTGGCCTGTCTCTGGTTCTTGTCAAGGCACTTACAGAGATGTCCTATATATTTTGTGTAAATGTGACCTTTGCAGTGTTTTTAAATTGGCCTCTTATACTAATGAAGAGTGATTTCTCTTGTTTGTAAAGCAGTGTGTGATTAAGCACTTTTGGACATAGAAGTAATCTTTGAGGCCAAGTCCAAACTCTTGTTTTACAGTTTAGAAGACAAAAGTTATAGAATTAGCTTAAAACATCAGCCAACTCACTGTGACTCAGCTGCGATTGGAGCCAAGAGATTTCCTAATTTCCATTTTAATTCCTCTCCTATGTCCCTTTGTCTTTTTCCTACATGTCTCTTTGTTTTCAAGAAGTATATTTTCAGAGGGAAATTAGAATTAAACTTTAAAATAATCATCCCATAACATTTTATTGTGGGCGTTGCTATGAATGATTATGTTTGCCCCTGATTTTACCTGGTACCACTGTATATCTAGGGATATAGAAGACAGAGGCAGAGAATTAAGAGCCTCACAGATGAAAAGGAAAGTCATCAGCGTGGTAAGCAGGAAATAGGGGCTTGGAGCTACATCTGATCGGAGGCGCCTTTTCCCTAGCCTGGGGTGGGGGAGAAGGCCACACTACTGCCTTCTCTCACCTTTCTACCTCCCCACACCCCTGCATACGGGAGCCCATCAGCAGCTGTTCAGACACATGCTATTCTGCTTCATAAGGAGAATATAATTGCCAAAGGGTCATCTGATCTCACCACCTCAGGCTGTCTTTTTGCAGTCACCCCAGATCCAACAGGATATTTTTGGCATTAAGTAGTCAGTTATGTTCGTTCAATGTTGAAACAACACTTGATTTATACAATTTGGTCACCTGGTAAAATCCCCGATTAAAAACCAAATTGGCTGAAGCTGTGAGGGTCTGAAATATCTGGCAATATGAATCAGCACCTCGGTCTGGCAGACCACCAGACCAAGGCTTGAACCCATACAGTTTTGATGCAGTAATATAGCATATGTCCATAAACTTAGGTAGACATTTTGCAAGGGAATTCTTTCTAAATGAGCTGGCTGGTGGGGATTTTCTACTCTACAAAGAGGAAGTTGAAAGGGGAAACCTGTGGCGGGGGCGGGGCTGGGCCAGCAAGGTGCTGCTTATGTGCCTAAGGGTGAGGTGGGGAAAGGCCAGACTGCTTTCCTGATGTTGTGGGGGTGGAGGGTTGTCAGACCATTGAGAAGTTTGACTGGAGGGCCTGATTATAACATTAGTTCAGCTCAGTGAGATAGACTGGTAGCGCACATAGGCATAGCCAAAGCCCCCTATTTTTGATATTTTTATGGCCAGAGCTGGACAGTGTTTGTACCTTGTGGTCTTGGAACCTAAACAGCTAACCTAACTGTGTGGAATTATGTAAATGCAGTCTGTTGTCTCTGTGACCAAGTAGCCTTAAGATGATTACTCTCTCTGTTTATTAATAATGTTTGTCATTTATTCACTTTTTTAACTTTGATTTTGAAATAATTTTAGATTTATAGAAGAGTTAAATTTTTTCTCTCCCTATGTCCTTCAAATATTTTAGTGCGTATTTCTTAAAAATAAACATAATCACAGTATAATATATAAATACTCTGTTTCTCATCAAACTTTCACCCACTAATTTTAGCATCCATATATGATTCTTGCCTTATTCACTTTTGAATGACCTATTTAGTGAATATTGACTTTGTTTTGGTTATTGGACCAGACACACAGATGAATATAACTCAGTCTCTAACCTCAAGCTATTAGAAAAACAAACACATAAACAAATACATTATGGTCAGGGTGGCAGGTGCAACAAAGACAGAGAAAGGGTAGCTCAGAAGAGGTCAGGACAAACTATCTGGGTCGGGGAGGTCAAGGAGGACTGCACAGAAGAAGCAATTTCTGGAGGGAATGTCTCCAATTTAGAGCTGAGGACATATTCTGGGCCCTATACATCATTATGGGCATGTGAAGTCCTAGATGCTCTAAATCGAAGACATCCCTACTTTCTGTATTTTTAAATCTTAATATTTCTCAGTGTTTTTAAACTTTTTGACCTCTATCCGCTGTAAAAAAAATATGCTTTACATTTATGGTGTGCACGTGAACACATACACACATGCGTGCACACACACAGAAATACAATCTCCAAGAACAATTCTTAATATTGATACTTGTGATGTATTCTTATTTTTTTTATCCTATTCTATATTGCTCTTTTCTATTCTTTTAATAAATTCAGAGCTAATACATTCAATATGTGGGAATGAGGACATGGAATCTACATTTCTAACGCGTTATCTGGGTCATTCTGATGCTGGCCTAGGATACTGGCTTAGGGAAAGATGGAAAGTGTTCTAAGACAGCAGGAGTGGTCCCAGGTGGCTCTGAGTAATCAATAAGTCAGTGGATCCTGCTCTAGTTGATATTTTAGGTCTATGTAATCAGAGGGTTCATTTGCTGACTTACAGCTACTGGCCCAGGGAAGGGAACCAGTGCCAAGGTTCCTTGAAAGCTGTGGTCCCTCAGTGCTTGTGGGTAGAAGGCAGAAGGTGATGAAAACTGTCCAGGAAAGATGGGAGAGCTCTCCCATAAAAGAGAGGGAAGGCAGCGTTGGTGAAGTGATTCAGTCCAACCTGCTAATGCTTCATCCATCCCCATCACACTGCTGTAGATGCTTAAGCTGCTGTGTTGAAAGGCAGCTGGACTTGGGGAAAAAAGATTTTGCAATCCTGGGGCTCCGGAAAGGGATTTCTTGTGCTTCTATAAAATGATTAAAAATGTGGGTCTTTGATCAAGAGTCAGCTTACCTTTGATTGACAGATACTTTTTCTCTTTGTAGTACATTGACCCTAAGTAATAGTCTTTCAAGTTCCTGTAAACCAGATTATCTTTTATTTTAAGGTCACAAGACACAAAAGGTCCAGAACCACAGAAAAGGGGCTACTGACAGGTAATGGAGACATTCACTCAGCAGTCAAACAGGAGGATGGGGTACTCCAGAGAGCAGCATGTGAAGAAGGCAAGAGGCAGGACACTGCCACATAATGCTGGAGTCACAGGTTTTGGAAATTGTGTCAGGAGCCATTTCTGGGGATCATGAAAATGCTTTAAAATCTTGCTAAGGGGACCTTAGATTTTATATTGTAGTGATAGGCAGTCAGTTGAGGATGTTAAGAGATAGATATGATCATTTATTGACTCCCTTAAAAGAGGGAAGTACAAAGAAGGAAAGATCAGTTAGGTAGTCATTTCAATGGTTTTGGTAGGAGGTGCCAAAAAGCAGAGTCAGGAGTGCAGTGGGGAGGATGGTTCTATTTTCCCAGCATCCTCCTCCCACCCTAGTCACTGGAATGTAAGGCCCATAAGGGGAGGGACTTGACTTTGTCCTCTTCTCAACCTTGACAGCTGCGTGTAGCAAGAAATCAATAAAAACTTGATACCTATAAAATTTCATCATATTGTTCAAACAATTATATGGGGAAACATACCTCCCAGAATAATCATTTGGCCTAAATCAGAGGTTCTTAATCCGGGATGCTCATTAAATTCACTCAAAAGGTTATTTTAAGATGGATAGCCCACTTTTCCTAGGTCCTTCCCATTACAACTAAAAAGCATGATAAGTTTCTGAAAGATGGAGGAATGACAAAGCAGTGAATTCTCTGGGCTGCTTTATCGTCTCCCATGTGTCTTGAACTGCCTACAGGTACGGGCTAAAAAACCTCCAAGAAAAGCCAGTTTCCCTGGTTTAAAAACTGATTAAAAAGGTGACCTAACCAGAGAAAACCTTTTTGGAAATGCTGCTTTACTCCAACTGAATACCAGTGTTAACACTGCACCTTCGCACCCACTCTCCATCACTTCACCTGTCCTGCAAGAACTTTATCTTCTACCCATGCCATTGGAAGCACATACGCACATGATGCCACCCTGAGTGGTGTCCTCAGGAAACAGAGAACAAACTTTCCTTCCCCACCTGGCAGAAATAGGCAATGCTCGGGTATTTCTGCAGGATACTGTCGGCAGTGTATAGTGACAGGCTGAACCTCCACATGTGCTCAGCCACAGAAAGCAGAAGGAGGTGCTAAGAAGTTGAATAGTGGATAGTCTGCTCCACTTTCTCTCCTTGTGTCCAAGGGAACCAATGAGAAGCTGACCCTCCACCTCTGCCCTATAGCAGCTAAAGGGGTGGGGGACCTAAAAGAACTAAAATCATACAGAGTATATTCTTTTACTTATACAGGAGTGAAACAAGAAACCAATAACAGAACAGCAATGGAAAAATCTGCGAACACTTAGAAAGTAAACAATATTTTTAATCATCTATGAGTTGAAGAGGAAGTCTCAAAGGAGATAAAAGAACACATAGAACTCAATGTGAAAGAAAATACAGTATCCCAAAATATGTGGGACACAGCTACAACAGTGCAAAGAGGAAAATTTATAGCACTGAAGGCTTGTATTTGAGAAAAGAAAAGGACTTAAATAAATAATTTAAATTGTTATCCTGAAAAACTAGAATAAAAAGAGCAAATAGAAGAAAAGGAATAAATGTAAGAGCAGATATTAATAAAATCAAAAGAATAGGAGAAAAAATAAATGAAACAAAAAAAATCTTTAAAAAAATAATTGAAATCGACAAACCTCTAAGAAGACTGACAGATAAAAATGTAAAACACATATATTACCAATGTCATGAATGAAAAGAGGCTACCACTACAGGCCCTACAGCAGTTAAATGGATAATAAAGAAATATTACCAACAACTCATACATTTGACAATTTATTTATTTTATTATTATTAAAAATTTTTTTTTCTTTATTGACTTTAGAGAGAGAAGAAGGGAGAGGGAGAGAGAGATAGAAACATCGATGAGAGAGAACATCGATAGGCCACCTCCTGCATGCCCCACACTGGGGATTTGGCCCACAACCTGGGCATGTGCCCTGACCGGGAATCAAACTGGCGACTTCTTGGTACATGGGTCAATGCTCAACCACTAAGCCAAATTGGCTGGGCACATTTGACAATTTAGAAGAAATAAATCAATTTCTCAAAAACCATTAACTATCAACATTCAACCAGATAAAATAGACAATGTGACTAGTTCTATAACCATTTAAAAATTTAAATTTTAATAGCTCCTGAAAAAGAAATCTGTAGGTTTATAGTGTTTCACTGGAGAATTCTCCCAAACATTTAAAGAAGATTTAACATCAATTTTATACAATCTATTTTATAAAATATAAGAGAATAAAGCCCTTCCCAATTAATTTCATGGCTGGAATTATTCTGATACCAAAACTAGACAAAGGCAAAAAAAAAAAAAAAAAAGAAAGAAAAATGTAAACAGACTAGTATCAATCATGAACTTAGAAACACAAAATCCTCAACAAAATATTAGCAAATTGAATCCATCAATGTATGAAAAGAATTATACACTATAACCAAGTCAGATTTATTTCAGGTATGCGAAACTTGTTCAAAATTTAAAATCAATCAATAGGATCTACAATATCAACTGACTAAAGAAGAAAAATCAATTGATACAATCATCAATTGACAAAGAAAAAGCACTATACAAAATCAAACATCCATTAATGATAAAAACTCTCAAAAAAGTAGTAATAGAGGGAAACTTTCTCAACTAAATAAAGAGCATCTACTAAAGTTTACTGCAAACACCACACTTATTAAAAAACTGAATGATTTCTCAGGTTGAGAATAGGGAAATATATCCATGTTCACCAGGCTTTTAAAACATAGAACGGAAAAATAATTCATACAAGGGAAAAGAGATAAATTCGACTTCACCAAAATTTTAAAATCTTTGCTCTATGAAACACCCATTTCAGAAGATGAAATATCTAGAAGAAAAATATTTACAAACCACATATTCAGTAAATCTATTTTTAAAAATCTCTCCAAAGTCAACATTTACAAATAAACAATCTAGCCCTACTGATGTGACTCAGTGGTTGAGCATCGACCCATGCACCAAGAGGTCACCAGTTCAATTCCCAGTCAGGGCACATGCCCAGGTTGTGACCTAGATCCCCATTGGGGGCATGCAGGAGGCGGCCAATTGATATTCTCTCTCATCAATGTTTCTCTCTCTCTCTCTCTCTCTCAAATCAATAAAGAAAAATATTATTAAAAAATTAAGCAATCTAATTAGAAAAGGGGAAAGTTATGCTAACACATGAAAAGTGTGAACACATGAAAAGATATGCAACATTATTAGCCATCTGGTAAATACAAATTTCAGCCACAGTGAGATATTACTACACATACAATAGCTGAAATAAATTGTAGTGACAATAACAAATGCTGGGAGGATGCAAAGAAACTGGCTCACTCATATTTTCTGGTGGCAATGTAGTAATATCACCACAATAAAAAATAATGTGGCAGTTTCTCATAAAAGTAAATACCAAACTACCATATGACCCAGCAAATGCACTCTTGGGCATTTATTGCAAATACATGAAAACTTATCTTCACACACAAATCTGTATACAAATGTTCATATGTGCTTTATTCATAATAGCCTAAATAATGAAAAACCCAGATGTGCTTCAACCAGTGAATTGTTAAACCAACTGTGGTATATCCATACTGTGGCACACTACTCAGCAACATAAAAAGAACAAAATGTTGATAAACACAACAACTTGCATGAGTCTCAAAGAATTATGCTGAGTGAAAAAAAAAGCTAATCCCAAATGGTCACATACTGTATGTTTCATTTGCACAAAATTCTTGAAATGACTAAACTATAAAAATCGAGAACAGATTAGTGGTCGCCGGGGTTTGAGGATGGGGTGAAAATGGCAGAGAAGTGGGTGTGGCTATGAAAAAGCAACAGGAAGAATCCTTGTGGTGATGGAACTGTTCTGTATCTGACTATAACAATGTCAGTATCCTGGTTATGATACTGCACTGTATTCTTGCAAGATGTTACCAGCAATGAAAACTGGGTAAAGGGAACACAAAATGTCTCTGCATTATTTCTTACAACTGCATGTGAAGCTATAACTATCTCAAAACAAAAATTAAATTTTAAAAATACCCAAGAAACTTGAAAATATATTGATGCTGGATCCCCCAACACATTTGCCTTTTCCAGATTCTGATATAGTTGATTTTGTGTAGGGACTATTCAGCTCAATTTTTCAAAGGTTTCCCAGGAGATTTTTTTTTTTTTTTGGTATGTGCCCCTAGCAGGAACTGAACCCGGGACTCTCTGGTCCATAGGCCCATGCTCCAACCGCTGAGCCAAACCAGCCAGGGCTCCAAGGAGATTTTTTTTAAAAAAAAATCTTTATTGTTGAATGTATTACAGATGTTCCTCATTTTTCCCCCATTGACCCCTTCCTCCCTACTCCACCCCCCTCCCGCCGTTTCCCACACTACTGTCTGTGTCCACTGGTTATGCATATAAGTTCTTTGGTTTATTTATTCCCACGCCCCAACCCCTTTCCCTTTGAGGTTTGTCAGTCTAGCAATGAATTTGTACTTCTTAATCCCTTCACCTTTTTCATCCATTCATCCAAACCCCTCCCATCTGGCAACCAACAAAATGTTTTCTGTATCTATGAGAACGTTTCTGTTCTGCCTGTTCATTTTCTTTGTAGATTCCATTGTCGATAGATATGTATTCATTGCCATATTGTTTGTTCATATATTTTATCTTTTTCTTCAAAAAGACCCTTCCTCATTTCATATAATAATGGTTTGGTGGTGATGAACTCCTTTAGCTTTTCCTTGTCTGGGAAACTCTTTATATGGCCATCGATTCTAAATGATAGCTTTGCAGGATAGAGTAATCTTGGTTGTAGGTTCTTGCTTTTCATCACTCTAAATATATCTTGCCACTCCCTTCTGGCCTGCAAAGTTTCTGTTGAGAAATCAGCTAACAGCCTTATGGGAACTCCCTTGTAGGTAACTAACTGCTTTTCTCTTGCTGCTTTTAAGATTCTCTCTTTGTCTTGAACCTTTCGCATTTTGATGATGATGTCTTGGTGTGGGCCTCTTGGGGTTCATCTTGTTTGGGACTCTCTGTGCTTCCTGGACTTGTATGTCTGTTTCCTTCACCAAGGTGGGGAAGTTTTCTGCCATTATTGTTTCAAACAGGTTTTCCACTTCTTGTTCTCTCTCTTCTTCTACTGGCACCCCCAAGATGCGAATGTTGGCACGCTTGAGGTTGTCCCAGAGGCTCCTTACACTATCCTCATTTTTTGTATTCTTTTTTCTTTCTGCTGTTCTGATTGGGTGTTTTTTGCTTCATTATATTCCAAATCAATGGTTTGATCCTTGGATTTACATACTCTACTATTGAATCTGTGTAAATTATTCTTTATTTCAGCTAATGCCTCCTTCATTTCTGACTGTGCATCCATCATTTCTGACTGGTCCTTTTTATGCTCTTGAGGCCCTCACTAAGTTCTCTGAGGTTCTCACTACGTTCATTGGGCATCCTTATAAGCAGTATTTTGAACTCAGAATCTGTTATGTTGCTTATCTCCATTTTACTTAGTTCTTTTCTTGGGGTTTTGTTCTGTTCTTTCATTTGGGACCTGTTCCTTTGTCTCCTCATTTTGGCTGCCTCCCTGTGTTTGCTTCTGTATATTACTTAATGAGAGGTATGGGGCTATCTGAGACCAGATGCTGCTTGTTTGAAGGAATTTAGGAAAACCTGAAGCAGGATCCAAGACAGGCCAATCCTATGGTTAAGCAAGTGGCAACAGCTTGGGTGGGCCTGAAAGCTGGGTGAGGCAGGGCCTCAGGGAATCACCAGGGTGGGGCTACCAGTGTGAGCCAGGTTGCTGGGGTCCCAGATATGGCGGCTGTCTGCCGCCCCAGGGAAGGGCTCACCAAAGGAACAAAGGCCTCTGATAGCACATTTGTCCCAGAGAAAGCCCCCTCTCCAGCCCTCGCTCTAGTGCCAAATAGCTCAGTTCTTCCCTGTATGTCTCTGGTGCCCCTTGAGCTGCCTCCCCTCCAAGCTTAGAGGGAGAGAGTCTGATAAGTCCATGCGCGGGCCCTTTAAGGAGTTGCCTAGGGCTCCAGCTGCGTCAGCTTCCCTGAGCCTCAGTTCCCGCTGGTTTTTCCAGCCAGAAGTTATGGGGATTCTCTTCCTGGCACTGGAACCCTGAGCGGGGTTTCTGGTGTGGGACAGGGACCCCTCAGTCCTCCGGGAGGACCTTCCCAGGCGAGGTGTCCTCCTGATTTTTATCCACCACACGTGGGTGTGGGACCAGCCCGTCCGCCTCCGCCCCTCCTACCACTCTCTATATGGCTGCTGCTTTAATTCCGTAGTTGTAGGACTTCTATTCAGCTTGATTTCAGGCGGGTTTTTTTTTTTTTTTGTATCCTCACCTGAGGACATTTTTTTTTTTGATATTTTGTTCAGATAGAGTGGGAGGGAGGGAGAGAGAGAGAAACATCGACGTGAAAGGGACACATCGAGTAGTTACCACCCGCACAACCCAACCAGGGCCAGGGACACACTGCAACTGAGGTACGTGCCCTTAGTGGGATCCGAACCCGGGTCTCTCGGGATCGCAGGCTGACGCTCTAACCGCTGAGCCAAACCGGCCAGGGCTCAGGCGGTTTTGAATGATGGTGGTTCTGTAGTTTAGTTGTAACTTTGATGTGGTTGTGGGAGGACGCGATACCACGTTTACCTATGCCACCATCTTGACCGGAAGTGCCCCAGGAGATTTTAATGTGTGGTGAGAGTTGAGAACCTTTGACTCTGTTATGAACTGGTTTAGTCATCACGATTGGGGAAACAGCCTCATCTAATTGCAAGTTTATGTTCTTTCTTCTTCCAGTTGTCACTTAACGTTGATAAGCTTTCCAAGTGAAAGAATTGTATCCAGGAGTCACTGTACAGCTCCTAGCTCTCTCAGAGAGACACTTAAAATTCTGCTGCTGCTGAGGATGATGGTGATACGGCTGCTGCTGGTGTTGAGTCGGGTGGTAACAATCACTGATCTAGCTGAACTTTTATTACATACTCAGGTAAGCCTGAAGGATGAAATTACACAATTTTCATATTGAATCCGCAGGGAATCTGAGAATGGGAAAAAGATAAATAGGCATGCTGCCTTCTCCTCTTGCATAAATTATAGCTACTGGCTTATGCATTCTGAACATATGTTTAGTAACAGTTATGAGTTGAGCATATGTTGTTTTAGGAGATTATTTAAATCTTACTCTAAATCCAAAGGAATCCTTTTCTGAATATAAAGAGGCCATCAAAGCACTCTGAGCAACTCGAGGTTGTGCCATGAATTCTAGCCTGTTTTTCCTCCAAATGCATTGAACCATGTGCAGGCTTTGTGAATGTAATCTTGGTCATCTTTGTTCGTCCAAAGCTCTTATGAAAAACTATTTTGCTGAAATGATTGGCTATTAATTTTAGCTGTTAGCAATTTATTTTTAATTAGGATGTTATTTTCATTATAAATACACATGTATGGCTGTTAGGAATAGATAAAGGTTGTTGTAGGGTTACTGACTGGGTGTAGGACTCACACAACCATTTGCTGAGTGTCTGTCATGGGCCAGGCCATCTGCTCACAGGCTCCTGGAGTGTTGTGCAGTTCTAATAATTTGGGAACAAATATATCTTTATAAAAACTAATATTCCTGGGCATCATGCATATTTTTTTTTTTGGCATATTGGTTGATCAATTTTTGCTTCTCCTTAAAAGTTACAGCTCTGTAGTTTTCTTTTCCTTCTTCTTATGTAAACCCCAAAAAGTACTACCTGCTGGTTTCATCTCCAAAACCTCTAACAGTGCTCGCCATGCATGCATTAGGCACCCTTCTTTCCCCATCTCTCCCTCCCACGTCCAGATGGAAACTCCATCTGTGCACTTTCTTCCACCAAGAGCACTGGAAGAGGTCTTTCACTTCCTGTCCACAACTCATTCTGTCAAGTCAACTTATTCCATCCTGTTCTGTCTTCTCTGTGATTCTGCTTCATCAATTTCACCCTCTCCTGTAACTCCAACCATTCCCAGCATTCTGCAAGAAAACATGCTCAACTCTCTCTCTTTTTCCAGATGGAAATTTTGGGTCTCTCTTTCATGCTCTATCTAGCTATGCATCCATTTCTCTTCTTGATTTTTCATCAAAAATTCTTGAAAGAGTTGTTTTAAATTCATTGTTCTTACTTCCTCATCTCCCATTCACTTCTCAGCCCATTGCAATCTGACTTCTTGAATCTGCTGCAACTGACTTCTGTTCATGCTCATACTTCTCCCTAAGGTGGGGTTTCCCTAAAGGCCTCCACTGTGAATCTTTCTCTCAACCTCCCTGGGCATACCTGTTCCAGGGAGCTTACTACTCTTTAATCCTTTATGAGATTCTAAGACTCTTAAAGGCATCTTTGTTTGTCTAACCCCTAGCCTGCCATCTAATAAGAGACTCAGTAAGTGTTAATTTAATGAATGAATCAACAAATGAATGCAAACTCTCAAATCCACACCCACAGCCCCACTCCTTTCATATGTCCCTGACACGTGCAAGTATCTGAATGTTTCATCAAATTTCAAAATCAGTGTATGCAACACTAAAATTTATTATGTTCTCCTGAAAACAGACTTAAGTTCTGAATCTTTGTGAATATCACCAGTATCAGTTTTGATACACACACACACACACACACACACACACAGAAAATTAGTCCTGCTAGACTCTTCTCCCACACCAACTTATTTGAGTCAGTCACTAAGACACACCAATTTATCTTTCTAAATATATTTCAAAATTATACCCTTTCCTTATGCTCACTGCCATTGCTTTAGTTAAAAATATATCATCTCGCATCCCAACAATTTTAATAACCTCCTCACAGGTCACTCAACAGCCATTATCGTCCCCTCCAATTCATTATCTGCACTTCTGTGGAATGCTCATTTTTAGAACTCAAATCTGACTCATTTATTCAATAAATATTGATTGAGTACTGACTAAATTTCAGATGCTATGTAAGGCACTAAGAATATAGCAGCAAACAAAACATACTTTTGCCCTCATGGAGCTAACACCCTACTGAGAGATGATCATCTTGCTTCTCTAATTATGACCTTTCCCCAGTTCCCAATTGTTTGTGTGGTAAATTAAATTAAAAAATATTAAAATGATACACAAGTTTCCTTCACTATCCAGTTGGGTAACTCTCGACCTGTTGTGTGCATTTGAATCACCTGAATTCTTGTTTAAACTGTGTCTTTGTTGGCTGCTTCTTAAAAGATTTTGTCTTGGCTGAGTGGCTCAGTTGGTGGTAGCATTGTCCTATACACCAACAAAAGGTTGCAGGTTTGATTCCTGGTCAGGGAACATACATAAGTTATGGGCTTGGTCCCTTGTGGGGGAGGTTACAGGAGGTAACAGATTGATATTTCTAATTCACGTCGATGTTTTTCTCCCTCTCTCTCTTAAAAAAAAAAATCAGTGAAAACATATCCTCTGACGAGGATTTAAAAAAAAGATTCTGATTCTGTAGGTCTGGGGTGGAGCCCTCAAGACTGGAGCATCTTTAGACTCCCAAGTGATTTGAATACAGAGTTCATGGGCCACACTTTGAAAAACACTTATCTACACTTTGCCTACTTGTCAGGCCTGACTTCCTGCCACTTCTCCCTGTTAATCTTATGTTTTAACAGTATAAGCTGTCTTAGTTTCTTAACTACAATGTCATATTTCTTACCTCTGTGCACTCACTCATGTTGCTTCTATTAGTCAGGTTAATTAACACCACTTGCTGTAACAACAACAACAACAACAAAACCAGTGACTTAATACAATGGAATTTATTTCTCTTTTACTCAAAGTCCAATGTAGGTATTCCTGAATAGATGCCTTTTCTTGGTGGCTCTCTTTCAAGTGGATTTAGGCTTCTCTGTCCTCAGGTACTACAAATATTTGTCCATATAAAGGGAAAAAATATATGGGGAAGGAAGTCATATTTAGCCACTACAGACTAGAAAGAATGCATATCATGTCTACTCACATTCCATTGGCCAGAAATAGTCACATTATCCCACTTAAGTGCCTAGTGTTCTGGGAAATGTAGTCCTGGATGGAAAGTCTTTTTCCTAGCTGAAACTCGGCTTACAAACGTTGGTCATTAGAGACATGTACCCCTCTGATTACTAAATATCCACGTGCCTCCTTCTCTCCCCACACAGCACACATTCACTTCCCTCCCCATAAAGGCTCATCCCAAGTCCTGTCTAGTCACGGTATTTAGCTCACAGCCCATGACTTTTGAGTGATGTGCAATCTCCTCATTCAGTTCAGGTGTGGTTGCTAAAACATCTTGGCCAAGCAATCTGTGAACTGAAACGACGAGATATCCTTCCTGCTCCCACTCCCACATCCGGTGTGCAATGGTGGAGCACGGACAGGGTTACCTCTGGACAGACACTGATTTGGGGAAAGGAAGCATACAAGATACAGCACTGCTATGATCTTGGAAGTTATGGAACACTGAGCATTTTGAAGGCCTCTTACTTTAATGGTGGGGACATTTTTTTTTTTTTTTAGGCCCAGATACTGCTCCCCGGGGACAGCTGTCTTGTCCTTTGTTCTCAGTCCCTGGATCTGCCTTATGGGCCACGTTTTTCTTTTTCTTTCATTTGCAAGTCCTGTTTGGCCACATCTGAAAAAGGTGTTGAGGGGCATGCCCTCCTTGGGGACTGCATAGTTTTTATTCCCTTCTTCCTGCTCTGGCAAACTAGAGTACCCAAACGTTATTTACCACTGGACTAGTCCAAAACTTTTCTTTGGCAGTAATGTTTCTTCAAAACTTGATCACCTTCTGATCTATTTGCTTGTAGTCAATTTAGGTACCTGTAAGCATGCTCAAGAGTTACTAGAGGTAGCACTTGGTACTGATGTATTTCATAGCTTCTCTTCCTCCACGACCCTGTATGTTGCAACCTGATGATGACCACCTTTAATATGATCTTTTCACTAAACCACTTTAATCAATCAAAAGAAGTTTTAAGTGTCTGCGATTTGAGACTGTCTTTATTTTTTAAATTTCCAGTTTTTAGTGTTTGGAGTCCTAAAGCAGTCAGCCTTTTTTTATATATATATTTAATTTTTTTTTCTTTATTGATTTTAGAGAGAGAGGGAAGGAAAGGGAGAGAGAGAAACATTGATGGGAAGATCATCGACTCCTGCATGCTCCCCAATGGGAATCGGGCCCACAACCTGGGCATGTGCCCTGACCAGGAATCGAACCAGCAACCTCTTGGTGCATGTGTTGATGTATGACCACTGAGCCACACCGACTGGGAGTAGTCAGCTTTTCAATCATGCAAAGCCTTACGTATTTGCTGTCTGCTCTCTCATGTCTGCTTGTAAGTCAGCCAGTTCTTTCCAAATCAGGACATATTACTAACAGTCTGCTTTCCAGCCTCTTCTCTCAAAGCTACAGACTGAGTAGGCATGTCTGCCTTCCTAGTCACCACATGAAAAAGTTTGACAGGTGTTTTGCTTCTACATAGTGCAAACTGCCGTCTTTACAACCTTTGATATCAGTTTTTTTTGCCACCTGAGAGCCAAGACAATGTCACATTGCTCTATTTCACTCTTCGATAAATTCGTAACTTCAGTTGCCACCAGCCTGCAGGTACCAGCAGCATCCCATTAATAATAGCAACTCCAATGCCACTGGAACACACTCACAGTCCTGCATAAAGGGTCAGCAGAGCCTCGACAGGCCTTCCCCATGCTCATAAGAATCACAGTGGATTTCCAAGCAGGTTCGCTTGCATTAGGTTGCTTTTGCTGTTCTGCCAATATCCTCTGGACACTGCATATTGGTCCAGCTTCCATTATTTTCTACTAGGCAACTGCTAGGCATTTCTATGCCCACTGGGCATCTGCCACCTCCTGCTGAGCATCTCAGTTTCTGCAAATGCTCTTCTAAGTCACCCTTCCGTAATGAACTAAATTTCTCATTGCCAAAGTGTGCTATATTTTGCCCTGATTTGTCACCTACACTTGGTACCACCCTTTGGGGTCATTCATAGTGGCTGTGCATGATGTTTCAAAATTCCCCCATGTGCTTTTGCTCCACAGACTATTTCTGTGGCACTCTGTTCGTAGGGCTTAGACCACACCATCAAGCCTGTCCGTGGCCCAGATGCACCTCCTACACACACTGGCTTTCTCGTTTCTGTCTCCAGACAGTCCCCCAACTTTCTCCTGTCAGGTCTTTTTCTCATGGATAAATCAACTTATTCAACTGATCCCTTAGGATTCCTGGGCTCATACCTTTAGACATTTTAAAATCTAAGACTAGACTCTCCCATGACTCCTCTATAAATACAAAGCGAGTGGATAAATGTTCTCTTCCTAGGTTATCCTTCTTACTTTGTTTAGCCAGAGAACTGTTCAGTCTTCAAAACCCCAGTTCAAGAGTGACCTTGGTGAACCATCTCAGTCATCCCCACCCATCACCAGATAATCTCAGTTTCTGATCTGCACTAACTCAGTTTATAGCTTATTAGCTGATTGGCAAGTATTAACTTGCTTGTCTGTCTCCTGTATCTTTTTTTTTTTATCCTCACCCGAGGATATTTTTCCATTTTTTGTACTGATAGAGTGGGAGGGAGAGAGAGGAAGGGGGAGAGAGAGAGAAACATCGATGTGAAGGGACACATCGAATGGCTGCCACCCGCACAACCGACCAGGGCCGGGGACAAACTGCAACAGAGGTACATGCCCTTAGTGGGAATTGAACCTGGGTCTCTCCGGACCGCAGGCCAACGCTCTAACCGCTGAGCCAAACTGGCCAGGGCTGTCTCCTGTATCTTATAGCGAGATTCTTAAGTATATTCTGTGTCTGCCATGTAGAAGGTATTTGGTCAATGTTAATTTGTTTAATTTTACTAAATTCCCTCATCCTTTTCTCATCTTCAGAGATTGTGAAGGTGTTTTCAGCCTGGCCTCCCTGTCATATACCTGTGGCTTTACTGGCTGCCTCTCAGAGGGTTGGGAAGTGAGTGGGGACCGTGTGACCCTGACAGTGACACAGCAGGTAAAGATTGCTCCCTACCCCGCCCTCGCTCTCTGACGTACCCTTGATGTACCCTTGATGTGTCAAGGCTTTATCTGCTCCTCGTGTTTCAAAAGTTCTAAGATGATCAGTGTGCAGAACTGCATGTAGCAAGGAACAACATTTTGTCTTACAACATCATTCGAGTTGTGACACAAGGCTCCTTGACCTAAGTCATGAGAAAACACGATACCGTTTTGATCTAAAAACTGCTATAGAAAGTAATTGTCCTCTGAAACACTTCTCAGACAATGCAGATACCAACTTAATTTTTCTCCTTCACTACCGTTATTTATGAGGCAGAGGCTCAGAGAAGAGAGATGTTTCCAGATGAAAGGTGAAATATTCTATTGTGGAAGTATGTTTTATGAGGAAGAGAAAGAGATATATAATTTCTGACTCTGGGTTTGCATAGGCTCCAGATATCTTTTAAGTAACTATCTCAGCACATTATTTAAAGCTCTGTTCTCTGGGATCTTGAAATCTTTTAGATATAAAGTCCTATCATTCACAGGTAAACTCTCCCCTAAAAATCACTATGCCAAGGGCATTTTTTTCCCTTGCATCTTCAAGGTTAAAGGATTTCATTTGCTCAGAATATTTTTAATGAATACATATATCTTGTCTTAAATATGCTTTTAATGATTTTTGGCTTATATAGAATTATTGTCCACTAATTTATTTAATGATGGTGCCCTTCTCTGCTGTGGTTTGGACTTGGGAATAGGACCATAAGTAGAATGGGGGATTTAAGAACAAACGTGAGGCCTTACAAGGCGGAAGCATTTCCGGGAATTCTCTCAGTGAACCTGGTTCTAACCCTGACTGGCCACGGGCACTGACCTCACATGCCAGGTCTGCACAGGTGATTCCCACAGGGATGGTGGCAGGGCTGTTCTGGCATTTGAGAAGTCTTTTGGCTGAGCAAGGTCCCTTTCTTGCTGTCTCTTCCTGAAGGAAGAGAGACCTGGCCTGACCCTGAAAGGAGCTGAGGGTGTGGGCCGAGAGGGGTGCACGAGGAAGACAGCAATGGGCCAGAGAGAGGCTCCGAAGGCGGTGAGCACAGTGGAGACGGAGAGTGACGAGTTGGGGATTGCAGAAATGATAGCGAAGGGCTGTAAATTGCAAAGACACACATTCTAGTGGAACTCTTCTGGAAGATATCGGGCGTCAGATGTGGTTTTGGGGTCCCAGGAATGGCCCAGACCTCATTCTCCAGGCTGCACAGGAGTCAGGTCTGGTCTTCAAATCTCCTCTTACCTCTTATGCTCAGACCCCAAACCAAATGTTGAAATATCTGGAGTGCGCACCGTGGGGTGGTTGGGACTGCCTGAGAGGCAGCTGTAAAAGCTTTCCGTCTAGGCCGGGGTTTCTCATCTTGGCACCATCCACATTTCCGGCTGGATAACTCTTTATTGGAGAGGGGACTGTCCTGCGCACTGTAGGATGCTTACAACAGTCCTGATCTCTGCTTGCTAGATGCCTCTAAGCAACACCCTCGTGTGCAACAACCAAAAATGTCTCCAGATACTTCCACAGGCCCTGGAAGGGTAAAAGGGCTTCCAGTTGAGAACCACTCTCTAGGTCAACATGCAGACAAAGATCACATAGCCTCAAGTCCTTGTTTTACCTAGAGCATTCTAGAATATGACCCTAGAAGCTTGAGCTGTTCTCCTAGATTTCAATCTCTCAGTCTCCCTGAACAACACATCTTAAGCCTGAATGACGACCCCCGGAGAGCAGGCGGCGGTTATTGCTGCGTCCTCGACCTGGACTCCCAGTTCTGTAACTGGAAATTCCTTGGGAAACTCAGGTGGAGCAGGGAGGTGAGACATCTGAGAAGAGTCGGCCTGCTTTTGAATTCTCTTTCTGCCATGTAATAGCTGTGTGAATCCGAACAATTCACGGATGTCTTTGGGCCTGTTTTCTTATTGGTAAATCATGATATTAAAAGATCTGTCTCACCCAGTCAGTGTGGCTCAGTGGATTCAGAGTTGTCCCATGGAATGAGAGGTCCTGGTTCGGGTCCCAGTCAGGGCACATGCCCAGGTTGCAGGCTCAATCCCCAGTGGGGGGCGTGCAGGAGGTAGCCGGTTGATGTTTCTCGCTCACATCGATGTTTCTATCTTTCTCTCCCTTCCTCTCTCTCTAAATAAATCAATAAAAACATATTTTAAAAAAGAATTTTTAAAAATACATATATATATGTGTATACATATATATATATACACACAGCAGGTTTTCAAAGAAATAAACAGCAACAAGTACTGTGCTCGTATCACTTAGCAAGAATCTATATTTGGACTAATACTTACAAAGACAGACTTCAGACATGAACCAGAGAAGAGGGGATTGTGGCTGTGTCACTACTACAGCTTATTATAAATGATATTACTGTAGACCCCACTCCTTAGCAGCAATAGGTGCAGGGAGTGGGGTACAAAGAAATGCAAGCCCAGGCCATGGTCCCCAGTGCCTCAGAAAACCAAGTGTCGCTCAGTGAGCAGGGCAGGTATCAGTCACCTTTGAGCTCAGAGAAAGCGGGTTGTGAGCTGTCTCTGAATCCTTTTGTTAGACATGGAGGAGGAGAGAAGGGCACTCCAGGTGTGGAGAAGGAACATCCCAGGCCTCTTTGGGAAAGGCGGGGGGTGGGGGGGAGGGAGTGAGCAGCTCTGTCTGGCAGGGCCAGAGGAAAGCCAGAGCAGAAAGACTGGGGTGTGCACTGTGGGGGCTGGGCCCAGGGAGGGTCGTAGTGGCCCACAGTGAGAGAGTCTGCCTGGGGGGTGAGAGGCAATGAGAGTCAGTTAAAGAATAAAAGCTCAGGTCCAGAGGAGACCCAGGAGCTAAAGGGCCAGACAGAGGTGTGGCTGCAGCGAGATGCCTATTCATACGCATGCACTGTTCAAATTACAGAGGTTTAAAAACTCACTTTCATCTAATAACTAAATATTAATAAGGTACTAGTACCTTATTGCTAAAACATCGTGGAATTTTTAAACTAGCGTGCCCTTTTCTCATTTCAACTTAGCCAATATTCTCTTCTGTAATACTCATTTTCTTTTTCATTGCAGTGCAGGCTTATTGAGAATATACCATCTTTAGAGCCTTTCATTTTATAGCATAGAAAATGCAACCTTATTTCTTTCATAATATATTTTTAAACAGCAATAATGAATCTCTTGAAATTTTTAAGTGGCTATTTAATGATAGACTTACCCTGAGCTCAAAACTCTTCTAGACAATCAATGATTGTTCAATAAAAATGCAGGAATATTAATTATTGCTGATACCAACTCTCTTATCCTCCTAGCTGCATGATTCAATTTGTTTAAAACATCACTCATCTTACACATGAGGCTGGGAATAAATAGGACAGGAAAGTACTAAATTAATGATCACCTCATTGCAAGACAGACTCTTCTGTTTTTCTGAATGTTTTTAAGATTAGATAAGAGCACTGATTCCTGTGGGACTAGAGATGACACATGACAAGAGAGACTTTGAAAGCTCACAGGAAAGCTCGCTCTGCAGGGTCTGGAGTGTGTGTGTGTGTGTGTGTGTGTGTGTGTGTGTGTACCCATGGAAAAAGAGGAGGGGCCAGAGGCTAGAGACCAGGTTTGGATCTGAAGGGAAGCGAAGGAGCAAACATTGTCATTGATAGAGAAAGGAACTATCTCAGGTCCAGTAATGATCAAGGTCGTATCTTGGTCACTAAGTCAGCCTTAGGGAGTCAGTTTCTACTCACTCAGAAACTATTTTGAGTATTACGTGTCAGGCACTGTTGTAGGTACTGAAGGTATGGTAGGGAGCAACTCACACACAGTTTCATCCTCTTGAAGCTTATATTCAAATGAAGGACAGGTTTCATACACCTACAAATACATACAAGATGGTTCTACAGGGTGATAAGTGCTATGGAGAAAGAAATAGGGTTAAGGTAATAAAGAGGGGATGAGTTTTAGGTTCTTAGGAGGAAAATGGAAGGAGCGGCCCCCTCATGGTTCTGACAGGAAGAGAGGAAAATTAAGCATTTGGAAACACATCCATAGTGTTCTGTTCTTTTTAACAAAGGTCTTCCCTCAAGGAATACTGTTTTTATCAATCTAACCAAAGTGGGTTTTACCAAAGCCTAACCAACAAGAGGTGAGTGATAAACGCATCCCCAGCCTCCTCCAGCCTTCCTGTCTTAGCTCCAAAAGGCTGAGGGGCCCTGGTGAAGGTCACAGCCAGGGGCACAGGCCCACTGTGAGACTGAGTTCTAACCACAAGATTGTAGAATGCTACCCCCCACCCCCCACCCCCAAAACACACACCTCAGGGGATTACAAGGCAAAGAACTGCAAGGCTCAGACTCTATTTACAAAGGTCCCTCCAGGGAAACTCAAAGATAACAGAGGAGACAAATATAAAGACACTTTTGACACCAACAGCAAACAGTAAACCACTTCCCTCCTAGCCAGATAAACATAAGACCTCACACTAAAGGTCCATTTACTGCAGTTTCTTTTACCCAATAATCATGTTTGGCTTTCAAAAAAAATTACAAGGCATATGTGATATTGTGATATGATAAGAAATATGTATTTGCCTTATGTTTCCAGTTCCTGCATAGAGTTCCCTTGGAGTCTCCGAGTGTCTTTTGCATGCTAATAGATGGCTGGTGGCAGGGGACCCTTAGATAGCTTTAGGATGGGGGCTTGTCATCAGAAAGGCCAAAGAGGTGATTAGACTGTTGGAACTTTCAGCCTCACCCCACCCCCAGCCTCTGGGGAGAGGGAGGTGCTGGAGAGAGAGTTAATCGCCAATGGCCAATGATTTAATTAATTATGTCTACATAATGAAGCCTTTATAAAAATCCTAAACAGTGGGGTTCCAAGAGCTTCAGGTTAGTGAACACACAGGCGTTCCAGTGTGGCATGCCAAAGGGGGGCTTGGAAGCTCCAGCCTCTTCCCTCACTCCTTGCTCCATGCGTCTCGCCCACTGGCTGCTCCTTGACAGTAAGTCAGTGAATGTAAGTGAAGTGCTTTGCTGACTTCTGTGAGCCATTCTAGCAAATTGTGGGACCTGAGGAGGGGGTTGTGGGAACCCTTGACTTATAACGAATTTGCCAGAAGTCCAGGAAGTCCAGGTCTTGCGTCTGCAATGATCGGGGAGCAGTCTTGTGAAACTGAGCTTTCGACCTGCGGGGTCTACACTAATTCTGGGTAGTTGGTGTCAGATTTGAATTATATTATCGGGCACCCAGTTGGTATCTGGAGATTTGGTTGATGGGAGAAAAACAAAAAACAAATCCCATACATATCTGGTGTCAGAAGTGTTGGGAGAGAAAATGGAGCATCAGCCGGTGACAGCCCTGGAGGGTTTCTCTAAGAAGGTGACCCTGAGCCAAGGCCATTCACAATCAGAGGAAGAATGAACCAGACACTGATGAGCAAAGGCAAGGCACGGAGGTGGGACTAAGCTTTGACTGAACAAGAAACGAGACGGTGGTTGGTGAGGAGAGAGCAAAGGCAAGGTCACAGAAGTGGGCAGGAGCCATGCCACGTGGGATCTGGTAGACTATGGGTAGAAGTTGGGGTTGTATTTGATTTGAATCCAAGTATTTCCCCATCTCCCTTTCCCATGAACGCATCAACGTGGCCGCTCAGGAAGGACGTGTATGGGCCCCGAAGGTGAGATGGCCACTACCCAGCAGGGTCAGACTCTGTCCTCTTTCCCTTTCGCATTCCACAACCGGCCAGGCTCCTTTAGGACAATCACACTGTCCCTGTGGGAAGGGCTGCCAGGTAAACCCTGGTCAGTCCCATTACAGGCAACCTTTGGCAGCAACCTCCGCTGGCCTGACTTCCCTGGGAGCCTCCTGTGTCCCTGCCCGTGGCCTGAAGACCAGGCACTTGCCTGTTCTGCCCTGGACACAAGCTTGGTTGTCCGGTTAAGTCTTCCTCCTCCCAACCTAAGACAGCCTCAACTTTGCCCCTTAATCCTCATTATTTTTTTGACCCCTTTTGACCCATTATTAAGATAGGAACATTCATATCTAGGGTGGGGAGTCTGGTCCTGTTCTGGGCTTTCTCCTTTGCCCAAAACTAGCTTCTGTGGCCACCTGGGCCAGGGAGGAAGAAGCATGTCTCCAGTCCCGCAACATCCAGACGGACCTTCAACCAGCCACATGTGCCCCCCCATCAGTGCGTTCAGCTGCCCTGGCTCTTCCTGCCACCCTAAACTTTGACCCCTTGCAGCCAGGCAAAGCCCCTGGAGCCTGCCTTGAGCGTGGTTGTGACATGTGGCAGAGAAACACACAGAGAAACAAATCAAATAAAACGGTCATGCGGCTGCTGTCATTTCTGGATTCTTTATTTCACTGATTGATTTCCCTAGAATAGGCCTGTTCTTTAATACAGTGCATGTATCTGAGTGTTGCAGCTGACACAGATAGTCATGGGCTTACACACCAGGAGGAGTCACATTTATGCTCAGAAGTGTAGCAGATCTTTACCTAGTTGTTCTGGTTTACATTTATTCTTTGTGAGCTATATTTCCCTTTTGTGATAAGTTAAAGGTCACTCTCAAAATTTACATTCCCCATCCATCATAGCTATGATTATTATTAATAACCAGGATCAAAAGCACCACCATTCAATGAGCTCCTTCTCCATGCCAGCATGATCACTTGACACCCGCACCGCCACCACCCCGCGGTAAGTGCACACACAGACCTTAGAGCAAGGCTGCAGTGCAGAAACTTTCCACTTCTTCAGGTTAGGAAACTGATGCTCCTCGATAGCAGGAAATTTGCTCAAAGCTGCCTATCAAGAAAGTAGCAGAATTCAAATCTTGTCCTTTCAGAGTAAAAGCATCAATTCTATCTCAGCTTTCTCAGGCTGAAGCTCCTGAGACTGTCTGCAGAGGTGCATGCAGCTGGGGGAATTGCCAGTGTTTTGTCAAGCCAACCGGTCAAAACCCCTTTGATTGGTGTCCACAGCAGAAAAGTGAATTTACTTTGCAACAAATAAATATCTTAGTGGGTTGAGCAGTTATGTAAGAATATATCCTGCCACATTACTGCCCCTTATACCACTTATAATATTTTCTTATCTTTTCTGCATTGGAGTCTCTGAATCTTCTGTTAGTCTGGGAGTTTCCATCTGCCTCACCCATCTCTGCTGAGTAAAGTGCTTGGTGCAGAGTCAGCATTCTTTTGAGCAAATGACTCCTCTGCTGTCTTCTTTATTGGCATTCCCTCCTCTGCAGGTCAACCTCATCCACCCCTGCTCAGTCCCCACCCGCCCCAGGACAAGCTCCCTCCTCATCTTCACGCTTGGAGACTTTTAGAAGTTCGTCATACTGTTAAACCAGTTGGTATCATTTGATATATTTTTCAAATTTTTATGTTAAATGCTTTTTGATTTATTCCTAATGGGTTATCAAATATACCGTGTAAGGTTCCAAAGCTTCCAAAGGGTATGTAGCTACAAGTAAATCTAACTTCTGCTATTTCTTGTGTATCCTCATGTTTCTCATGTGTCCTTGCAGTGACAGTCTACATATACCTAAGCAAATGTACATGTGTGTGTAAAATTTAAACGTACAATTTAAATTTCCCCTTCTGAGAATTGCATATGCAATATGCTATCATATATGTTAAAAATGTGGAATATAATGAACAAAATAGACCCAGAGACATAGAAAGGAGTATGGTTCAGACTGACAAGCCTCAGAGGAGGGGGACGGGAGGATGGATGAGATGAACCAAAGAACTTATATGCATGTATGCATAACCAATGGACATGGACAACAATGCTGGAGAATGGGGTAGGATCGGGAGGAGGGTGTCTTGGGGGGTGAAAAGGAGAAACATCTGTAACAAAAATAAATTAATAAAAATTGCAAAAAAAAAAAAAAGAAACGATAAAAATATGTTTCATTTAGACAGTTTTTATTGGACTGTACCTGATGCATTTACTAAATGTATTATTTAGACAGTTTCTAGTGCCAAAGTACCAGGCACATTTACTGATAATTACACTGTGTTATTCGATACGGTGCCATACACATAACCATCAGATCTCTGCTTGGGCTGGACTGGATACCAGGTGTTGTGCAATAGAACTGCTGACTGGCTTCCTGGTGAGCCCAGTGGACTGCACAGCTCTGGACTGTGCCTTACAGGGGCAAATCCAACTAAGACTACCTGTGATGCTGCTCATACAAAGAAATTCAAGTGGCTTCAGGCAGACCCTGATCTCTGCTTAATAATTCTGGCCTCCCTACTGCCCTTCGGTCGGCAGGGCTCCTGAACCAGTTTGCAAGGCACAGGAAGGCCAGGGCAGAGTGGTCAACGGCGTTATGGGGGTCAGGCTGTTGAAAGCCTTAACTTTCATGAAAAGAAAAATAACAAAGGAAAATACAAAGAGAGAAGTTTCATTTTAGAAGTCCAATGGGAAGCTTTAGAAATTTTTTTATTTCCTTAAAAAAAAGAAAAAAAAAAGAAAGAAACTCATGTTCCTCGTGTTTTAGCTTGGCTTCAGGTGATGCCCTAAAGCAGGAACATCTTTCCATGCAGCTTGTCCTTATGGGCTGGTGGGTGTACCATATTTTGTGATTGCAATCCCGGGGACAGGTTCATGGACAGAATCAAATGGGAGGAAACTCGGGTTAGAGGAAAAGGGGGAAAAGGTATTTTTTTTTTTTTAATTTTTGTCAGGCTCCCCGACTTCCAAAGGGATTTCTCCAAACACTCTCCTGGAACTGTCCCCA
Source organism: Molossus molossus (assembly GCF_014108415.1). Taxonomy (NCBI): domain Eukaryota; kingdom Metazoa; phylum Chordata; class Mammalia; order Chiroptera; family Molossidae; genus Molossus; species Molossus molossus. Next base: position 20,576,182 of record NW_023425346.1, read on the forward strand.
ACGGGACGCTGCTCTCCGGAAGGGCAGTGCCGCCTGTGCTTCGAGCCGCTCGGGGAGTGCGAGGCGCCACCGGGAGGGGCTACAGCTCCTGCATCCTGTCCTGCCCGCTTGCTTTTCCCCTTTAAGTACTATAGTAAAAACTCTTGAACCGTTTTTATTTGTAGTCTTATGTTCTGTTATAGGAGAACTGATCTGTCCGTATTATCTAAAAAAAAACACTCTATGCACTGGTCGGTTTGGCTCAGCAGTTAGAACGTGGGCCTGCGGAACAATGAGTCACGGGTTCGGTTCCCGTCAAGGGCATGCACTTCGGTTGCAGTTTGTCCCCGGCCCTGGTCGGGTCATGTAGGAGGCAACCAGTCGATGTGTCCCTCTCACATTGATGTTTCTCTCTCTCCCCCTCTCTCTCCTTCCCTCCCACTCTGTCTGAAGATAAATAGAAAAATATGTTTGGGTAAGGATCAAAAAATACAAAGCAATAAAAGAAAAGCACTCTAATTTGGCAGGCTTTGAGCTGCATTGTAGCCTGGGGCAATCGCAAGGTTCAGAGCTCTGCACCTCAAGTGTTTGTTTCATTTCTGTGATTCCTCCCTCGGAGGCACACGGAGATCTCCACTGATGCCGCTGTGATGAGCCCAGAAGCCTCTACTTCTCCCCTTTCTCCACAAAGGAAAGGGAACTTGGTGCTTGAAGCTTGGCGAGGCCTGGAGAAGGCAGTGGACCTCTGGCCAGAGGGAGAGGAAGGCAGTGACCCAGCATACAGGAGCCGATTAAGCCTAGTCCACACTGGACTTCGGCTGTGACTCTTTTCTGAGGATTCACAGGGTTGTTTGCAGCCGGGCTGTCTGTTTGGCTGGACTAATAGTTTCTTTTGGATACTCTTCTCTGGGGAAGGAGGATGGAGATGGAGGAGGTGCTTGATAAATACAGTGTGCTTCCTGTCCTTCCCTTATGCATCAACTTTCTTCTTGTCATGTCCATTCTTTCGGTAATAGCTGCAAACCTGCTCAGATGTGTGTAGCTGTTTTCCCCTAAGCCAGGAACCAGTATGGTGCTGTGGGAGGAGCTGGGTATGTGGAGCTCTGTCTGACGAATGGTTTCCCCAAGGGGACTGACTGCCCTCAGAAAGAGGATGCCAAAGGAAACGGAAGCCGCTGCGTGCACAGGCAAGTGGGCTAACCTTGGTGCCCAGGAGACAGAGCGACGTGGAGACGGGGAGGGGGCATACCCCTCACATCTGCACAGAATGTAGAGTGGCCCTGGCCCAGTGACTCCAAAGATTGTGATTCCTTTAGCACGTTGCAACTCAAACCTTCAGAACATGGAAAGCCCTCTTGATACAAACATCACTAGTCCTTTGGTGGACGCTCTGAGCTTTGTGCACTGATAATGGACAGCTGAGTGCTTTGCAAGAATCTTTATGAGACTTCCCTGGGGACTTTAGAGATACAGAGGTTGAGTACAGTAAAACCTGGGTATAACAGACTCATTCATGTGAGGGGGTGTTCGTTAAAGCTGAGAGTCCATAATACAATAAAGTAGGTTTTCCAGATATGTATGTTAAAAAATTGACAAATTAGTTACTTTGCAACAAATAAATATATTAGTGGGTTGACCAGTTATGTAAGAACATATCATGCCACGTTACTGCCCCTTATACCACTTATAATATTTTCTTATCTTTTCTGCATTGGAGTCTCTGAATCTTCTGTTAGTCTGGGAGTTTCCATCTGCCTCACCCATCTCTGCTGAGTAAAGTGCTTGGTTCAGAGTCAGCATTCTTTTGAGCAAATGACTCCTCTGCTGTCCAGAAAATGCGTGCATTCACTAGTAACTTTGAGTAGACAAATGCACATGGCAGGGCCGTGGCTTAGCGCAGTGGGACCATCACCAGCAAACCTTAAAAGTGCTGCAGAAAGTCACACCATGAGACAAGAGAGCCAGTTGCCGTGTGTGCATGCAGTGTGATCATGTGCTCATCATTGACTGAACATTGACTGAACATGTTTATGAGTAGTGACTGTTGGATTTAAATATGTAGACTATAGTTGTAGAGATGGAATGTTTACTTATGTCAGTGACATTACTACAATTCTTTTTTCCAACATATGGCCCATTCACTAAAATTTGTTAAAAATAACAGCGAATTAATAACAAAAAATAACTTGTGAATTTAATTATAAGGAAATCTTGGTTAAAAGCATTTAAAAATTAACAGGGTGTTAATTTTCACACATGACACATGGACCGGAAATTTTGTCTGTTAAATCTGAAGTCCATTAAATTGAGGTCCACGAAATCAAGGGTTCACTGTATTTTGCAAGTAATTACATTAAACAGGTGGGAGAAAAAGCAACAGAGAAATTAGGGCTTTTGCCTTTAATGTGATCCTATGTATATGTCTTGCTGTATTAGTTGTGGTGAAATTGGTACAAGCTATCCAAAGCATATTCTTCAGCTTGTTCTTCCATATCCAGTCACTATTAAATACTGACATGAAGTTAAACATTACTGGAATGTTGTTATACAGAGAGCACATTATTATACAGAAAACATTGAAAAAACAGGAACGAAACACGAAAACTCTACTCTGATATCTAATATTATGTACCGCCCTGTTCTGAGCATTTCACATAAATGACCCCATTTATGTGAAATGATCCCAAAAAGTCAGTGAGATTGCAGTACTATCCTTAGTTATAGATGAGGAAAGTACATTTAGAGATGTTAAGTAGTTTCCCCAAAGCAACATCATAACTTTTGGATCTTAGATATGAAGACAGTTCTCACTGGTTCCAAAGCCTATGCTTTTAATCACCAGACTAGGTTGCCTCTCCCGTGATTTACCTAAAACCCTGTGATTTTCTAAACTGGACTGGAACAGAAGCAATAGTTGCACCTTCTCCAGTCAGGGGAGCTACTGGAGAAGTCAACGTTCTTATCTCATTGCACTTAATGGGTGTATGGTCTAAGGTGAGATAAATATAGCTCCTGTGACATTTGCTGCTATATCTAAGAGAAGGGGAGAAAGTGGGAGAGCTATGTCCTCTCTTAAGGAAGGAGAGAGTTAGGGAACTATTATTTATCATATAGACACATGGCAGGCATAGTGTTGGACACTATCTATACTGCATTACACCTGTCTTTCTGGTGTGGACCCTATCTTAGGGTTTCAAGAAGGGCTCCTGGTGGCTTACCTGGGCTCAGATTTAAAACACAGAGCCTAGCAGCCATTTCTACACATGAGCTTCTCATGCAAACAGCCCGTCGGGGAAAAACCTGCAGTAAGCTGCCTGCGTCCTGCACTGAACTGACTGCTGTACGTGTCTGCCATCTGAGCCACCCTTATAAAGAAGTACCTGGAACTGTCCTTCAACCAGTAGGACTGCAGCTTTCCCCTCCAACTGGAGCTGTGCTGTGATAGCCCCATCAGTATCTTCACCAACCAATCAGAGCAGCTCCATTTCCCTTTCCACAGGAGACTGAAGACTGCATTTCCCTGGCTGGAGCTGAAACACCAAAAATGAAAGATGCCTCACTGGAGCGGAGTGGAGCAGACTGGCACAGGAGCAGAGCAGGGCAGAGCAGGGTAGAGCTGTCCCCTGGAGAGCCCCCCAGCCCCCCGCAACAGCTGTGCTACTTCACAGTCCTGCTGCTTCATAGTGGAGCTGGAACAATGTTAGGCTGGAACACAGCTGTGCTGTATCACAATTGAGCTGTTTGCATTGAATAAAGTTTCCTTCTTCATCACACCCCAAATTGGGGATTCTTGATGTTGAATTGATACCAACAACCATCAGTTGACAATGATGAATAGAGATACGTGAGTCCACTTCTACATTGTTTTGTTTGTTTGTAATTCCAAGTTCTTCATCAGTGAATGTAAAGTAACATAAATGCTAGATCTTTGGGTCTCGGGGAATTTAAAAGTGTGCTGAGTATCAGTTCATAATTCTTCAGTTTGATAGATTATATGATTATAATCATATTTATAATGCATACAAATGTATTTATTTTGTTGTGTATTATTATAGTAGTTTTATTCTGTAGCTCTATAAACAAGGGAAGTAAGCTAAAAGAGAATGAAATCATGTACTAAAATGCATGAGACAGAAATAAAAATGCCATTAAATTTCACAGACGAACGAGAACCATCAACCAGAGTAATAATAGCAAAGACTCTTCAAAGGAGGTATATGACTTGAGTTTGACTTTTGCTGAATAAAAAACTAGCTAGTTAGGCTCTGGCAAACTAGCTTGCATTAATGAGATCAACCCTCTCACCATCACTACAGAAAAAATTAGGTTTAAAAACTGTTGTTTAAAGGCACTGAAAGTTTCTAAGACAGCAAAGACTAGAGGATCCTGAAGGAAAAAAACGCAGGGATGCAGGTGTAACATTGGCACTGCCCTACCCTCCGAGACCTTGGCAAACTCCAAAGTAGCAGCTGAGAGGGGGCTTTGAGAGAACAATGAAATTAAGCATCTGCCAAGGGATAAAAGCCCTCATAAGGGCTTGAAGCTTTTCACTGGGACCCTTACAGGGCTACATTCTAGACGTAAAGATGAACTGGAAATAGACCAGCTCTCCCAGGGACGGAAACTCCATCTAAACCACCTGTCTGAGACTAGATGAAGATCTCTGCTCCCACTTCAATTCCTGCCACAAGCAAATGTGGAGCTTCTCTGGAGGAAAAGGACATCAGACAGAGCCGCAAGGTGGTCATAAAAATCAAACCAAAAACCAAACCCAAACAGCCCCCCCCCAAATATAAGCATGGGAAAATGTAAGAATTGACCAAAAACATGAAGGGGACCAAAGTCTGTGGACGTTCACACATACAGCCTTGGCTGGTGCGGTTAAGTTGCTTAGAGTGTTGTCCCATCGCCAGGTCATGGGTTTGATTCCTGGTCAGGGAGCCTACCCTGGGTGCAGGTTTGATCCCCAGTTGGAGCGTGTTTGGGAGGCAATCAATCAGTGTTTCTCTTTCACATCAATGTTTCTCTATCCTTCTCCTTCTCCCTTCTTCTCTCTCTCTCAAATCAATTAAAAATAAAACAAAACAAAACACATATCCTTGGGGTGAGGATTAAAACAAGAAACAAGCAAACAAAAAGAAATTCACACATAAAAGCCCACATATTTCAGTAAGTAAATTTAAGGAACTATTATTACTGTGTTCAAAAATTAACACAATGGGGAATTTTCATGGAGAAGTAAAAATGAAAATGTCAAGAGGAAATTCTAAAATCAAAAATTAGAGTAACTGAATTTAAGAACTTAATATATGGGGTTTAACAACAGATTAGGCACAATGTAAAAGTAAAAAAAAAATCGGACTCAATTATAGGAAAAAAATATATACATCAAAGATATTTGAAATTTGGTGGAAAGGCCAAATATTTATATCAGAAAGTTAGCAGAGAGAGAATGAGTGAGAAGCGATATTTGAAGAGCCATTGCTAAGATTTTCCCAAAACGTACAGGCCTTCAAGCCAAAAGATCCAAGAACTGCTTCAAAACCCCAAGCGGGATAAATACAAGATACCATGCCTAAGGACATCATAGTAAGATTGTTGAAAACTAAACACAAAGAGAAGATCTTAAAAGCAGCCAATAGAAAAAGAAACATTACCTTCAAAGAAATAATATCATACAGAAACAGTGGAAGCCAGGAGACTGTGATTGATGGCTTCAACTTGCTGGCAGCAAAAATTCCTGCTAACATAGAATTCTATACCCAGTGAAAATATTCCCCAAAAGAAGATAAAGTAAAGTTAATTTCAGACTAACAAAAACAGAGAAATTATTACCAGGAGACCCATACTGAAAGAAATAATAAAAGCTTTTCTTCAAGTAGAAGGAAAATGATTTCAGACAGAAGTATGGAAATGCAGGAAGAAATAAAGAACAAGTAAAAAGAATAAATATGTGGGTACATCAAAATGCATAAAACTCATATCTTAAATATAGTATTGGGTTTAAAGTATATTTGAGAAAGGACAATAAATACTCAAAAGGAAGAAGGGGTAGCTGGAGTTAAAATGTTGTAAGATCTTTGAGTTGTCTAAGATGTATAGGTATTAACTTGTGTTTTAATACGTTAAACATTAATCTTGTCATCTCTAGGGTAACCCCTTAAGGGGTAATGAATAGAGGAGAAAATTGTTATATTTAGGTTCACCCAAAAGAATTTCCTGTGACAAGGGCTTAAATACAAGCAGTTTATTTGGAAGATGACCTCCAGTAAAAGTGGGGGAGTGAGGGTGTAAGACTTGGTTGGGAAAGAAGCCAGTAGTGTGCATCATTAAGTGACTTACCTGTGGGAGCAGCTGGGGCTTTATGCTGGGGAACATCGGGAGCCAGGATAAAAATACTTTAGAATGATCTCATCCAAAATGTGACCCAATAATTATTTATTCCAGGTTGATAATTTCCCGGCACTTCTGGCCATGGTAGAGAGGACTCTGGTGGCAGAGCTTTCAAAGGTAGAGTCACAGGTGTGAGCAGTTGGGAGTTGGGCCAGAGTGCAAGGAAATGATAAACTCCAAGGGGATGTGGATGGGGTAACAACAGATGTTACAATAACCAGAAAAGTGTGTACATGTATGAACCAAAGACACATGGAACTATATACATAGTAGCATTATTGTAATGGTGCCAAACTAGAAACAACCCAACAGTAGAAATTTCCCAACAGTAGAGTAAATAAAATTTAATGTATTCATGCAATACCAATTATATAGCAATGAAAGCAAACTACAGCTATAAACAAGAAGATGGCTGTCTCGCAAACATACGAGTGAGCGAAAGAAGCCAGATGCTACGGAATGAATGCAAACTGAAGATTCCACTTATATAAAAGTTAAAAAGTCTGCAAACCTAATCTGTGGTGTTAGAGTAATGGATAACTTTGGAGATGAGAGGCTTTTTAACAGGGTGAGGGATAAAAGAGAGGCTTTCTGGGGTGCTGAGGCTGTTCTATTTCTCGATCTCAGAGGGGTTTACACAAGCATGCTCTCTTTATGGTGATTCATACCACTGTACATTGCCGATATGTGTACTTTTCTGTATTATCTTAAACTTCATCTTAAAATATTTATTAAAATGAAAAATAAATGAGCTGGGTGGAGAGACAAATGAAGTGCAATGGCCCACACCAATGACTATATTTGAAGCATCTCTGGCCATGAGGGGAGTGGAAACAAAAGGTCAATAATAGGAAGACAAGAATGAGCAGGATGTGTGGGGAACTGAGAAGACAATGTTCAGTGGGAGCTGTAAAACCCAATGGTAGACGCTATTGAGAATGTCAGGCTCAATGAGTGAGGCACGACCCGTTGTGGGAGATGGAGGGATTCAGCCTTGACCCCATGGAATATAAATTCACTGTTGCACAGGAAACTCCTGTCTCTGTTCCAATAGCCATCTGTCTTCACACATAACCCCATTCATTAGCATCTACTTTATTCACTTGATAAAGTGCATAACACAGGTAGGAACTTAATGGATAGTGATGAAATTAAAACTAGCAATGGTGGGGAACTTTGGTTTACTTAAAACAAAATGTGGAGAATATAGCATACCTTATCTGGTGCTTGTGAAAATCATTCATTTGGAAATTTCAATCTTCTGTCTTGAGGGCACTGAACTAGATTACCAGGTGCAAATATAATGGGTTCAGTTATGTCAACCGGTCCTACCTATATCATGAATGGGAGGGAATTCACTATCTGTGGTTGACGAGAAGAGAGAGTAAGGAGAAACATCTGTAACAAAAATAAATAAATAAGTAAAAAAAAAAAATTAAAAAAAAGGCAAGTTCAAAGTAATTGAATCTGATTTCTGGAGAGAAGTGTTTTGAATACAAATAGAGACAGGTTTAGGGATATTCTGTGTTTGGGGCCAAGACAGCATGTATTTAAGGAGGTGCATTATTGTGACAGACAGAGCTTTCTGATTAAGAGTATATTCTGATCTATCTGCCACTTTGTCTTTATTTTCCTCTAACATGAAAGGCAAGTGGAAATTAAAATGGAAACTCTGAAGGGGGCAAGTAATGAGTATTCTGATTGTTAAAGATTCCTTCCAAGTCTTCGCACAGCACGTGTGGTTGAAACAGTCTCTCTTGAAATCCCATTAAGAGCAGAACGGCTATGCCTGAGAGTGTTATGATGGTGTTTCCTGCCGAACCTTCCTTGTCAGCCCCAACCCAAGGAAAGTGAAGTTCCCCTCTGGTCAGATTGTGACTCATCTTTGGAGATTAACTTCATCACTGTTAAAGAGACATAATGGATTTCCCCGTAGCAATGGATGTTTGCCTGTGAGGCACCGGCTACCAGCTGAAGATCTGAAGGCAGGGCAGATGATGAAGTTCCCATATTCCGGAGTTGGGATATGAGAGATTTCTCTGATTTCAAAAGAAGAAGGAAAGGCTGGTACAGTGGAGGAATTATTATTATTTTTCATAACAATCGAAATTCATGAGAATTTAATGGGCATTTCTTATTTATTGACTGTTCTTGCAAGAACAGCTCATCTGCTTATGAACAAAATCCTGCTTTCAAATTCCGATGACTTCCATCAACACTGGGAGTGGAAATGAGTAGACTTCAATTGACTATCACAACTCCACATTTTAGAGTATTGTTGCAAAACCCAAGGCCAGTTCTACACAGTGTTTGTTTTTGTAAAAGCCAGTGTCCACAGGTGGTCACAAGCAGTGGCTGGAGGGGAGAGGGCCGTGGACTCCCACTGCCTTGGCTGCCTGGGCTCCCTTGCCCTCCTGCCTGGATTCCACATTCAGCCCGGGGGCTTCCAACAATGTCTATACTGACATGTGACAAGAAAGCACAATACAAACACCTGGGCAGCATGGGGAAGCTGCCTGCTACGTGTGACAAAGGAACCCTCAACAAGGCACCAGCAAATGAAAAGCAGGCGTAAAATTACTATATGCTCAGGTTTAGGAACTGCAGGTTTTTCTTTTGAGTTCCCCGTGCTGGGTGGTTACAAGCCTGTGTTTGCTCCAGCAGTGAAAAGCCTGGCTAGGTTGTCTTTGTCTGACAAATCATTACTAATGTGGAATAAAATTTTCTATCTTCCTTCTCACTCTTCTATGTTGCTTTTGCCATTAAATTGTAGCTTACAGTCTGGGTTTCTAGGTAAAATGTGGTGTGTGTGTGTGTGTGTGTGTGTGTGTGTGTGTGCAAAATAAATTAATATTTTCAAAAAGCTCCTCCATAAACTTCTCTGCATTGGTGAACAGCTTAGCTCTCCTTAACAGAGATATCGCCTCCTGTGTGGCCCTGCCTTGCAATGCCATTCTTCCAGGAAGAAAACCTAGTCCTAGGAAATGCACTTTTATCTTCAGAGAACCTCGAGGATCTTCTAATTAAAAAAAAAAAAATCCAGCAGAGTACCCTCTGCCTATATACCAACTAACACATATGCATACGGGAGGAAAGATGGCAAGCCAGCTCGTGCTTCCTGCCCAGGGCAGCATCTTCCAAGTGCTCGAGCTGATTTTCCACTGAGTACTGGGTAAAGAATAGTAGCTTGTCCTTTGAAAGCTTTTGCACTTGAATCAACTTATCAGTTCTTGAGGGTGAAAATCATACTGTCATAGAAAACTGTGATGGCTTTTCAGGGGCAGGACTGGTGGGCAATGTAAATACAGTGTGTGGGTGCTCATACCGGGGTGATGCTCAGAGCCCTGCCGGCTGCTGGGGGTCCTCTGCTGGGGCTTCACTCGCTCATGTGAAGCAGACAAGATGAAGGGAAATGAATTCTTCTTTCTCAGCCTCATTTGAGCATTCATTGTATGGCCATTAGAGAGCTGGGTGGGCCAGTGGAAGCCAGGTTGACCCTTCCAGATGTTTGGTTTCTTTATTTTTCTAACTCAACTACAAATTTCACAGGAAGAAATGAAACATACATCTAGTAGATGTTTTTCCTTTTGTCTTTCTGAAGAAAAAACAGTGGTGTTGCTCCCTAGTGTGAACTTTTTCAATAATAATGACAATAATGGTATAATGAACCCTTCCCTACCTACAAGTTTTAGGTAGAATAATCTTTGCTTCCTTGAATCCACAATCTTAATATAAATAACTGCACATTTATTTATTTATTTTTTATTTTTATTAATTAATTAATTTTTGTTATAGATGTTTCTCCTTTTGCCCCCACTGATTCCCCCCTCCCTCTCCCTCCCTGCCCTGTCCCCAGCTTTGTTGTCCATGTCCATTGTTTATGCATATATGCATATCAGACTGCTGCCATTTTTAAAAGCCAAGTTTGTTTTCTTGTTTTCAATTGTAGTTTTGGAGTTTCCCCTCACAACTGTGGGTGGAGCTGTCCAAAGTCTGTCTCAATTGCTTCCAATCTGCTTCTGACTTATGGTTCTACCTTCATGACAGACATGAAAGAAACATAGCAGAAGCGTCCCATTAAAGTGGCTATTGCCTCAGTTCTGAAAGGTTCTGGTTATCTGACTTTAGGTTTTCTTTTCTTTTTTTTTTTCTGTTCCCTCCCCCAGTTTTAATGAGATATAATTGACATGTAACATTGTATAAGTTTGTATGCAACATAATAACTTGATATATGTATATATTCTTTAATGATAACAATGAGTTTAGTTAACATCCATCACCTCACATAATTACATGTTTTTCTTGTGATAAGAATTTCTAAGACCTACTCTTAGCAACTTTCAAATACACAGTACACTATGATTAAATATAGTTACCATGCTATACATTAAACCCCCAGAACTTATTTATTTTATAACTGGAAATTTATATCATGTGACTATCTTCACCTAATTGTTCTATTCCTACTCCCTACCTCTGGTAGCCACCAATTTGTTCTGTTTTTATGAATTTGGTGTTTTTAGATTCCATATATAGATGAGATAATGCAGTATTTGTCTTTCTCTGCTTGACTTATTTCACTTAGCATTGTGTCCTCAAGGTCCATTTATGTTGTCATAAATGGTAGAATTTTTTTTTATGTTTGAATAATATTCCATTATATATGTAACCACATTCTCTTTATTCATTCATCTACTGAAATACACTTAGGTTGATTTCATGTTTTGGCTATTGCAAATAATGCTGCAATGAACATGGGGTGCAGATATCTCTTTGGGATAGTGATTTCATTTCCTTTTGGCATTACCCAGAATCGAAAGTGCTGGATGATATGGTAGTTGTAGTTTTAATTTTCCGAGGAACCTCAGTACTGTTTTCTATAGTTGTTGCACCAATTTACATTTCCACCAATGGTTTGCAAGAGTTCCCTTTCTCCACATGCTCACCAGCACTTGTCTCTTGTCTTTTTGATAAAGCCATTCTAGCAGCTGTGAGGTGATACCTTATTGTGGTTTTGATTTGCATTTTCCTGACAATTACTACTGTGGAGCACCATCTCATGAATGGTCCCTGAAATGGGCATGCCCAGGCCACATGGACAAACATGCACCGGCAAACACAGTTCTTCCCTTCTCCACTCAGTGTGGCTAAGTGAGACTGAACTTTTTTTCAAAAGCAACATTACTGAGAAGACCATAAAAGGGAATAAACAAAGGAAACACCAAACCACTGAGGCAAATGGGAATGTCCAACATTTCTTTCCAGTCACTACTGACTAAACATGCAGCCCTCCATCTCCTTCCTCAATCTGCCTCAGCAAACTGCCACCCAGGTGGCTTCTGGTTCGGGGCCTGTGCCTCTTCAGTGACTGTTTTCTAGTTCTCATTGCCTGCAGGTAAGAGTCCAAACTCTGTAAACTTTCACCCAGCTTTCTCCGTATTCTGACTCTACCTTATGGGCTCAGGACAGAATTACACTAGAAGATGTTAAATGTCCCTTCCAACATTCTCTCCCCATCTCTGCCAGTAGACTCTTCTCTGAGATTGCTTTACTAGTTTCTAAACACATCAAGCTTGTTTGCTCATGACCTTTCCCTGGAATCTTCCCCCAGTACTCTCAGGGGGTCCTATCTGGCTCTCTAGGACCCCCTCAAATCCCTTCCTTCCTGAGAGACCCTTATAGACCCAGGAGAGAGGTAATCATTGGTGCATTTCAAATCATACCCCAGAGCTAACTGTCTACTTTCTCTGTAAGACTGCTTCATGTGTCTCCACACAGGGCTACTGGATCTGGAGCAGAGACATTTCTCAGGTGCCTTTCTTCATAGTACAGGTCAACAATAACCATTCTTAACATTCTTATGTATCACTGAACCATTGTGTCTCAGGTTTAGAGATGAATCTACCTCCTGCCTCTGCCCAGTGTGTGAGTCTCCTCTGAGCACCCCAGTGCACAGTTGTCCACCTGCCAGAACATCTCACCCGGTGGTGACCTCACTACCTCACTAACATCTCATCCCCCAAAGCAGAATATCTTCCATTTATTTTAGAATTGGTATCATAGTCTGAACTTCAAGTCAGCAAAGCAAAGAGTGAAAAAAATAAAGTAATTGAACTAGTGATAAATTTGGAATGTGATCAGAGTGTTTGGGGTCTCTGGAAACGTATATTAAATATAGCCAGATTACTGAGATATAATGTTTGTTTAATATGCATCCTTGGCTACTTTCTCTTTAACGTGAATGTTGAAAAGGTAATGTCCTTTGAAACAGGTGGACTAGTCTTGAAAAATGTGTCACATTCTGAAATGGTTGAAGGCCAGAGAGGGCAGAGAACCATTGTTCTTAATCTGAATCTAAACCCATTTTCTGGGCACTGAAGGACTTAGTAAACAGAAGCTATTACAATTTCCTGGTGCAGGAATGACAAAACAGGCTTATTGCTGTGTAAGACAAAAACTTACATTGGCTTTGCCTTTGGGACATACATATGTTCTTGACAGTGTGGGGTGCTTGCTGACAATGTTGATTAGATTATTTTAAACACATGCACATTTGTGCTTTTCTTTACTTTTTGTTGTTGTTGTTGTTGCTTTGATATTGTTTTCATCTTTACAGCTTGCCTTAGTCTCAGGGGATCCTATTACTCACGATTCTTCAAAGGCCTGGGTAAGCCATGTCTTCAGCTTCCACTTGCCCAGATCCATGTTTAGTTCCGCTGTTGGCCTGATGTGCCACACTGACTCCTCCACTGATTTCTCTTTCGTGCAGTGGTTGATGATATTGAGACCACATTCAAGGCCTTACCACAGTCCTTAGACGTAAACACACATCTCTTCAAATGCTTTCAGTGAGCTAAAAATGAAAGACAAAAGTAGATGAAACTGGGTTATATTTTGTGGTTGCATTGTCTTTCACAGGTCAGGCAGTACCAACGGAAGGCAGGAGGTGCTGCCAAATCCCCCTGTGGTATGCAGAATAATGCCCTACCCCCTTCTGTAAAATGCCCATGTCCTAACCCTTTGAATACATTAATATACATTGCAGATGTAATTAAAAGGGCAGACCTTGAGGCGGGGAGGTTATCTCCGATTACCCAGATGAGTCCAATCTAATCACATGAGTGTTTAAAATAGAGAACCTTTCCCAGAAGCAGTCAGAGGGCAATGCTACTATGAATGGAGAATCAGAGACAGATTTAACTTGTTGGCTTTGAAGATGCCGAAAAGAGGACCATAAATCGAGGAATTTGAATGGCTTCTACAAGTGAGAAAGGGTGAGGAAACCTATTCTCCCTAAGAACTCCCAGAAAGAGTCACAGCCTGGCTGACACCTTGGTTGTAGCCTTGTGATAATTGTACTGGATTTCTGACCTACTATGAAAACACATTTGTGGAGGTTAAGGAACTAACTTGGTGGTAATTTTTTATAGCAAGAGTAGAAAGCTAATATGTATTTCGAAAGCTACAGTGAAAATACATATTTTATAAAAATGAATATATTTTTTTGTATTTATCATGAAAGTGGTCATTGTGTCCTGTACCTAGAAGAACTTGCAGCAGAGTCAAATTCAGTCGATCTCTATAACCCGAGAGCCTCTGGGAGGCGTGGGTGTCTAAATGCGCTGCTTGCTGCTTGTTTGGGAATCATTCAGAGTTGTAGTCGTGACTGACACCTCTTGTATTAAGTCTTAGAACTCCTTGGCGATCCAGCAATTGAAATTTTCATTTGGCTTCTACAAATGACCTTTCTAAAATGCTAAGTGGATGAGACTCCTCATCTTAAGTCCCTCAGTTGCTCTTCTTTTCCTTCAGTAAAATCCAAGCTTCTTAGCATGCTCTGCAGGGCTCTTTAGGAGACAGCCCCTGCCTGCTCCTCCAGCCTCCCCTTTGATCACTTCCTCTGTTGTGGCCATCTCATTGCCTATACTTCTGAAAGTCTTCTGTCCTTTCTCACCTCCATGCCATTGCACACGCTCAGCAGCCTCCTTCCCCCATGCCTTGCTCCTCATTCTTTCATGACCCCGCCCTGGCCTTACCTTTCCCATGGAGACATCCTTGCTCTGTCCAGCCATTCCCGATGCCCCTCTCCCAATCCTTCTCACTCCTGTACAGCGCTCACTTTAAATCCATATACCAAAGAACTTATATGCATGTATGCGTAACCAATGGACGTAGACAGCAATGCTTGGCGGGGGACGGGATAGGGAGGAGGGTGTCTAGGGGGGGAAGGGAGAAACATCTGTAACACAAGTAAATTAATAAGAAATAAATTAATCTAAAAAATCCATATTAGCACTTATAATATAGTGTTACAATGCATTACTTGTCTGTATTTTGTATGAGCTCTTTGTAGACAAGCAGGGCATCTTTCATCTCTCACCGTAATGACTGTGTTTGCCTGGCTGGCATCGGAGAGGTGCTCAGAAAGAACCTGCTGAATGAAAGATGCACCACACACTCACTGTCGTGAGAGCTCCGCAGCCTCGATTGGGAATCAAGAATTTGGCTCAGGAATTTGGAAAGCACAGTGCTTTCTTTTAATACCTTGCAGGTGGCCCAGAGTTTTTTGATTCTTCCTTTCTGTTTCTTTTTTTTACTTTCTTTCAGTATTAGATATTTTTCCCAGTTTGAGCAATGCAAGGAAGTATGGAGGATGGGGGAGAGCAAAGAATTTTGAAGAATTTTTAACCTAGAGCATAAAGACCCCTTAGAAATTCAATTTAGGGGCTTTATGGGGCCTTGAGGACTACCTGAAATATATACAGTATTTGTATCGATGTAGGTTTCTGGGAGAAAGGCAGAGCTTTTCTCATATTCTCAAACAAAAGTGGTCCAGGAATTCTGTTACAATATGGAATGGCGCAGCCAGGAGAAGATACGCACACACGCCTTCCTCTCATTCAGGCTGCTCCCAGACAATTCCAAGCTTCTCCCTCTTGGAAGATTTTTTTCAGCACTTTTGGATGCCAGAAAAAAAAAAAAAGTTTCTGTTGTTGCTTAATAGACAATTTGAGGAGGAAATCTGTCTGGAATGCTGGTCCAGGCTGATTGCTCTTTGCTAATAGGAGTGGACTTCTGTAAGCAAGTGGGCTGTCCGGGGTGGGGTGGCTTAAACACACCCAGGCAGGATGGCAGCATGGCCAGCTCTCCCCTGCTGGCCATGGGACTTCACACTCTCTTAGGAATGACAGGAGACTCTGAAGGATCACTTAGCTTAACCACCTTCTTTGAAGAAACACTTCAGATAAACCATATGAATTGGACTAAATTTCACCTGATTTGTAAGTATGCTTCCTCTACCCCTGGGAAAGGGGTTGCCCAGTCCTACCCAGGGCACTCCACAGTTCGAAGAAAACCAGAGATTAGCTGCTTGGAAAATACTTGGTATGCTGCTTTCCCATCAAGCACAGAGACGTGGGGAGAGACAAAAAGGCTTTTCATCCTTTGGTTCAGTGGTGTGTGGTCTTCCGAAGCTGGGCACGGACGCCAGCAGCACACGTGCATGGAGAAGCTCTTCTGCAAATAAACCACAAAGTCACAAACTAGGGCACAGCATTTGAATAAGAGCAAACAGAGAAAAGCTATTCCTTCCTCAAGCTCAATAGCTATGTTTCTGTGAGCTCGCTTGGGGGCTTGAAAAGACTATCTTAATCACTGGGAAGTTTTTCCTTGGAGAGCAGTTTTATGACTGCTGCATCCAATGCTCATCTAACATTGTCAAAACCGTGAGACCAGGGCAGGGAAAAGCTGGCCACACTGCCATTCTGCCTGGATTAATGATCTGTCTACATGGAATAATATGTTAGTGATTTGCGGGTGTGTGTGAATCAGGATCAAAGATTCAATCCAGCAATTTGAGTCCCTTGCATTCGCTCATTCATTCATCAAATGTCAGTTGTTTAGAGCCTCTACTGTGAGGCAGTCATTATACTAGTCCTGGGATCCTTCTAGATAGATCTGGCTACAAGGAGCCCAGTTATTTTGGCAGAACAAGCCAATGACTGCCTCTTAGCTTAGCTTATTCTTCTGAATATTAATTAATCTATATGCATTCATTAGGTTCATATTAATCCTCCTCTTCCTCGTGTGGAATTACGAGAGCGGTGTTGGCAGAGATGGCGTTGACAGAGTGCCCATCCTTGAGGAGTCTACTGTTTGCTGCTTAAGTTTCTTTTAATCCCTCTTTTAGAAACAGACGACTGATAAACTATAAATGAACCTGTTTTCCCTCTCTGTTTCCCCTTTCCTTCTGGAGGAAGAGATTGGTTATAAGAGAGCTGCTTCTAAATCTGCTTGACTGGCGAGGCAAGCTCAGTTTGGCTCTGACGGGTTGGTGCTCTCTCGCACCATCTAGACCCTTTGGGGGTCGAACGACCCTTTCAAGGGGTTGCCTAAGACATAACAGTAGCAAAATTACAGTTATGAAGTAGCAACAAAAATAATTTTATGGTTGGGGGTCACCACAAACGAGGAACTATATTAGAGGGTCGCGGCGTTAGGAAGGCGGAGAACCACTGCTCCAGAGCCGGTTTTGCTTAAACTCAGGCTCACCAAATTTCTAGGCATCAAAAATTCATAGAATTAGCAAACAGAAAATAATCTTATAAGGTTATTTTACTTCTTTTTTTTTTTCTTTACATAGAATATGATCTCAAGTAGTGCATGGAACAGACTTCATTTTTTCCATTATTTTTGCTTAGATTGTACACATTGTGAATTACCCCTGTATTTCTGAAGTCCACCCTCCTTCTACCTCCGAGGATCATTTACCCTCACTTTCCTGTATTTTCTCATATCTATGCATGTACATTTAGAGCTAGGACTTTTCCTTTGCTTTGAATTATGATGAAGTCTCCTAAATCTCGGTGCTCCTCCCACTTGGCGATCCTGTACAAAATGTGCTTTTTCTCTGCCATTGACTAATACTGACTGCAACTTGAAGTCAACCTAATTACATGACTGATGACGGCCCTTTGATCCATTATTGTAGTTAGCACAACTTGTACAGGATTAACTACACATGTAGAGTTATCTCCTTTTGGTTTCTTTTCCCTTCCTCGTTTTGTGCTACCTCTCTCTTTAAGTGGACGCCCTGGAGGCTAAAAGCAAATCAGAATAATTTTCTGTGAATATCCATCACTGTCCCCAGTATCTCTGGATCTGAAGATCATCATTGATTTGGAAATTTTTCATTTAACTAGAGAATAAAGAATTTTAAGATCATGTTAACAGTGCTTTTTGATGTTGAGTTTGAGGACGTTTTCTTAGTAAAAAAAGGTCTTATTTAAAATTCTTTGTAAATTATAATTTTATTAATAAGTAACAAAAATAGAGAAAGATATATGCAAATTTTTGTGCCATTTTTGAATACTTAAATGCTCTATATTTAGAAGAAAATATTAACTGATTGGCCGGAATGGCTATTTCTATTGATAATAGAGAAAAAAGTTTGCTTAGAAAGGATAAAGGCTAATAAATCCCTAATACCTTTATGTAATATAATAAATAATCTTACTACCTTTTAGTGACAGGCGTTTGATACTTCTAACTCTAGATAAGGAATGGGGTGACCCTCTTCTGTGCTAGCATAGCATCTAGTGCTTACATTTATTAAATATTTATCACACTGCATTATAATCATTAGTGTTCTTGTTTGACTAACTATAAGTTTCTCGATGGCAGTGAATAGTTTTCACTCTGTATCATTGCTTTCCTGGTTGGAATATCTTTTGGCTGCAAAAGACAAGAAACTGACTCAGAGAAGCTTGAGCATGGAAGAAAATCCATTGGCTCAAGTATTGAAAAGTCCTGGAACCAGGCAGGCCCTACGTCAGGGAATCAAATCATTTTTATCAGTAGTCCCTCTTTTGCTCACTGCCTTGCATGCAGATTGCATATGCACTGCGTGTTCTCT
This sequence comes from Molossus molossus, assembly GCF_014108415.1. NCBI lineage: Eukaryota > Metazoa > Chordata > Mammalia > Chiroptera > Molossidae > Molossus > Molossus molossus. The sequence goes on from NW_023425346.1 coordinate 20,594,468, forward strand.
CACAGACGAAGGCACTCGCCGTACAGCTGCTGCATACTCGGAATGTGTAGCTTGCGACTGGGATTTCTCTGGCAGAATGCTTCCAGAGGCACTCCGAGCAGTTCTCCGTGGGTGCTACGCTTGTCCCAGTGTGGTCACGGGAATGGAGGGCTTAACTGCTCATGCTTGAGTCCCATGTCTCGTCTGAGGCAGGTGGAGATGGTCAGCCTCAATAAAACCATAGGAAATTGGAAATAGATGATTCCCAAAAGGATGGAATATTGGGAAAATAGTCACCCTGTTAATAACAGTTTGGGGCATATAAAAGATAATCCAGTAAATGTGGAAAACATATAAATATCACTACGTTCATTCCATTTGAACTATTAAATCTTGTCTCCCTCCAAAGTCCAGTTTGAATCCCTTTTCTTAGATACCTTCAGTTTATTGCAGCTCTGATATGCTTTTCCACCATTGGATCCATAGTTGATGTTTTTGGGCCATTAACTTGAGAACGTGGCATTGTCTTGAAGCTTTTCTGCATCGCTGTCTTGCCTTGACATCGGACTCAGTGTTACTATTTAACTTGGAATGTACCTGAGAGACTGTCACTAGAAAGAACCACATGGCATGCCAACTTCGAATATTGCTCTTAGATTTGGGGATGAACGCATTCTCTCTGTTTAGGCTCCCTTGGCCATTGTGGTTGAAGTACTGTGGACTTGTGACATGAATGAAGCTAACGGATTTCCTTCTTACTGGGCAGTGAGAAAATGATTCATATTCTTTACCGTATATTTCTCCATATATAAAATGTGAAGAAAAGAATCTCTATTCCAGGCTTGTGATAATACATTAAATCACATTTTATTTCATTGGCATCACAATTTTGACTATTTTGTCAGTAATGAAAGGTGTCTCTCTGCTGTCCAGAGTGCTGAATAAAGCCCTGTTATTAGAAATCAGGGGTATAGGACTGGAATGGGGCTAGGGAATCCTTAACTTCTAACAGTAACCCAGACAGGTCTAATACAAAGTTAATTGATCACAAAATATAAGATATATATATATATATATATATATATATATATATATATATCCTACCATATATATATATATATATGGATATAACATAGAAAAGTGATCTTTCATACATATTTGCTCATACTTCAAATAATGTCTATTATTTAATAATTCATTTATTCACCCTGGCTTGGTAGTGGGTTCCATCCCTGGTCAGGAGTTAACCAATGAGTGCCTGGGTAAGGGGAACAACAAATTAATGTTTCTCTCTCTCCCTCTCTCTCCCTCTCCTTTTCTCTCTCTCTTGAATCAATAAACAAAAAATAATTTACTCATTTATTCAATAAATATTTGTTGAACAAGTAACACAAGATGCCTGTTTTGCTTCTGGCTTAAGGATTGCAGACAATAGTTCTCAAGCATCTATGCATAGAGTCACAAGGTATGCTTGTCAAAATGTAAATTACAGGATCCCATTCCCAGAGAGTCTGACTCAGTAGGTCTGGTGTGAGATTCCCTAATCCTCCATTCACATATACCCCAGGTGGCCTTCAGAACAGGCTTTCAAAGCTAATGACCTGATATATGTGAAAATTCTCTGAAGTGGAATCACTATTCTGAGGAGGTAATGAGGATATTCTGTTGGATTTCACTAAAAGCATGGATTAGCAGATTTAGGGAAGAAATTTGTCACCCAACAATACCTAAGCCACGCCATGATAGGTTAGAAAAATGCCCAGTGTGATGGAGAAACCTAATACCCTTGAATCAAGGTTCACAAGACAGGGCTGATAGCAGCAGCTTTATTGCCAAGTAAAAGTGATAGCAAGGCACTCCCTGAATCATGTCTATTGAGTTTCCTAACATGGGTTTCAGCCTTGGAAACTTGCAGGTGAGTTGAACCTTCTCCCCTCCAGTTGCTGGGAGATCAAAGGTTTAACAAGAGATTTTTCTGACTCTAGATATCGATTCTGCCAAAAACCTTATTGGCTACCAGCTGCAGTTTGAGGGGCCTTTATTAATGTGTTACTCTAGTTCCTACAGGTTATCCCCAAGATCCAGCAGTCTTACAAGTTATAGTTTTGAAAGGAGTAGCTTATAAATTTATCCTACTTTTTAAATAGTCATTTCAGGTGTGCATGGCATTGCCTAAATATAGAACATACCCACGGTTTTCCCAGATCTGCAGGCCTCTCTCTGCACTCTGTATCGGAAGTGCTCCTGCTGGTGGCTGCTTGACTTATGAGCCCTAGAGGACTGCAGAGTATTCCTCCTTCTGTTCATCAGGAGACAAGTCTTCAGAATTGCTCCAGAATTTCTTTTATTCCAGATACAATTGTCTAAAACAAAAAATAAATTAGGATTGCATTTTTCTTTCTTGTAAGGCAAATATTATCAACTTGAAATTCAGTTGTAGGAATATTTGAATAATGAATATTTTTGGAAAAAAAGTTCAAAACAATATGTAGAAGCATAAACATTATTTTATTGTAAAGAATCTATATATCTGATTGCTTATATCCACCAAATTTTGTAGTTTAGTAGATTCTGCTAAGTAAAGACTTACATTTTTAACAATTTGTACAGCTAAATAAATAGCTGTATAAATCATTTCTTTTAGCATGCCAACAGGTAATATAAAAACACATAAGCTCTAAATGAGATTCCAGTCTCACCCAAAATATGATTTATCACCTTTATAGACAGTAAAAATACAATTTTCATGTAATCTTAGGCTCTGATGTCATAATAGCCACCAATTAAACAAACCAACATTTTCACTGGGATATTTCCTATTGAGATACCATTTACTAACTTGCACATTGCTGCAGACAAGTGGATAATGGACTCTTTAGAAATTAAAAGATATAACATTATAAAATAGGTTTTTCTTTTGAAGAACCTAAACACAGGCACATAGAAATGCATGAATTTATTTGTAGGGATCTGAGATCCAGAGACAAACCTTGATTTCTAATAACCCTCAATCAAATCATAGCATATTCTCTCAGGGGTCAGTCAAGGTCTGTCCCTCTCCTCTCTTTCCTGTGTGGAAATAAGATCACCCAAGTAAGAACAGGCCATTTATTCACAGCTTGCTACAGGAAAGGAGTCAGCCCCCATCACTTTATATTTGGCAGAGACTCAAAGCCAGGCAAGATGTTGGGAAATCTCGATGGTTCAAAAAGATGATGTCAGTTATGCCCTGCCTGGAAGTTGTTAGTGTGGGGAAGCTAGTGGCAGCCGACTAGCAGTTATGTGATTGGTTTGAGTAGCATATTTGGCTTTCTTTGGTTGGTTTTATGTTGGAAGATGAGACAAAAAATAGGGAAGGTGGTAAGTCATTGACCAAATCCTGACTGTTCTGGGACAATTGCTGCAGCCATTTTAGTTTGACTTTCTGGGCCAGTTGTCGCAAAAGTCTTGAGTTAGAGTTCTATTGTCATATGTGGGCCACCACTGTCTGTGTATTTGGTCTCTTCTTCCCCCTTCTGGTCACTCTCACAAGGATGAGTGGCTGAATAATAATTCATGGCAGCCCAGGGATTTCGATTTTCCTCTCGAGGATGATCTGGTTGTCTCCATAGTCAATAACATTGTGAGATTTCCTTCACCATTCTGTTTTCATATGATCACAGCAATCATCTGAGAGAGCAGGTGTACAGAAGCGCTTAAGACTCCGGATAGAATGCAGTGGTCTAGCATTATGATCACTATGGAAAAATAATAACAATGCATAATTCTTGTAAGATGCTTTGGAACCAGGAGCCTCAACTGCCCAACCCATGCCAAGAGAAAAAAAATCCCATAGGCCATAAGGTATATAGCCTATTCTATTTTGTCTGTTTTATTGATCCAAGTACAGACAGAAGTATTAGTAAGTAGAATGCTAATAATAGCGATCCAACAAAAAATCTAGAGCAGCCCGGCCGGTGTGGCTCAGTGGTTGAGTGTTGACCCATGCACCAAGAGGTCACCAGTTTGATTCCTGGTCAGGGCACATGCCCAGGTTGTGAGCCCAATCCTCAGTGAGGGGCGTGCAGGAGGCAGCCAATCGGTGTTCTCTCTCATTGATGTTTCTATCTCTCTCTCCCTCTCCCTTCCGCTCTTTCTAAAATCAATAAAGAAAAAAAATTTTTTTAAATGTAGAGCAGAGCAATTACCCATTAATACTGTGCCAACAAGTTTAGACTGTCTATCCATCTAGGTCAGAGGTGATATTGTTAATGACTTCTGCCGAGTTAGTGATAGATTTATTTCAGTCTCTGCTATGTATATAATTCCCACCATTGGGAGAGCTGCTCTTATTGTTCACATAAGAAATGAGTTAGTAAGTCCCCCATGTGGAGTACCTGAATAACTAAAGACGGGCCTCATTTTGGAGCTCTTGTCTGAGTTGGAGTTCCCAGCCTTGATGATTTCTAGAATTGGGATCTTTATATTTAGACAAGTGTCAGAATGCTATTCCTAAACTACATGAGGTGTCAGTCTGAGGCAAACAAGACCAGGCATCCTGGCCACAGAGGTGGTACTCTGGACCACCAGAATAGTAATGCCGGCCCTAGGAATAAAGGAGTTGTTCATGAGACAAGGTCAGCACCAAGACCTTACCTGACCTGGGTTACCTGTTTGGATCTGTATTAGTCTTGTAGAATTGGCAATGATTTGGCTCATAATCCTGTGAATTGTTGAATTCAAATTTAGAATTCTCTCAAGTCTGATCATTAGAGTGTAAGTATTGGTTATTTTTTTCTGGGAAAAAGGGACACTGGTTTTGTTTCAGGTTACTTGTTCATGTGGGAGCAGGTGCAAAGGGCGTCAGCTATAATTCCCTATGATCTCATTTGATGAGACTGGGATTCCCCAGAGGTATTTATCATGGGGATCTGGTGACTGATGACACTTTCAACAGTCTGTAAGGTTTGGAATAAGTATATTCAGATCTAACAATTATAATAAAGAGAGAAGAAAAGAGAAAAATGCCATTATAGGGATGACAATTAGATATTTATAGAAAATGAGAAGGAAAAATTATTATAAGTTAGCAAAAACCAAAACAAAAGTTAAACAGGGGTCTTGGTCTGATGTACTGGGTGAAACCTGTCCACTGTCTGAAGTCATCAGCTAGTTTTGAAGATATTGGGTCAGCTGCATACTTCCAAAGACTGGCTACTTCTAGAGGATCTATGGGAATCCTCCATTTGAAAGGCCTATTGTAGCTTTCCAATTCAGTCAATTTGGAATCGTTTTTTTTTGGTTGTGAAATATGAACCCATGGATGGACTACCTGAAGTCTCATTGCTGCATTTATTGTTAACAGTACTTTATAGTGTCTTTCCAATGAAATTTAAGAGATGTTTTTCTCTAATATCGCTTTCAATACCTAAAATCTTCTGGTTCAAGATCAAGAAGAATATGTTAAAGAAAATGTTTGGGAAGGTGGCCTTAAACTGCTGGTGTTAGGAATGGGTATATTATATGTATCCCTTGTGATATTTTTCCATAATTGCTATGGAAATCTGGTGTCTAGTATCAGAGGAGAAATTCTAAAATACATGACCTTCTAGTTACCAATTCATAAAGTGATAACTGATGTGTCCTCCAGGGAATGAACTTTATAACCATAGGACTAGAGGGAATATCTTTGGCTAAAGGGGTTCAAGGTTTCCTGAAATTTTGCTAATTTTAATTTAAGAATGATACTGGTTCTTTCAAATTTTCCAGAATATTGTGGGTGGTAAGGAAAGTGCAGTTGTTGAATAAGGGGTAATGCCTTACAGAGTTCTTATTTATAATGATTTTTATATAATGTGATCCTCAGTCACTTATTATAAACCTTGCTCTGCTCTGGGTTGGAAACACACAAATCAAACAGCTTTTTAGCAACTTTAGGGGCTGTGGCTTTGGGTCAGGGAAAATACTTCAATCCATTCTGAAAGTAGACATACGATCACTAAAGTAGATTCAAATCTCATGGAGAGTAAGAGCAGAGTAAAATCCATCTGAAGGTGTTCAAAAGGCCCCGAGGTTCTGGTTCCTGGCCCTGTCCTACCTTTATTGTTTTCCCAGGATTATATTGTGACAGGTGACACAGGACCTGCAAACAACATCAGTGGTCCTTCTAAAGTTTTCCCACCAGTACTGATTTACAACAGTAACTATTTTGTTTCCACCAAGAAGAGAGGTTTCTTGGAGAAATCTAGCTAATATATATTTTTTAAAACCAATTGATGGGATCATGTGGTTGCCCTGAGAGATCCAGAGATTATCTGAGTGGAGGATGTAACCAGATTTTTTCCTATTCTTTTTTTTTTGTAAGAATTATTTCTGAGATCTAGCCTTTGAGGATTTACATAGACTCACCTTGGTTAAGGCTACTTGCTTGGCATAATGGTCTGCGAGAATATTGTCTTTGGCTTCCATGGAATCTCTTTTTGCGTAGGCCACAACCGTCATGATAGCCACCTTGGTAGATAATAGAGTGCATCTGAAAGTTCCGTAATTTTTCCATTTTTCGTGGAGGTTCCAACTGAAGCAAGAAACATCCCTAACTCATGTACTATCCCATAAATGCTCTCTGTGTATATGATCACTTGCTGGTCTTTGGCTCATTGATAAGCTCTGGTAAGCGAGATAATGTCTGCCACCTGGGTTGATTTTATCTGAGGTAGAGGACATAGTCTAAAGTAGAACTTCAATTGGTGATGTCATATGCTGCTTGGTAAACCATGAGTTTTGGTTTCAGTTTTCCATCAGCAAATAACAGCTCAGACTCTCAGTGGGAGTCTGTAACAGATCTGAGTGAGACACAGGACAGTTCTTTAGAAGGTCCCCTTCTGGTGGGAGCAGGTGGGTGGCAGAATATAGGGCATGGCTGCAGGGAATAGTGATGTCAGGGAGAGGAGAGTAATCTCCTAGGCGGTTAATCGGCTGGCTGAAAGTGCTGTGTTCTCAATCAGATGCCATGTCTGTACCGTGTGAGAAACCATGAGGCTCCATTGCCCTAAGATAATGTGATGAACCTTTGCAACAGGATCAGGGGTGAGGTTATAGAAAGTGGGGGTTTTTAGTAGTTCCCATGAAGTTGAATTAAAATCCCAAGGGCTTATGGAGACCTCTCCTGCTCAAAGGGGCAAACGGGCTTTTTGTAGCTTGGGGTGTCTAGGGAAGGATGTGGGGAAGAGCCTTCTCCATGTTACAGAAGGCCTGTTCATGTTGGGGCTTCCAGAGGAGAGGTTGTCTTACTGAGGACTTGGTCAATTCATACAGAGGTGTCACAATCTCAGAAAAATTCAGCACTCTCTAGGTCGAGCTCAACCTAGAAATCCTCTCAGTTTTCATTTTGTGAGATCTAGGGTAAGTTAAGATGCTTTTTAACATGTCATGGGAGAGTTTTCTTCCCTCTTTAGATTGGTCATGCCCTAACTACAAAACTGTGGCTTGGCAAAATCTTTGTTCCCACTTTTGTTTTTGCTAAGACTGTGAGCAAGAAAATGGATTCCTCTTTCCAGGTTTGCTTTTTTACAAAAAGCTGGTAAAGGTGGCAGAGTTTCGTGTGGAAAGAGCAAGCCTCATTTCTACCAAGAATTGATGAGGTTGACCATCTAGATTTATAGTTCATTCATTTTCAGTTTGAGGATAAGCCAAGATATTGAGCACTTTTTCCTTCCTGGGAGCATTCTCACTGATGCGAACTTCCTGATTTTTCTTCGTCATGGTTTCTATTGTGCAAAATGGAACTATCTTTTTTTCCTAGTATCCCTTCTGTTAACAGTGGCCTTGTCAATAGGTGATCAGTGTGGAAGTGGGCCACCAGCTCTTTGATCTGCAGGACATAAACTTATATTGGGTTCTATCTGATTTTTGTTCTTAAATTCTTTCAAAATGTTCTACCATGAGCTGTAGTTCAGGTAAAGGGACTATTTCCCATTCTGATTACTGTTCTGTAGTTAGGTCTCTAATATGAGGTTTAACTCCAATGACAAAATGAGATAAAAGAGCTGCTGTTACCTCAGCACCTTCTTTAGCTCCTGAGTGCTGTTTGAAGGTATTTTTCTAAGGTGTCTCGAAAATATCCTATAGTTTCAAGTTTTATTTTTTATCTGTTTACCTGATTGAACTTTGGTTCAAGCAAATTTTATTGGAAATGTTCAGGTATAGTTTTTAAATAGCTTTAATTTATGTCCTCCCCCCCAATCTACACACACACACACACACACACACACACACACACACACACTTTTTCTTCTTCTTCTAATCCTTAGGTTTATTGTGGAAAGAGAAATCTTGTAGATCTTTTTCTGGGTCAGTCCAATCAACTTTTACCATGTAAGATTTAGCTTCTGAGGTTCTGTACAATGGGTGTTCAATTTAATATAGATCAGGTAACCCTGGGTCTTATGCATCCAAAATAATTATAAAATCTTCTGTGCTTAGTTGCTAATCTTCTCTGAGTTTAAGGAAATATTTAATTATAGCTCTTAATTCAGCTTGGGTCCAAGGGTTAAGTTCTACAGTTTCTACATACCTGGCTCATTGGAAAATATATCTTTAGAAGTAACTAGCATTTTGGAATCTTAGGAGAATCACTGGGAGAAAGCAGAGAGGTGTGGTAGGGGGAAGTAGGGGAACTGGATGAAAGGAGGCAACTGGAGGACAAGGATGGGAGGATTCACGTTGGGAATGAGTCTGGTTTATTGTTGCTTAACTTTGTCAAATTTCTCACTAGATTTGATCACAGAATCTTTTAGTAGAGCAATTTTTGATTCAGAATTCACCTGGTGGCCTTTGCCTAGCAATAAAAAAATGCTGTCAGTAGTGACTAAGCAGTCTTATTCTCTTTTCTTTCCTAAGATCTTTCTTCACTGAACAATTTTGTCCATGTCAAATGTTTCCCAGAGTGGCCACTGAAAGGCCCAAATCATGCTTGGAGAAGTTCTACCATTTAGAAAGACAAATGTAAGAATTAGGATTGTGATGAGAGTACATTCAGGAAACAAGAGTTGTTTCTGGAAGAACAGGAGATTTAGACTTGGGCAGCCCCGGGGAAGCTGACAACAGCTGGTAGAAGAGATTGTGAACTTCATGTCTGTGCACCCACCCTGACCCCTGTCTGTCTCTAAGTGAACACCCAATGATCTGCACCTCCAGCAGGCAGGACACCAGAAAGAACTATCTCTCTGTCAAAACCAGACTCTCAAGACAAAAGAGAGAGAGAGAGAGAGAGAGAGAGAGAGAGAGAGAGAGAGAGAGAGAGAGAGAGAGAGAGAAGGAAAACCTCATCTGGTTTTATTGGTGACCAAAAGCAAAAGTTTGCTAAAACTGTCCGGACTGCCACCAGTCTGGTGAGAATCTCACCCATGTATGAGGCCAGTTCCAACAACAGGCTTCAAGGGCTGGTGCCTGTGTTGTACCCTGTGATTCTCTTTCTTAAGAAAAGCAACATTTTCAGATAGCATGACACGAAATGAAAACACACAGGAGCAAAAGGAATGAAAAGAAAGGTCCTGATTCCATCAAAGACACCAAACGAAGGGTAAGCAATGAAAAAACCCAGGTAACAAAATGAGAATAAATAGTTGAGGAAAAATGTTTAAAGTGCAAAGCTGGGTCCTCTGCTCTGTTTACATAAAGGACTAAATGCTGCACATTCTCTATTCAGTTAATATTTGTAAGGTGTATAATTTTTTTTCTGGATCATCAGTTTTTTCTGCTTTACTGGATCATTGTAAACATATAATAATATTTTCCATATTTTAAAAAGTCCTCCTTGACTGCACATTTTACACACACACACACACACACACACACACACACACACACACAGAACCACTCTACTCTATTTTTCTTTGTAGAAAAACTTATCAAAAGTTATCGGTCTACATCCAACAACTTCTTCCACTCTTCAACTTCAACCCCAGTCATTATCTCTTAACCCATTCCGATAAGGTTTCCTTCCACACCACTGCAGCAAATACACTTTTGTCAAGGTCACCAATGACCTCCATGTTGCTAGATCCAATCTTAAGTCCTCATCTTGCCCCATCTATCAGGAGAAGTTGACTCAGCTGATCACTTCTTCCTTCTTGAAAGACTTTCTTTGATAAACTTTCAATAAGCCAGTTTTTCTTAGTTCTCCTACCTCTCTGTCTCCTTCTTACTCTTACTTGTTTGCTTCTTATCTCTCAGACATCTACGTAGATGAGACTGTAGGACTCAGGCTTTTTACTTCTCTTGTTTAGCTATGTTTATTCACTAAGTGACCTCATCCAGTTCTCATGGCTAAAAACTACATTATATACTGTTGGCTCTCAAACGTATAGTTGTAGTTTGGACCTCTCTACGGAACAACAGTTGGGTGCTTAATAACTTTTGTGTTTAATAGGTACCTACAATGAAACATGAGCCCAAGTTCACTCATGGTTTTGTTCCCTGAACCATTCCTTCCACAGTATCCCCAGGTTAGCCCTTTGCTACCTCGTCATTCAGACCCAAATCCTCAGCATCCTCCTTGACTCCTATCCTGCCCTCCATTCCACATCTGATTCAGAAGGGGACCTTATTGACTCAGTCTTCAAAATGTATCTGAAACCCAGACATTTCCCACTGCCTCCTGGGCAATGCAGTAGCGTCCTAACCGATCGCTCTACCTCCAGGACTGTTTCCTAACGTTGCAGTCTTCATCCACAGCCAGGATGCCTGGGTGACATTTAAACCAGATTATGTGGGTCCCCTTCTCCAGGCTCATTAATGGCTCCCCAACTCAGAATAAGTGACACATTTTTACAGTGCCCACAATATTTTGACCTCACCTGTTAGTGCTCTGAGTTCCTCCGCTCCAGCCACTCTCTGGGCCTTAAGTGTGCTAAGCACGTTCTTTAAATGTGCTAAGCAGGACCCAGCTGGAGGTTCCTCCACCCACAATACTCACTCTTCCCTGATATCTGCATGTTTTACATCTATGTTTCTTCAGATTCTGTACAAATATTGCCATGTCAATGAGGCCTTCCCTGTCTATTTTGCTTAACATAGTCCCTACTTCTATCCCCACAGCTCCAAACACTGTTCTGTATTATACACTCCTCCCCATAGCACCTCTCACCATTTGTTGTACTAGTTGTTTGCCTGTTTGTTTGTTTTTTTCTTTGTTTTATTAATTAATTTTTGTTACAGATGTTTCTCCTTTTCCCCCACTGATTTCCCTCTCTCTCCCTCCCTCTTTGCCCTGTCCCCGGCTTTGTTGTTCATGTCCATTGTTCATGCATACATGCATATAAGTTTTGTGGTTTATCTCTTCCCCACCATCCTCTCTTCTGGGGATTGTCACTCTGTACCCCACTTCCACGTCTCTGGGACTACCCATTTCTCGGACTGTTATGTTCATTATATTCCACAAATAAGTGAGATCATATGATACTTGTCTTTCTCTGCTTGGCTTGTTTCTCTTAGGATGATACTTTCCAGGTCCCTACATGTAGTCTCAAAGGATAAGAGATCTTTCTTTCTTACAGCTGTGTAGTACTCCATTGTGTATATGTACCACTGCTTTTTTATCCATTCCTCTACTGATGAACACTTGGGCTGTTTCCAGATCTTAGCTATTGTAAATAGTGCTGCTACAAACATGGGGATACATATATTCTTTCTGATTGGTGTTTCAGGCTTCTTAGGGTATATTCCTAGAAGTGGGATCACAGGGTCAAATGGAAGTTCAATTTTTAATTTTTTAAGGTAACACCATATTGTTTTCCATAGTGGCTGCACCAGTCTGCATTCCCACCAGCAGTGTACTAGAGTCCCCCCTTTTCTCCACACCCTCACCAACTTGTTTGATGATTTGTTGATGGTGGCCATTCTGACAGGTGTGAGGTGGTACCTCATTGTTGTTTTAATTTGCATCTCTCTGATGATTAGTGATGTTGAGCATTTCTTCATATGTCTCTTAGCCATTTGTATGTCCTGTTTGGAGAGGTGTCTATTTAGTTCCTCTGCCCATTTTTTAATTGGGTTCTTTGTCTACCTTTTGTGGACTTGTATGAGCACTCTATATATATTGGAAATTAACCCCTTATCTGATATATCATTCGTTTGCCTGTTTGTTGATGTCTGTCTCCCAGAACTAGAATGCAAGCTCCATAGAGGCAATGATGCTGTTTTGTTTCCTGCTGTATTTCTGTGCTCATAGCAGTCTCTACTACAAAGTTGAGTATATGCATAAACAAAACCATATCTAAATAAAATATTTAATAGGTGCCCACTTAGTGATGCTATTTAGCTATGATGCTGAATACTCTAGCAGATCCAAAAGGAATAAAAGGCAGTTTGAAATTGAAAGACAAGATTGTGGGGGGCTGGGGGAAGGCTAGGGAATGACTGTGCTGGCTCGACTACAAATACTATAGAAATTCAGAGGAGGGAAAGATGTTAAGGCTTAAGCAAGGAAGACTTTCTGGAGGGTGGGAAAAGGGGCCTAATAGACACCTTGAAGCTGAGTGAGAGGAGCCCAACAGAAGAGAGTGTCAGTCATGTACCATCTCTACTTTCTATCTTGAAAGTGATCAAGGCCAGACATTGAATGGGCAGGGATTCAGCCTGGACAAGAACCCATATTTCTTTCTTTCTTTCTTTTTTGGAGAGGGAGAGAGAGAAAAAAAAACATCAATGAGAAAGAAACATTTATTGGCTGTCTCCCTCACACTGCTCTCTGGGGATTGAGCCCAAAATTTGGGCATGTGCCCTGACCAAGAATTAAACCAGTGACCTCTTGGTGCATGGGTCGACACTCACACACTGAGCCACACCAGCCAGACAAGGAGCCACATTTCCTTCTTTCTTATTTTTTCATTATTCCTCACCCGAGGATATTTTTCTACTTATCTTCAGATAGAGAGGGAGGGAGGGAGAGAGAAAGAAACCTCGGTGTGAGAAGAACACATCGAATAGTTCCCTCCCATACTACCCTGATCAGGGCCGAGGATGAACTACAACTGAGGTATGTGTCCTTGATCGGAATAGAAGCCACAACTCTTTGATCCATGGGCTGATGCTCTAATGTGTGAGAAAGATCAGAGTGGGAAAGGAGCAGAAGCATTTTGACACATACTCTTTAAAATTATTGATTTTTATTAAAAAAATTGATCTGAAAGCACGACAAATGTTTACTCTGACACCCAGCACAGTAATACATTGAGCCAAAGCAGCCAGGGTGGAGCCACATTTTTTAACATTCAAAATCTCTGGCTTTAGAGTTCTTTGGATAAATCAAAGCAATGTCTTCCCTAATGAGTCATTCTTCATGTATGCACTCATTCATTTTTACTTTTATTCTCTCAAGTATTTATTGAACATTTCCTTTTTACTCAATATTGTGCTAGGGCTGAGGGTGATAAAAGATTTATAATATGATCTTTGGAAGATTTTACAAGCCAATTGAAGAAAGAAAGAAAACAAAAAACAAAACAAAAAACAAATGCACAAATTAGCCAAGTGAAAAAACAAGGCAGCATATAATTACATGCCTGATGACTGGCAGGGTCAAGGTCATTCTGTTTTTGGTGTGTCTTCCAGTTCACAGTTAGATGGATAACATTGCCTGTATCACAGCAGCTCCGTGCCTTACATGAGCTGTCATACAACAAGTACTTCGTGTACTGTCAAGTGCTGCTCAAACATTTATTATCACTATCTAGAAGCAGGCAGAGGACAGGCGACCCTGCAGAATTGATCTATGCTTCCAGTGAGAAATTATAACGCTTGAGATCCATTAATCTAAAGACCTTGAGAGCTGACCAACTTGAAACTGTGGAGGAAAGGTGGCAATACAGGATGTGTAAGTCTCAGAGAGGGCAATGAACTTGACTTCCCCAAACTTCTGACGTAAATAAGAATGTTTCAAACTCAGGAACCAGTAAGAAGCCACCCTTTTGTTGAATTATTTTGGAAAAAATACATTCTTTAAAGACCTTTCATGAATCAAAGTCAGTCGGTACGTTGTTTAACAAAGCCTTTAGGGAAAGTGGTCTTGGTTTGGTACTTCCAACTTCCTTTCTCCCTGTAGCATAGGAGGGAGTTTAGTCCCTGATGTGTCCTCCTGGCCAAACTTAGGCCCCCCAGAGCTGGTACCTTTCAGATTGTACCTTCTTCCAAAGTCCATATATTTGCAAGAATTACTCCTCTGGAAATGATCATTACCAGAGAGAACAAGCTTTGCGAAACCATTTTCTCTTCTTTGTCGACAAAGTTAGATTGAATGGTTCTATTTTTTTTTTTTTTCATTTTCAAGAATTGAGGAAATGGGGGGAAAGCGCTTAGGTTTTAGAAGCAAAAAAACTGAGGAAAACTTTTTAATGTGTGAGAAAGTTCAGAGTGGGAAAGGAGCAGAAGCATTTTGACACATACTCTTTAAAATTATTGATTTTTATTTAAAAAATTGATCTGAAAGCATGACAAATGTTTACTCTGACACCCAATACAGTATTAAAAAAACCCCAAATGTCAGGGTGAAAATCTGATGGGCTACACCCTGAGTGGAAGGAAGGATAAAATATCTTATGTGACCCAGGGGTGCTAAAAATGCCTAATTTTGTCTTTCTGATTTTTATTTGTTCACCTCAGTTCCACTCATCTAGGAAAGAGGAGGAGAGGTCATTTCTACTATGAATGTTACTTTGTTACTCTTCAATAAAGGGGATTTCTTCTCTTTGTTTAAGTAAGAATGAGTAAACTTGTTAGTATTGTACCTTATTCTTCTAGTAATAGACGTTCAATCATTACACGGCTACTTAGAAGTGATGAGTCAGCACTCTGTGGAAACAAGGGGCAGCCATGCCATGCTAAATAGTTTTTCTTGCAGACCTCACAAATATTCTTGGGCCCCAGAATGTATTGATTTTGTCAGATGTGCTAATTTGGCAATCCTCTGGTTTGAATACCATAATTACAACACAATATACAAACTATGTATACAGGCTTATTACAAGGAGAAAAACTTTTGCTTTCAATTTATTTACAGCAAATGTACACATTATTTTTCCTGCAAATGCTAGTTATAAATCTACCTTCTGTACCCACAGGCTCTGTTATTATAGTCTTTATTAATAAACTAAGCAATTTCATACAGTGTTAATGAGTTAGTGCTTATCTTGGGCTCTCTTTTATGGTTAAAATGTGCAGAAGAACTGGAAATTTTATCTAAGTATGTGGATAACTAAGGTACATGACAGTTTTAATAATTAGTTTCCATCTATCTCTATTTTCATTGATGAAAAAATGTTACACTTCATTTTCTCATTTTCATAGCTGTAACAGAGTTCAGAGAAAACAAATCAAACACAGTAATATGATAATAGAGCTGAATTATAGAGTATTTTCACTATAAGTGGATTTTTACTGCATTCTATGTACACTGTGCTTTTGAAACAATTACTAAAACATGAGGAGTAAATTAGGTTGTTCTTGTTATCTTTTAGAATACTAATTTTATTTAAGGCACAGCTGCCTGTTTGTAAATGCTTTCTCCCTTGCCACCCTATGTCAATTTTTTCTGAGAATCAATTGCACACCTATCATGTGCTGGGTACTGTGCAGATAATTTCCTCTTTGTTCTATCTACTTAGCTAGATTTATCAAGGGTGCAGGGGTGCTGGTGGAGGTATGTGTATATGTGCTGCCCTCTACTGGACTTGATTCCTAAATAAGTTTTGGGAGTTGTTGTTTTTTTTTCTTTTTTAAGGGAAAAGAGGACAATAATTTACGGAGAACTGTTTTTTTCTTCTTTGTGTTATTGCAGTTCAGGAGTAAGAAATGCATTTCATGTAGCCTAAGAGTCCCATAGTCTAGCATCATGTACAAAGTAGGTGCTCAATAAATGTTTATTAAGTAAATAAAGAGCTTACCAGAATTTTTCTCCCTGATAGATGGTGTCTGTAGTTATTCAACCACATCACCTCAACCTTGAAATCTATAACAGAGTCAGAAAAGGAAACCCACAAGTCTTAGAGATAGGGTAGGTCATTATAAGACCCCACATGTGAGTAAAAACTTGGTTTGTAAATTTTAGTACTAATACTTTGGTCTCACATAGTTAGGAGTCGGGAGCAGGAAGAAGAGTAGGCACTCACAGATCTGCTAGCAAATTTACCCAATTGGACAAAACCTTCAGACAGTGAATTTGGCCACAAATAAAGCAAATATATTATGGAGAAAGATGATCTTTTCACAAACATCTTGCATTTTCAGCCATAGAGCACATTTCCCCTCTCTTATACCCAGCCATAAAACAAGCAAGAAGAAAAGCCCTTTAAGTGTGCGTTCTAGAACAATGTGGGAGAGATGGCCAGTTGCCTCGTGAAATCTGTCTGCATCATTCACACGGTGCAGTCTTAGAGGGAGAATAGCTGCCTGGTCAGGGGCTGCACCTTGCAAGCCCCTTGCGTCTAGACGTAGCTTCCAGCTAGACCAGTCACAGACTGGTCCTCACTAATGAGATGAGAATGGAAGTGATGACTAGTGTTTCTGCTCAAGTCTTGAGAAGCTGGTGCACCTCTTGACTGTCTCTTTCCTTTTCCAATGACTGGAGCTGACAACAGCCTGGGCCCTGCCTGCTGTATTTATGAATTAGATGGCATACTACTGAAAAGGAGATAGGTTTTATATTAAGCCTCCAGGATTTGTTTGTTGTAGTAGCCAACATTACTTACTGCACTGTTCAGAAATATATATTTAGTATATTCTTCTATTGTACCAATCATACTATACTACTAATAGTAATACTATACTCTAGTACTGTACTGTTGTACTATGCTATAATGGTAATACTATAATATTAATATTATACTGTGCTATACTATACTACACTAATATATTAAGGTAGAAACATGTATCTTTTAGGAAGACACCCAAATACAATTCTTAAAATTAAAACAACAGCAAGAACAAGAACTTGGGTTAGTCACCCAGAGCACACCTAGCGGTGCCCAGTAGCAGGAAGCTCTGCAGCCTGTGCTGGTCTGAAGTGTGTAAATTTCCTTGTGGCTCAGAGAGGGGTGGCTGCGAATAAAAAGAGCAGAGTCTAAAGACACATGCATTAGATAATAGTGCACACACAAATTCCTTGGTCCGAGTAACAGTGAGGCATCACTGAAAGTGTTGGTGCCTGGGCATGAAGGGGAATGGGAACACTAATGCTCTACTTTTGTGTTAATTCATCATGGAAAAGCCAATATCTACTACCACTATGTAGCTAACTCTCCACAAAACCAGCATTTTTATCCTCAATGGACAACATACCAGTAGTTTTAGGATATCTTTAATTAATTAATAACTCAACTAATTAAATACATACTTGGTTTGTTATCTTCATTCATCTTGCAGTGAATAAGATATTTGCCTCTGTGTTTTAATAAGATTGCTACTGTGAGAAAACTGGAAAGTGTGTTTTGATGAATGTAGTTGAGATGTGCCAGAGGAGATGTCTTGACCCCTGCAGCATGCAAAACATCAAATAACGGGCCAGGCTATAACCAAGTTTTGATGCCTGCACTTCAGGGCCAATTGTTATCATCCTATTTCATAAAAGATCTTTGCATTTTTTAATGGGAAAAAGTGTATGTAAACACTCACTTGTTGGGTTAGAAGATGCTCAAACATATTATGTTTCTCTTTCTCTTTTTGTTCACATTTTATTGTACATTTCCCCGAGGGCTCTTGAATGAGATCATGTTTATTAATCCAATAAAGAAATACATGTAATGATGGTCATCTAGTTCTGACCTATAAGGAATAGGTATTTATTTTATTGGTGTAATGAAGTTTTATAGTTTCAGAAACTTTTTGTTCTTTAATTTCCCATAGAGTCCAGGGTTTTTTTAGTTTCAAAAATATAAAGAACATGTTGATATAAATCCACACTCCTGGAGTCTTTGGCCTGGACATAACTTTTTGAAATTCTCCTCCTGTTTGAGTTTTCATTTTCTGGCCCACTAAAATATATTTTGTTGGAAACTGCCCTATTGTTGGATGCGAGAGACCTTTTTATCATTTGGAGATGGGAATTATCATGGGTTATAATGAGGTTTGACCTGTAGACACAGACAGAAATGTGTTCATGACAGCTTTGTTGTAATTCTGCCTGGGGGCAAGGCCAGAGACTAGATAACCTCCCGAGGTGTGCCCTGTAACTCCATAATTCCACCATACTAATCTCTTTGAGTGAATCCAGCTTTCCTATTCCTCCTTTGAAGATGCTACTACCCTATGATTTGAAAATATGCTTCTCTTTGTTTCTGAGATATCAGAATATATTGTCAAAGAAAAAGTGGAACTTTTTATAAAATTGGTGAGCAAGAGGTCCACTTCATTTTTCTGAAGGAAGTGAGAAGATGGAAGAAATCTGTGGTTTCCATTCAATTCAATTTAATTCGATAAACAAATACCAAGAGTCTATTTATTTGGCAGGTACTGTGGTACACAAATGAGGAGATAGGGTCTGGCTTATCACAGGTCTGTTGTGAAGATGTAATGTGATCACAAATGTGCACAGAACCTGGCACACAGAAGGCCCTCAATACATGTAGTAACTACTGTCAGTAATAGGAGGCTCCTTGACAGCTTGAAAGAACTTTGACCTGTAATGTTTTATTGATGTCAAGTTCTCAATGTTAAGTACTACATAGAAGGCAGTGTTGAGTCTCCAGGAGATCTGGGTTTGAATTCTATTTACATCTTTGCTATATCACTTTTAAAATTAATTAAATGTAATATTTCCATCACCATTTATATATTCTATTCCCTCTTCTACATCCACCCCTCCCTTCCCCACCACTATCACCACACCGTTGTCCATGTCCATGAGTACTCTCTCTTTTTTTCTTTTCTGCTCAATCCCTCCAACCTCCATCCCCCACCCCCAATACCAGAGCTGTCAGCCTGCTCTCTATCTATGAGTCTGTCTCTATTTTTCTTGGTAGTTCAGTTTGTTTACTAAATTCCACACATGAGTGAGATCATATGGTACTTGTCTTTCTCTGGCTGGCTTAGTTCACTTAGCATAATGTTCTCCAGGTCCATCTGTGCTGTCAACAAGGGTAAAATGTACTTCCTTTTTATGGCAGAGTAGTATTCTATTGGGTAAATGTACCACAACTTTTTTATTCAGTCATCTATAATAGCCAAGATTTGGAAGTGTCAGTTTTCATATTAGGACTGTCAGCTCTGAGTAAAGTAACTGGCTCATGGCAGGCTCCCATTCAAAGGAAATGATGGGTATGATTAAGATATTCTAGATATGTTAGGCTGGGTCCTCCTCAAAGCAGAGTCTAAATCAGAGCCTTGGGTGTAGGTTGATGACTTGGGAAGTGAGACCAGGGCATAGAAGTAAGGAGCTGGGAAATAGGATGAGGAAGGAGAGAAACTAATGTAAGTGACTGAGTTGGCCCCTACTACAGATGACATATTGACTCTTGTCAGAACTTCTGGAGAGCCTTATGAAATGTGTCTCAAAACTGTCTAAAAAGGGAATTGTATTAGTCAAGGTTCTCTAGAAAAACAGAAGCAATAAGATATGAAAGGAGATTAAATATGAGGGATTGGCTTGCAAAATTATGGAAATTGGGAAGTCTCATGAGCTGCTCTTTGAAAGCTGGAGACCCAGGAAAGCCAGTGGTGTTGCTCAGTCTGAGTGTAAAGGCCCAAGAACCAGGGGAGCTGATGACATAAGTTCCAATTGGAGGGTAGGAGAAGATGAGATGAGATGGCCCAGCTCATTGATGAGGCAAGAAAAAGGTGAATTCCCCCTTCCTTGGCCTTTTGCTCTATTCAGGCCAAATATGGATGGGATGATGCCCACCCACATTACAGAGGGCAATTACTGAGTCCACCGATTCAATTGCTGATCTTATCCAGAAACACCTTAACAGAAATAATGTTTAATCTGGGCACCCTGTGGTTATTCATTGGCATATAAAATAAATTATCACAGGAAGAATTTACTCAATGGCTACCAGTCAGTGGAGGGCAGGAAGGGAAAGGTGGGGGCTCAGGTTTTAGTTTGGGGTGCAGCACCAAGTGAAGCTGATTGCTCAGTAAACTAGTTGTTACAGTGACTCAAGCAAGGGGCAAGGTCAAAAGAATATGAAACGGTGAATAGAAATGTCCACAGAGAAAGAAACGAGGTGGTCACACTGATGCTAAGGTAGGAAGAGATGCATACCTGTAAATATAAAATGAATTTAGAGGAGCTAATAAACTCAATTTAAAGTGTGACTTTGGGGATCCTCTGGTCTCAGTAGGCATGTTTCATTTGTTTCTGCTACATGTTCTTTAAACCTTAGAAGGTTCCCAACCTTGCAATGTAGTAAAATCTCTGAAGTAGATCATTTTTGCTATCTCTTCTCACTTTCGAATGTTGTGTAACCCATTCTCCTGAAGCAGAACTCCAAGAACATGACTTCTCAGTTGTAGGTTAGTCAGCAAATCTTTAACTAGATGAGGAAAATTAAATACAGATGTCTTAAATTGTAGCTCTATTCAGAAAAGTGTCCTCTTTACAATTTTTCTGAACCAAAAAAATTGTTTAATCTTTACCAATTGGTGGAAAATGATTTTAAAAAAGAGAGATTCCTTCTATTCTTCTTCCTTCAGAGCTATTAGAATTCACATTTATAGCAACTTTTTGTCCTCTCCAGAAGAAAACCTTTATTCACCTGTAAGAATAGTAGTGTAATATTAGCTTTCACAGGTTTCCCGGTAAGCCGCTATCAAGGACTCTATATTTCTATAGTCTGAGAGTGTGAGGGCAGAAGCTTTGGCATCGGAAGCAACTTTTACAATGGGAGAAAATTTGAGGCTGTCACCCAAATGCCATTCAGCCTTGCTTTGAACATTGTATAAAAGGAATCAAAAATAACTAATAAGATATGCTTGTCACTTAAAAATAATCTATTTAGCCATATAATACCTCTGAGTAGGGAGTATATCTAGCCTAAACAATGAAAGAGTCATGGTCTTATATTACTTAGTAAAAAATTTAAGAGTGACATGACTTTATTTCTTAGTGATAATTTAAGAGCTAAGGATTGGCTGAAAATAGTGAAATTCTAACTTCCCCTAAATTTCTATAGTTTAAGAAAATCTGCCATGATAAGACTATTTAATATTTTGGAGCTTCTCTTTCAAGAATATATACAAATCATCAATCATATCATAGGTCTACTTTGACTAACAAAGGCATCGATCTATCAAAATAGATGGGTTTAAGTTAATTCTTAATTAGGAAGAAAAAATAAAAAATCCATAGTTGTATTAATGACAAACTGGAAGAACATGCTTAACTTTAGCAATTAAAATGGTTCATTTTCCTCCATTCTCAGACATCTTTTGTCTTCCTCTAAATTACTTAAATGCTTGTGTAAAACTCAGAAATTCAATCAGAAGATGAAATAGTAAAAAATGTCTTTTTTCATTGTTGTTCTGTTGACTTAAGAATGAGAAATAGTTTACTGATTTTCATAATAATGAGTCAGCCCTGGCCGGGGAGGTCACTTGGTTGGATCATCCTCCTGAACACCAAGAAGGTCTGGACACAGACAGGAGGCAACCGATTGATGTTTCTCTCTCTCACATCAATGTTTTGCTTTGTTTTCTTCCTCTCTCTCGAAAAAAATTTTTTTAAAAGTGAATATTTTGAAAAAATGTTGAGTGAATTAAATGACATCTCTAGAGTTAATCAGCAATGCCTGTGTTTGCACAGAATTATTAGTTCATCTCTTTTCACTGAAATAATTGGTCACTTCCAACAAAGGACTTGAAAGATTTTGTAAGGTCAAGATGAAAAAAGACAAACGTTGTTTACATGCATTACATAACCATTGGGACTAAATTTTCCACTGTATTGACTAAATGACCTAATTAAGAGCTAGGTTTAGCATGTCTACATAAGGGTGACCTTCCAAGCATAGCCTGCACTCAGAAAACGGAAAGCCAGTGTCCCCAGACATCTATTTTGTGTGAGGACAGGGCCTTATTTTGGTGGACAGCCAGCTTCTTTTTTTTTTAATGTTGCTAATTTTGTCTATGCTTGTGTTCTCCGTTTATTTCAGAAAGATTGCTGCTTGTTATGTATCTATATACACCTGGGAAATGACATTTCTAAGACTAAGAATAGTATTCCTTTGGGAGCTAAAGATTGGTCAAAAAGCCTCTCATCTCCTGTAATTTTTAAAATTCAGCCTGAGTAAACTGTTGGCCTCATTTCAAGAGCTGTGTCTCTACCAGTCCATTGCATGGGAATGGCAAATGAAATATTTAGGTGGTGTTTTTGGAAAATTTCACCTATTTGGATATTTTTATTCTTCTCTTTCAGACAAAACATCTGAACAAATGAATGCAGATGTTCTCTTAGATTGAGCACATTTGAAAGCTGAGCCATATACTTCCAAAGTGAACTGGTAGATGAAAAGAAGTGCAGTGTTATGTGTTCCTCCGGCGCTACTTGTAGAGGTCTCGTCTCCCGTCAGACCCATGTGTACGTGGCAGGAATTGATTATCAGTTCATTGTTATCAGCCTCTTGGAAGGATTCATTAATTTTATAACACAACATCTCTTTACAGTGAATGGTGCTGCAACTGGGAGCTTTGTTATTCAGCCTGAGCCTGCTCGGCATGCTGCAGGATTCTTTGGGGATAGAGTTTTGTAGGATGAGACGATTCCTATTTTAAATAACCCACATCTGTTCATGCAGCGTCATCAGTAAAGCAAATAATAAACCACTCTCAACAGAACCTATAAAAGGCTCTTCTCCCCATCCCGAGCTGGAGCATAATCCTCCCCCAAATCAACTCTTATTCAGGCCCAGAAAAATGGTGTAAGTAAATTATCATGGCTATTAACCTGTCAGACCATGAAAGGAGAATGAAAAAATGATGCCTGAGTTAGGGAGCCAACAGATCTCTCTGAACTTTAACTTCCACGTCAGTAAAATGGGACAATAATGCCTTCCTCACAGAGCCAATATAATGATTGCATGAGAAAATATATGTGAAGGGTGAATGGACACCCTCAATTATTGCTCAAAATTTCAGTCAATAGTTTTATCACTTAGAATACTTTGTTTCAGGTCATGAAAACCCAACTCAAATGGCTTGCAAGAAATCTGAAGGTATAGCAGATCCAAGGTTGGTGAATTCAGTTGCATGGAGATGCCTGCAGAGATTCAGATTCTTCTGGGATTCCACTGGACCCTTCTTAATATTCTCCTTGGGATAATTTCTTTCACAAGACAGATTTTTTTTTTTTTTTTTTTAGTTTTAGAGATCATATCTTCATTAAGAAATGTCCAGAGTCAAAAAATGGGGCTTTTTAGTCCATCTATCACTTGCACTAGTTCAGGAAGCTTTCCTGGGATCCATCTGTCTCCCTCATCAGTAATGTGACTACACTTGTGTCCTATCCTCATACTCTCTGCTGTCTAGTCCCTGGGAAGAGAGATGGGGTCATCATGATCAGCATAAACCAACTGTGATTTGTTCCCTGAGCCGGGAGCTGGAGATGGAGCTCTTGCCCACTTCCTTTGGGGCACCTGGGCATGCCTACCTGATTGAAGTCTAGGTACCGTTAGCAAGATTTAAAGTGAGAAATAGCTGTTGGACAGGCAAGCAAAGAATCTGCTACACAAGGATTACCTTAAACCTCACCATAGACTTGTCATGGTACCAAATACTGAGCGAACACAAACATTCCTCCCACAGGTATAAGAATTGAGTTGGAGGAGATAGGAAACAACTCTAATGGAGTCTCATAGGGCACAGAGCAGTGCTTCGCAACCTTGAGTGGACATACAAATCCCTGAGGGATCTTACTAAAATGTAGACGCTGATAGAGTAGGTCTAGAGTGGGGCCAATACTTGGTACCTCTAACAAGCTTCCAGGTGATGCTGATGTTGCTGGTATGATGGGGGTAAAGACCTTATGTGAAGTTAGATGTGTAGAAGGAGTAAAAGCTGAATCATTCTGGAGTGCTTCCTGCAGGTGGCACAGTACTGTGTGGACCCCAAAGCGTGTAGGATTTTGACAGATGGGGGAGACAAAATATATGCTTTGGGGTCTTTTATGAAAACATATTTATTAACTTGATAACACCAAGGAAACTAATGTGGCTATTAAGATACAAGAACAGTGTATAAATTTGCTGGACTAAGCAGCTGGTACACTGTACCAGAAAGTCATAGCTCTTAGAATCACCTGCTCTTCTTTTCTTTTGATCTTAATGCCCGAAAAAGA
Source organism: Molossus molossus (assembly GCF_014108415.1). Classification (NCBI taxonomy): domain Eukaryota; kingdom Metazoa; phylum Chordata; class Mammalia; order Chiroptera; family Molossidae; genus Molossus; species Molossus molossus. The sequence goes on from NW_023425346.1 coordinate 20,618,745, forward strand.
AATGGACATGGCAACAATACTCCTGTGTCCCAGAGCAGAACTGCAAGCTGGATGAAGTCAGCCAGAATTTGGATATCTTTTTACAAACAGAAGTGGGCTTTGCCTAAAAATAATTAACCTCTGATTTTTTTCTGGTGTTCCTTACACCTTAAAAGACCAAAATAAAATACTATCTTAATGGTTACACTTTTTCTTTGTTGATCCTATTTGTTTTTTTATCTTCTGAGGACATTTTTGCATTCATCTTCAGATAGAGTGGGAGGGAGAGAGGGAGGAAGAGAGAGACTGAAACATCAATGTGAGAGCGACACATCGAATGGTCACCACCCACATGACCCCAAATGGGGCCAGGGACAAACTGCAACCGAGGTATGTACCCTTAGTGGGAACTGAACCCTGGTCTCTCTGGTTCATGGGCTGATGCTCTAACCGCTGGGCCAAACTGGCCAGGGTGATGCTATTTGTTTTATGAATAAGTCAGGTGAATCACTTCTCAGAAAATGAAGAAGGCAGTGAGGGAAATTAAATACTAACAAAGGATGTGTTCTTAAAATTAACTTCCTCTTAAAAAGTATGTATATATATGTAGGTAAAATGGCAATTGCAGTAGTTGATGTTGACCTGTCAATAGGGCCTGGGTTATAATAACGTAGTTTTTCTTTCGGAGGTATAACGAAGATGCCCTGCAGTCTCCAGAATAAACTGCAAGACATTAAAAGGGAGGAAATACAATTATGGAATGTCATTGATTACACAGCTAATTTGCAGACTGTTGCTTGAAAAGCATTTCTGTCCTTCCCTGTAAAGGCCAGGAGGCTGGTGTTTAGGAATATCTGGGAGGCTGTTTCATTTTTATATGGGTTAAAATGAACAGCAATTGGAAATGGAGAAATAGAAGAGATCCTAGGTCCAAATTCTGGGTTCTTCTGCATTTGGTGGGTCATAGGTGGAGCACTATATTTTACTATAATGCAGTGTTGTTAATCAAATGAAAAAAATAGGATTAGGTCATCAAAATAAATTAAGTTTGAAGATTGAGATGCTCACTCTGGCATTACAATGAATTACCTGTCTGACTCTCCATTTCCTGACTTGCAAAATGGGAGAGTTGAAATAAATAGTGTTTGCCAAACTACTTAACATCAGAGTAATCTGAGTTTTTTAAAAGCTCAAATTCCTTGGGCCCACTTGACTCTTGCTGAATTAGAATATCCCATGGTGGGACCCAGGGAATATGTATTTTTATATTTATTTTTAATCCTTACCTGAGACTATCTTTAGAGAGAGGAAGGGAAAAAGAGAGAGAGATTGCTTTGAGAGCAAAACATCGATTGATTGCCTTCTCTAGGTGCCCCCACTGGGGATGGAACCCACAACCTAAGTATGTGACCTGATTCAGAACCGAACCCACAACTTTCTGGTGCATGGAATGACGATCCAACTGACTGAGCCACTTACCCCTAGTGGAATAGGCATTTTCAAAAAGCTGTGGGCTGGCTCTCACAGAACACTCTCTTCCCAAGTCAGAGAGCACCATATTTGGGTACCACTGTGCTAGAAAAGCTTTTAAGATCCAATTCATCCCCAACACCTATGATTGTAATGCAACAGTTAGAGTGGTACTTTAGGAATGAGAATCCTGGGAATAAAATTATTTGGATAACCACAACCATCATCATATTCTTACATGATTAGTTTACCATGAAATGACTTTCCCAGTGATTGGACTCCCAGGATTGAGTCTTAATCTTGCCCTCACCTCACCTTTGCCTCTGGAATGCCCACCCATCCAAAGAAAAACTGACTTGGAGTCAGACAGGGGGAGAAAAACCACTATATTTACATTTACAGATCCTGGTCTGCATTTATTCAAGCACCATTAAAAACAGTAGGGTTTCCCAGTTAACATTTGGCAAAACTCACAAGAGATTGTTGTTTTGCTTATTTGGGAGGAAACAGGTTTTGTTTGCTATGGGGGAGGAAACAGGTTTTGATAAGAGTATAGTCTTAAATCTCCAAATGTGAAATGGTGTACGGGTTTATGCATCAGTGTAGGGGCTAAAATACCTTGTGGTCAACTTTGAGGGCCACTGGGAGCAGGAACTCTTCCTGAGTCTTCTTCATTAGCTGCTGTGGCTGGATTTCTTAAGAGGACTGAACCTTTTTTTTAAAAGGTGATGCATTATTGTTGGAGTCTTGTATTTTGGTGGTGCTTTTGCCTCATTGACTGTTAGAGAGGTGTTTAAGCCACACAGCTGGTCCCCAGAAGCAAGGGGCTTTGTTGTCCTGGCTGGCTTGTGTATGTGTGACAATTGTTCACATCCCAGTTGTGTTAGCTCCTGTCACCTCTATTCTGTGCCTGCATTTACCTGGCTCCTGGCCATCTGCCTGAGATGGATTTTGAGTGTTATTTTTGTCCCTCTTTCATAGACCCGTATTGTACTAGCCTTCTTATTTTATCTGCTACTTCAAGTAACCATCTGCTGAAGAAAATTCCAACCACCAATATTGCACCCCTGATACATCTGTCCATCCTCCTCACCACCACCCCCATTATGTTTCCTCTCTGTGTCTGTGCATGGAGACCGGTATATGAGACAAAGTGTATTTGTCTTATTTGAGACCTATCACAGCCCTGTGGAGATAACAGTGTAACTCGCTGCCTCTTAAACTGCAACATGCAGATGAATCATCTGAGGGTCTTATTAAATGCAGATTCTAATTCAGTAGATCTGGGGTGGGCTCTTCTAATAAGCTTCTAGGTGATATAATGTTGGCATCTGTGGACCACAATTTTCATAGCAAGAGTATAACTGATCCCAGAGGCGTGTAATAGAGAGCAAGGTTTTTCAACCTCTACTCTACTGGCACTTTGGGCCAGATAATTCTTTGTTTTTTGAGGAGGTGTTCTGTGCTTTATAGAATGCTAGGTGATGTCTCTGGTTTCTAACCACTAGATGCCAATAATGTTCTTCCTTTCTAGTCACGATCATCAAAACTGTATGTCTTCAGATTGCCAAATACCCCGGCAGTAAAATCACCCCTGGTTGAAAACCACTGGTATGAAGGTTATCATTAAAGGCTATGGGTTAGAATGTTTAAATTCAAATTCTGGCTCACCTATTTACTGGGTGAGTGGCCATGGACAAACTACTTAACTTTCCTGTGCCTCTGTTTTCTTCTCTATAAAATGGGGGTGATAAAGTTATTTACATTAGGTATTCATAGAGTTGCTGGGGGGATTAAGTGATTAAATATTCATCAAGTGCTAGAAGTATATGCATGTGCATATCAGGAAATTAATAAATGTTACAAATATTATCAACATTTTGCTCTGCACTGGCCTTTTCATTAAAGAATGCCAATTTACTAAGAATGTACTTTAGTCAATCAAAAAAATATAAATTTTACATATACTTCAATAAAAACAATGTAGTTTATTTACTTATCCTGATTAATACTAGAAAAACAGCTCATTAAATATACATCTTGGCATTTTGAATTGACTTAATTCAGTTAATCATGATTTTGTATGTGCCACCTAATTAATGTCACTGGAATCTCACATAGCAAGGGAGGTGAATAGTATACTTCTGCATCTGACTCTTAACAGAACAGTGGCTAATCACTATACAATCCAAGGAATTCTGAGATTTTAAAAAATTGTCCTGCAGTCTCCCAACCTTGTCTCAGAGCTTACTGTGTACATCTCCTTTGGTTGCAACAAACATAATAATATTTTCCAGGTTGACAGGGCTAGGATTTAGTTACTCATGTTCCGGTATTTAACATCTAATTAAAGCCACCTGTTTGCCTGATTGGGTTCTTTGGAATTCTTTCCTTTCATTATCAATATGTTTTCTTTCCCTTTATTAATTTTGGAGAGAAAGGAAATTAGAGGGAGAGAGAGATAGAAACATCAATGAGAGAGAACATCGATTGGCCGCCTCCTGCATGCCCCCCACTGGGGATCAGGCCCACAACCTGGGCATGTGTCCTGACTGGGAATCAAACCAGAGACCTCTTGGTGCATGGGTTGATGCTCAACCGCTGAGCAACACTGGCCAGACACTTGTCAAGATGGCAAATAGTTTACTTCGGAGAACTCTCTCCATCATGATATTTGTATTATTATTTTTTAATTATACATCATTCCTTGACCTTGCACAGAACTTTAGGAGTAAGATTTATTTAGAGTTTACAGGTCTCTATGTAAGGTTATGGGACAAGAAAGCACAATGTGTCAAAGGAAACATTCACTTAGGACACTTCTACATCATGATAGAACAGCTGTTCATTTCAGTGGGGAAAAGCCCACTGGTATTTGATTTTATGAAGATCAAAAACAAATGAATATAACAGCCTGAGGAATAGGGTAGACCCAGAAACACGAAAGTAGGGTACAGACTGACAACCCTCAGAAGAGGGAGTGGAGGGGGCTGGGAAGAGATAAACCACAGAACTTACATGCATGTATGCATAACCAATGGACATGGACAACAAAGCCGGGGATGGGGCAGGGGGATGGGGAGGAGGATGTCAATGGGGTAAAAAAGGAGAAACATCTGTAACAAAAATAAAATTAAACAAAAACAAATAAACAAAAAAACAAATGCACCAGGAGATAAAATTTTAAGTTGTGGACTGATATTTTTCCTTGCCACAGCATTGTGTCTCTAAGCAAAAATGATGTGAGATTCATAGCAACTGTATTTGTTATCCAACCGTAATCAATGTGGCCAACAGTAGAGTGCTTACTGTATGCTAGGCACTGTTGGGCATCTGATGTGAATTATCTTGGCTTATCCTCACTTCAAAACAATATGTTCTTATTTCCCCTTCCTCATTTTACAGAGGTGTAGAAAGATTAAATATCTTGCCCAAGGTCACAGGGCTAGTAAGTCTGTGGTATTAAGACCAATATTAAGTCTGAGGTATTAAGAGCTCTTTCTTGTGATGCTATCTCTATCAAGATTATGCAGTAATCCCCCCCCCAGCTATTATAGTTTGCATTATTATTACATGGGGGTCTGGGGGTAACCCTGCCTCTGCTTCAGTCATGTGGGTGCCAATCCCGTCAGTCACCGTGTTGCCAAAATTTGTTTTAAAAGTTTCTCAATTTTTATACTCTGGATGACAGTAATGACATTCTGAAGGCATGAAATAAAAAGTTCCTGGTTCTTTTGGTTGAAGAATCATTTAATTCACATAAGAAAAAAATACATATATTCTGCTTGGGTATCATTGGTTCACTGCCCAATTTTATTTTCTGTGTGCATTTTGAAGACATCTCTAACAATATCTTGACTTCTTAGGAGTACATATCTTCCTTTAACAGAATACTGTGTTTGCTATCTGTTTATATCTTTATGGAAAGAGAAGACTAATTTGCTGTTCTACCAACTACCTTTTTCTACTTATTAAAATGGCTGTGCATTCAGAGCTAGTGAAAAGTGTAGATTGATAACACTGCTCTAGGAAGCCACAGAAAGGAAGAGTAAATCTTTCCCTCACTTCCTGCCCATAATCTCTGACCAAAACCTGGGAGGTGCATTTTTAGAAAGGAGAGACTAATTTGTGGTATGAGACAGTCACTCTAAAATTTCCTTGCAAGTCCCAATTAGGATTTGAAACTATACACTCAAGAGGAGTTTAATTTTTTCGAGCTGTATGATTAAAAGAGAAAACAGCTTTGGAGAAAGAGACTTTGTATTTATTACTCACCTTTAAACTATTAGGAAATATGAGTTCCTTTTTATCTTCAAGGCTTATCGTCAAGTCCTGGTTAGTTTCTTAATAGTCCAGAGGAGCTAACCAGAAGGGAGCCATCCTCAAAACAATGTGATCTTGAAACTGATTGTAAGAAATGGGAATGTTTGGATTGAACAAGAGAATTATGAGTGGCCTATCATAATTATCCTGAAATATTTAAAAGAGCTGTTATATTAATAGTAATATCTGCCCTTTATCAACACCTCTAGGTATTAGGCATATTGCATACATCTCATGTAATTCCCACAACTTGAAGCTTTATGTACTATTATCACCCCCATTTTACAGATAGGAAATAAATTACAGTGGTGGTTCAGGGTGGAGTCAGGACGTCATTCGGTTCCACCTGCCTTAGTGCCCCTTTTCCCCACCACAGTGCACACCCCTCTTTGTGAATGACGGCTCGGGTAGACACTCAGCTCTTGAAAACAGACCCATTACTAAGGGGTAAAAGTGTCAGGGTGCATATTTAGGCTCAGCATGTCTAAATTTAAAGTACGTCAATTTGAAGTCAAGAATTTAAAATTTATTCTTTATATCAGTAGGGAGCCATGGAAGTGGTTTTTAGCAAAAGTGTATTGGATTTGGAGAAGGCAGGAAAAATAAGTTTCTTATCTTATTAGAAGTTTGTTTATAACAGTCTAGGCAAAAGATGACGGAGTCTGAACTTTGGGCAGATGATGAGGAAGAGGGAAAGAGTACAGGCGACAGATTCCAGAGCTACCTAAAATGTAGGCAGGAGAGACTAGTGATCAGCTGGGTGTGGTGAGTGAGTAGAAGAGTCAGGGATGATTCTGAGGGCTCAGCTTGGGAAGCTGAGTGTCCGGTGACACTAGTAACCTGAATAGGTTAGACAGGTTATAAAGAGAGGCTGATTTGGGGTCATGGGGCAGGAAGTAATGGGTTTTGTTTTAGACTTTCTGCATTTGAATGTCTCTGGCACATCAAAGTAGAGGTATACCTTGGGCAGTTACAAATAAGTTTAAAGTTCAAAAGAAAGGTCAGAGCTGGAGAATGAGTTGAGGCCCTTCCATGGGAGCTCTGGGAGTGGGCAGAAGCTCCCCGGGAGATCAGGAGGAGTGACGAGAGCCAAGGACCATTCACAGCGTAGTCATGTCTGTTCCGGCCATGTAGCAGGTGGTTGCTGGTGGAAGAGCACCACAAAGAGAAAATTAGATAATGGAGCCTCAAATCACAAGAGAACATGTTGTGTTTTTTTGAGACTGTCTGCTAAATAAAGCAATCTGTGTGCAGCTGAACATTTTCAGTCTCCTCTTTTTTTTTTTTTAATTAAAAAAAAATTTTTTTTTTATCTTCGTCCGAGGACATCCTTCCATTTTTTTTTTTTTTTTCAGACAGAGTGGCAGGGAGAGAGAGGAAGAGAGAGAGAGAGAAACATCACGTGAAAGGGGACCGGGAAAAAACTGCAACCGAGGTACCTGCCCCCAGCAGGAACCGAACCTGGGTCTCTCTGGAACAAGGACCGATGCTCCAACTGCCCAGCCAAACCAGCCAGGGCTCAGTTTTCTCTTACAAAAGGCTCCCAATAGAACAGAAGCAGGAGAAGCTGGTTCCAGGAACTATGACTTGGGTTGGCATTCTTAAGACTTCTCCTCCTCCCCCTCCCCCCATGCCTCTTCACCCCAGTGATCTGAGAATTAACCCGTTTTCAGAATTATGATTTGCCAACGTTCTATGTTTGGAAGAATTTCTCTTTGTTAATGACATACCATCCTTGAAGTGTGATAAAATACATAGAGAAGGCTTCAAGTTGATGTTTTTTGTTTGTTTTTGTAGTAGCCTAAAAATGTCCCTTTTTATCTTTTTAAACACTTTTCTTCAACTGCAGGGAGAATGGTAAGAAGGCCATCTTACATGTTATCTCCCCTTCTGTCTTTTGACAAGCTGTGACCTTGTGCAACACACCTCGGCTATTGGGGGCTCAACTATCCTTATCTTTAAAATACAGGAATCGCACTATATTTTCTCTGAGGTATCTTTCAGCTCAAAAGTTCTGTGATTCCATAATTCGGGCCCTGCACATAAATGCCACTTAAATGTCATTGGTTAGATCACCAAAAGGCTAATAATTGTATAATCAAGGATAGATCAAATACCAATGAAATACGGTTCCTTCAAGATTGAAAAAAAGTTCTCTTTATAGAAATGAAGTAAAACGTATTTTATTTTTTTTTTTATGAGGTCTAAACCTCCAGTTTGGTCTGAACTCTAATTAAATTAAATCTTGAGAAATTTAGACAAGAAATATAGAAGACCTCCCTCCCTCCCTCCCTCACTGACTCTAAAGGTTATAAGATAATAGAACATGGTTTTGGGAAAGAGTATAGACTTTTAAGAAAGGTGAATAACTATTGTCTTAGCTCAGGCTGCTATAACAAAATACCACAGTCTGGGTGGTTGCAACACCAGACATTTCTTTCTCACAGTTTAGGAGGACGGGAGTCCACAGTGAGAGTGTCAGTGTGGTCAGGCTTTGGGGAGGGCCCTCTTCCTGTCTTGATGGTGGCCACTTTCTTGCTGTTCCCTCACAACAAGAGGGAACAGAGAAATAGGAAAAGAAAGATCTTTGATCTCTCCTGACAAAGGCACTAATTCCATCATGAAAATGATGGGACCCCACTCTCATGACCTCATCTAAACGGAATGACCTTCCTAAGGGCTCCTCTTTCAAACATCATCACACTGGCATTTAGGGCTTCAACATATGAATGGGGGGGGGCGGGGCACGCACATTCTATGCATAGCTACTATCTTGCTGAGGAAGTTGTAGGTCTAAGATTATGGAATCAGCTTTGACAAATGAGGTTACGGAGGTCAGACTGGACTGTGTTGTACTAAAACAGTGGAAGCAATATCCCTTGAGAGATGAACCAAATCATGGTTGATGTGGAAGGCAAATGGTCCTCAGAGGAGAAGCATGCCAAGAGGTACTGAGGTAATGGATCAATAGGAGGCCATACACAGGAAGCCAAATCAGGGAGTCAGTGCTGGGGAGGATCAGAGGAAGTCCAGAAGCAAGACGTGAGAATATATTAAGGGGAATCAGTACTAGATAAAAGTTGATACACTACGAGGCCCCACCTTCCTGTCCTGGTAGTTTTGAGAAGCCAGGTAGAAGCAGACACGGGAAGACCAAGTGCCTTTAGTCTCTGGGCAGCTCAGTCTAGGGAGAGGAGACTGTCAAGGAATAGAGAGATCTTTTCTTCCTCGAGGGCTTTAGAAATTAGACCAAAGTTATGTAACGTTGTGGCATCAAGATGTGCCTGTGTGTCACAACACCTTTACTTTCTATCTTTCAGCGGACTTGGAAATAGACCCTCAGATCAGTCTATTTCTCTCTCCATCACTGCCCCTGCTTCCCCTTTCCCTCATCTTGGGTGAGTCAACCTTCCAGAACAGTGACAGCCGTCACCAAAATTGAAAACTCGGTGTGACAAAAGGGCTGTTTTCACAGTTCTCTTGCAACATAATATAAAAGTTCACCACATCAGGCACATCATCTTAATCACTGAGGTCAAAGGAACCTCTAGATGTGACAAGTAGCTGCCTCCTTAGTTAACTGCCTCCTTCTGATTGGCAAGCAGAGGACTGCAAATCACCAACGCATGGATGCTCACTTCCCTATTTCATTTCTTTAGATTTGTCTTCATGAGTTAAAAATAAGAACTTCAGCCTGAGTCTTTTGTATTTGAAGGATATTATGGAAAAGAAGCTAATGCTCATGCGTAAGATGTATATGAGTCTGTGCATAGCACCAGAGTCCCCAAGAGAACTGATGAATGCATTTCTTCAGTCCATGCCAGCCGAGCTCCTGCTCTGTGTGCCTGGCACTGTTCTCTAGGCCCTGAGGGGTCCAAGAGTGAGCAGGCAGACCAAGTTTGGCTATAATAGAGCCTATATTTCAGTGGACGAACAGATATAGAAATAGCAAAATAAATAGTGACAAGTACTATGCAAAAAAAACAAGTAGAGGGATGTGATAGAGAGTGACTGGTGGCTACTTTATTGGGGAGTTCAGAAAGGCCTCCCTGAGAAAATGACATCAGCACTGAGATTTGAATGATGAGAGGCAGCCGCATGTAGGCTTGGGGGTGAGCATCCCTAGCACGGGACTGAGTTGGCCCAAAGGTCCTGAGGCAGCAGTACAATTGGTGTGTCAGGCTGTAATGACAACACAGCTCAGAAGTAGCAGATGCCTGCTCAGAGAAAGATAGCAGCTAGACGTAAGGAATCTGAAATTTAGTCTAAGTGTATTGGGAAATCACTGGAAGGTTTTAAACAGGGAGAAGATTTTATAAATGTACTGTTCAAAAGGGTCAGTCTGGCAGATCGGTAGAAAACAGGCTGTTTTAAGGATGAGAATGTGAGAAAGGAGATCAGTCAGGCGGCTGCTACCATCACTACCGCGAAAGACTGTGGTGGCTTAGATCAGGGTGCTGGTGTGGGGAGGAGTGGATGCATGCAGGGTTTAATGTGGGGATAGAAATAGCAGAGCTAGTTATTTCCACGGGGGTAAAGTGTGAAAAAGAAAGAATGAGGGTGATTCTTAGAGTTTGGGGTGGGACAGTTAAATGGATGGTGATGTATACTGAGACAAGGAAGACTGAAAGAGAAGCAGAGTTGGGGGAGGAAATCGATGTTCCGATTGAAGAATACAGGCTTGGACGGTTAAAAAAATCAATGTTCATTTTGAAGTACACAGGTGATGGCAAAAAGAAGTCAAGTAAACACTTGGCTATGGAGCAGGACCGCCGGGGAAGCTCTGTGTTGGGGCGGTAGAGACAGTTATTACTCACTGTCCATTCATGTGCTTGTCTGTATTTTCAACCACTTTGCCTCTTTTGTTTGTTTGTTGAATCCTCACTGGACAATATGTTTTTTTATTGACTTTAGAGAGAGGAAGGGGTTGAGAGAGAGAATGAGAAAGTGAGAGAGAGAGAGACATTGATGTGGGAGAAGCACTGATCAGCTGCCTCCTGTATGTGTTCCAACAGGGGATCAAACCCACAACCTAGGCATATGCCCTGAATGGGAATTGAACCCACCACATTTAGGTGTAGGAGCGTGCTCCTAACCAACTGAGTCTCACTGGCTCGGGCTCCATCACTGCATTTTGGTGAGTGAAGAATGAATTGGAAATTCTTTACGATCTCTCCTTCTGTGGCCATAATGACCAGCAATGTTCCAGATGGCAGAACCCTTTTCCGATCAGGTCCTTGAGCTGGTTATGTGAAGCAGAGTCACCATTTCCTCTGCTAAACTGTGTTGGCCATTAGGATGAGAGAGAAATAAACCTTGTGTTAAGCCTTTGAGATAGAGGGTTCATAGGTTACTGTAGCACAATTTAGCCTATACTGACTACCGCAGCCAGAGAAATGGATTTAAGCATCTTCAGTAAAAGATACTACTTTAAATAATGAAAATGGATATAGTCATTTAAGGAGAAAGTGTAGATGGAGAGAAAAAGGGCTCCCAGCCTAGAACATTCTCAGATGCTTTAGGATACAGAGGTGGGGCAAAGAGGAAAGCCAGGACGGCGTAGTTCTTAGGATGCTTAGAAGAAGATGAGCTTTAAAAATAGGACCCCAGAGCTCCTGAGTACATGAGCATAAGGGATGCTTTGCAGCAGCCATAGACATTGCAATGACAGTGTGTGTTCCCTCGATTGCTGATTGTAAGAGGAAGCCTGTGTTGTGATTTCTTAGAATGACGTCACGGGTAGAGCAAAACACACTGTAAAAATGCTACACTGATAAACTATTTCCAGCTAGCAGGTCATACAACCAGAGGAATTTTTTCCTGACTCTGAATTTGGGCTCCAACCTGAGAAGCTTTTTCTGGCTCACTCTACGTGTGGTTAGATGGTCTTCCTTGCTATTTCCATTGTGTCCACAGGATGCCTCTAAGGCTTATTATATTGCAATTTAAGTGTCTGTTTCCTCAGAGAATCATCTCCTCCAGGATTCTCCCCAATGCTTACAATAGTATTTTCCACTAAGCAGATTTTTAGTGTTTGTTCAATGAATGAACAGTCTTGTCTGGCACCTGGCAAGACCAACTCCCAGGAACAAAGTGATAAGGGCGTTGGTTGTCACAAACATAAGGTGATAAGTGTTTCTGTTAATACCACATGATGAAATGAAGCCTAACCTCTTGGTTCAGATGCTTCACATACCTCCGCCATCAACAAGTGCTTACTGAATGCTTGCTGTGCCCCAAAAGTGTGCATTGAATGGGAAGAAAAGAAGCATCTCTCTTAGTTTCTACACTCGTGGAAGTAACAGTGCGGTCGAGAGGACTAGGCGAAGGCTATGAACCCATTTGAGAGCAATATGAGACGGTATGCAGTTAATTGAAATAGCACAGACAATGAGCATTCTAGGAGTTGGGTAAAGGAAAGAAATTGATAAATGTGAAATGAAATTAGATCAATACACATTCCTAGAGGTGGTGGGACTTTGAGGGGAGGTCAGGTCTGCAAGGCTGTGGAGGGAGACAGCGAGGTCCTGAATCAGAGCTTCATTGACTTTGAAAGGACAGGGAGAGGGATCCTGGGAAACAGAGGAAAGCATGTTACTGGACAGTGGCCAGAAACATGTTGAAAAGGTAGGGTGGGGCCTCATTAGAAAAGATTTCAAAGGTCAATAAACTAGTAATTTATGTCATGTATTCATTCATGAAACATTTATGGGGTGCCTACCATGTGCCAGGCATGCTTTTAAGTATGGGGTGTGTATGTGTGTGCTCACACGTTGTCCTGACCTCATGGGGCTTATGTTCTTGATGAGAGGAGAGATAATAACATTGAAACAACTACCTAATCAAAGTTCAGATTGAGACAAGTGCTCTGAAGCAAGCAAGCCAGGAGAAGGAGATAGAGAGATGGAACAGGCCATCTCCTCCAGGGGAGCATCAGGAAAGGCTTTTCTGAGGAGCCAATAATTATGACAGGAACAAGTGAGAAGGTAAAGAGAAGAGTAGTTTCCCGGGACGCCAAGTGGTGTGCCAGAGTATGTCAGGAGGACAGCGCATGACACAGAGAAAGGTGGGAAGTCAAGCAGCTGGCAGCAGGAAACATGGCATAACGTAGAATCTAAGAAGAATATGCTAGAAAGCTTTAGTTCCAAAAGATTCTCTTATATAGAGTTTCTTTCTAATATCATATTGGTGATTTTTTGTTTTCTAGGTAATGAGATACTACAGTTTAAATGAATAAGAAATAAAACCCTCTGACGTTTGTTCCACCCCACGGACCACACTCATGAGCAAGCTAATAGCACTGCCAGTTTCCAACATTTCTGTCCTCCTACCTGTAAGGGGACCTGCTGCCCATTAGATAGACTAATGTCCTTGGAAAACAGCAAAATAGAAGGTGTGGGCCCTCCTGCCCGTCTTGTCAAAGTCAGGCCTGTGAGTATTGCGTGGTAGCTTTGTGCCCAGTAGAAGGGGGTTAAGGTTGCCAAATCTTTCTATAATAACAAGCTTCAATCTACATAACACCTGGTCTTTACAAACCAAGTCATTATGAATACGATCCAAGTTGTCACTCCAGGGGTTTGATTATTTCCTAATTAGTCGGAGTAGTTTCTGATATGTATGGAATTTGCCTGCCTGTGTTCGCTTGTCAAGTGGGACTGCCTCTCCCGCCATCGCTGTGGCTCGGTGGCGTTAGAGCCAGTGGGGCAGAAGGGGCTGTGGCAACCCTCAATCCCGTGGTCAGTAAGTATTACAGAACGATGAGCAGCAAAACAAAAAACTCACTTTCTGAACCTGGAGGGGTATTCTAGGACAGGGCACAGACATTTAGGTCCCAGAGTTGGCCAAATGGTGAGCTCATCTTATCCACAATACACACATGTGGCAGGAGAACAGATCTAAGGTCCAGTAACTGAGATAAAGAATGTGGGATTTTGGATTCTGAGGTAAGTAACTGGTTGCAGATGTGGGAAGGGGTGGGAAGGCAGTAGCAGAAATGAAGAAGTAAACAGGGCTTTCCAAATAGTCATCCACCCATACGGTTCTCTCCCTTTCCATCAAGCCACAGTCAACTCTTGCCTGGATGACTGTTCCACTCTCTTTTCTTTGATTGTTTTCTCTGAACAGCTTGCAGATGATCTTTTAGAAGCTGAAATTAAAATGTTTCTATTGATGTATAATATATTAAAAATGCACCCATTTTATTTTTATTTTTTATTATTATTATTTTTAATCCTCACCCAAGGATATTTTTCCACTGAATTTTAGATTGAGTAGAAGGGAGGGAGGGAGAGAGAGAGAGAAACATTGATGTGAGAGAGACACATCGATTGGCTGCCTCCTGTAGGTCCCCAACTGGGGCGGTGATCAACCTGCAACCCAGATGTGTTTCCTTGACCAGGAATCAACCCTCCCCATTCGAGGGCCTACACTCTAACCGCTGAGCCAAACTGGCCAGAGAAAAACATGCACCCATTTTAAAAGGTAGAGTTTGAGTGATGCAAAATGTATACATTATTGTAACCACAACTAAAATTAAAACAAACATTACCAATACCCACCACCCCCCAGGCCAAATTAGGTCACATCACTCACAGGATTAAAACCACCCATTGGCTTACAAGGACCTGGGAGCTCTGACCCCAGCTGGCCCCTCCTCCCCTCCCTTCATGTCACTCTTCCCAGGCTCACTAGTCTCCAGATACTTTGAACTCTGATAGGTTCTTTGTGAGCCAAGCTCTTCAAGCCACAGGGACCTTGGTCATGTTATTCCTCTGTCCCCCTTCTTGGCTGATATCTACTTATGCGAGATGCAATGTTACCTTAGTGGTTAAAAATGTACACACTACAGACTATCATCTGTGTGAGTAAGTTGCTTAAAATCTCTCTGCCTCTGTTGCAAAATGGAGTTGATAGTAGTACCTGCCACCAGGGCTAGGGAGGAGGAGTAAAGGATATATGTAAAGGACTTAGCCTAATGCTTAACATCCAGAAACATTTTAATAAATGTTGCCTGTTATTGTCTTTGGGCTTCAGCCTAAACATCGCTCTCTCTGAGAAGTCTTGCCTGAACCCTATCCTACCTTCATAATATCCTCTATTATATTCCTTATTCTCCAAACCCTTTCCCTTCATTTTGTATGTTTATAATCGGTTGTGTATGTGTTTATTGTCTGATGCTCTTGTAAGACTGTAAACTCCAGGAGGGCAAGGACTCAGCCCACCGTGTCCCTGAATAATCAACATGTTGTATACTGTCAGGAACATAGCAGACACCAAGAAACATCTTGCTGAACGAATGACTAAAGGTGTGGTTCAGGAATGAGTGTGTGAAAGCTGAGTGTCTGCTGGGAAAGCCTTGGCCCCGCAGAGAGCCTGATTTGGGCCAGAAGCCAGGGGAGTTCCTCTCCACTATTTTTCAATACATTATCTTTACATTATATGTTGACACATCAAAATCAAATTACTGGACCAAGCTCAAAACTTACATTTGTATGCCAGTATTAAAAGGTTTTCTTCCTTTCTTTCTTTCTTTCTTTCTTTCTTTCTTTCTTTCTTTCTTTCTTTCTTTCTTTCTTTCTTTCTTTCTTTCTTTCTTTCTTTCTTTCTTTCTTGAAAGAAATGTTTGCATTCTCATCCAACCTGGAACTGGCCTGAATGAATCGTGTAGATGAGATAGCCATGGTTTCTTCCCCTCCTCTTTTGGGCCAGAGTAGACCTGGGTAGTGACTTTCTGGGAGGTAGGCCCAAGATGTTGGCTCAGGCTTCATTTCTCAATTCTGTTTTTCGGGCTTCTTTATTGACATGTCTTCTTGATCTCTTAATGGTAAAGTTTGTCTATTTTATTTACACAGCATTTTCCCATCCAAGCCTGTTAGACTGTATAGAGAACACTGTATTCAGAAAGAGCAAGGACAAATCCACACAACAAAGATGGAAATTTAAACCCCAGTGATATTTGGATGGTATAAGGTTACATTCCTCTGTGGCTCCCCCTTGGTTCTCACTAGGTACTGGGTCCCAAGAGACCTTCTCCTCCCACCCCTTCTCCTCTTCCATTGTTCTCTTGGACACGGTTGGAGCCTTTGACATCTGTGTGTAGAGGGTTATGGAAGTTTATAACCTCCAGCTTATTCCAGCTTATTTTCCACGTTGGAACTTTGATCTATTCCCTACACATTGTAATGTCACCTAGGTTTTTTAGGATTGCCTTCTTCCAAATCCTTTCTTTGATATAAAAATACCCCTACCCACCCTCAGTCAGTCATCACCGACAAGGTCTCTTTCCCTGCCTGGGTTATCCTTTAAATGTTACATTTGAGGGCAGTGCTCTTATTAAGGACCAAAGCTAACTATCCTGGCAAGAAATGCATATTATCAGTACAATATGTATTTAAAACATAAGTGAGGAGTGTGAGCTAGAACTTTCTGCCCTTCTTTCTACCAGATTTGTATGCAGTTGAACAACTTCAGAAAGAGTTCGGGCACCTTCCACTATTTGACTATACTGAAATACCTGTGGTCAGCATAGTGCCTTAATGAAAAGAGACTATTCTGTAGATTAAAGGAGTCAGTAAGCTAACAAAAGGTAGCAATGTTTAAAGTTCATGATTCTTTGTATTTTAGAAATAATTTAGCTTTTATTCTTATACATTACTTACTTTTGACTTTAAGAAGTCCAATGTCCAGGGCGTAATTACCCTATCTATTTTCCTAGATTCAAAAAACAAGAGACCAAATACAAACAGTGTGACCGAGGAGGTAAGTTAGTCCAAGTATTCTTTTTTTTTTAATCCTCACCCGAGGACATCTTTTCCCTATTTTGTTCAGATAGAGTGGGAGGGAGAGAGAGAGAGAAACATTGACGTGAAAGGGACACATCGAGTGGTTGTCACCCGCACAACCCAACCAGGGACGGGGACAAACTGCGACCGAAGGAACCAAACCCGGGCCTCTCTGGACCGCAGGCCAACGCTCTAACCGCTGAACTAAACCGGCCAGGGCAGTCCAAGTATTCTTATGAGCACTATACTTAATCACTGACACAGAGCAAGGGGCTAATGAGAATGGGCTGCCATTAAATTAGCATGTAGGTTGAGCTCAAATTGCCCATCAAAAGAAAACATGTCACTGCCTCTGAAGAGGGAGGAGGATGAATATATGTTCATAAATGACATACTCAGAAGTCCTTCTAGATGACCTCTTTCCAGAAGGACTGCATACACAATATGGTTGTTTGTGCAGAGGATGTAGTCTGAAAATGCTGCGTCGATTCTGGGAAGACTAAAATCTGGGAATCCTGAATGTAACATTTTAGGTAAATATAATTTTTTATTTTTTGGCTGGTGTTCCTGAAGTTACTTAAATGAGACTCACTGGCTATTGATCCATATCTATTGAGATCACAATAAAACATAATGGACTAGTTTTCCTTTTCCCAGGCTCAGAGGATTGGCATTTTATTTCTTGAGAGTATTAAGTCATGGTTTTGGATTTGGGAAAATAGTCTAGGATCTGGATGGCAGCTGATATATTTTTAAGACTGATATCAGAAAGAAAAGCATAACCCAGAGTGGGATGGCAGTAGCTCACTGGGAGAATAGCCATTGCTGCTTTAAATATTAACTAAGGTGCGTTCCCTTTCTCACTTTCTGAATCCAGTCCCACAGCAAGGTGGACCAGGATCCCTCACCATCCTATTCATTTTCCCTTCTTCAATGGCACTTAGCTTCTTTTGATTTTTTTTTGTGTGTGACAATCCTAGCTGCTCTGTTTATCTCTAAATTAATTTGCTCTGTGACATCAAGTTTTAATTTTCTTGTGATTATTTCGCTTCTTTTTAAGCACCCATGGTGTGCCAAGCATGGGATAAAATAGAAAAGATGCAATTGCTGCTGTCCCTGGGCTCACACATTAAAAGCAATATGACAGGCAAAATATCCTGCAATTGGCAATGGGTAGTCCTTATGCTTTTCCCCCCTTTCACTCTGTTAAAGAAACTTCCTCTCTCTGAACAAGCCTAAGAAACTCCCTAGATCAAAGGTATCAAAAACCAGGAGGGTTTAGAATAAGAGTCAGAGATTAAGCAAAGGAGTCTCAGAGCTGGGACTCTGCCCCCAGCCCGCCCACCTGCTCTCTGCCCTCCTGCCCTCCTGCCCTCCTGCCTCACCTGGGCAGACTCCCTCTCCACCTCCTCAGCTGCCACCTGCACCCCCACCACAGGGAACCAAAGGCTCTCTTCCCCACTCCTCACGCCCATCGCCACTTCCCCTGCCCCCCAAAGAGGGCAAACCCTGTGAAAAGCTTTTCTCAGGTTCTGGTCTGGGGGACTAGCAGTCTTGAGTAGCCCCTGAGCAAGGGGATGTCCAAGCAGGTGAGGACCCAGCTCCTGGTGTTCCCCTGACTCACCTCCAACTTTCCCCCTTCTCTCTTTTCCACATATTTAGGATCTTTGTTTTTCCGTGTAACACCGAAGCCCTCTCGTGCCTGGGACTGCAGAGGAACACGGGGCATGGACCGAGCGGCAGGCTCTGTGTGTGTGCACTTCATGGCGTGTGTCTCAGTGCCTGACGCCTGCCTGAGTGGGAGTGGAGGGGTTATAAACAGGGAGCAAAGCATCCCCCGCTGGCTCTTCCTCCTACCCTCTCCCCATCACTTTATGGTTCCCTGAGGTGCAAAGTGCTCGCCCCTGTCCCCTGCTATCAGTGGCTTGGGTACCCCAGGCTCAGGTCAGCTGGGGAGTTCCCCTCAACTGGTCCGCACCTGCACCCCACCCCGAAGCTTCAAAGTTGCAGAAAACAGCCTCGGGAGGCGGAGGAGCCAAGGTTGAGGCCAGCAAGCCTGCGGTTGTCCCCGTGGGGAGAGGGTGCGCTGGCTCTTAGATGGGGCGGAGGAGGCAGAGGGGCAGAGGGCGAGGGGCGGGGAGGTGGGGGGCAGCTGCGGGGGGAGGCTAGAAGCAAGGTGGCACCCCACTGCCGAGCAGCGGCTCTGGGGACGCACCAGGCAGCCAATGGCTGCGCAGAGTTGTACAGCAGATGGCGTCCGACTGCGCTGTTCCTTCCTCGTCCTCCTCCTCCTCTTGCTTCAGTGCTGAGGAGCCAGAGTCACCACCGGGTTGCCAGACGCTGGAATGGGTGGTCTCCCGACACACACCACCATCTTTCTTGCGCCTGGGAAGCTCGGGACGAGGTGGCTCCCAGAGGCTGCGGCAGCTCTGGCCAGGCTGGTGAGTGCGGGTGCGCGGGGGATGCCCGGCTTGCGGCCAGCAGGGGATCGGGGCAGGAGCGGGGTGGAGGGCTCACCAGGGGCACAGACTTTGCTCTTTCCTCCCTGGACAGCCTGCCTCACCCCTTCTCCCAGCCAGACGCAGGAACTTGCTGGCGGAGCTTCTCAGCGCTTCTGGCAGCCAGAGGCAGGGGGCTGTGGAAGGACAGGCTGCCAGGGCGCTGCGCCGAGACCCTGGGGCTGGGCGAGCACCCCACATGGAGACTTGGGCACAGAAATCAGGCAAGGGGACTGAGTCATGGAACTGGGGCTGCGGAGCGCTGTTCCCTCCACTCCAGCTTGCTTTGGCGGGTACTGAAGAAGGAAGTCTGGGTCCCCCATCCTGAAGGGGAACCTGGGAGCCAGGATGGGAGGGCAGGGAGTTCTGCGGGCTGTGGCTTTGCAAACAGGTTGACCCAGGGTTCCCTTTCCGTGTGCGGGCTGCGTACCTGCGGGGTGCTCGGTGGCTCTGGAGGATGGCCGAGCTAGCCAAGAAGTTTTGCAGCTTCCCCTGATTTCTCAGTGGAACGTCAGGAGGCTGCAGCAACAGTTTAAGGTTCCACTGTCCCCGCGGGGGCGAGGGGCCAGCCGGGGAGAATGGGATTCGGGTTTGGCGTGACATTAGGCAGCCCATCAAGAGAAAATTGGGAACAGAGCAGGAGAGTGAGGGGCAAGGAAGAGAACACGTGTAATTTTTAAAGCATTACCCATAGGCTCCTGTCACCTTTCCTTTCTGACATCCCGGGTGTAGGGTAGTATTCAAGTTATTTGAATAAGCAGGTGAAACCTCTACTTTTGGAAGTCCTCACAGTTTGAGTCTAGAAGTTGGAAAGCTTGAGTGTGTGTTTGGGGATGGAGGGCATTAAGCTCTTTCAATCTCTTTTTGAAACAAGCAGGGGTCTTTATTTCCGGGGGAAGGGCCAGTGACCTAATGCTATTTTTTTTTTTTTTAATCATTCAGAGCCTCCCTTAAGAGATATTACAATTTAGTTCCATTCCTCCATTCTGTATGGTCAAGGTGGAGTGGTACCTGGCATGTTCTCTGGTAGACTCCTTGGTTTTGTGGTGCCAGGGTGGTCTGCTAGTGACCTGCAGTTTTCCGTCTTTATGTGCATTTGTGCTCTTGTAAGGGACGAACAAGCCAGAGGAGCCTTCTTGGTGTTTTCCAGGAGTGAACCTGCGGGTGCTCTATTATCCTGGAAATGGTAACCCATGCAGGCTGGGTGCAGCTCAACCAGGTGCGTGTGTGTGGGGGGGCGGTGTGTGTTTGTGTGTGTCTGTGTGTGCACACGTGCATCTGGAGTGTCCTTTTGACAGGCAATTTTTGGATGTCAAAGTGATACATTTATCTCTCAGGCCGTCTGGATAGTATGGGCTTGTTGGGTAGCTGGGTGGCGGTGATCTCCAGGGAGGCCTTCCTGTGCTATAGATATACTATAGCTTTTTTCTTAAGGTGAAAGCCACTTAGGATGTTACCAAACAAATCAAGAAGTGCTGTCCAATGGTGAGTAAAATGCTCATGTAGTTGTGCGTTGAAAACTGTATAAAGTTTTCTGTTTCCTGCGGGTAGATAAGCCAACTGAGCAGGTTCCTGGGAATTGGCTTCCTATTTCTACCATTCCTGAGCACTGTGTTTGTTTGTTTGTTTTTCACCTACCAGCTGGGAGTTGAGGACTGAAAACTCTTCTTCACGCATATTTAAGAATCATAAAGATAATTTTTCTGTCCCTGTTACAACATACACAGATACAATTTTTGACTTAAAAAATGTGGGAAAGGCTCGCACATCAGCACAAACAGTTCCAGCAGCGCTAACACCTGCCAAGTATTTGGGGTTCTGAAGCCTGGAGATTATCTGTGATAAGTGCTTGGAGATGTGTGGTCCAGGGAAAACTGCCTGCTGCTGGTGGACTTTGGTAGCCCATTTTGAGGGTTCATACCACGTGGGATTACTTTATATCTACCTTAATATTTAAATTGATACTTGAAAAATGATCTTCACAATGTTTCTTAATCCTCTATCATCTCACACCCCATTGTGTTTAATCAAAGTGTTTGATTGTTAAAGAATTGAAGGTCTAAGAAGCAGAAAGACTCTTAGAGAGGTAGACAGTAATTACTGATCATAAAAACAATAATGCAGACTCTACAGTTTGAGGACTGATATTAATTAACTGGCAAATAAAGGTACCTTTTTGTTCTCTGCTGAGTGTGCTTTTTGAGAGAAAGAAGGTAAAGAATAAAAAGGTAGTACAACTAAAATGTACTTTATTAGGAAGGCTACTAGGACCTTGTCTACTTGCTGCAGATCCTGTTTCTGAGGGAATAATACTTGTTTTGACATTTGAAAAAAAAAAGTTTGTCTTTAAAGAACAGATTTAAAAAGCAGAATAAAAAATTAGGAGCTAAGTTAGTCGAACAGGACTGTCCAAACAACAACGACAAAACACTCCAAAGCATGTCAATTCATTTTAATTATACTCCACAGACTGAAGCTGGAGTCATATGATTTCTTCAAAGAAAATAAAATCCTGCCAAACCTGCAATTTTGCTGTTCTGCACACCTTCATAAAGATTAGGCATTAAGGCAATAACATCATTTCAAAGGTTTGAATAGAATGAAGAATAGTTGACTGGTCTTATTGAATTAAGAGTCAAGATGACAAATGATACAATATATTAAGTACACAATCAAGACAAACAGATTAAAAGATTCTAAGTAGTGATAACTATACTACTTGGTGGAGAAAAGAACAGCACCATTAACAACACAGCTTCAGAGACACTCTGCAGAAGAGTGTGAAGGATGGGGCTTTAACTGGAGGGTATTTCAGTTAGAAACTTTTTACATAAGCTACTTAGATATGCTTTTGCATTTTTGGAGTAAGGATCACTCATAGGTGCTTTGTGTTTTTGAAAGAAGACTTTCTTCACTGTGTAACTGTAAAAGAAGCAGGTGCATCCACTTCAACAGCAGGCAGCTTTCTAAATATAACACAGGCCCTTAACTTAGAGCTGTTAACAGGATTACTATCTAAGTGATAATTAACATGTTAAACCTGTGAAAGTAGATGGATTTTTTAAACTCCACTCTCAATTTTGAAACTCTAGAAGTTGTGAGTTCGAGTGGGATCAGTGTAGCAGCAGATGGGAAGCCTGTGGTCCCCTTGCTTCAAGATGTAAAACATTTTCTTCACCCTTTAAAACTTCTCCATTAGTTGGGATTATTTTGTGGGTGTATTGCTAGCATTTTCATGGGTGGTTTTCATAGCTAATGGTAGCTACTGATGAAAGCAAACAAAGAAGATTAGGTGCAGTTCCCTGCCAGCTCGTGTGTAGCTCTTGACGAAAGAGGAAATAGGGGTCACAATCACTGAATTCCTAGGATTAGGCTTTCATTCTGAGCCATGTTGCCTGGAGTGGGCCAGTTATACAAAATATAAAGACTTCGTTATTTTTTCAGTTGTAATCCACCTTTGCTTTGTTACAAGCATTCTATAGCCAGCAGATCAAGCACCTCATTTGAAGAGGAAACTAGAATATTAGTGAAATCCAGTTATTCCATGCTTGGCTTTTGGTTGACTCTTAGAATCAACCCTGGAGATGCTGTGGAAGAGAGTTCTGGGGCTGCTGGGAGCTCAGAGTTATTGCTGGTGTGGAGAGTTCAATGCAAGCTTGGTTTGTAAGCTGAGCAGTTAAATTGTCGAGTGTATGTAATAACTAATAACTACTCTACATTTGAAGAGTTTGTGTATATGCTTTTGTCCATGCTATTTACAATAGCTAAGATCTGGAAATGGCTCAAGTGTCCATCAGTAGAGGAGTGGATAACAAATCTGTGGTACATGTACACAGTGGAGTACTATGCAGCTGTAAGAGAGAAAGATCTCTTACCTTTTGAGGTGAGATGGAGGGACCTGGAGAGTATTATGCTCAGTGAAATAAGCCAAGCAGAGAAAGACAAATATCACATGATCTCACCTATGGAATATAATGAACAAAAATAAGCTGATGATCAAAATAGATCCAGAGACATGGAACTAGGGAACAGACTAACAAACCTCAGCTAGCAGGGGGATGGTGTTGGGAAGAGATAAACCAAAGAACTTATATGCATATAGGCATAACCAATGGACACAGGCAGGAAGGGGTGGGAGTGGGGAGGAGGGGGTCAATAGGGGAAAAAAGGAGGGGCATCTGTAATAGTTTCAACAATAAAAACAAATAAATAAATAAATAAAACATATTACATTTAAAAGCATCACTATTCATACCAGCTTTTGGTCATTTGGTATTTTTGTAATTAATAAATTCTAAAAAAGTACAACTCTCTGCTGTGATGTGGAAAGCTGTAGAATTTTTTGAAGTTAAAATAAAAGAGGTCCTCAGATCAGAAAAGGATGGACGTTGACCTAGATGCGAGGATCTGTAAAAACGTGGAACTGTTCCTCCGTGGAACAAAGGGCTATCATTGTGGAACTTAGGTATTTTGCAGCCAGGGACATGATACTTGCTTTTGATTTTGCCTCTCTAGGCATATTTTAATTACGAGCCTCTTGTAATTAAATATGCTGCAGCTAAAAACAGAATCCTGAGTAACTAATGCACAAACGATCCTTCAGTGCCTGGGCTGGAGGAGCTCCTTGCTGCGTCCCACCGCCTGCGTGGGGGTTTGGCCGCAGATCCGCGCCCCTCTGTGATGATAGGGAACAGCTCATTACTTCTGGAAGAATACAGTGTTGAGAAAAGCACTCAGCTTCATGGCAGTTAGGCACCATAGCCGTGGTCTGGTCTTAGATTGTAGTTTTGCAATAACGCATAATTTAATTTTGGGTTTATCAGGTGGTTATTTTTAAAAGCATGCCAGGCAGTACACATAAATGAAAGATTTTAATTATAACAAGACCAAGGCTCGGGCTAATCTCTCCTTGCAGAGTTTGCCTCTGGGCTCTCTGTTGATTTCTGCCTTTTGTGCTTATATTACGCATATTCAGGGTGAGTTGGCCAGTGTGCCCTGGGACAGTCTTACTGGTGATCAAAATATTGAAATACGTCTGTACCAGTAGATAAACAGTGGGTGCTGCTATAAGCTTCCTGAAGGCCTGCTGCAGCCTCCGCCCTACTGGCCACTCCCCTGTTACAGCCACTTGGTATGGCTGAGGGGCTGGGACCTGCTCCAGGGCTGTGGTGGGAGCCTGTTCTGACTGCTTGGTGCTTGAGCCCTGCCACTTGGTAAATATTCTTTATATTATCCCTTGATATTTTCACCCATAACATGAATCAGTGCAACCACTGGCATTATCAAGTAGTTGAACCTGAAATCTGCTTAACCTTACATTTTAAGTTTTTGTGTCTAACATTTTATATCTGCTAAAAACAGTTAAATATTATTTGCATATACTTATATTACTAAAGAGCCCACCGTTACCTAGATATCTTTTAGTTATCAATTCATTTCAAACCACTCTCCCTTCAATTTCATTTTTTTTCCCTGAAACATAAACTAACCATACTGAATCCTAATGAGAAGGGGCAGAGCCAAACTTCTTATCCAGGTCATCGGTCAGGACTGTATACCTCTTTCCACCCCACAGCTGTCTCAGACCACCTAATTATACTGTCTGCATAGAGGAGGAGTTAAATAGGCTTTTTTCTTTCTCTTCTGGTGGGGGGGGGCAATTATTTTTTCCATTTCTAGCCTTCAGAATTAACTCAGTTTGTTTGTATAGACTTTTATTCATTTTTGTGATTAAGTATTGTTAATGGGGCTTCGTTCATCTGAATCGACCCATTCTATGAACTGGAATGTCTTCCAGCCAGTCTCAGACGAGAAAGGGATGTTGACTACTTGGCAGGCCCTTTAATGAAAATTCTTTGGTTGTTTCTTCTGGATCTCTAATAGCTAAAACGCAAGCACTGCTGGATGGGTCCTGAAAACTACAACTTACGTTTTGCTTCTTTCTTAAACAGTGTTTCAGATCTTACATAAAATTGACTCATGCCAGCCAATTAACTTCCCATCACCCACCTTCTTCTTCGATAAAGTCATTCTCCTTTAAGTCACTCATAAAACCTGCACCTATTTATATTTATTTATTTTTCTATATTGATTTTAGAGAGAGAGGGACTGAGAAGAAGAGAGAGATCAAAACATCAATGAGAGAGAACACTGATTGGCCTCCTCCTGCATGCCTCCCACTGGGGATCGGGCCCACAACCTGGGCATGTGTCCTGACTGGGAATCAAACTGACGACCTCTTGGTGCATGGGTCAATGCTCAACCACTAAACCATACTGGTCGGATCACACCTATTTTTAAAAAGTATGTTTTTATTGATTTTTAGAGGGAGAGGAAGGAAAAGGGAGAGAGAGAGAGGGAGATAGAGATAGATAGAGAGAGAGAGAGAGAGAGAGAGAGAGAGAGAGAGAGAGAGATATCAATCAGTTGCTTCCTGACAGGAGATTGAACCTGCAACCTGGGTGTGTGCCCTGATGGGAAATCCAACTGGCGACCTTTTGGTGCACAGGATAATACTCAACCAAACGAGCCACACCAGCCAGGGCAACCCACACTGGCCAGAGTGACCCATGTGTATTTTCAAAGGCCCTCATTGCTGCTTTGGGCCCTGGGCCTCCAGTTATTCACATTTTATCTGTTAGTCAACACCCAGTTTTAGTTATACTTCCACTGAGCTCTCTCTGATTGTGCCAATTCACAAGGTCTTCTCTCCGTCTGAAGAACTCAGGTGGTAAATTCTAATTTTAATGTTTGATTGAATCTATTTTCCTATTAGCATCTACTTGTGGAGTTCTGATAGTAAAGGATTTGAATGAGAAAGGGCATCGCTCTCTACTGAGAATTCTGGAAAATGTTTGGGAGGAAAATGTGATGCAGAGTAGGGGCCTGGGTGATAACAGCCCTTGGAGGATCTCTAAGACAAGACTTCCCAACAAGAGTGGCTGGGTAGGCAACAAGAGTGGCTGTCATTTATTGATTATCTATGTCATGCTGCATGGCAGGCTAGTTACATTAGAATCAGTATGTCTAATCCTCATAATAAAGTTGCAAAGCGGGTTCTATTATTTAGTCCCATTTTTCATACAATGAAACAGAGGGTGAGGGACCTTTGGCACCTGGCGTAAGGCCAGTGCAGCTGGTTAACCACAGAGCCAAGATCTGCATTCCAGTCTGTTGGCTGCCAGGCCCGTTTTGCTTCTGATACACCAGACTGCCCTAGGGACTGAAGTTTGGGTCACTGAGTTTAGTCTTACCCTCTGCTGCAATTTCTCCCAAATGCAAGAGCGAGGCATGCACATGTACGTACACACACACACACACACACACACACACACACACATGCTCTCTCTCTTTCTCTCCCCCTCAGTGCCAGATCCTCACCCAAAGGAGAAGATTGACTGGCAGAGTATTGCTGAATCACTTCTTCCTGGACGTAGAAGTATCACTTGAAAATATGGGTAAAGGCTGCATTTTTGTTTTGGCACAAGCCTTATGCATGAAGATTATAATATCTTAGATTTGTAAAGAGCTTGAGGCATTTGTATGTAAAAGTGTTGGCTTCCTGAGGAATCACTGGAATTCAGAAAATCCAGACATACCTAGGAAAGCCACCTCTATTCCTTCCCACTAACAGCTTAGCAGTAAGACAGAATGGTTCTGCTGAACACGCACAGCATTAGCTTTTGAAATTAGCACAGAGAGCAGGAAAGGGGCAAAGCAGACTTCGGACGTGAGTGTGAGTGGACTGGCAGTGGCCTTGGTCACTCCAGGGATGGGGCTGAGCGATCTGGCCAGGTGAGTCCCCTCCTCTAGTCTGTCCTCTTTGTTCCATGCGCTTCTCCACAGGGAAATGTCCTTGGTGGACGGGGACAGCTTTGCTAAGAGGAGAAGGATGATTCTTTGGTGAAGCATGTATGAGAGACCGTGTTTCTGAAGGTCTGTTTTGCTGGGTCAGCATGAGGTGCCCTGATGTGAACTTCCATAGAAATATATAACATCCCCATTTCTTTTTTTCTTTAAATAGTTTTTATTGATTTTTTTAGAGAGAGAAAGGGAGAGAGAGATAGCAACATCGACGTGAGAGAGGTACATCGATCGGCTGCCTCCTGCGCACCTCCTTCTGGGGATCGAGCTCGAAACCTGGGCATATGCCCTGACCGGGAATCGAACCAGGACCCACCAGTTTATGCAAAGATGTCAATCCCCTGAGCCACGCCCGCCAGGTTAACATCCCATTTCTGACACCAATGTCTCATAACAATTTCTGTAGAAATGTGCTGTTGGAGTACAAACAGTTTCTATCCTTGCCTGTGGTACGATAATATATAAAGAAGTTGAGACGATTGGAAATTGTAAAGACATTAAGTTGACTTGTCCCAGGAATGAACTTCTTCGCATTCAGAGCTATCTACGAATGTGATAGGCTGTCTCACGGAAATGTGCATTCCCATCGTTGGGGGTATTTATACAGATGAGGAACAAGTACATGTGAGGGTATTCTACAGAGAGCACATGTGCATGGGATGTTAAGAACAGATTCATTGAACTTATACTATGTGCCAGACGCTGTGCTACATATGAAATCCTCTCAAAAAGCTTGGTGTTGATTGTGTTGTTATTCTTCCCATTCTGCAGATGCAGAAATAGTCAGTGAATTGCTCCGGGTCAGGATCTGATCTCGGGCAATCTGATTCTAGGGGAGTGAGTCACACATACACTTCATATATCATATCTTAAATTTTCTGGTGGCAATATTGTAAAAAGGAAAAAAAAAAGGAAGTTAACTATAATAATATATTTTACTAGCCTCTTATAGCTAGGATATTATAATTTTGACACATATTGATTATGAAACAGTTATTAATGAGATGTTTTAGATTTTTTTGTACTAAGTCCTTGAAATCCAGTCTGCATGTTACACTTGCAAGCACTTCTCAAGTCAGACTAGCCTTTTCTCAATAGCCAGCTACACGTGACCGTGGCCGCCACAGGAGACAGGCCAAGAACTCGCACCATGGACAGTTCCATTCTACTGGCTGTCTATCGCCTGCCAGTTTCCTTCCAAGGCCTAGAGCATCAGTCTTTGCACATGTGATCCCATTCATCTATTTATTAACTTCACCCTTATATATCAGCACAAATAATCTCTTAAATAAAAGACTTAAAACACTTTTATGTCTTCTCTCAGGAACACATTCACAAGATAAAAAGATTTGTCCGTATCGTATATGAAAAAATAAGTGCCTTTTGTTGGTGAAGACAGGACGTATCAGGATTGTTTACACTTCACAACTATGGGTGCACCTTGTGGAATCACTGTGCCCTTCTTGTTTATAGGCTGAATAGTGCCATTTTTGTCATCTTTGTTTGGTTTTGGTTTGCTGGTGTACGTGTGAAGCTTGGTGCATGTGAAAGGGGCGTAGCCTAGGGCCTACTCATCTCTGGTAACAATGAAGGGGAAAAATAACCTTTAACTACGGTCGAACATAACCAGTTTTTCTCACTTACATGTGGTGGGTACTTTTCCGTCTTTTTCTATATCTTTACTGTGATTACTGCAATCAGAAATGACACATGGCTCACCAAAATGATGTTTCTGATCAAATTGTGGTAATTTTTTTGGTAGGTTTGATTCATTTCCTGGCAGGCAGAATTCTTCTCAGTTATCCGAAGGGCTTTTCTCAAGTCGGATTTCTGGCAGTAACTGACCCTCTGGGCTGTGGAATGCTTCCATTGAAAAAGCGGAGTGTGACCTGCCTTTGATTGTGTGTTACATATAAAAAGTCCTGTGTTTCCTTTGTAAGGGCAAACTCTATTCAGCTGTACATGGTAGTATGAAACATTTTAATAATTCCAAGTCTCTGTCTGGAGGTGAGGGACATATTACACGATAGCTTAAATCTGACTTGTTGCTCATTTAAAAGAAAGTATTAAGAAGAAGGAAGGCTTCAACTGGAAACAAAGAAAAATGTTAAACTTCATAGGGAGGAAATTCCTTCACAGACTCTAAGGATGTGTTATCTAATATTATGTTCATAAATATTAGATATTTCATTTGGATTATAGAGTCAGTGGAATTAAAATATGATGCTTGTGGATATATTATATCCCCAGTGCAGCTCATCTTTCAGGTGTTTTTTGTTTTTTTTTTTTAAACAACTAAGCAGTTTTCACGCAATGAGACAAACCAATAGAAATTGCAAGATGCATTTGTGTGTAAGCTATATGAATACAGTCAAAAAGTACTTATTGAGCACCTACTGCATCCATGGTGCAGAGGGGATGACAGCAGCTATGTGACACCAGCCCTATTTCCCAGGAATTTGCAATCTGACTGGGAAAACGCGACATGCACCTCCTCTGCCTTGGCAAAGCCAAAGCACCTTGTTCAGACATATATGAGATTTTACTAAATAAAAGCAGAGACTGCGTCTTATTTATATTTGGACCTTCAGCACCTTGCAGAGAATGGGTATATACAATAGGTATGTGTTAAATTGAATGAAAAGGGTACATTGATTTAATTTATATGTGTGAATTAAAATATAGCTTTAACTCTGTATTTATAATGGGACCACCTGTATAAAAATCTCATTCTAAATAATGAAGATGAATGAAGTCTCTTCCCAGTCCCTTTGCTAATCCCTGGCTGGATCTGCTCTGCTGAGTGCAGTTGGTAACTTCTAACAGCTTAGCTGCAGTTGAAAAAGATGGTTTTTAACCTGAAGCAAGTGTGGGCCTCTCTTTTCAGCATGCCAGGGTCATATCAGGATTTAACTTCAGTCGCAAATTCCTTCAGAGGACCAAAAAAATCTGTTTTGAGGATGAAGAGTCTTGACATTCAATAATGCTAATACGTAATCCTTATAAGTGTGCATATGAGAGGTAGGGAGTAGGGTGGGATAAGAAACATATTTACAGCCCTGACTGGTGTGGCTGAGCAGTTAGCCTGTCAGCCCATGTGCCAAAGGTCTCAGGTTTGATTCCCTATCAAGGGCATGTACCTGGGTTGCAGGTTCAATCCTCACCCCAGCTGGGGTCGTGAGGGAGGCAACCAATTGATGTCTCTCTCTCACTCTCCCCCTCCCTTCTTTCCACTATCTCTAAAAACCAGTGGAAAAGTATCCTTGTTAAGGATTAACAACAACAACAAAGAAATATATTTACATATGTCTGCATTTGGGGTTCCAATGACTATTGAAGAATATAGAGCTAACCTGTATCGGGACGAACACTTTGTATTTGTGAGCAATATAAATCAGCTAATGATTTGGCAAGGTTATATATAACCTACAGAGGTGGAGCACCCTTTGATTAGCTTATCAAGCTACAGGAGGTGCTTCGTTGCTACTTTGGCTATTTGACCAGCTACAGAGGCGTTGATGTAAATAGCAAGGGCATCAGGGAGACATTTCTTTAACATTTTACAGGCAAGGACTTCAGTACACTTGCATAGATTAAAATAATTCTTCTCACCCTGCTATGTTCCTCAAGGAAAATTTAGCCAGTGGTTACGTACTGTTTTCTATGGTATGCAATGCACTGCGCTTGGCCCAGTGAGGTGGACAGCCATTCCCAAGAACTGGCCATGCCCTTGAGGACTTTCATGGAATTCATGTGAAAGTAGGAAACAAAAGAATGCTTCAAAGATAAGATTGCACCTGTGGAGTTTTCTGGATTAGTAGATTCAGCATGGGGAGGAAGAAATTGGGCTGCCTGTCGACCTGTTTGCTTTTCTTACCGCTTTCCCAACATCATTTATGATTCTGTGTTACACACGCTAGTCTTAAAACTGGTCGTTTGTGTTCTCTTTAACATAAAATCTGTGTCATATAGTGTTTGGAAGTCCATTGCTTGTGAATCCTCTCCAAGATGAATTCAAAAAAACAACAATAAACCCTCCTGCAGCCTGGCAGCGTGGGCAGATTAGCTTATCCCTGGATTACTGGTCTGCAGAGAACTTTATCCCATTCTCAAATTCTGTGTTTTGAAAACTTGTGATGCTCACAGACTAAATAAAGTAAGACCCAAATCCTTGTAATCTAAGGTAAACAGTTTTGTCTTGGCATGTGTCAGTGTGTGGCGGGGAAATGTACACAGGGGCAGAATTACCCATTGATCTGGCAACAGGGTTGGTTGGCAAGCATAGATGTTTGGTAAATGCCTACAAGATAAAAGCATCTGAAATAGCAAAGTAGTCAATCAGTCCCAAGAACTAAAAGCTAAGAGATGCTTAAAATAGTATGAAATCATTCTTGCTGTGAAGGCTTAAGATAGAATGATGGAAATTTGGTAAGGTGCATGTGTACAAATATCGTGCATATTTGAATGATAGGAAAGTGATAGCAAATGCAAGATGAGAAATGTCAGGAAAAGAGGAACAAAGGAAGGAAATTATTCAACTGAAAGGTGAAAAGCATTCTCAGCTGTTGAGACTAGACATATGCCCAGAAATGTCATTTAATTGAAACCAACAGATGAGTCGATTAGAAGGGAGTGGAGGAACGGCCTTGGAAAGAACACAAGCTGCCCCAGAGGTTGAGCCAGTTGCAAAGGAAAGACATCTGCATGACTCAATCAGATGATGCATTCTCTGGACTTAGAGAAACTTCATTTAAAAGGAGCAAGAATGAATGGGAGAGAAATGAAGCAGTGGGTAATAATAGTGAAATTTCATGCTAGGTATAATGCACATTAGAAGTTCATAGGTAGAATATGCAAGTCCAAGTCTTTCCCATTTAAAGCAAAGAATTTACTCTTGATTCCCCTTCTACTTAACTCCTTGTCTCTTGCCTTCCTTTCAAATGATACCTTCCCAAACTAGCAGACTTTATCACTTTCTGTAATTCACTCTTCAAGTTACCCAGCCTGGGTTCTGCCCCACACTGTTCCAACTGAAATAGTTCTTGCCCAGGTCACGAATTACTTCCCAGTTGTTAAATCCAATGGATAGTTTCCAGTCTTTTTTTATTGTGATGATTAAAAGAAGAATCTTAATATATTAGAGACGCCAAGAATGGATTGGCAAAACTCCCGTGATCTTGCCATTTTGATTCTGTCTTTTACAACTGCCAAAATAACTACTGAAGATTGAGACATGCAAAATGGGCAATTTTGGACGAAATGTAAACTGGAAGAGATTGAAATGTATGGGGCTTTGCCAAAAAGAACAGTTCCAAAATAAAGTTGTGATTGGAATATCAACCTTTGGAAATTGAGGAAGACATGGGTAAGTGAAAGGAAATTTAACTAGGATTTATTAGTAGCAAATATAGCAATCCTTTATGAAAGATACCCTGTTTACTGCACAGGGGACAAAGGAAAATTTTGTTTAGTATGAAGCCATATTCCTCTTCCTAGGAGACTTTGAAGTGTAAAGAAGAAGTTACAAGGAGCAAAGTTTTTTTGTTTGTTTGTTTGTTTTCAGACAGAGCAGGAGGGAGAGAAGGGGGAAGAGAGAGAGAGAAACATTGATGTGAGAGAGACACATTGACTGGTTGCCACCCACACAACCCCAACTTGGGCCAGGGACAAACTGCAACCAAGGTCCATGCCCTTAGTGGGAACTGAACCCGGGACTCTCTGGTCCACAGGCCAATGTTCCAACCGCTGAGCCAAACTGGCCAGGGCACAAGGGGCAAAGTTTTAAGGAAAGCATAGAGATAGACATGAACTCAGAGACAGATGCCCCCGTGAGCACCAAACTTATTGATCCAGAGTGTGGGGAAAATAAGGGTTTGCTTGTAGACTGTTCTGGCTGGCAGCATTACCACTGAAATCATCTTTCAAAGACCACATCAGTCCCTTCTCTAATCCTTGCTGGTGGGTGGGGTTTCCCAACCAAATTCAAAGGTAACTGTTTACAAACTCTAGGTTTCTTTCGTATTTACCTTTTCTTATCTTTCTTATTTGTTCAGAAACTGTCACTTTAAGAAAATTCAAGAGAAAGGATAAATGGAAGGGGATAAATGTTAGGTCAGTCCTTTTAAAAGAGAAAAGACACACTAATGCCGCTACCACCATCAAGAGCAGACATTTATTAAACAAACACCTGCTCTAGTCCTTTAAGTTATCTCTAAGGTCAGGAAAATTCTGAGTGCTCAGAAACTCTGCAGGGAGATTTGTCCAGAGAAAAAGAACACATCAGCTCATTTTTAAAAAAGACTTAGGCTATCAAGTCATCTCCAAAGCACCCCTTCAAACCCAACAAGTCAAGCAAAACTATGGTTAATGATATGCTTGTGTTTGTCAGAGCTGACCTGATGGCATTAAGTAAAATTTATGATATGTTAGAGTTTACATTAGTTTTATTTTTGTGCTTTGTGTATACTTGAATACACTGGATTTCATTGTATTATTTCTACATAATTATAATCTCATTTAGGGGACACTTGTGCTAAATGGTTACCAGAATATCTTGTAATTTTTGTTTGTGACATGTTAATGAATATGTGTGTACATAACTATATATGTATATATGGTTCATGTGTGTGTGCATTTGTGTGTGTGTGTGCACGCGTGCATGTGTGTATATGTATATTCTTTAAAATGTGAAGCCTTTGATCAGGAAAACAACCTCAACTTATAATTTATAACATTTTTCCATTGAGAAATATAATCCAATTGATGACCCAGATTCTCAGTGCACATTACAACAGAAAGTATCTTTGTTGGCAAGTGGCATTAATATAAATATTGTTATATTGTAGCTTAAATTATGTTCTGGCTTTTTTTATATGAGTATTGTAAGTGTTTTAAGGTCCCAAACCTTGTATTATATTTGGATTCTCTCCATTATGCTGAGCACATTACTATATATATAGTAGGAGCTAATTTAAGCATTTCTTAAATGAATCATATTAAAGTAAGAAAAAAAACCTTGAAAACCTTATTGAACATAGGTAATTCTTGCTTTGATGATTTAGCATTCCTTTAGGAACTTGGAGTATTCCCAGAAACACTAAGAAAATCAATTACCATTGAATGGCACTATAAATTGTGTTTATTTAGGTTTTCTGGGGTTTTAGATATATACTAAATGGGATTTTACTGTACATATGAATAGATATGCATGCACGTGGACCCCGTCAGTCTACAGGAGTCCTGTGGCAGAGTGCACGTGGCTGTGGATGCAAGTGGTGCTAGTCCAGCTGTCACGCCTGCTGCAGAATGCCGTGCACGCAGAGTACATGCGGAGAAATGATAGAGGAGCACTAGAGTCCGGTCTGAATCTGGGTGAAATTTAAAGGTCAGAGTTAAAGGAGTCGATTGGCAAAGGCTGCAGTCTGGCTGCCCAAAGATAGCTACATGTAAGAGTGTGCGTGCGTGTTTTTGGCCTGTGTTTATTTCTGTGTCCCCAGCCCCCACCCCAACTGACTTTGATTTCTTCTGTGCAGGGTTAGCAGATTCTGCTTTGCCCCAAGGCTCACCATTCTCCAGTGTCTATCATTGACCTGCTTTCCATGTTCACTGCATGTAAAGGACTCCCCTCTGCAAATCATCCCTTGGAGTAATGAGTCTTTAAATAAGGTTCTCTCAATACTAAATTTTGAATAAGTACTTAAACAAACATTTTAGATTCTTGATCCCAAACCTGATCTCTTGGTCCTGCATTTAAATCCATGAGCCTCTCACAGCTTCTCATACTCTCACTGATCAATCTAGGTGGCCCTTTGTTAGGGCTCCCCAACGTCTTTGAGTCCAAAGAGTTATAAAACAGGTCTCTATTTCCATCTATAATTGAAGAGATCAATAATCAGAGGAAGGGATGGCCACAGCGCAGGTAAACATTGGTGCCACTAGTGCACATAAAGAGCGTGTGTAAAATGCTTCCTGAAATGTGCAAACTGTCTTTTAAAATCACTGATTTCATTTTTTTATGATTTTTAATACTCACCTCAGGATATTTTTCTATTTATCTTCAGATAGAGTGGGAGGGAGAAGAGGGAGAGAAAGGGAGAAAGAGACACATCGACATGAGAGGGACACATCAACTGGTTGCCTCTAGCACGACCCCAACCAGGGCTGGGGCCAAACCACAACCGAGGTACTTGCCCTTGACTGGAATCAAACTCGACTCATTGGTCCGCGGACTGACACTCTACCGCTAAGCCAAACCAGCCAGGGCATGTTATGTGATTTTAAATGTGCGTGTTTAACAGGTTTAATAACAAAATTTTACAAGTAGATGTTTTCAGTTTTATATCTATACCAGAGGGGGTGGGAGGGAGGGAGGGAGAGAGAGACGAGAGAGAGAGAGAGAGAGAGAATCATTCAAGTTGGGCCAAACCCAAAACAAATTATTTTGCATTTTATCATTGGGAATGGAGACTTGCATTATATTTGGCCAGATTATCACTTGCTTTGGAGACTTGTCCAGGTGCCCAGCTCCCTCCTGTTGGTGCACCATGGCCTCTCACTGGTTCCCAGGTCTGGCAGGCTCACAGGCAGCCCCTGTCTGCCACTCAGACCATTGCTCTGGCCTCCTCCCAGACCAGTGCTCCTGGTTTCCAATTACCTGCCTGGCTGACCTCCAGTTCCTTGCACCTATGCCTTGCTCACTCTCTCCAGGGCAGGCTCCAAACTCCCTTTTATTGTAGTACATGCTTTCATAGCACCATTGCCCTTTCCTTCAAAGTATAATCAGTTTTGTTTTAATGCACCATATACATTTAAAAAATCACCATGTCATGCAAAATAGCATCATAAAAACCACAGGGCTGTTGGGAAAACGGGGTAGGAGCACAACGTTCAAGACTTACCCAGTGACACATTAACAAAAGAAAAGATCACCCTGGCTGGGTGGCTCAGTTAGTTGGAGCCTCATCTGTATACTAAAAAAGTTGCAGGTTCGATTCCCAGTAGGGTCACATGCAGGAGGCAACCAATTAATGTTTCTCTCTCACATAGATGCTTCTTTCTTTCTTTCTCTCTCTCTTACCCAAATCAATAAAAATATATCCTTGGTGACGATTTAAAAAAAAAAAAAAAAAAGATCAGAATCTAATACAAACTGGTAGCATGCTTTTGCACATGTAAAATTATGAATGCGCAAAGATTTCAAAATATTGTATTTTCCCTTGAAAAAGACCTGAGGTTTGCTTGTGGAAGTGGGCTTTGGAAAGGCTGCTGCTTGTGAGAGTTGCTGTGAAGTGGCAGAGGAGAGTTGTCTGAAATCCTTTGGAGAACTGTACCATCAGACGGTGTGGCCCAGGATAAACTGAGGTCCCTGGAAGAGGGTCCCCGGCTCATGTTCCATACCCTTTCCTACCTGGCTCTGTTCAGCTGAGTACAGGTTTTTGCTTGTTCATCTAGAGTTTCTCACAGATGAAATTACTGCATAAGCAAGCACAAAATCCTGTTATGCTCAAATTGTTCCCTAATATATCAATTTCACAATTTTAAAACAAACAAGTGTTAAAACAGAACTGATGTACACTGTAGTAAACTTACACTTATTTGTATTATTTTCCATGAATGCCTATGCTCCCCATTAGACTAGACACTAGAGCGGCAAGACCTGCTTGTACTCATCTTTGCAGCCCTGTCAGCTAATGTTGCCTGATTAGTGGTAGGCACTGAATGAATGAATGAATGAATGAATGAATGAAGAAATCTTTTCCTCTCATCTACTCTCTCAAGACCCTTATGCCTGGTGTATGCCCTAAGAGCGAAAAGTTTATGGCTGATTATGGCTTAGTGTGTTTTCTACCCAGAGAGCAAAATTTGGGGATGGTTTCTTCATTAATTATTCACATGGTCCCTGTATCAGGCAGAATTGAGCTGGAAAAACAGATTTCATGCCAGGTTGTTCAATGGAGGGAACTGAAGTTGGGCACTCATTCAGAGTGTGTTTTTGAAAGCTAAAAAACCTAAATGCCTGTCTGCGGATGGGTGGATAAAGAAATTGTGACACACACACACACATATATATATATATATATATATATATATATATATATATATATATATATATATATATATTTCCACCTTGAAAAAAGGTGATTCTGCCATTTGCAACCACATGGGTGAACCTGGAAGACAGTATGCTAAGTGTAATAAGCCAGACAGAGAAAGAAAAAATTGCATATCTCATTTATGCTGGAATGTAGAAAATTCAAGTACTTAGAAACAGAGAGTAGAATGTTGGTTACCAGGGCCAGGGAGGTGGGGGAAGAGGAGATGGGTACAAAGTAACAGTTAAGTTGGATGAATAAGTCTAGAGATCTAATGTGCAGCATGATGACTATAGTTAATAATACTGGATTGAATACTGGAAATTTGATGAGAGCAGATTTCAGGTGCTCTCATCAGACACACGGTAACTGTGAGAAGATATGTTAATTAGCCTGACTGCAGTAATCATTTCACTATGTTTATGTATATCAAATCATCATGTTGTACCCCTTAAATATATACAATTTTTATTGGAAACAAAAACAAGCTGGACGGTGAGGCAGCTCAGAGACTGGCGACAGCAGCAAGCTGCTACCCACTATCGGGCTGGAGGGAGGGGTCGCAACAGAATTAGGAAGGGCAACCAGAGGGACCTGGAACCACAGTCACAGCCATTGAGGATAATGCTGCCTAAGTGGGGGCGGGGTTAAAAACACCCAGTTTTCCTGTCCTGCCCCATGTCCTGCCAGTGCCTCCCTTGCAGAAATTTAACCAGAAGCCCTTTGGTCAGGGAGTCCTGGGGTGCAGGTCGAAGGCACCAGCTCCCTGCCCGCAGAGCAGGGCTGAGGCAGTGAGTGATGGGGCAAATGGTTGGCACCAACCCACTGTTTTATTACCCCCTTTTCAACAAGCAAATTGATCAGTGGTATCAATGCTGTCTATGGATCATTCTGTTAATGAAAGGCTTCTCCAACAATTCATTAAGAGAAGTATGCAACTGTTAAGACTTTAATTAGAGTTTTCTTGAGAAAACATACTGGTTAATGGATTATTTATATTCAGGTGTGAAGTGTGGGTCACATAGGTCCAGCTAACCAGAGGGGAGCAATGTGTGTCAGGATGAAACTTTTTTCCTAATGAGTCATAATGCAAAATATTTTTTAGAAAGTGAAGTCTCTGTCTAGCTTCAAGTCACAACAGCAATGCAGTGCCTCCCACCTTTACCCTGTATTATTTTCTTGCAGATTTTGGCGATATTGTCCTCCAGAAATTATATTTCCTGTTAATATTAAAGTATTCTCCAGGGCAAAACAAAAGTAATCAAAATGGAGCTTTTACAAATAATGATTTTGAGCACAGATTTTCCCTGAGACTGAGAACATCCTATTTGGGTTGCCTTTTTATTTAGTTCATTCCTTGTATTATTTAGCACAAGAAGGCCAAGTAATGCAGATATGGTTAGGAGAAGATTTGTTTTTTTTTTGTAAGATATTAAAGTCTCAGGCCAATAAAAAGACTATACTTACTTTGTAACCTCCATTCTTTGTTTTTGTAAAATATATGAAGAAATTTAAAATGCACAAATCAGAGGCTCTAAAAGTCATTGGCTAATTCCTCCTTATAAGGAGGAAGTATTACTGAAATAAAAAGTGCAATTTAATTTTAATAAGTGTATCTTAAATTTCAAAAAATATTGAATTTCCTTCTACATGTTCTATAGTTCTATTTCAGAACTAACATTTAGTTCTGACTTTCCAAGGCATTATATGCAAGATACCTTTTTTATTCTTAGTCTATAAAATTGCCATTGGAGGAAATATTTGTTAGCCTTTCCTCTGTTAGAAACATTGCGCATTGCAATTTACAAGGCAAGTTACAGGGACATCCACTGGCTCTGGAAGCGAGGATAAATTATGCTAGCTATATTATTTTTAAGCCTCATACTTAACAGCATAAATAACTAGATCTCTTTATTTTACTCTTGTGTGACAATCTCTGTTTTCAGAATGCCTTTCAGTCTAATGGCAGAATTGTGGGTTAACTTCATCTTGTCTGTCTTTTTTTTTCTCATTCAGTTCCGAATATTCCTCTTGCTTTTCTCCCCTGCATAGTATCTGCTGTGGGAGAGGTAGCTGGCCCTCGGGGGTCTGCCATGGGCTGAGCTGGCATCCTCTGAGATGTAAAATCTCTGCTGGTCCTTGGGCATTATTAGGTCTCCCTCATACTGGCCTCATCAGAAGATCCCGGTCCCCACCTGCTCTCTCCTGATTAGGTCCATCCTGCCCTCACAAGGCACCCTGCACCAGTGGGGGAGGCCCTCTGTGTCTGCCCCAGCCTTGCCCCTCTGGGTCATGAATGCAGTGTTTGCCTGCTCCCCTGTTTCATCAGTTCATGCAGAACTAGCTTCTCTGCTAGTCCCTTGCTGCCATCACTACCTCATCTTCTGGCCATGACACATGGGGACAATGAGATGTGTGGGGACAGGGGGCCACTTGCCATTTCTCAGGGCTCTAGAAGGAGAGCAGGACTCGCCTTATTGTTTTCCTCTACCCCAATTCTTAGAAATCCAAACTGTGTCCAACTATTCTGTTTCTTTGTAAACATTTCTGCTTTTTTCTTTTTTTACAAGCAAACATACAAGGCCACTTTTTAAGCCTAAAAGTCAAAGATTGGAAATTTCTGTTTTCTGATTCTCTTAGAGGCAATGAGCAATTCAGTAGAAGTCATGAGATTGGGAGAAAAAGTCTTATAGTCACAGGCAAGAAATTCAAAACAACTTGGGTGAGGGAGCCTCAGTTAATACCCAGTGCACTTTTATTATTTTACTTTATTTTTATTATCAACACTATTTCAGATGTTCACATTTTCCCCCCATTTGCCCACCTTCCCCCTGGCCATTACTACACTGTTGTCTGTGTCTCTTCTGGGTCATGTATATATGTTCTTAGGATAATCCCTTTATCTTCTTTCATCCAGACCCCCTCCCCCATCCCTTCTGAGATCTTTCTGTCTATTCCATATATCCAAGCCTATGTTTCTATTTTGTTGGTCAGTTTAGGTTGCTCATTAGATTCCACATATAAGTGATATCATATGGTATTTGTCTTTCTCTGACTGGTTTATTTCACTTAGCATCATAATCTCCAGGTTCATCCATGCTGCATAGGTTTTCATTGTGTAAATATACCACAGCTTTTATATCCACTCATCTTGGGCTATTTCCACATCTTGGCTATTGTAAATAATGCTGCTATGAACATAGGGGTGCATATATTCTTTTGAATTGGTATTTCAGGATTCTTAAGATATATTCCCAGAAGTGGGACCACTGGGTCAAAAGAAAGTTTTATTTTTAATTTTTTGAGGAAACTCCATACCATTTTCCATAGTGGCTGCACCTGTCTGCATTCCTACCAGCAGTGTACTAGGCTTTCCTTTTCTGCACATCTTCACCAGCACTTGTTGTTTGTTGATTTATTGATGGCAGCCATCCAGGCAGGTGTGAGATAATACCTCTTTGTAGTTTTAATTTGCATCTTTCTGATGATGAGTGATGTAGAACATTTTTTTTTATGTCTATTGGCCAACAGTATGTCCTCTTTAGAGAAGGGTCTATTCAAGTCCTTTGCCCATTATTTTAATTGGGTTGTTTGTCTTCTTGGTGTTGAGTTGTGCAAGTTTTTATATATTTTGGAAATTAACCCCTTATCAGATGTATCACTGGCAAATACATTCTCCCCTACAGTGGGTTCCCTTTTCATTTTGTTGATGGTTTCTTTTGCTGTGCAGAAACTTTTTAATTTGATGTAGTACCATTTGTTTATTTTTCCTTTGTTTCCTTTGCCCTAGGAGATATATTGGCATATTTCATAGATCTTGAACAGATATTCCAAAAATTTATATGGAACCAAAGAAGACTCTGAATAGCCTCAGCAATCTTGAGAAAAAAGAACAAAGTTGGAGGTATCACGCTACCTGATATCAAACTATACTACAAGCCATT
Source organism: Molossus molossus (assembly GCF_014108415.1). Classification (NCBI taxonomy): domain Eukaryota; kingdom Metazoa; phylum Chordata; class Mammalia; order Chiroptera; family Molossidae; genus Molossus; species Molossus molossus. The sequence goes on from NW_023425346.1 coordinate 20,659,694, forward strand.
GTAATCAAAACAGTCTGGTACTGGCATAAAAACAGGCATATAGATCAATGGAACAGAACAGAGAGCCCAGAAATCAACCCATGCCTTAATGGTCAATTAATATTTGACAAAGGTGGCAAAAACATACTATGGGGTAAAGACAGTCTATTCAATACATGGTGTTGGGAAAATTGGACAGATACATGAAAAAAAATGAAACTAGACCACCGAGTTATACCATACACAAGAGTAAACTCAAAGTGGATAAAAGACTTAAATGTAAGTCGCAAAACCATAAAAATGTTAGAAGAAACCATAGGCAGTAAAATCTCAGACATCTGATGTAGCAATATTTTTGCCAATATATCTCCCAGTACACTTTCTTAATGCACGTTGCGTCCCACCTGTAAAAGAGGGATTATAACACCCAGTTTATATGGTTATTAGGAAAATTAAATGCAGAAAATTAGGTCAAGTGTCAAACCCAGTGATCAGTCACAAATATTAGTCCTTTCCCCACCACATTTTCCTTCTCCTTTAGTTTAGAGACAGAGAAAGGTTTAGCTGATATAGATACACAGGAGCAAATAAAATCAGAGAGCCAACTGCAGGCTATAATCCAAAGTATTACTCATATATCTACTTTGAGGCAAAGCCTTAAAAAACAATCTCATATTATTATAGAAGTAGTACATGTGTGTTGTAGAAAATTTGACAACGCTGACAAGCAAAAATAAGTTAAAAAATCACCATATTCCAACATGTAGAGATTACTACTATAACATGTTAGTGTATATTCACTTTAATTTCTCAATTTCTCTCTGTACATATACATATGTATGTACATATAAATTTATAAGTTAAATTTTATCTCATTTAGAATTGAAGAAGGTTTCAATTTTCCCAGTTGGTCCCTACGTGCCTCGTTGCTGGCTATCCAATCAGCATCCAAAAGAGGATCACATATTCTTCGTGTTTGTAATGTCACTTAGCATTTCATCTAACAAGAGCAGTCTATTTTTTAATGCCATTGGCTTATTGAAATTTCTCACCTTCTGGGTTTGTCTAATTGATTCCTCCAGGTGTTGTTTAGCTTGTTCTCTTGCTATTTAACTGGACCATTTATATATTTTGTTTAACTTTGCTTCATCAGTGATGCTTCAGATTGCATCATATCAAAAGATAAAATTTTACCAATTCAAAAATTAATGGCTGGATTTGGGTGGCGACTCAATTGTGCAATTATATGTTTTTCCCTCTGTCTAGTTAGTGTGGGGCTGTTTTGGCATTATATGAATGTCTAATTCCCAATCAATGATTACCTAACAGTTTTAGCACCAATTATATTTATAAAGATATTTTGAATAAGAAGAAATGACTAGTCCTGGATGCTTTGGCTCAGCGGTTAGAGCGTCAGCCTACAGACCAATGAGTCTTGGGTTCAATTCTGGTCAAGGGCACGTACCTCGGTTGTGGTTTGTCCCCAGCCCTGGTTGGTTGTGTGGGAGCCAACCAGTCGATGTGGTTCTATTGCAGTGATGTTTCTCTCTCTCTCTCTCTATCTCTCTATCTATCTCTCTCTCCCTCCCTCCCTCTCACTCTATCTGATAAAATATCCTCCAGTGAGGAATAAAAAAAAGAAGAAATGATGAGACATGTTATAAGGATAGAGATTGACATGACAAATATTATTTAGAAAGTGGTTACATCAGCTTTTTTTCTGTTTAATTTAGGAAGTGGTCAGATCTCAGTAGTCTTTAGATAAGATGCATTTTGGTGGCCAGGATACACAGGATCACCAGAAATATCAAGCTTTGAGCATAAAATTCAGAAGAAAGCTTAGAGGGATTTTAACAAAGAATGATGCTGAGTTTGTGCCTGGCATGAGTATAAGGGGAGGGTGGAAGTTTAGAAAATGATGAAATTCATAGTCTAATATTTAAGTCCTTTAAAAATTAAATCTAAGGTGCTCCTAAAGTTGAAGTTGGATGACTCCTTGTTTTTTTCAAGGAAATTTTGAGTTAGATCTTTTTTATATCTGTATAGTACACTTTTGATTGAGTTCCAGATTTTTATGAACTCTGACAATTTGTTCATAAGTTCTTTCTTTTCAGCTCTCCAGATGTAAATTTTTGTTTGCCAAGAGTGAATTACCCTGTGCTCCAGCACAATGACTGCTGTGAGAATTAGATGATACTGCATTCTTAAAGAGTTTAAAGCCTGGTTTTTAGGAACAGGCTGCTTTGAGAAATATTCCTCGAGTGTAAGTTTAGGAAAGGAACAGATTTGGCTGATCTATTTGTTGCTTTGGATGACAGGATTAAAAGTCCCTCGGAGGGTTGGAGTAGAGACTGAAGTTTTCCTTGGGAAATATAAAGGTTGATGGTTTTAGAAGGTACAATAGATGTATTATTGTATTATTACCTTATTATCGCTTGTGTTGTTAGAAACTCATTGCCGTCTCTTGTTTCAGGGGCCTCCCATGCATAGCTTGGTCAATGAAATTATGAGTGTTATTTCCAAGCAGAAGTTTTAGGAACCACTGTGTGATTCAACCAGTGCTATTTTTCTCCCTCTTCTGGGAGTCTTGCGTGTCCCAGATAGTGGTGGCTGTTTCAAACTAGCTCTTAGATCTGTGATAAACGTGAAGCATATTTGAGAAATGAACCTTTTTTGGGGGGCTTGGAAGGCACTAAAATTTTGGTTTGTTTATTATTTCAACCTAACTTAGCCTAAACTGACTGCTGCAGAGGAGAAATGAGATTCATAAATACAATACAGGATTATGCTGATACCAACTATAGTTTAGGGTTGAGAATTATAAAGTCAGTAATCTGCTTTGCACAGTTGATGGGAAAGCATCTGGCTTTTCCATTCAGCTCTGTGACTCAGTGAAGTAAACTGCAAAACCAGAGTGGGGTTCAAGTGCCCACTGGCAGACACCTCAAGCTACCAGTCAGGTCTAGCACTACAAATCACGGTTGATTGCAAGAATGAGAAAGAACTGCTGATTGGCGCATTATTTAACTTTGAGGGTAGTGCTAGTGATCTGTTGGAACAATTAACTGAAAGTGAGCTGGGACTTTTTAATTACATTTCTTTCAGATATGCTGTTTGAGATAGTTATTTGAATTATAGTGTCACATCACGAAATAACACAATCTGCTGCTTTTATAGTCACACAAATTAATTTTCAACTTAAGAATGAATGTCAGCTGATGTATGTCATACTCAGCTTAGAAAAATATTCCTTTATATTCAGTGTATTTTTTTTTTAAGAGAACACATGCTCAGAATAAACTGTGAGAGCTATGAATTGAGAGGAAAACCAATCTCTCTTCAATTCAAATTAATTTCTCAGAACCAAAGCAGGATAAATACTCCTGCTGAAGTGTGTGCTGTAATTACAAACCTCAGGATCTGAGGTTATGGGGCTCATTTTGAGCATGCAAACCTGTGCCGCATGCCTGGAGTTAGCCAAGCTATCTGCTAGGTGGTTATACAGCATTATCCTGTATAAGGACAGTTACATAAAAATTAGGAATTAGAGACATTGCTTTTCACTTCACTGGTTGAATGAAGTTGTTCTTCAAAAGGATGTTTTCCTCTGCAGATTCTTTGCCACATATCGGACATTTCCAGATATAGGTAATTCAGGCAATTTAGAAACAGACGAGCTTCTATCATTTATAATTGAAATTTAGCCTTCAGATTAACTGCATTAGTAAGCAGCTGATTAGGACATATGTATTTATTAAATGAAATGACCTCTAGATTTGCATATTCAGTACAAAATAGGTTCTTGGAGGTGTAAGGATGTTTAAAATCACTATTTAAAGGGATATTATTGCCAAGATTTAATAATTAAAATGAGCCGTGGCCAGTTTGGCTCAGTGGTTAGACTGTCATCCTGCAGATCAAAGCTTGAGTGTTTGATTCCTGGTCAACAGTATGTACCTGAGTTGCAGGTTCGAGCCCTGGCCCTGGTTGGGGTCGTAGGGGAGGCAACCAGTTGATGTGTCTCCCTCACATATATGTTTCTCTCTCCCTCCCCCTCTCTCTTGTCCACTCTATCCAAAAATTAATGGGAAAATATCCTCAGGTGAGGATTAACAAAAATACAAAATAACAGTTAAAATGATAATAATTTTTTTTAAGTTTTTATAGTTTTTGAAAATGCTTTTAGGCCATTTTCTTCCACACTTCAGTCCCCACAAAAATAATCTTTATAACATTAAAAAAAAAACACACACCAAATTTTTAATTTTAAAGAATTGATGATTGCTACATAGTTTGAATTTGAATAAATAATTTCCCTTCAGTTCACAGAGCAGCTCCTGTGTATTGGTCACTGTGCTAAACTGATGATACAAAGATTAAGAGACTTGTCCTCTACCCTCAAGAGGCTTACAACTTAATAAAGGAGATAGACACTTAAAAAATAAGCAGTGCAGAGCTTTATATATTATATGATGGGGATATTATAGAGGAGAGAGTAATTAATTTTGTTATGGGGAAATAGGGAAAAATGAATAAAACATTATGAAAACATTATTTTCAAATTGGCTTCTGCATCTAAACAACAACAAACTAAAGATGAACATTAGTTTAGAGAATGAAGATAGGTAATGTTTTTATTCCCAGTTCTTACAGCACGTGACATTGTATGAGCCAGGTGTCCTTGCATTTCAAGTAGCAGAAAGCATGGGGCCCTGTGCAGCTGCATCCTACGCCGTTGTGTTTCCCACATGTATATTGGGGTCTTTCATGGCCTGGGGATGGGAAGGGGGTTTGTGCTCTGGGACTTACCACATTCTAAGCTCACCCTTTCTGTCTAACTCTGTCACCTACTAATGCCCAGGAATCTTTCCTAGTGGTGTGTGTGTGAGAGAGATCCATTCTACTTGCCCTGGGTTTTTTGGGGGAGTAGGCTCTTGAAACTCAATTTGTTTTCTCACCTCACTTTTGATGGATTACACTTCCTCACAGGCAATAAAGCCCACTTACAATAAAACATGAGAAAATGTTTTCAATAACATCTATTGAATATGTCAAATTATTAAAATAATATTTGGCCACTTTATGGAATTATTGTTATAGTATTGATTTTGATTCTGTAACAAATTGTATTTTTAATTAAATTAAAATAAAGTCCTGCCTGCTTTCTGAAGTTTTTATCAATAATTTGTCACAATTATCTTTATTTTTATTCCAGATTTCTACAACATTTATAATTTTTGTAAGTAATAGAACTTCAGTTATATATTGCCTTGTATCTTGTTTCCTACTGTCTGTGTTTAAACATTTTCTCCCTAAAAATGTAAAGGTCCTTGGAGATTTCAAGGACTGCAATTTACGCTATCTCTACCATGATAGTAAAAATGCTTTGTAGGACTTCTAGGTTCCCATTGGATAATGGCATTGAGATAACTCCAAATCTATCTGCACATCTTCCAAAGAAAGAATACTGTTTAGCAAAGAGAGCAAACAGCCCAGCCAGTGTGGTTCAGTGGTTAAACATTGACCCATGCACCAAGAGGTCGCCAGTTCGATTCCTGGTCAGGGCACATGCCCAGGTTGTGGGCCTGATCCCCAGGTGGGGGCATACAGGAGGCGGCCAGTTGATGTTTCTATTTCTTTCTCTACCTCCCATCCTCTCTCTCTCTAAAATCAATAAAGAAAAACAAACAAACAAACCCCACAAAAAACAAAGAGAGCAAATAAAACCGCAGCATACCTAAGAGATCTAGGGACACTATAAACTTCAAGTTACCTCTAACTAGAGAAACACCCAAGTCTAGCAAAAGAAACTCAGAAAGGAGGAGAAGGAAAATAAGAGGGTTGTTGGAAACAGAACACTTTCTGGGCAAAGAGGAAATACCACCTAGACTGGAGATTTTAAGAGGAGCTTTAAGACTTGGGAGATCAGTGTTGGATATATGGGAATTAAAAGGAAATAACTTGAATGTTTTTTGAAACAGACCTGGCTGTCTCAGGGAGGCGTTACTTCTGGTGGAGAAGGGCATGACTTGGCATGGGGTGGAGCATCCATCAGAGACTGGGTAGTAATGGGAAAAAAAGAAGAAAGAGGGAAACATTAAGCATCCCAGAGAATCAAAATCAGATGTAGCAACTCCCAGTCACCCCTCGCCCCAAACACTGTATTCTTCCTGCTCTTGGACAAAGAAACCTGGTGAGGTATAATTATGCAACCATCTCTACAAGTCAGTTGTTTTCTTTTTTCTTTTTATTTTCCTTTATTTTTTTTAGAGGTAAGTGAAAGGAAAGTTTTATTTGAAAGATAGACTCCCCGCAGTGGGGAGGGGACCCAAGTGGGTTACCCCAGTTGTTTTATTTTATTTTATTTAATACTTTTTTTCTTTATTGATTTTTAGAGAGAGAGGAAGGGAGAGGGAGAAATAGAAACATCGATGAGAGAGAACATCAATTGGCTGCCTCCTGCATGGCCCCCACTGGGGATTTGACTCACAACCTGGTCATGTGCCTTGACCAGGAATTGATGCATAGTGCATGGTGCACCTCTTGGTGCATGGGTTGATGCTCAACCACTGAGCCACACTGGCCAGGAAGTATTCACTTTTTAATTATCTAATAATAGCCAATTGCATGGATATACCACATTTCATTAGTCAGTTAATGGTCATTTACGTGTTTTCACTTTTTAGCTATTATGAGTAGTAATGCTGCTATGAACATTCTTTTTTTTAAATTTATTTTTATTGTTGAATGTATTACAAGTATCCCCCTTTTTTCCCCATTGACCCCCTCCTTCCTGCTCCCACAGTCCCTCCTGCCTTATTCAGGCTAGTGTCCATGTTGATTGGTTGTGCATAGATGCATGTAAGTTCTTTGGTTTATGTGATCCTAAGAAGCCTGATATACCAATCAGAAAGAATATATCACCCCTATGTTCATAGCAGTGCTTTTACAATAGCTAAGATCTGGAAACAGCCAAGTGTTCATCAGTAGACGAGTGGATAAAAAAAGTAGTGGTACATATACACAATAGAACACTATGCAGCTATAAGAAAGAGAGATCTCTTACCTTTGAGACAACTTGGAGGGACCTAGAGAATATTATGCTGAGCGAAATAAGCCAGTCAGAGAAAGACAAGTATCACATGATCTCACTTATTTGTGGGACATAATGCTATGAAAATTCTTATACAAGGTTTTGTGTGGGCCTTTTGAATTTTTCTTGTATATTTTCTAGGAGTGGAATTGCTGGATCATAGGGTAACTGTATGTTTAACCTTTCAAACTTCCAGACTGTTTTTCAAAACACCATTTTGCATTCCCACCAGCAGTGTATAGAATTTTATTTTTTTCATGTGTTTGCCAACCTCTGCTATTATCTGTCTTTTTTTATCCTGTTGGGTATGAGGTGGTATCTTGTGCTTTGGATTTGTGTTTTCCTGATGGCTAGTGATGCTGAACATCTTTCCATGTCATGACCTAGGGATAGTACTCTTCCATCATCTCTCAAAAATTCATCTGTGGGGAGCCATAAGTGCATATTACTAAGTGAAAGAAGCCATACTGTAAAGGTTACATACTATATGATTCCAACTCTATGACATTCTGGAAAAAGCAAAACTGGAGATGGTGACAAGATCAGTGGTTGCCAGGAGTTAGGGGAGGGAGGGGTGAAGAGGCAGAGCACAGGGTTTGTAGGGCAGTGAAACTGTTGTGTATGCTATTATAATGCTGGATATACGTCATCACACATTTGTCAAAACCCACAGAGTGTACAACACCAAGAGTGAACTTCTATGTGAATGATGGACTTTGGGTGATAATGACATGTCAGTGTAGGTTCATCCATTGTGACAAATGTGTCCCTAAGGTGAAGGATGTTGATAATGTGATGTGGGGGGAGGGGCTGTGTCTGTGTGGAAACAGGGAGTATATGGGAAATCTCAAATTTGCTGCAAACCCCAAATTACTCCAAAAATAGTCTAGTTTTTAAAAAGTGTCTCTGTTTACCTTCAATAAATCCCCATTCCAAAGACAAGCAACCGTTGATCTTTTTTATATCTCCATAGTTATATTGTCTATCTTAGAAATTTTATATAAATAGAATCATACAAGAATAATATTTTGTGTTAGGCTTCTTTCTCTTACCAGAGTATTTTTTAAATTCTCTCATGTTCAATAGTTAATGCCTTTTTATTGCTGAGTAGTATTCCATGATATTGATATATCACATTTTGTTTATTCTTTTTATAAAATTGTTATTTATTAAATTTGTTATTTAAATAATACAATATTACAGATATCCCCAATTTACTCACCTGTTTCCCTCCTCCACAGACCCTCCTCCCCTCCCCAGACCTTTACCACACTAGTATCTGTGTCCGTGGGTTGGGAATACATGCATGTATATTCTTTGGTTAATCTCTTTCCGTCCCCTTCACCCCCTTTCCTCTGAGATTTGTCAGTCTGTTCCATGTATTCATGTCTCTGGACCTATTTTGTTCATCAGTTTATTTTATTCATTAGATTCCACATATAAGTGAGATCATGTGTATTTCTATTCTTTTAACGTTTGAATTGTTTCTCTTTTTTTGGGCTGCTATTCAGTTTGTCATTTCCTTTGCTTAACAGTGTCTTTTGAAAAGAAAATTATTTGATTTTGACCCAGCATCATTTACAAATTTTGTCATATTTTTCATGTACCATCAATTGACTTTGAATATTAAACCAATCTTGCATTTCTGGAATGAAATGTTATATCATCCGTTTTATATATTGCTAAAATGTTGTTTAGGATTTTAGGTCTGTTTTCATGAGGAATAATGGTTTGTAGTTTCATTTCTTGTAATAACCTTCCTGAGTTTCAGTGTCAGAATTATCATAGCCTCGTAAAATAAATTGAACATTGTTTCTGCTTTGTTTATTCCATAAAGGTGTAGATTTAAATCTGGTATTGTTTCTTCCTTAGAAGTTCGAAGGTATTCATCAGTAAAACCTTCTGGGCATTTGTGGAAAGGTTTTGCATTATGGATTCAGATTTTTATTTATGTTTCCATATGTTTTGGTAATTTGTATTTTTCAGTTTTAATATTTCCCTTTTATCTAGGTTGACAAGTTTATTGCCATAAATTTGTTCATAATTTTCACTTATTATCTTTTGGTCTGTAGTGATCCCATCATCAATTCTTGATATGTGTTTTGCATTTTCTCTTTTTTTTCTTATTCTGTCTTACTAAGTGTATATCAATTTTACAAATCTTTTAAATTAGGCAACTTTTTGGATCTGTTGAATTCAGTATATCTGCTGTTTCACTAATTTTTGTCTCATCTCTCTTATTTCCTTTTTTATACTTTGTTCAGTTTTAATTTTTTGTTATTTTGGGGGCATAAGCTTAGATAATTGATTTTCCATCTTTATACTGTCAAATACATGTAGCTAAAATTTACCCCTAAACACTGATTTAGTTGCATTGTATACGTTTTGATAAGTTACATTTTCACTATAATTCACTTAAAAACAGTTTCTAATTTCTAATTTCTACTTTTTCCTATTCAGAAGTGTATTAATTAAATTTCAAACATTGATGGATTTTTCTAGTTATCTTTCTTCTTTTTAATTCTAAATTAATTCCTCTGGGATCAGAGCACATTGTCTATATGATTCAATTCCTTGGGATTTGTTGAGTTTTGCTTTAGGACCCAATGTATGATCTACTTTGGAAATGTTCTGTGTGCTGACAAGGCATGTGTGTTCTGCAGTTGTTGGGCATCATTCTATATACTTTGGTTAGATCAGTCTAATTCATTGTGTTGTTAATGTCTTGTGCACCCTTACTGGTTTTGTCTAGAGCTCTTTCACTTCTTGAGGGAAGGTTGTTCAAATCTCTAGTGATGATGGTGGATTTGTCTAGTTTCTTATATAGTTTTTGTTTTTCCTTGAGTTTAAATATTTAAGACTGTTATGCCTTCTGGTTTAACTGGGACTTTTATATTTATGAAATGTTCCCATTTCTGTGTTTTAATATGTTTTTATTTATTTATTTATTTATTTATTTATTTATTTATTTATTTATTTATTTATTTTAAAGGGAGAGAAAGGAGAGATGGAAACAATTGATGTGAGATACATCAATCAGCTGCCTCCTAGACGCCCCCTACTGGGGTCGAGCATGTAACCTGGGCATGTGCCCTGACCTGGAATGGAACCCGGACCCTTCAGTCCATGGACCAATGCTCAGTACACTGAGCCACACCAGCCAGGCTCCATTTATGTGTTTTAAAAGATCTTATCAAAGATTCTAATTGGTCTAGTAGTCATATAGCCATATTTGTTGACATATCTTTTATTATCCTTTACCTTTGACTTATCCATATGTTTATGTTTAAGATGTTTCTCTTATAACCTATTATTTTAGTTTCCTATCGCTGCTGAAAAAAATTGTCATAAGACTGTTGACTTGAAACAGTGCACATCTATTTTCTTGCAGTTCTAGAGGTTAGACGTTCACAATGGGTCTCAATGGACTAAAATCAAGGGGTTGACAGACCTGCATTCCTGCTGCAGTCTCTAGAGAAAATCTGCCTTTTCTAGCTTCTCGAGTCTGTCCACATTCCTTGGCTCATGGTCCACCATCATATTTAAGGCCAGCTATTGCCAGTCTGACGCTGACTGTCCTGAATCCCCCTTTCGCTTATAAAGACACTTGATTACACTGGGCTGCCTGGACATTCCAAGATAATATTCCTGTTTTAAGATCCTTAACTTTGCAACGATAGGTCACATATTAATCTGTTCTGGGGATTAGGCCATGGATGTCTTGTGAGACCTGTTATCCTGCCTAACACACCAGCATATAGTTAGATATGGTTTTTTTTTTTTCCTCACCTGAGGACATTTTTCCATTTTTTGTTCAGGTAGAGTGGGAGGGAGAGAGAGGAACAGAGAGAGAGAGAAACATCGATGTGAAAGGAACACATCGAGTGGCTGCCACCCGCACAACCGACCAGGGCCGGGGACAAACTGCAACCAGATATGGTTATTTTTATGTATTCTGACAATTTTTGTCTTTTGATTAGTCAGCCATTTATATGTAATACAATTAATGTGATGAGTTCACATGTGCCTTCTTGTTCCTTATTGTGTATTTGTTGTGCTTCTTATTTTTCATGTCTTCTTGTGGATTAAATAAGTATTTTATTATTTTCTCATATAATCTGTTTTAGTGATGCATAGTTGTATGACTTTTTAGTGGTTGCATTAGAAATTCCAATATGTATCCATGACATGATAGTTCATTTTAATGATCATCTTTATCACACACATTTTGTATGTTAGCTCTAACACCTGGGTCACATGCGAATCTGCTTCTGTTTCTTTCCTTTTCATTATCAGTCTCACTAGCATGTAAAATGCACATGTGTATTCATACATAATGTACACATAATATCTTACCCTTATTTACCCTCTTCCCACCTAGAGCGTGTCCTTCCTTCTCTGTATCTTGAGTTCATTTAGGCTTCATTTCTCCCACAGCTTTTTGATGGTTTTTAAAATTTTATTTTTGGAATTTATCCTTTTTTATAGTAGTTGCAGCAGGACCTCAACATGTGGCTATACCCTGTACAATGATTCTAAAAGCACAAGTCAGGGCGTATCGTTTATGAGGGAGAAACTCTAAAGGGACTGCACAGAGCATGACAGGCATGTTGTTAGACCGACACTGGACTGATCTCAGAAGGAGCATTAGCTGGTGTTTGCGAACCCCTCATTTTTGTTTTTCTGATTTTAGTAGTTTTTTCCTGAAAAGGTTTGTAAATTTTGACATGGCATGCATTCCTGCTGGGAACTATGGAACTTCAATAGTAGACTATATGGTTATCTCATTTATACCAACCTGAGAGGTTCTATTTGGAAACTAATCTAGTTATATCAAGGTCCCATTGAAATCTTTTGAGAGTGGATTATAAGAGTTGGGATTACCTGTAGGTGGCAATAGAGAGGCATTTAGTTATAAAATCTAATTCAATATCTTCAGTGATTAATTACTAAATTATAAAATCAAAATATTCTTCAGTATTTTAACCTTTACCCTTCTAAACAATTCTGGTATTTTTTTTTTTTAGCTTCTCTAAAGTTAATATTTGTTCAGATTTGTAACCACACTCTGAAGTTACAGGCATGTCACAATGTAAATTCTATCAAGACTGAGATTATGAATGTACCTTTCTCCTTGAAGAGCTTCCATTTTAATCTTAGAGGTTTTTAAATTTTATTTAAAATTATGAATAGAATTTGCTCTACTTCTATATTTGGGACATTTATGAAGAAATCCTAGTTAAATTGGAAAGTGTTTGGCAGATTATAACATTGTCAATTTTACTGGTCAAAATATCAAGATACCATATTTGATGACCTGCCAAAAAAAAAGGAAGTGAAGATTCATTTTTTTTTGTCAAAAGAGAGAAAGAATGTCAGTAATAAGTGAAGTGTCTGGGACATTTTTTTTTGTAGAAATCAAATTTTATTTTTACTAAAGGACCTTTGAAAAACAATAGAGTAATTACTTCTGTGTGTTACTGACCTTCAGATACTGGAACAGGTTGTTAAGAGAGGATGAGAAATTTTATTTCTGGGAAACTATTCCAGTCTTTACTGGCTGGTTTGGATACTCATCACTTCCCTTCACCTCCAAGTCAAGGGAAATAGTTAAACAACCACTTTCTCTAGTTCCCTCAAGGCCATGAATCACTAAAATGCACAAATTAATTATATAACCTCCCTGCATTTTGGATTAATGGATTTAAAAACAACTGAAGAGCACGTAAGTCTTTCCATAGGCAAGTTCATGATGAACAATGTCAGAGACGACATCATTCTAGTAGAGTCTCACCAGTGCAGGTGAAACTTCAGAGTAAAGACCACTGAGTAGGGCTTATTTAAAGTGGGCTTGTTCATGTATTACAGAAGAATAGGCCATTGATTACACTAATGATTGCTCATGCTCTTATTGAGACTGGTTAGATAGAATGCAGTACAATTCTGCTCACATTTTAATCATTTTTTATTGAGTGGTGGCACTTCTATTTTTCTGAACCTTTGGGGAATATTTCAGTCTTATCACTTAAAGCATTTAGCTTGATATCAAATTATGCTGGTTTCAAAGCATTAGAACCTTCTTATAAAGAAAATGACATTTCTAAGTAGTCTTTACTATATGCAAACACTTATAGTTATTTAAAACTAGAATTTTTATATGGGTTCTTTGTTTGCTTTTGCTTACCTATACCAGAGGGGCTGGTGAATTTTCTGTCTTGCCATTTAATATATCTGACCTTTCCTTGGATGTGATTATACACAAGACAAATCACATTCTTGCAAAAACTGGTATGTAGGACAATTTTCAGGGAACTCAAGACTGTCACTTCTAAAGTTATAAGCAAATAATCTAGAAAAATTATGCATTCCATTAAGTTTATTTTTTCTCTCTTTCATGCTGTCTTTTATGACCAGATTTCACTTGGAATATAATTTCTTGAGCCCCCAACTGAGACTCAAGGATGCCTATTGGTTGACACAGTACACTGAGTTCTAACATTATACCTTTTATCTAAATTAATTTCTCTAGTTTGACTGTCTTCTATCCCGTATTAGAAGAACAAGATTCAGAGGCTGGATTCCTCAAATCCTGCATGTTAGCAACTCCCATTCTACACATTAAGATATGCCTGATTTTCTTGAGTGTGGACTAGTCTTGGCTCACTACTAATCACTTGGGAACAGTTCCTTTAAAACTTTGTGTTCAGTTCTTGGGTGTCTTTACAACAGTGTAAAGTTACAAGGACTGCTTTAGACTCCAACTAACTGGAGTTTGAAGGAGGTGTGGTGGGTAGGGAAGTATTCCAATATTCTTTAATGAGGTCACTAATAGTATTCTAGGTGGGGTAGTTCTTTACTGTGTAAGATTATAATGTATATTCTAGAATGCCTAGCATTCTTTTCTTCTTCCCAATCTTCTAAATGCTAGTTTTTACTTTCAGTCATCCAAAAATATCTACACATGCATTTTCAAAAGACCCTGTGGAGAGGTGGTACAGTCCAGATTGAGAACCAATGACCTATCAACACTAACAAAAACCAAAACAAACCAACAACAACCAAACTGGCCAGTAAATATTTTTACTCTCTTGCATAATCAACATTGGCCAACATTGATTGACCACTTTCTCTTGAACTTCTGTAAAACAATAATTATTTATTTGCTGTTTATCTAGCCAGTTTCCTTTAAAAGCTCAAATTTTCATAAACTTTGATTAAATAGACAATAGAAGTAGTGTAGTAATGTTTTCACCTTGGTTTGGGAGTGTACACTCATTTCCTAGAGACGCTCTTGCCAGTGTTTGGCATCTTGCCCTACTAGACTTTCATATAGCTGCTCAGAATCTGAGATTTGGGGGATTTGTCTAAAGCTCCCCTTTGTAAGCTTCCTTGATGAAGGAACTCTTTTTCCTACTCTTCTTTACCAAACAAAAGAATATCTTCCATCTAAACTCGCCATGTAGGAGAGTGATAAACTAATAAGAAAAATAATTTATTTACATATAGCAAGAAAGATATTTCCTGGCTCTGGGATTTTATTATAGGGTTATTACTGACCTACACTGTAATGGTCCAATTTCTTAGTACAAAATACATTTTGGAGTGTTTTAGCTGATTGAAAAATAATTTTAACATTTAAGTTTCATGAATGTTACAAATGTTTTCTTTTAAACAGTTGGAACCATTAGCTAGAGCCTATTTATTTTTATTGCAGGGACAAAAAATGATTCCCTTCATCAAGAGTTTCCATAGATGGCATTTTTCCCCCCAGCTTGATTTCACCTTCAAATTCACTGACCTGTGTTCCAAGCATGTCTATAATTTAATTCAGGTCAGTTCAGATACATTGTAAGCCATTACTTCCTTTCCAGCCAATCAGCATTTGATTTTTCAAAGTCACTTTTTAATTTCCAAGAGTGTACATACACACCACACACAAAAACAAAGATATTCAAGCACATCTTTCTTTGTATATTATACACACTCCTTTTGTCACTGAAGTACTTCTCCTGGTTCAGTGTTACTTTGAAAGAAATACAGAGCTTTCATATATTGGAATATTGCTTTTTCAATGGCATCAACAGAAATTTCTACATGCCCAAGTAGGTTATTTCAAAAGGCCCATTCTATTTAATTTATCTCTGTACATACAAGGACATCTCCATTGTTCTAGATCCCAAGATGAGTCACTTTGGTTTCACTTCTGCCCTTAGTAACATGAATATGATTGAGTTATTGTGCAAATAAAATAACTGCAAGTGTGCTTTTTAAAAGGTATTTAAAAGATGAAAGCATTTAAAAATATAGAGTTTCCTTTGAAATACATATTCACTTTTAGTGGAATAAAAATTATTCTGATAAGTGGTGGTGTATAGAAATTTAATTTCACTTGAAAAACAATTTAAAATACCATGGTTTAAGGAAAACTGTTTGTATCTGAACTTTCACGCAATTTCTGATATTAAATTAGGTTCTATAGTCTTTTATGTAGTATATCCTTTTTTTATTAATTAATTTTTGTTATAGATATTTCTCCCTTTCCCCGCATTGACACCCTAGGATATATTCCTAGAAGTGGGATCACTGGGTCAAATGGCAGATCAATTTTTTATTTTTTAAAGAAACTCCATATTGTTTTCCATAGTGGCTGCACCAGTCTGCATTCCCACCAACAGTGTACTAAAGTCCCCTTTTCTCCACACCCTCACCAACACTTGCTGTTTGATGACTTGTTGATGGCAGCCATTCTGGCTGGTGGTGTGAGGTTAAACTTCATAGTCATTTTAATTTGAATCTCTCAGATGATTGGTGATCTTGAACATTTTCTCATATGTCTCCTGGACATTGTGTACGTGCTATTTAGAGAAGTGTCTATTCAGGTCCTCTGCCCATTTTTTAATTGAATTGTTTGTCTTCCTTTTGTTGAGTTGAATATTTTGGATATTATCTCTCTATATATTGGAAATATATATTAGGTATATATTTTGGATATTAACCCCTTATCCGGTATATCATTGGATATTAACTCTATATATTTTGGATATTAACCCCTTATCCGGTATATCATTGGCAAATAAGTTCTCCCAGAGAGTGGATTTCCTTTTCATTTTGATGCTGGGTTTTTTGTTTTGTTTTGTTTTGTTTTTTGCCATACAGAAGTTTTTAGTTTGATGTAGTCTAATTTATTAACTTTTTTCTTTGTTTCTCTTGCTCTAGGCAATGTATCAGTGAAAATTCTTATATATGATGTCTGAGATTTTTCTGCCTACATTTTTTTTCTAGGATTTTTATGGTTTAAATATTTAAATATTTTATCCATTTTGAGTTTATTCTTGTGTATCATGTAAGTTGGTAGTCTAGTTTTATTTATTTATTTTTGCATGTAGCTATCCAATTTTCCCAACAACCTTTATTAAAGAGACTGCCTTTACTCCACTATATGCTCTTGCCTCCTTTGTCAAATATTTTTTTTTTTTATTTGTTTGTTTTTTTATCCTCACCTGAGGATATTTTTCCATTTTTTGTACAGATAGAATGGGAGGGAGAGAGAGGAACGGAGAGAGAGAGAGAAACATCGACGTGAAGGGACACATCGAGTGGCTGCCACCCGCACGACCAACCAGGGCCGGGGACAAACTGCAACCGAGGTACATGCCCTTAGCGGGAACCGAACCCGGGTCTCTCCAGACCGCGGGCCGACGCTCTAACCGCTGAGCCAAACTGGCCAGGGCTCCTTTGTCAAATATTAATTGAGTGTAATGGCTTGGGTCAATTGCAGGGTTCTCTGTGCTGTTGTACTGATCTATATGCCTGTTCTTGTGCCAGCACCAGGTTGTTTTGATTATAATGGCTTTGTAGTATATCCTGATATTTGGTATTGTGATCCCTCCTACTTTGTTCTTTTTTAAGATTGTTGTGGCTATTTAGGCTCTTTTTTGGTTCCATATAAACATTCAGATTATTTGTTCTCATTCTGTGAAATATGTCATTGGTATTTTAATGGGGATTGCATTGAATCTCCAGATTGCTTTGGGTAGTATGGGCATTATAATGTTAATTCTCCCAATCTATGAACAAGGTATATGCTTCCACTCTTTTATATCTTCTTCTATTTCTTTTTTCAATGTCCTGTAGTTGTCTGAGAACAGGTCCTTTACTTCTTTGGTAAGTTTATTTCTAGGTATCTTAATTTTTTTTGTTGCAATCATAAATGGGATTGTATTTTTAGTTTCTCTTTCTCTGTGTTCATTATTGGTGTTTAAGAATGCCAACAATTTCTGGATGACAAACTTACAGCCAACATCATACTCAACAGGCAAAAACTAATTTTGCATCCTACTTCCTTGCTGATTTCATTTATTAAATCTAGTGGTTTTTTGATGAAGTCTTTAGGGTTTTCTATGTATAATATCATGTCATCTGTGAATAATGACAGTATCACTTCCTCCTTTCCAATTTGGATCCCTTTTATTTTTTCTTCTTGTGTGATTGTTGTGGTTAAGACTTCCAGTACTATGTTGAATAAGAGTGGTAAAAATGGACATCCCTGTTTTGTTCCTGTTCTTAAGGGAAATGCTTTTAGTTTTTGCCTGTTGAGTATGATGTTGGCTGTAAGTTTGTCATATATGGCCTTTATTATGATGATGTATGATCCTTCTATTCCCATTTTGCTGAGAGTTTTTATCAAAAATGGGTGCTGGATTTTGTCAAATGCTTTTTCAGCATCTATTGATATGATCATATTATTTTTATCTTTCATTTTGGCTATGTGATATATCTGTGTAATATACTCTTAAAAATATTTTTCAACTTCAAAACTTTGTCCATCCATTATATTTATATCAGTTTCAACTATTTTTACAATTGCTACTTTTTGTGACTACCTCCTATAAATATCATGTTAAGGATATAGATTCTTGGCTTTGACTGAATTTGAAACCTATCTCCACTATCTCATGATTTATTTTATCTCTCTGTGCCTCACATTCAGTATCTATCTGTAGGTCATTATTTTGTGGCATATTCTCCACAAAGTGCATTATAATATTGTATGACTTATTGCTGCCAAATCAGAACAGAAAAGTTTAAACCTGTAGTCAAGGGGAAAGTGGATTTGTTCATCTGTTAATTACACAGCTAAGTAAATCTGTTTAGAGTAATATATTGTTCAACTGGCATTGAGACTGCTGACATTATATTTTGGAAATAAAATGATTGCTGATGGAAGTTGGGGGTGGGGTGGGGTTCCTCATCCCTACCTGTTGCTCATTGGAGTGGAATTTTTACGATATCCCAATAAAAAGAATTTTCTGAGACTTGCACAGGAAAACAAGTGATTTTTATTTGTGTGGAATTAAATCCCCGAGTCCCCAAGTTCCCCTCTCCCTCAGTCCCATCATAAAAGAAATGTAGCTGTGGTTTCAGTAGGACTATAATTAGAGTCAGTGTCCAGAGCTTCCTTTTCATGTCTGCACACTCCAGTCCAGCATCAGGCTAGCTTAGCTTGTGTTCCTTGCTGCAGTCCATCAGCCCATTGCATGTGTGGTTTGCAGGGCCACATAGCTATAGAGGAAACATGGGTGAATGCAAGGAAGCAGGAACAAGAGATCCCCACAAGCCAAGACCTACTGAGCAACAAGAGCCAAAAGAGGGTCACAGGAGAGTGAATTCTTCTGTTTAAGGGATTATGTATTCCTAAATTTTCACAGGCTTGAAGTAGCTACATGCCGATTCTGACCAACCATCTTTGTCCCTAGGCTTGACTGACAGCCAAGTACCTTCCCCATGTCAGTCCAACTTCACTGGGCATTCATCTAGCTCCCCTTTGTTGGACCCCTTCCCCCAGTGATCTGAGGGGAAAAGCTAGGGTTCCCTGGGAGTGTGAAGTTGCAGCTTCCCAGTGAAGCAGTTCAAGTGACATGCCCATAATGTCTATCCCCCCTTTTGCTCCTTCCCTATTATTAATAACTAGCTAATTACAACAGTATCAACGTGTTTGCAACATGAGCTATTTTACAAGTAGATGTAGATTTGTATGAGCTTCCATAATTTTCTCGTGTTTTTCATCTTAACATTTGGGATGATGGGCTAAGCCTCTATAGGAGTGAACTGAGAGCAAAAGGTAAGACAGAGAGAGGGAGGGAAGGAAAAAGAGATAGAAAGATAGAGACAGATATATAACAGCTTTCTAGATTTTCTTAGCCTGAGCTTTCTAGCATCTCAGATAACACAGAACTTTGTAGCTCCATGCATACACTAGGATCTTGAAGACTTGAATATTTTGACCAATGCAGTTCCCTGAGCTTATCATAAGCTCACCTGTTTGTCTGCCAGGTAAACTCCTACTCATCCTTTAAAACATATCTGGAGCCACCTCACTCATGAAGTCTTTCCTGATGTTCCCAAGTAGACTTGGAGTTTTTTCTCCTAGTTCTCCCTCATCCACTGTGCACGTGTTCATTCTAGGAATGGCCCCAAATCTTGATGGTTTACATATCTCTGCCCCCCCCCCCATATAATTCATCTCTTGGAAGGCAGAGAAGTTTATTCTGATATATGATACGTTTTGTAGCACAGTCTGTCACAGCAACTAGAGAAACAGGTAACTTTTTAGTTCAGATTTCTCATTTAAAGGTAAGAAAAAATGAGGACTCCCAAAATTCTGTTTCCATTCAGTAGACTTGGTTGTATCCAGAATTATTTGGTTGCATCGGATGGACACATTTGGAATACACCCCATTTTAAGAAAGGGAGATGGTGGGGCTGGCTAGCCTGGTTTCTTCTCCAGCTTTTTAGAAAGTTGATCTCAGCCTGAGGTAGTGTAGATCACCTCTTCAGATACGGTTCACACAGTTTGCTTTTCTTCCTTCTGCAACCTGTTTTAATATTCTTTGGTTAGCATCTTCACTAGAAGGAGAAAAACAGCAATTTTTAAGCAAAAGAAGGGCCCATTAAAAAGGCTCTAGTAAGTGTAAGTAAGAGACACTTTGAAAGCAGGAAGGATGGTATTGAATAGTATTGTAATGCAATTGGCAAGGCAGCAAGTGGCAAGTGGCATTGTGTCTGAGGGCTGGGCTGTGATTGTGTAGCTTTGAATGGCTGAAAAGAGGCAGTAATTTTGAGCACATGCTGCGATCTGGAGGGCTAGAACTAAGAGGAGACTTCGCAGAAGGAAATGATAGTATCTTAAACCAGAGCATTATTTCATTCTGGTTGCATAATGTAGACTTGGTAGTTAAACTGTTATTGTAGAGAAATGGTTTATGCATAGTGAGCTGCCTGTATCCATATGAGTGGCTGTTACAATAACACAAATGCATGTGTGGTTTCCCAAACAGTTAATAATTGTTTAATAAGTAATTCCTCGTAAAACCCCCGAGTCATTATAACTTGGGTAGAGATGGATTATTCTTCTCCATTATTAGGGACAGAATAAAAAATAGCTGGTAACGAGGAAAACACTTTAAATATAAGGGGAACATTAAAGGGGTAAACTGCCAATTACCATCACGAGAGATTTTTCAAAGCTGATGGAAATGTACCATGTGGGAAAGGAAGTGAGAATAGCCGGAGGCAATACAATCTCATGAATCCTTGGAGAATTAACTTTCTTTCATTTCAAAATAGATTTAGCAATATATGTACAGTGAAGGCAAACAGGAAAGCCATGCGCTAGCAAGGGAGCCAAAGTATTTTGGCTGAAGTCCTGACTTCCTCTGTAACAGGAGCCGTGAGCATAGTTTCTCTTGATTTCAGCAGGGTGCAGGGCAGGAATAAAGTCTACCTGTCCTGAGGTCATTTCTCCTGAGAGGATAACACAATCATCCACAAACAAAATGCTGTAATTGCCTATGATAACCCAGCGTTGTGGTCCTTCAAGCATCGCCACCTGTGTACTGTTGACTGTAATGCCTTTTAAAATGATTTATGAATTAAAATTTTATATACTGGTGGTGTCTGATCACTGTTTTTGTACACAAGAGTGGGTCAAACCCACTATGATTTGTCTACAATGAAATATTAAGCAGCCCCCTAAATATTTAATTCACCAGCTGAACTGCAACAGAGTGGTTTAGAAATGTGAGTCCTTCCTCTTCACTTAGAGGGACGCTGCTGTATAACCAAATACATTATTAATGCCATTATTATTATTGAGATCTTTATTATCACCTAATAATGGGCATGCTAGGAAACATTTCTCCTGCAACAAATAGAGCTAATGTCTAACAACAAATTCAATGCTGTTGTTTGTCAGAGTGTAAATCTAAGCTCTTACCTTTTATGAGCCATAGGAAAATAAGGAAAAGGATGCTTATTTATAAAAACATTTGATAAACTATCTGGTAATGTTTCCAATATTATGCATTTCTACTTCATGGATTTAGATATATCATGGATCAAATCATATTTCCTGAAATATAAAAACATATATAAAAAAGACATTGATTTGTTCTAAAATTTTAGTAACATACAATAAATAGATATAAAATAAATATCCGAGACCATAAAAAGAAAGAAAAGGCAATTTCTCCACCAAAACATTAATCATGCTGTTGTGATTGAGTTTTAAATTTGAGGCTGGCCATCCTGACAGTCAAGCCTAGGCTGAGGCATATAATGGTGGGTTGCAAAATTCTCGTTATCGGGAAAGCGAGAACATGCCTATTTTTGAAGGTAAACTTATGTCCACAGCAGTTCTAACAGAAATATTTTCCATAGGAACACGTGTAGGAGACTTTGGGTGTGGTGAGAGTTAAATGTCAACAGTGGCTGTTTGATAGGAAAATGCAGATGGAACATTTTACCTGGCTGTTTAATAAAGAATAAAAAGGAGATCACATGCTCCTATATAAAGTTTGGTAGGATATGGTCTCTGTGACCACTAGTTTATCCATTTATAAACTGTGATCTTCAGTAATTCAATTACCATGTATGTATTTATTTATTTTTAAATCCTCACCCAAAGATATTTTTCCATTTATCTTCAGATGGGGGTGGGGGGGGGCGGGGAGAAGGAGAGAGAAAGAGAGGAGAAACATCTACTGGCTGACTCCCACAAGACCCCTACCAGGGTCTGGAACAAACCACAAGGGAGGTACGTGCCCTTGACCAGAATCAAACCCGAGACTCTTTGGTTCTCAGATCGACGTTCTAACTGCTGAGCCAAACCAGCCAGGGCTCAATTACCTTTTATAGTCAGTTTCCTCATCTGCAAAGACCTTCCTTGCAGCATTGTTGCAAGGGCATAACAGATTCATGCGGATAAGTAGAGGTTCAAGTTCACTGCCACTTTCTCTCTTTATACCTTAGCCCCTTAACACCAGTGTTATGGATGCTTGTACCACCACACACTCTTCCTCTCTTTTTCATTTGAGATGTATCCTTAAATATATTAATGCTGGGGAAATAGTCCTGATTGCTTATTAAATTTAAGGCTATGAGGATCAGTACGAATATCAAAGTTTAGCTTGAGGTGTTTCAGTGATGATACAGTGCAGAGTGTTAAGGTCTTGGGCATTCTTCTTTGCAAGGTTCAGCTGGTGGATTACCTTTCCTGCAGACAGGCTGGAGCTCTGCAGAAA
The DNA here is from genome assembly GCF_014108415.1 of Molossus molossus. Lineage (NCBI taxonomy): Eukaryota > Metazoa > Chordata > Mammalia > Chiroptera > Molossidae > Molossus > Molossus molossus. Next base: position 20,682,347 of record NW_023425346.1, read on the forward strand.
TTGGCTTTCCTTTTCTTGAAGTCATGGTTTCGGTTTGGATACCTTAAAAATACATTTAAAGTACTTCCTGTTTGGGTACTTGTTTTTTAAAAAAAGAAAACTTGCTTGATTGTTAAGACGGATAGGTCATGGTGCTGTCAGAGTTTCCTTGGGCCTTGAGTCAGGGCCAGCTGTTTAGACTAGTCCAGATTTACTCTCTCTTCTAGGGAAATGGTGCCCCCTACAGTCTACTGATGAAAATGGTGGTCCAGGAGTTAGGCAACACAGGGCCCTTTTCTGGCTGGTGACTAAACAAACTTAGGTTAGAATTGCATGGCGTCCACTTAGCAAACTGGTGAACTGAGCTAAGCCTTCACGAACTCAGGCCGTGACTGCTACTCTTTCCCTCTCCCTGGAAAGACTGAAAGCACACTGATTCCATGCAGTCCTTATCTCAGGGGAAATGAATCAACCAACAAGCAACGTCTCTCGTCATCTCCCTGCAACTGCAGAGCTTCTGCTAAAGTAGACTCTTGTACATGCGACAGTTAAACAATCCAGGGATCAAACTGAAATGTTTTTAGGTTCACTTGAACTAGAAACAGAGGGGGAAATATAGTGCAGTAAAACAGCATTTTTGTGACCTGACCACTGGGTGGGAGAGGTGGTCGTTGTGAGTTGGAATAAATAGCTCTCACTGAAGCAGTGGCACCGAGTCGGCTGTCACGGGTGCAGGGAGAGCTGGGAGCCTGGCTCCAGGTGTGGAACACCTGCTGTTTCCCCTCCGGATCCAGCCCACCCCCTTGTTTATCCTGTTGTGAACTTCAGGAGACAAAACCATATTGGTTGCTTCTTTGGTGTCTTTGCCCATTGGTTTCTGATGGGTCCCTGGGGTGGGAGAAAAATAAGATTGGAGCCTTTGCTCCCCCGGCTTCCTCCCTGAGAGGTCAGTAGTTCCTGTCAGGTGGCCTTCTTCACCTGGGCGATATCCCTGCTGCTGGCCCATGGGCCCCATGGTGAGGAGCAAAGTTGGAGACTCTGGTCATGGATTCATTCTGAATGAGTCTCAAGTTGGAGGAGGATTCTGAGCCTGGGAATGATGTGGTTTGATTTAAAACTGTAGTCCCCTCTTGCCTGCTGTATATGGAGAAACCTCGGAGTTAGTGAGGAACAAAGACAAGGGACCAGCTAGGAGGCCTCCGCCCTCGCCTGGGTAGAAGATTCTCATGCTTGGTCTTGGGTGGTGGTGGTGGTGGCGGTATGAGAAAAATGCCAGCTAGCACAGTTGTGTAGCTTGTGTGCTGCCCAAGGTAGGTGCAGAGTAGGCGGCGTGAGCTGGCAGCCCTGTCTTTTACACTGTGACTCATCCACTGTGAGGGAGATGCCCTTTTTGCCATTTCTTCCCCCCAGAAGGTAAGGGGTGGCCTTTGTAACTCCTGCAAAGGCAGGTGCGTGCCAGCTGTGCTCAGGGCAAGAAGTCTTGGATTCCGTTTGGAGGCCTGAGTAGTTAATGTGCAGAGAAGAGTGTGACAAAGGCCTTTCTCTTTCAGTTTTCACTTGCTCTGTCATGTGCTGCTGCCCGAGTTCACGGCCCGTGAAAGCTTTTCCTGGAGAGCAGAGCAGCCGCAGAGCAGCTGTGCTGAACTCTGAATTTTCCAGAGAGCAGTCTTTCAAAGAAATTGCTCCTGTCAGGGAAGGAAGAAAACAGACCCAGTCATTTGTTTCGGGCTTCTCTCCGTGAGCACATAGGAGTGAAATCTCTTTAAAAACGTCTCTATACGACTATAAAAGCGGTCACTAAATGTAACAGGAGAGAGCCAGCCACCGATGCCAGTTTGCAAGCTGCGCCTGGTGGTTAATCTCCCTACTGCAAACATGGTCTGAAGATAAGTCTTGTCCAAAAATGAAACCATAAAAAGATGTATCGTGGGTTCTTTGGCTGCTGAAAGGCTGTGGTTTCTCTGAGAATGTCTTCATCAAGCTGGGTGTCGGCAGGGGCTCACCTTAGGTTCCTTCACAGAAGGCAGCTGTGCCCTGACGGGTCCTCTGGCAGTGCGTGGACACCGCTGTGGGAGTTTCCTGGTTGTGTCCTTCGGCACTGTACACTCCAATTGGTCTGACTGCCCTTTTTGCTAACTTAGATCCTTCAGATGTGTTCCTGTAGATGATGCATTGGTACCTTGCCAAACCCTCTGGAAAGACACAGGAATAGATTGTGATATTATTACTGTGGCCCTTGGGGTGGCAGTGCTCCTGGCATGGATTGAGTTTCTTCATGGGGATGTCATGCTTCACTTGTTCATGAACATGAGGTGATAGGAACCATGGTAACAGAAGCTGGAGAGGCAGCAGGTCCTGGTGAGTCTCATTTGCTCCTCAGGTTTCCTCTGTTGAGCTGGACCCTACCCATAAACTCCTTTCTAAAACATGTCAAGTGCCGGTAAGTGGGAGTGTGTTGGCCAGATCTATCCAGGACTCATTTTATATTCATTTAGATAGGAGTTGGCATTAAACTCTCAGCTGCAAAACACGTTCTTGGACGAATTTATTCTCTAGAGCAGGAGACCCAACACCCAGCTCCTACTGAGACCAAGCATACACCAGTAATGAGCGTGGAGGCCTGTGGGCCTGGAGAGCATACAGACTTCAGAGGAGGATGGTCACCCACACGCTGGTGGTCACCGTGTGCAAATGCTGTCCCTGCGTGGCCATTTGGAGACATTTCAACAGAAGCCAGAAATTACAAGCCTTCTGTAACATCTACCACTTTTTAAATGATGGAAAGTAATTGAAAAATATTCTACACATTGTTCAGACCAGTTGCTTTAGACCAAGGGAACTATGTCCAAAGGCTAGATTCAGCCACTGAAATGCTGTTCTTTATATATATTATTGTTCACAGTATTACAGATGTCTCATTGTCCCATGCGCCAAAATGTCATCTGTCTGATTTCCAGTCAGGGCACCTGCCCAGGTGGTTGGTTAGATCCTCAGTAGGGGGTGTGCAGGAGGCAGCTGATGGATGTTTCTCTCTCTCCCTCTCCCTTTCTGTCTCTCTAAAAATCAATAAAAAGATATTTTTAAAAAATCAGAGCGGAGGAGGATAGGGAGGAGGGAAGAGATTAACCAAAAATGTATACACATGTATGCATAGCCCATGGGGCCTGGGGCAGGGCAGGAGCTGGGAGGAGGGGGTGAGAGGGGGAATTGGGGAACATCTGTAATACTGTCAACAATTATATATATATATATATAAATTGCTGTTCTTTTTTTAATATCCTCACCTGAGGACATTTTTGCATTCATCTTCATATAGAACGGAAGGGAGAGAGGGGGGAAGAGAGAGAGAGAAACATTAGTGTGAGAGAGACACATCAACTGGCTGCCACCTACACAACCCCCGGGGCCAGAAGCAAACTGCAACCGAGGTACGTGCCCTTAGCAGGAACCGAACCCTGGTCTCTCTGGACCGCGGGCCTCTCTAACCACTCAGCCAAACTGGCCAGGGCTGAAATGCTGTCCTTAAAGCTCAACCATAGTGTATGAATAGCTCGTCTTTTTCAAAATAGTGTTTTAACAATAATGATAAGCTAATGAGCTGAAAAGGAGCCATGGAAAAGAAAATTTCACAAAAAATAAATAATTCTTATGAGTGGCAGAATTGATGTATATAATCTAAAGAGGAAACCTAATGGTAATTGCTGAGCCTTCTGTAATCTAGAAAATAAATCATCCCAAGAAGTCAGAGGGCCAAGCTCCAAAGTAAGAAAGGTGAAAGTCCTCACCCTCATTCCTCCACTATGTCTCTCCCCTGGCAATTATTTACCTACCATGTGCTGTGCATTTATTCGAAGGTCCGTGGATCTACAAATGGGAAAAATACTATTCCCTACCTCTACTTAGTTAGTTTGTAAAATGAATTCCAATCTCTTAACCCAAAGAAGATAGACGTGTAGTCCAGGCCATGTCAGGATGTCCCATAGCAGGGAGCACAGGGGAGGGGGAAGCAGAGCCAGGACTTGGCTTTGTAGTTGGGCTACTTCCTAGTCCTATCTACACTAACATAGAATGAATTATCAAGGGCTACATGAAGGAAATTACTTCATTAGAGCAATAGTTTTGCACATTTTAGAATCATGTGAATCATGTATAACTGATTAATTCATTCTAAATCCAGTCTAGCTTTGTTTAAAAATATCAGTAATTTGAAATCTCATTTTAGAGCCCTTCAAAGTTGCTGGAGCATATTTTGAGCACACTTTGTATTTCAGCCTAGAAATGCTGATTTTTCTTCCTTCTTTAATTGGCCAACACCTTATCATGTTATTTGCATAGTGTTGGTAATAAGAAATTTTAATAATGTATCAGTGAATTATCTGAAAAGAATATAAAAAACATGCAGCACTGTGTTGACCTGAAGCTTAACAATTGACAATAGCATACTGTATTTGTTTGGTTCTTTGCAATATAAAAAGCACATTTTTATGCTGTAGCTTACATGATTCTGATACTATGCTAGTGAAATAGGTGTAACCTGAAACTCAGAAGTTGAGCAAAATGTTAATGCTCTTAATAACAGCTACTATTTATTGAGACGTTTCTATGTGCCAAGCACAGTGCTAAACACATACATCATTGTATTTATTCATCAGAGCAACTCAAAGAAGCAGGCACCAGTATCTTCATTTCTTCTGTGAAGGCACTGAAACCTGAAGCAAGTTGCTGGAGGTCACATGCAAATAGGTAGCAGAGTGGAGTTCAGCCTCAGGCCTGTGTAACTTGAATATCACCACCGTGCATTCTCTAAGTTATACACTAATAAATGACAACATTAGTATTCACACTTGAATCTTCTAATTTTAGATATCATTGTTTTTGTAGACTGTGCTAAGTTTTCCTCTAAAAGTACATTCGTTTTGAAAGTTCACACAAACAGTCTGTACTGGGAGACTATGAACCTGTTTGCATGTATCTGAAGACACCATTGAGCAACACCAGTTGGTAAATGAAATTCCCCAATTACATTAAATCAGTTTGCTTCAGGATAAGAGAATACTGTGGCTGGATAAAAGTGTGTCTTGTGTACCATGTTTTTCTTCTGTTACTCTTCCTCTTTTTAATTAATTTCCTTTCTGAAGCCTCATACTTGTTTCTTTTTGATGAATATGCAATGATTTTTCCCAGTATGCCTACACTGAGTTTGAAGGAAAAATATTGACCTATGTGTCAAATAATTTTTCTTTTTTATTATTACTCTTAATTAAAGCCATTTAGCCTACCCTCAGACCTGCTGGGCTTCACTGGAGACCGCTGTGCCTGCAAACCCTTTGGATTAGCCCCACAGTGTGATGACAAAGCTCCCATTGGCTGGAACATTAATGATGGATACCTCTCATTTCCCAAGAGAAGAAAAAATGAATTGACTGCTTTTGAAAGGACGTAAACACACACACAACTGACAAACAGCTTCACTGTATTTATACTGATATTAGTTTGGAGACCCTTGATGGTTTTTAAATCCTGCTTTCAAATTTGAACTCATACAACTTTGAACGTGAACTGAAAAAGTAAGAATAATATTTATGAAAATGCCATGATTTAACTTAAGTGTTACTCTGTCATTTGTTTTTTAAGCAAGCTCTACTGAATAATTTTTTTGTTGTTGTTTCCAGAGACGTAGAGTGAAATAATGACCATATTCTTCAAAGCGAGATTGCTTGTTATATTATGTAATGAGTATAATCAGCTTATTGTTAGGCTTCTAACACCACCCAATTTCTCTTTTGGATTTTATTAGTAATTTTCACATTTCTCCCCTCAGTTTACAGAGGGCTTTTCTCCTTTGATTCTCAGAAGAGTCTGTGAGTTAAGTGATCTCCGTTTTACATGTAAAGATCTGTGGCTCAGCAAGTGACAGGGTGACTTGCTCTCTGAGCTTGGTGTGGGCAGTGGAGGCTGGTGACCTCAGGTTTTCTGACCTGGGCTGTGGCAGGCTTTTGAAATTCTCAGTGTTTCCCAGCATTCTGTTGCATAAGATTTCCAGAGCTGCTGGTCAGGAACTTTGACTTCTATTTTTCTTTGAACTTTGAACTGAATTAGAATTTCCTTAGAGTAATTATTGAATAACAATTACATGAACTGCATACATTGATTTATTCCTGGATGAAGACACCTAAATTTGCATATAGAATAAAAACAGGTCTTTAGTAGGAAGAGGAGGGAAAGTTAAAGTTCTATTACTATTATTATTATTATTAATTGCTTTAGGGTAGGTGAATTGGTCCAGTATCAAGGGCACAAATATGGGGCATCAAATGTACATGAGTTAAAGTTCTTTTATTAATGTATACTCAGTTTCAGAATGGCCTTGCTGGTAAAATGTTTGTGTGATTAAATGGCACCAATTATAGTTCTTCTTATGTCCTTTTCAAAAATAATGTTTTTGGATAAAGTGCATGCCCTTTTTGCCTTGATAAGTAATATTTTGTATATACAAAGAAATCTTTCGGAAAAATTATTACAGACAATTGGACTTCGGCTTCCATCAATTATATGAGCAGTAAGATTGCCAACCCCAACGGTCTGATAAGCAGGGGTGCCAGACGGTGGCCTGGGAGGCAAGTCTAGCCTTCAATCTATATCTGTGTGGTTCTTGAGCTAAGGAAGATTTTTATGGCTGAAAATAAATTGAAAGAAGAACGATACTTCGTGATTTGTGAAATTACATCCTATTCAAAATTTAGTGTCTATGAGTAAAGTTTTATGGGGACACAGCCATGCTCAGTTCGTTTATTTGTGTATCTTCTGTGGCTATGTTCACAATGACAGTTGTATGGTTGTGACAGGCTCTATGGTCTACACATTTCAAAAGTTTTTACTATTTTGCTCTTTACAGAAAAAGTTTGCCAACTCTGAGCTAAAGGAAAGTTATAGAAAAGTGTATCTGTATTGTTTTAAGTACATATTTGATTTCATTGACTTTGGAAAGAAGAAGCATAGTATTCATTGATCTTCAGCAAGAATTGGCTTAAGTAGGCCAGTCAGGCAGAAAGATTAACTTTTGGCCCCTTCCAAGAGCTGCCCCCTTCAGGCTTCATGACTCTTGATGCTATAAGGGACAGTCATTAGCATTAAGACATTGTTTCTCCTGATAAACCCTGTTAAACTAGACCCAGGTCGCCTATCAGCATTCATTAAGTTGAAGTTCCCTGTTGGAATCAGTAGAAATGATGGAAACATATGAGATAGTTTAATAGATGCTTATTTTTCCGTGACCAGTGTATTTATTTTAAGATATTAGAAAAAAATAGTTACAACATCAACCTCTTGATTTCAAGGATGATGTGAGATTGAAGTATTCAAATAAAACATGAGCTGACATAAAGATAGAGAGTAGCAGATAATATGTTAATTTGGTAAATTTTTTTTTTATTCTCATTCGAGGACATTTTTCCATTTTTTGTACAGACAGAGTGGGAGGGAGAGAGAGGAAGAGAGAGAGAGGGAAACATCGATGTGAAAGGGACACATCGAGTGGCTGCCACCCACATGACCAACCAGGGTCGGGGACAAACTGCGACCGAGGTACATGCCCTTAGCGGGAACCGAACCCGGGTGTCTCCGGACCGCAGGCCGACGCTCTAACTGCTGAGCCAAAGTGGCCAGGGCAAATATTTTGAATTTAGTAAGCAAATGGTCAAAGTTTGGAAAACTCTACTTTAAAAAATAAAATAAAATTTGTTTTCAGTGTAGTTGGAAGATCCTGGGCATGCCAGAAACACAGACGTAAATTTTGGCTGAGGAAATGCCCTGACCAAAGTAAGGCTAATCTTCTAGTAGAGGGAGGGGCTCAGGGGAGGGAGATCAGAATTTGGTCTGGGATTATTTGGAACATTAATACAGCATTTCTCTGCACCATGCTTTTTTAGAGTTTATTCAGGTATTGAGTAAAGAGGTTCCTAACATTATTTTGTTATATCTGATTGTATTTTATGGGATACGTACAGATTTAAGGATTGGAAAGCTCAAAAGATATCTTTTTTATAATCTTTTGTCTATTACATGCATACTTCCTATGAAATGAGAATATTTCCCTCTTCAATTGGGTGTCTTGGTTTAATAGTTTATTGTTTGCCTTGGTGGTGTGGCTCAGTGGATTGAGTGTCGTCTCATGGACTGAGAGGTCCTGGTTCCTTCCATTCCTGGTCAGGGCACATGCCCAGGTTGTGGGCTTGATCCCTGGTAGGGAGTGTATAGGAGGCAGCTGACTGATATATCTCTCTCATCAATGCTTTTATATCTCTCTCCCTTCCTCTCTCTCTAAAAAATCAATTAAAAAATAGTTTATTGTTTAAGGCTACTTCATATGTTTGAAATCAAGGATTTTAATAGCTGCATAAGGTTCCATTGCATGAAAGAGACATAGTTCAATCAATTCTCCTTAAAGTTTTACATTTTTTGTTTTGTTTTGCTATTATAAATAATACTGAGATAAACAACCTTTATAGTGCATTACATTTCTGATAATCTCCTTAGGGTAGATTTTTATACTGGTTTCCTTGGTTTAAAGGATATACACATTTGTAAGATTTAATGTGTAATGTCAATTGCCCTCCAGAAAAGTTGTACAAATTTACATTGTGCATGAATGCAAAGTTTATTTGTTTACATATCAATATCCTGATATTGAAGAGAAGTTTTACAACTTTTTAAATATAGGACTGGCACATTTCTCATGAATATTCTAGCCAAAGATTTATCTGTTGTTATGATGAATGAAAATCTTTATTTCATTATATTTTCCATAGACTTACTAGTGGTACAATGGGAAAACAATAATTTTTGGTTAATTTTGTATATGGCTATATTGATGAACTCTCCTATTCATTCAAAAAATATTCTCTCTATTGGCATTTAGGCATCAGAGGTTAGAGTAGATTCTAGGAGTGAAAATATTTGAACTTTCCTGTCTGTTTGTAAAGATGCACATAGAAGACTCTGTTGTTGGTTGTTCTTACTAAGCCCCAAAACTATGCTAATAAGTAAAGTGCTGATTGAATTTGGATGAATACATCTGAATTAATCTACTATCTTGAATGCTTCGCTTTAAGAATAGAACATTTAGAAGGTCTTATTTGGTGTTACTCATCATATTTGTTTTAATAAGAGAGAATATGATTCTTCTTAGAAAACAGTTGAATTATGTTCAGCATTACAAAGAACCCGGGATAGATTAGGATATGGCTACAGTTCCTGCTTCTTTTAAAAGAGAAAATATGTTTTAATTTAGTTTTTTGTCTTTGTGTGAAATTGGTTAACAAAAGTGTTAAGGTCAATGGTACAATAAAATGTCACTGATTCCTCATTTCTAATTTTTTTTTTTCATTTAGCAATGTCCATTGGCTTTCAAGTAAGTTGATTTTGAGGGTACTGGATTCGGCTAATAAAATGATGCTGTTGTAAAGGAGAATTGTCATTTTAGGTGCTATCAGGCTTTTATGCTCTTGATATCCTGGCATCTCAGTGAAGAATTAGGTATTTATGCACCGGTGAAAGCCGACGTAATGAACATGAGAAGCACTGTGAGGCTGTGTGCTTAATACTGTGTTTTGCTTATTTCTTCTCAGTCTTCCCGTGTCAACACTGGGAACAAAGGGATCCATGCTAATGGCCTTAAAAACAATGTGATGGGCAAAATAATCCTAGTCAAATTGTCATTTATTAAGGACTTTTGAGTCAAGATTATTTATTTTAAAAGAGACAGTGTATAATTATGTCAATGCACTAATGATACATACAGGGTGGAGCAAATGTCAGTTTACATTTGCTTATATAGACAATAATACAGTGATTAATAAATAATAATACAAGAATAAACTCCATCTTGCATACTCATAAGCTGTAAACCTACTTTTGCCCCATGCTGTATGCTGTTTATTTTTTTTTCTGCTCAGTACACCTTCCTTTTCTTAGAATTAGGACCTTAACCTACCTCTAGAGAGAATCACCACTCATTCATTCTCTCCCTGTGTCCTAGGGAGAAATTGGCCTGATCGACACAGGTGGATTTGTGATCCAGACCTTGTCTGTGTCCAAACACTCCTTCCTTCCTCTTCTCTCTTCACCTCTTAGGGATTTACTCAGGATTGGACCTGAGCTAAGCAAGGCAAATGAATGAGGTTCTCAAGACGTGTCCTCAATATACTAGGGGGAGAGACATTCTTTTCTCATGGGGATGACGAAATAAATACAATGAAAGTCTGGATGCGAGATGGGCATCTGAGCCCCCTACCAAGGAGGATAAATTGGAGTCAAGGCAGAGAGAGATAAGCTCCTGAGGCCCTTGTTTTAGACCCTCAGTCAGTTTTGCTGAAATGAGCTCAATATTACATTGTTCTTCCCCCTCCCTTTCATTCATGTGGGAGTTTAGGAATGTTTGGTCAAATGTAAAAGGAAGAATCCTGAGAAATATATTATTCTGCTCCAGCCACATGGCTCTTTGTTGTCCCTCTGACATACAAGGCACCTCAGGCCATTTGCATTTGCTAGTCCTTTTGTCTGGAGGGCCCTCCCCTTTCCCTTGGCTCTGATCTTCACCCCTTCACATCTGTGCTGAGAAGTCCCTCCTTAGGGAGGCTGTCCCTGCATTTTTACTTAAAATGGAAACATGCAGAACTCTTCATGACCCACCCCTGATATGGCTTTTAGCATACAAAACCCCCAATTATTTGTACATCATCAGGATTCCCCCATCTCCACTGATATATGTGACTCATGAAGGAAAAGATTTGTGTCTGTTTTATTTCCTTTGGTATGCCTAGCACCTCAAAGGGTTCTTGAGAGGGTGGGTCCTCAATAAATATTTCTTGAACTGTGTGTAAAAATGATAGCTAATTACTCCAGAGATTACAGTCAAACCTCAGTTCTCAAAAGTCTTTCATCTCGAACAATTCAATTCTTGACCCAGTTGTTCACAGAAAATATGTCTCAGCTGTTGAACAAAACTTTGGTTCTCACCCCCACAACCCTTTCGTCTGATTACCTGTATGTTCAGTCATGCATCTCTCAGGTGACAAAGGAGAGAATGTGGGAGTAGGAATCCATTTACTGCTAAACGTCACATTGCTAACATCTCAGGAAATTGTGCTGTGACCATTTTCATGGTTTTTTGCTTTTGTTGCTACTTATTATTATTATTAAATGTGTAGAGTAAGTCACCATGAGTCCCAAGAAGGTTAGTGATAGTAGCAAGGTGAAAAAGAAAATTGTGAGAACAATGCTAGAGCTTAAAAAAGAAATAATAGCAAAGTGTTTATAGATTAAATAGTACGTTAGACATATACTGTATATGAGAAAGGTTAAAGCAGGGAATAATTTAGGGGTCCAGAATGGATTAATTCAATCTGCATTCTTTCTAATGGGGAAAAAAATGATTCAGTTTTCAAACAAATTACTTCTCGAACAGCCTCCCAGAACAAATTAATTCGAGAACTGTACTTATTAATTACAAAGGGAAAATGGTAGTTGATACAGTGGAACAACCTGGAGAATACCATGTTAACCAGGGATCGAAGTCAATGTCACCAACAATGGGATGGATGATGTCACATGCCTCCCTTTATGATGCAGGGAGAGGGACATAGCGTCCCTTCTGCATTATCGTGCCATAAATCAAGGAAACATAAGAAAACATCAGATAAATCCAATATGAGGAGCATTCTACAAGACATTGGATGTTATTTAAAAAAAATGCCAATCGTATAAATGAAAAAGAAAGCCTAAGTAGTCTTCTGGATGGAAGAAAACCAAAAAGACACGGCGAGCAAATGCAGTGTGTGGTCCTGGATTAGAAAGCATTGCCATGAAGGTTCTTATTGGGACGATGAAAAGAACTTAAATGTAGGCTGTATATTAGGTAACAGTAGTGTATCAATGCCATATTTCTGAATTTGATATTTATACTGTGATTATGTTTTTTTTATTCTTACAAAAACCACACTGACGTAGTTAAGTGTAAATTATTATAGTGTTTGCTACTTTCAAATATTTCAACACTCTATCTCTGCATCTGTAGCTATATGTTTATATCTGCAGCTAGCTATAATCTGCCTGCCTGTCAATCATTCAGTCAATCAAGAGAAAACAAAACAGCAAATGCCATAACATGTTAGTAATTAAAGAATTAAAATGAGCTGTAAATGAAAATTTATTGTACTAAAAAACTTACAGGTAAATTGCAAGAGTAATATTAGGTAGGGCCATATATAAAGTTACCAATATTAGGCCCTTTTTGACTTATAAAAATGCCAATTTCATATAGTTTATCTAATACTCGTAACTTGCCTGTTTGATTTTTTAAATGCAAATAAATAAAAGAAAGAAAATGTTGTGGGTGTGACTGGAAAATCTTTGCTGAGTAACGTATTTATGAGAACCTTTACTCCTCAATATTTATATCAGCTTGACTTTTTAAGATCCCCTATTCCACGAATTTGCTGAGCGAAAGAAAGAAAGAAGATGTAGAGTTGCCAATTAGTGGCTTCTCGGCCCTTGCTAATGATTTGCAATACTTGATATTCATTTATGAGCAGTTTGAAGCTCTGAACTCCTCCCCGTGCAAGTAGTTCTGAGCCCCTGGTCCTGGTGCATCTGGGATGTGTCTGCTGGGCCTGGCACACGTGGACTGTTCTCTCTCCTCACTCCCCCGCTCCTCCCAGCCCGTCTCCTAAGCAGCTGGTGGCGGGTGGGTAAAGAGGCCTCTTCTGTGAGTGACAAGCACAGCAGCTGGGCTAACTGAGGAGGTTCCTTTCTCTGCTACCACAGGCCTCGCTGGCTGGTGCTGAGATACAGGCCGTGACTTCGGGGGGCCCCCTTACTCTGTTTGGCCCTGGTCTGCTGCAGTTTCCCCTGCCTTGGCGTTCACAGCACAGGCAGTTCAGTGTTCTGCCCTGGCTCCGAACTCGGTGCCCTCTAGGAGAGCCTTTAGGTCTTTTTATAACCTTCACCCAGTGATACTGCCCAGTGTCACTTCGCACAGTGATACCTGTGACTGTGAATCTCCTTGCCCCCTTGCAAACGTAAGCAGGACAGCCTTGCAGTATGCGTGGGACCAGATAAGAGTTCAATAAATGTGTGCTGCCTACAGAGAACACAGCAAATGACATCAAGACACGAGTGTCCGGCAACATAATGGGATGGCTTGGCCCTGGATCATGGATCAAGCCCCTCTGAAGAGGGAGAGTGAGCCGTGTTCACACTAGACAGGATAAGGTAACTAGGGTATAATTGGAGTTACAAAGAGGCTATTCAATCCTCTTTCCTCCTGTATCTCCTGAAGGGTGCAGGGGCCAGTGCACTGGCAGTCTTGGTGAGTTCACTGGTCAGAGTTATGAGGCCCACAGTGCTAAAACCACATGCAAGCCTGTCTCCCCCAAACTCGCTTTAGGATCATTTAATTTCACAAAGAATCCCTGGGCTGTTTGTGTGGGTGCGTGTGCTGACATACAAAAGCCCAGGGGCATTCTGTCCTCCTGGGAGGTATCATACCCCACCCCAAGGTGGACTTCTGGTGCTGCTTCCACCAGGGGACTAACAACAGTCCTTCACTAAAGGACATGTGAGTGGCAGGCACACCTTTAGCGCCTGAAACACTTGGAGTCGTTTGGTCCTCAGATCAACAGAGCAAATTGGAGAAATGAGCATTATTGTTCCCATTTTACAGATGAAGAAACTGAGACTGAGGGAGGTGGCTTGGCTATTGCATTCTGTAGAGAGACTTGGACTCAAGCTCTGACGGGTTCAAAGTCTGTTGCTCTTAAGCCCTGTCTTGAAATATGCATAAGTATGTCTAATAAAAGAAGAAAATGTCCTGAAGAAGGAGCTAGTGGAAGAAGGCCCAGGATATGTTTACTATGTCTGAACATCACCGCAGAGAGCATGACTCAGTGGACGGGATGGGGAGTGTACTCTTTTCTTTTTTAATATGTTTTTATTGAATTTATAGAGAGAGAGGAAGGGAGACAGAGAGAGAAACATCAATGTGAGAGAGAAACATCGATCAGCTGCCTCCTGCACACCCTCTACTGGGGATCAAACCCACAACCTGGGCATGTGCCCTGACCGGGAATTGAACCAGGACCTCTCTGTCCATGGGACAACATTCAGTCCACTGAGCCACACTGGCCGGGAGGGAGTGTGGTATTTTTAAAGCACTCCAGGTGATTCTGATGTCCTTACTGCCCTGGAGAGTTAGCTAGATTTAGCTCTGGACATTCATTAAACTCTTTATTCTGGGTAAACATGTGAATCTAATTCATTTTGTGAAATACTGTTGGGGATCTTACCTTGAAGAAGTTTGGGCTCTAATTGCAAGGCAGTATGATCAATGAGCACCTTGTCCTGTGATTTGGGTAGTATTTACAATAATGGTGGGCATGGCACATGCTTTCTGTTAGTTGGCTGGTTATTTAATGCGGAAGAGATGAGTATCATCTAAAAAAGGTGCATTCCTGTAGGATATTGTAGTACAGATGGGTTTTCAAAGATAAAGACAGAGAGCCTGGATAGCCAAGGAGAATGAGCCTCTTAGTAATAACATTTAGAAATTCTACAACTATCCTCCAGTGTGGGCCATTAAGACTCGGCTCATTTGGCCCTGGCCAGTTTGGCTCAGAGGTTAGAGCATCAGCCTGTGGTCCAGAGAGACCCGGGTTCGGTTTCCGCTAAGGGCACGTGCCTCCGTTGCAGTTCGTCCCCGGCACTGGTTGGTCGTGCAGGTGGCAGCCACTCGATGTGTCCCGTTCATGTAGATGTTTCTTTCTCTCTCTCTCTCCCTCCCACTCTATCTGAACAAAAAAATGGAAAAATGTCCTCGGGTGAGGATACAAAAAAAAAAAAAAAAAAAAAGACTCGGCTCATTTGAAGATATCCAGTGGCTCAAGTACATCCCAGGTCGTTCTCTCTGAATTCTGGTTCCATACTCGTTTTTTCTTATGATGAACGATATTTACTGTGGTTAGCAGGAAGCAGATTTCTTTTTAAAGGTATAGTTAAATATATAAGCTCACCTCCTTACAATTATTAGTTAACCTTTCCTGCTCACATCTCTCTGCTTCATAAGGTCTTCTGTCTTTTGCCAGTAACATTTTTTTTTTCATTTTTAAAAATTAAATCTTTATACATGTACTTTTTAAAACATAAAAACTGGCCTAACTTTTACTTTTCATGACATTCCCATTTGCTCTTCATTCTCCACAAATATCTTATTTTAGCCAATTTATTACTTGGACACATTTTTCTTTTCTAAAGTTCATTCTTATTGTCTTCCTGATTTTTCTCCTCCTTTGCTCAGGGTTTAGAATTAATTAATGTGTACTTGCTTTTAATATTTATATCCCAAAGGAATTCCTCTGTGATTCTTTACTGAATTAACTAAGAATGTTTGAGTGAGTCCCTTCCTTTGAATTGTTACTGTTGGTATTAGGAAATCAACCAAGACATGGAAAACAATAGATCTGATGAATATTGATTCATTGACTGGATTATCTGGTAGATTCCTACCATGATGATGATGATGATCCTATTGATGAAAATAATCCTTAAGATGTGTTAAATGCGTACTGTGGCTTAGGTGGTTGGGCTAACATTTTGCACGTGTCATCCCCTTTATTCTTCATAGCAATGTGCTGAGCTCAGTATTTTTTGTTTGTTTTAGAGAAAAACAAAACAAAACAAAACACTGTTTCACTAGTGTGTGTGTGTGTGTGTGTGTGTGTGTGTGTGTGTGTGTATGTGCCTATGGAAGGAAAGAAGGGCTAAGGGTGAAGGCAGAACCTCCTGAGAGAGAACAGCCAAGAACAGGTGTCACTTGTGGCTCTGTTTAGCCTGATAATGCGAGAGGGATTGTTTCATGGGGTCCCATCTAACATCAAGACACTGTTTACCGTGCTCCTGCACCAGGGTGTCAGAGACGACAGGAATATACATTTTAATCAGTGTGCTGCCTCTGTTAACCACACGATTAACCCATTCTTTGTGGATTTTGATGCCACGGTGTGAATGAGAAGGTTTCACACAGAAATACTCTGGGGCGGTCTTTCTGACAAAAGGGCCAGACTTCTGGAGGGGTGGGGGAAGGAAGAGCAGAGTGAGGAGAGCAGGAGAGCAGAGCCCAAACTTGAAATGGTATATTAACTGCAAACTTTTAAAATGCTGTTAGGGCCTGGCCAGTGTGGCTCAGGGGTTGAGCATCAGCCCATGCACCAAAAAGTCGCCGGTTCGATTCGTGGTCAGGGCCCAGGCCCAGGTTGTGGGCCAGATCCCCACTGGGGGCATGCAGGAGGTGGCTAATCGATGTTCTCTCATCACTGATGTTTCTATCTCTCCTCTCTCCCTTCCTCTCTCTCTAAAATCAATAAAAAAATATTTTAAAAAATCCAGTAGCTGTTCAGGAGGCACTGATCCAGGCAGAAAGAAGCCCAACTAGTGTTTCCTGTAGGAAACAAAGGCAAGGGGTATTTGTGAGAGAGGAAGAGGAACGATTCCTTCAGAAGAAGGGAAGCCTTTCTGTTGGTGCAGATATAAGCTCACATAGTGACACCAGTTCAGTGTTTTCTATTTTCAGTCCAGTAACCATCAGTGGGTCCTCATAATATCTGCTTTCTTGTTATCTTCGTCAACTGTTGTTTTGGATACAGTGATGCTTTAGGCCCAGCCTAAAGGTTAATTTGCGCTGTTTCAACATTCCGAAGGTCTGAGGCATCGGACCTGCCAGGCACTTCTCTGGGGTAGCTGCTCTTACTCCATTTTAAAGTGGTTCACTTTATATTATTATTACTTTTTTTAACAAAGAAGTTAAGAATCTTTGCCAAAGTACAACGTAGTGTGTAATATAGCCGAGCTTTGAATGAAGATAGTTGCTGTGGACATGTTCTGTTCCTTTTCTGCTTTTCTTTAAAAATAAATAAATAAATATTAATTTTGGAACTTTTATTCTTTGTTACATGTAAATACTTTCCAATTATTTAATATTATATGAGGCTAAAATCTGTTTTATGTTCATTTCCACAAGATGATTTTCTGTTATACAAGCTTGGAAGCTAATTTTTTGGACCCATCTACTGTATAAACCCCAAACTTATTTCTTTTAAAGGGCTATTCCCAGAGTGTTGACAAATCATGTTGTGTGGGTGGGCCTCAGTATTTTGAGTGTACCAAATATAATCAGTGTTTGACTGATTAAATAGGTTACTTGAAAAATATTTTATAAGGTTTGCAAACTCTAATACATGGCCTACTGTCCTGTTTCTGATAGCTAAGGGTAGATATGGAAACTTTTAATACATGGTGTGTCTTCTCTTTGCTGATAGATGGTTCTGTAAAAAATGGATACGGTGATGAGATCAGAATCAGCTGTGTTTCTTATGCAGAACCAGCGCTTGAGATGCATGGTGAGTCCCTAGCTATGCATCTCATTAACTTGCCTAGTACTTGGAGATCTGCATACTGACTTGGAGAATATTTTATGACTATATTTTTCTGAGGAGGTTTTACATTAACCAAAGAACTGAAAAGATATGTGTCTCCATAACTCAACTAGTTGTATATTATGGTCAATCTGAAAGATTGCCTCTGATTACCTGGGGTTGCTCTGCAACTGCTAAGCTAGATTAGGTTTCTGGCTTATTTCCTGATTGACTGGGTCCTGTAAGGTTTAGGGAAAGGAAAGACCCTGAATTTTAAAATGTTATTTCATCCTATTCAGCTCTTTTCCTTAAACATCGTTGTCTACTATTTTCTTTTAATTTTTGCAACAATTTAAAAGAAAAATGAAGAGACAGTTGTGGCCATTTTACAGCTGGCAAAATATGAAGGAAAATGAGTTATTTTTCTATTGATTCTGCAACCAATCATCCTAAACTTAATGGCTTAAAATGAACAGATTTATTACCTGACTGATCCGTAGGTCACAGTCAGACATCGTCTCACTGGGCTGAAATCAAGGTGTCAGGCGGGCAGCGTTCCTTCCTCGAGGCCCCGGGGGTCTTCCCCCTTCCAGGGGCTCACGGCCCTTCCCCTGTCTTCAAGTCCAGCATCAACAGTCCAGTACCTGTAGTGGTTCCGATCTCTCTGCCCCCTTCCCGCACCTCTCTTTAACCTGCCCAGCAAAGGGTCTCTGCTTTTGAGGACACACGATGAGATTGGCTCCACCTTCATAGTCCAGGATAATCTCTTCATCTCAAAAACTGTCATTTTGCAGTGTTGTGACCTTCACAGATTCCAGGTATTAGAACATGGACATCTTCGGGGCTGGGGGCATTCTTCTGCCTAACTCAGGTCCTCCAGTGTCAGCATCATCCTTTTAGTTATGAAATTTAATACTTTGAAGTAGACTTTCTGAAATGTAGCATAGTTCATAATTATTTAAATGAACTCCAGTGAAATAGACTTCAGGAAATGACAGCTAGAAAGAAGGAGACTCTATTTACTTCATTTCCTCAGGGTAAGAAGCCAGCTCCCTAGGATTATAATTGAGAACATCTGTAATGGTCATCGGTGGTTTAAATTTCTTTGTGTGTTCATTATGGCTTCCACATCAACTGTAGCTCCCACACAGCCCGAAGGAGGTGAACCGGACCCGCCCTCTCTTCCCAAGAGGAAAACGCTCCGTGCCGAGCCCATGGTTGGTTGTCCATCTGTTGACTGCTGCTAAAAAGTTGTTTGCGTACCAAGGAGCTTCAGTAGGGCTGGTCAGACTGGGCTAGGCCCAGACTGTTCCAGTTTCAGCCTCTTTCTTCCTGTCTTCCTTTCTATGCCAGACTGTCCCACCTTCCTCTAGAAGGGAAGAGGAGCCTTTTGACCTAGCAAAATCTGCTGTTCAGTTCTTCACTCATGATTCCTGACAAAATGTGTTTGTTTGCATTGTAATAGTAATAAAATCTCCCAAAGAGAGATGTGATGGAACATCAGATGCAACCAATAACTGGAAGAGGAAATTTTTGGCAATAAGTCTTTCCACCCTGGCTGGGCTGCTCAGTTGGTTAGAGAGCCATCCCAATACGCCAAGGTTGCCGGTTAGATCCCCGGTCAAGGGTACTTACAAGAATTAACCAATCAATGCATAAATAAGTGGAACAACAAATCAATGTTTTTTGTTTTATTTTTTCTCTCTCTCCCATCCTCTCTCTCTAAAATCAACTAATTTTTAAAAAAGGACTTTCCTGGTGGTCCTCAAATCACATTACACTCTTTGTTTTCTCTGTACTGGATGATGTCCTCATTGCTACTAGACAAGATCTGAGAATAAGTGAGAGTCTAGTAAGAGCCTTGAGCAGTGCATCTACCTCTGGGTAGACTTACTGATTCATTGATTAGTTCATATACAGTCATCCTTTGCCACTTGGCGCTTCGACCTTCATGGCTTCACTCTATCACGGTTTTTTCAAATACAGTGTATGAAAAACACCGTGATAGAGTGAAGCCGCAAAAGTAGCAGGGACAACTGTATATAAATAAACAATTCTACTTCGTAGAAATTCATTTATCACGGTAGAGTCTGGAACTGATTAACTGCGATAAATGAGGGCCGACTGTATTTATATCCTCATCTCTTTGAAGACAGAGTTTTTGACTTTTTTGTTTTTTATCAAAGGGTATGTGCTAATAAATAGACACCTAGAATTTAGAAAAACAGAGCAAGGACATGATAAATATTAATGTAGTTAATACAGTTTCTGTGATTAACAAGCGGACTCAACCTTATAGTCACCACAGCTGAGAGAATCATGAGAAGCCACGGACCCCTCTGGAAATGACAGGTCAGCTGCAGACTTAGCCAGGGTTTTTGACCCAGTTTTTCAGAGGGAGGGACTGTTTGCCTCTCATTGACTTGGAATACACAGCATAATAAAGAGTGTCATAATGTGCAAGATATTTAGAAAACTCATATTCTGGTGTCTAGACCTATGCGGGTCAACATCCTGAAAAGAAAGATTAATGGATATTCCTAAAGTGTTTGGAACAAACAGAACAAGAATCATGTGGCCTTAAGCAGCAAAAAGAGAAAAATAAAAGTGTGGTTTTCCAGGCCAGGTGAATGGCAACAATGCATCTATACACTAAGGGATAAAAGTGAAGTCTTATTGGAGGAAAGGATATTCCTCAGTGGGCCAGCTCTGCTGCTGGGGTGTTTAGTGGTTTAGTGGAGGTTGACAGGGGATGAGTATAACGAGCACTAGAAAGTACCCTGCAGCCTCAGATGCCAGAGTGATACGGAGCAGGAAGCAGTGTTCAGTGTGTCATGGACTTTCTTTAGCAGCAAATACAGGCACATTTCTCGAGTTGATATTTACAAAGATGTTAGTTGCCAATGGAAATAAGATACTTAGAGACAGTTAAACAGAAAGGAAAAAGAAGAGGAGAGAGAGACAACGTAAGTAAATAAAAGAAGGAAATAATTTAATACTTTACTTTATTTCAGATTACAGAAATTTAATTTAGCCTTTTTCTTTTTTTACCTTTTTTAATTATTCAGGGGAGGGAGTACCAATTTCTAGTAGGTCATCTGAGTTGTGTGTTTGTTTTGAGTGTGTGTTTGTTCTTATGTGTTGCTGGTGGACATAACATAGGAGCCATGAAGATGCTAGCAGATAAGTAAAAGCTGACATACACTTTTCCTCTATTGTCTTTGCTTCTCAATCTTTAGCTCCTCCATCGCACACACTCATCTGTCACCTGACCTCTCACTCCACACAAAATTGCTGAGGTCTCTGGCAACCTTCATGATTTTAAGCTACAAGTCCTCATCTTACTTAATTCTCAAGAGCCTTTGGTACTTACCATCCTCTCCTTCTCAAAGCAGACTTTTCTGTGTTCCTGTCTCAGTTAATGGCACGAGCATTCGTTCTGTTATGCAAATCAGAAACCTAGAGCTATCCTTGATCACTCTCTCTTCCTAATATCTATATCCACTTAATCAGCAGATTTGGTCATCTTTTCCTCCTCCATCTCCACTGCCATCACTGTAGTCTAGCATGTCATCGCTTCTCGTCTGATCTGTTGAGGTTGATGTTTACAATACCTACCCATATTCATTCTTGCCTTGCTCTATTACTTTCCCCACATAGCTTCCAGAAATGTACATCTGAAGATGTTATTATTTTAAAGTAAAACTCCTAACATGGCTTACAGGGCCCAGTATGCCTGGTCTTGACTCCCTTTGAAGCATCATCTTGCGCTCTTTGTTCCTTGCTCCTCGCACACTAGCCACACGGCCTTTTTGCAGTTCCTAGGAACTGCCAAGCACTTACTAGCTGCAGGACCTTTGCACATGCTCTGTCCTTAGCTTTGCCTATTCTTTGCCTATTCTGTTCCACATGGTTAATGCCTTTTTGTTCTTAATATTTTAGCATGTGTCACTTCTGGGAAGTTCCCTCTGAATTTCCTTACAAGATTTTTTCTCCTTTTTATCTCTCACATAGCAGCATGACCCTCTCCTATTAATGACTATTTTCCACTAGATTGTAAGCTCCATGAGAGCAGGAACTGTGCCTACCTGACACAGAGTGTGTACTCAGTAAATATCTGTTGAATGAGTGGAATCTTACTTCCTCAACGAAATGTCCGTTAACTGTTTATACCATATAGTTCTCTGGTTTCTAGATTACTCTAGTGTTCATTACTCAAGTCTAAGTCTTCTCTTGTTCTCTTCTTCATTTATATTGGGGTGTTCTTCTAACTAGATATTAAGTCATATAAGGACAAGAATCATATCTTATGCATTAAAAAGTCCTCCACAGTACCTCAGATAATTCTGAGCAAGACTTGGGGATTGATTTACCTTTGTTCGTACGTGGAAGTTCAGCCATAATCTTTTACACATGGTGTCTCTTTTCTTGGCTTTCTCCTCCAGCGTCTTTAGATGTGGAGCTCGTGGGGGTAATGAGAAGTGGAAGCAGTGCCGTTGATTTGCACCCCTTCTCTGTGGGAGCTTTAGGGAACCTTAGAGAGAGCAGTGTTCCTCTCTTCACCCGTCAGATCAGGAGAGAGACCTGGAGAGCAGCGTCTCTCGCCTTACCCTAGGCAGGCGTGCCGTAAATTAGGCCAGGTTGCATAACTAATTGGAAGGAAAGCTGTGGCCATAACTTCGGTCCCCTGACTCCAGGCTCATTGTTCTTTGCGGGGTTGTATCATTTAAATTTAGAGAAGAAAGAGTAAGCTCTCATTAATAGGATGGGGCACACCTGCTGGGAAGCGAAATTAATAGGGATGGGAAAGCCAGGAAGCTCCTGGGGGAACCTATGGGTGTGTAGGTTGAATCAGGTGAGGGAGGGATGGCTTATATATTTGGTGAAAATCATTATCTAGAATTTATTTTTGTTTGATGCATTACATTATATCTAGTTTCTTTATGCCTCGCTACTTTAATTTTACTTATAGAATAACTATACATTAAAACAACCCTTTAAAATCTCCTTTTCTCTTGTCCCCTTTTATATTTTTTTATATGTTTACTGTAAAAGCCATATGTTGTGACCCAACAGGGTATCCCAGTCTGTAACTGAGTGGTTGTGTGTGTGGCTTAGTTTATGTCACACACACCTTGTTGCCCTTCCTCCTGGTCCTTTGCTGCTGTTCTTTTTTTAAAGTACCAGATGTCATGTCTTTTTTGTTCACCCATGTATGAGGGAGCGCACACATGTACACACACACACACACACACACCTGAATGTGCATAAACAAAGATTGCACTGAAGGAAAATACTGTGACATATGGTATCTGCAAATCCAGGGTCTCAATAGCAGGGCGGTAATCAAGGGTGCAGATGTTTTGCATTTGACAAATAAAATTTTTTATGTAAAACTGTTTTAGTGCATTAAGTTAGAAGATGGAAAATTAGCTGCATATTGTAATGAACATATCTTCCCATCGAAAAGGAATAAAATGGGGAACTTAAACAAATAAGGTAGGCCCCCAGTGATTTTCTGAATATGTTTTTCTAAGTTCTCAGATTTCGTGTGTATTTCCTCTTGGGGTATCTCTGTTTTTTGCTCTACGATTCAGCTTACACAGAGAGCTTGGCAAGGTGTTTTGAGTGTCACTTACCTTAAAACATTTGTAAATACATTATCAATAAGATGCTTTAATATTATCTTTCTTCAATGTCAAATTTTATTATCAATGCAATTTTTTTCTTCTCTTTATTCTTCCAGACTTTTTTTAAAAAGTTTTTTTTTCCTTTATTGATTTTTAGAGAGAGAGGAAGTGAAAGGGAGAAACAGAAACATTGATGAGAGAGAACATCAATTGGCTGCCTCCCACATGCCCCCCACTGGGGGTCAGGCCCACAATCTGGGCATGTATCCTGGCTGGGAATCGAACCAGCAACCTCTTGATACATGGGTCGATGCTCAACCACTGAGCCACACCGGCCGGACTATCCTTCTAGACTTTTTAGTTCCTCATTTTCTCCCAGTTTCTAAAACCTGTTTTCCCTCCTAACCACCTTCACTTAGGTATTTGAAATGGACAATGTTTTTTTTGTTTTTATTTCAAATATATTTCATTGGCTATATTATTGTCATTGAATTTAGCTCGATATACAATTTGTCACTTATTTATTCCCTGTCCAGAATGTTCCTTGTTTAATGTTTGCTAATTTTTACTCCCCCTTGATTGTAGATCTCTTAAAATTAGGAGTTAGATCTTGTGGTAAGTGATTCATAAATACCTGTTGATTCATTTTTAGATTGTTTTTAGAAAAAGGAGGAGTCACATTGCTTAGCAGAAAATGACATATGTGGATGAATGATAAATACATAAAACAATCATCAACCGGTGATTGCTATCAATAAAACTAGTCTGCATTTCTTCTCTCAGGCCCTTGGCACTGTGCCCTTACTGCCTAGTTTGCCTTATTTGGACGGTGCTTCAAGTTCTAGACTTGCAGAATAATTCTTTTCAGGCGTCTTCTCTTTGTCAATGGAGTTTTAAAAATTCTCTTTTTATCAGCGGCAACTCAAAATGCTATTTCCTAATAGTATCTTTTACAAAGAAATAAGGATCTTAACTAAAGATGGAAAATAAACATATTCAGTAACTGATAATTTTATATTTTCATTCATCTTTACATTTGGCCCTTATAACACACAATCCTTTAGGTAGGCAGACACTTATGTTCTCTTTGTGATGGTGAAACTGAAGGATCGAAGGATCAGGCAAAGGCCATGTAGGTGTTAAATAGCAGAGCTGGAGCTTCAGCCCAGTCAGCTGGCCTCAGTCAGATCCTTCACTTTCCTCTGCCTGCCTCCGGTACAGCGTTGGTAGAGGAGCTAGCCTGTGAGTGGACGCTGCATGCTTGCAGTTCCATGCAAAGAGGAGTTCTCCAAAATACACACTGAAAGCACTTCTCTGTGGGAAAGAAATCTGCTACACTGTTTTGCCTTGTAGCACAGACTTGATCAGTAATCCATGGACATCAGCTGTGGGTGGACATGCCACAGTTGGTGTACCAAGGAGAAAGGTCCAGTGGTTAAAGTCAAATGTTTTGGAGGCTTTAGGAAAATTTGAGGCTCTGCTAAGTATCAACCTTTGGGAGTCTACTCCCTAGTGTTGGCAGACGATCTTTGGTATGCATCCCCTCTTCTTCCCTAGCTCTCTAGAATAAAGGCTTTTTCTTCCTTAAAATCCGGCACAGCCTTCCTGTGCGCCTCCTCCATGTTTCCCAGGACACTTTGATCTCTTTCTTTTGGGACACTCCTGAAATAATTGTCTGCTCTGTTCATCCAGCACTGAGCAAATGTACTAGCTTACTGTTTTTGTAAACACTCTACTTCCTCGACTGGATTTAAGATATTTTGCAGATGGAACCAAGCTTATACTTTTTTTGCGTTACCAGTTTGGCCACAGTGGATGGGATGGTACTGTCCCCAATGGCCCAACCTCTTTGTCACCGACCATCCCAGTCTCCAGTCTTTCATGTACCATTTAAAAAATATAGCCATCATTTGTCTGCATATAGCAAGCACTATGCTAGCTAGATCGTCTGGTATCCGTCTCCCATTTTATAGTTGAGACACAGCAGCTCAGGGAGTTAAGTAGCTTGTGCAAGGTCACCCAGGACAGAGCAGATTTGGGGTGCACTTTCTCCCACCACACTGTCTCTTGGAGTCCAGTGCCCATCTTCTAAATATAACTTGAACCTTGCTTTTGCTTATGCGTTGTGTCCAGGAACATTGGTAGCTAGATAACAAGTTCTGGAGTTTTCAGATAAAACCATCACTCTTAAAAATCTCTTAATGGGCTCTGTGATGGGTGATTATCATACTGGTAGAAGTTAATATGAAAAGAGAACCCACTCTCTGGGAGAATATATTTGCCAACAATACATCTAATAGGGGTTAATCTCCAAAGTATATAACAAACTCACACAACTCAACAGAAGGAAGACAAACAATCTAATAAAAAAAAATGGGCAGAGGGCCTAAATAGACATCTCTCCAAAGAGGACATACAAATGGCCAAGAGACATATGAAAAAGTGCTCAATGTAATTAATTATCAGAGAGATGCAAATTAAAACTGCAATGAGGTATCACCTCACACCTGCCAGAATGGCTGCCATCAACAAATCATCAAACAACAAGTGTTGGCGAGGGTGTGGAGAAAAGGGGACTCTAGTAAACTGCTGGTGGGAATGCAGACTGGTGAAACCAGTATGGAAAATAGTGTGGCGTTTCCTCCAAAAATTAATAATGGAACTGCCATTGACCCAGTGATCCCACTTCTAGGAATATATCCTAAGAATCCTGGAACACCAATCAGAAAGAATATCTACAGTAGCAACATTATTTATAGTAGCCAAGATCTGGAAACAACCCAAGTGCCCATCAGTAGGTGAATGGATAAAAAAGCTGTGGTTTATTTACACAATAAAATACTATGCTGCTGTAAAAAATAAGGCTCTTTTACCCTTTGAGACCGTAGGAAGGGATCTAGAGATTGTTAAGCTAAGCGAAATAAGCCAGACAGAGAAAGACAAATATAATATGATTTTACTTATACCGTATGTGGAATCTAATGAGCAAAATAAACTGATGAATAAAATAGAACTAGAGACATGGAAGCATGGAACAGACTAATGAATAGGGGAAATGGGGGAGTTCGGTAAGGGGGGGAGAGATTAACTGAAGAATTTGTATGCATGTATGCACTGCCCATTGACACAGACAATAATGCGGTGAAGCCTGGGGAGGGTTGGGAACCTTGTGAAGGGGAAGCAGTAGGGTAAAAATTAGGAGGGACATCTGTAATACTCTCAACAATAAAGATTTTTAAAAAGTAAAGGACAATTAGGTGTACAGATCTTGATTACTTTCTAGAAACTTGCTCTCATTCTGTTTTTTTTTTTTTTTGTTACAATGAACTATTTGGTACTTTTAATGATCCATCTTTTTTCTTTTTAGATTTAATATAATTAGAGGTAATCTTGGCTGAATAATCACGAAGCAGCAAGAGTGGGTCTCATAATTAAAAAGTTCTGTAATGAATATTGTTAAGAATATCCTATTTTGGTCCTGGGCAGTTTGGCTCAGTGGTTGGAATGTCGGCTTGCGGACCAGAGAGTTTCAGGTTCGGTTTCCGCTGGGGGCACATACCAAAAAAAATAAGAATATCCTCGTTTGCAGTTTTACTTTTGTGTATCTAAGTCACATTTCTAAAAATTGCTGATTTAGAACTTAGTTCATAGAAGAAAGTGTTTTTCACTCAAAGTGCAAAAGGTGAAGTAGAATAATTTAGGCCATCATGAAGCACCTTTTCTTCCTCACGTGTGATAGGTCCACTTGCCCAGGCTTTGCTGAGGGCAGGAATGAAACGAGTTTGAGATCAGATGGAAGGAAAGTTTGTGGAGACATGGAAAGTCACTTTGACTCATCAAAATTATAAAATTCAGTAACATTAAAATAATTTTAAAAAAACACTATATTTTTACTTTTTGTCTAAAAGATGTCACATTCCCTCAAAATCCCTGTAGGATTTTTGAGATTTATTTCTGGAATTTTGAAGCTCACTAGTATAGCCAGAGCGTTTTCTGGCTAAGTTTTCCATGACTAATATGTAGCCAGTACTCGGCAGTGTGACCACGTTGCTTGTCAAAATATTCAAGTTTTCCTTGTTGGTTCATAAAATTTACTTCCCCAACCTGCTGAAAGGTCTCATAATCCAAGAGCAAAAGAGTTAACGTAGTTAATCTAGGCCCGGCTGGTGTGGCTCAGTGGACTGAGCGTCGTCCCATGGACTGAGAGGTGCGGGCTCGATCCCCGGTGTGGGGCATGCAGGAGGCAGCCGATCGATGTTTCTCGCTCCCATTGATGTTTCTCTGTCCCTCCTCTCTCTCTAACAAAATCAATAAAAACGTTAAAACATGTAAAAAATAAAAGAGTTAATGTCTAGTACATTAGAAGTCACCAAGGAACCCACTCCTCTCTGGCTTCCATCCTGCTGCTGCTAAGTGTTTTAAATCTCAGCCTTGACGGTTGTTACGGGCTCTTGGCTATAACACGCAGAGATGCGTAGCTCAGTGACCTGGATCATTCCTGCTCCTTTCCAAGTTTAGAGTTGCTTTTTAAATGTTTTTTTTTTCACAGATACTGTTCCAATTTAAAATTAATAGTAAAATCTTCCAATTGATAGATATGATGCCTTAAAAAAGCCCTACCTTTCTAGGCAGAAGTGAGTGGAACGATGCCTACTTTTGATGTCTTGTTTTCACTGGCATTATTTCCTGAAGGAATGCATATAGGTGACTGTGTGAAATATTCATGGAGTTCTCAGAGTTTTATGCTGTAGATATTTAGGATCGGGGATTATATGTTTATTTCTATGACTGTAGCTACAAATACATTCTATAGGTTGTTGAATTGTTTTGACTCCAGGATTTATTAAAAGAAGACTAAATTGTGATAACTGACACATCTGTGTCACCTTCTATATTTTGTGTAGCAATAAAATGTTCTAAATCATTAATGAAACATGGCTGGATATAAATAAATATTTAGATATACCCATTGTCTCATTTTATCCTCGTAAAATCAGTAAGAAGCTGCTACTATGTGTATTTCATAGATTAAGTGACTTGACAGAAGCCGATGCTTCTGAACAGTAGAGCTAAATCCAAGACCTTGGGTCTGCCCCAGAGCCCCACAAAACTGTGCCCCTCACTCAGAGACTGGGGCATCTCCCATTGATCAGGACCCTGTCTCCACACAAAGTCCAATGTTTTAAACAAGATACTTGTAAAATTAGGAAACAACCAAAAATGCCAGTTTAAATGTGAAACGGGGATGCTGTACTTGTGTTCTGGCATCATTTATATAAGGAGAGGGGCCAGGAAAATATTTTGAGCTCTTTAATTGAGTAGAGGTAAAATTCTCCAGTGACTGCTAAACCGTATTTTCTTTAGTTACTGAAATAGGATTATTAATGCTAGCTTGCTTCTTAGGAGATGTGATTGAGTGTTGAGAAACTTTTAAATTATGAATATTGATGATGTAAATGACCATGATGCAGAACTTGAATTCATTAAGTTTTTTCACCCTGAGGAGGCTCTGGCTGTCTTATCTGTCCCCCCACTGATGTCAGGAGTGGGTGAGGCACTTTGGCAAGATGACTTGTGTACCCTTTCTTGTCTTTACTTTGTGGACAATCCTTAAAATTGCATCCTTGGTCTTCTCAGAAAGGTAACTCTATTATCAGTAATTGGTTTTAACATTTTTGTGCTTAGGCATGAAGAATATCTAAAGTATAATCTCTTCAAGTTTTTGTTTCCCCATACACAATGGTGAAATAAAAGAGTTGGGTATATTTTTTTTTTTCCTTTCTGAAAACCATTCTATACTTTGTGAATGTTCCAGTCTCAAAAAGAGAGCCTGGTACACATTTGAGATGTTAGATAAAGGACTGTCTCTGTCCTTGCTGTTGATAAAAGAACACAGAAGTTTTAGATGCATAAGGACAGAAAATGACTGAGAATTAATGTCTGTTTATCTTTGCTTTAGGGGAAGAAATTAAACTAATCTCATCAAAGTTATTTAGGAAGTTTCTGACTCTACTCTTTAATCTTTGTTTCAGAAAACAGAGCCTGCATTATTAAAAAGGAGATCACTGCGTGTGGGGAGAGCATTCGGTGGGTGTCTGTTTTCAAATATGAAATTAAAAAATTTGCAGTTAATTCCAGAGAGAAAGGAACTGCTAGTCAAAGCAGTGTAGGCCATTTTGGAAATGCTATTACATTATTTAAAGCATATTTATTAAAATATGTGTATGTAAGCTGCTGTAAAGACATCCTATGGGTGTAATCACACAAAAACATCACTGATACTGAGCATCAGATACAAAGTGGATAAATATATTAATTTGATCTTTTTTTGTTTTTTGAGCTGGTACATATTCAACCTTCTCCAGAGTTGAGATGATAGAATTGAGAAGCCTTTTTCCATCGTCACTGTCAGGAGGTGTGTGCATGCACACCCATACACACACAATGTTTTAATTTCTATGGTTCAGTTCTGTGGTTAGCAGGAACGAGATTCATTAGTTAATGTGTGTTAACATTTTATATACAGTGTAACAATTGGTAAAACCACCTTGCATCCTAACATTCTCCAAGGGAGGTTAGCTCCTCACTGGTTGTCCTTTCTCCATCATTTTTCCTGGATCCCCATGCTTTGTTGACCTCTCAATGTTTGATGCATCAGGGCTCAGTTCTTGGACCACTCGTTTTATCTAACTACATTCACTCCTAAGGTGATTTAATCCAGTCCCATGTCTTTATGCCATTGATATGGTGAATATATCGATATTTTTATTTCCAGCCATAGTAGACTTCTGTGTCTATTGTTTATTGTATATATCTGCTTGGACATCTAAAGTCATCCCATACCCAGTTTGGCTAAATGATAACAATTGATTCCTGCCACACACATACACCTCCCCATCTTGCCCCTCTCTTGTCTTCTCCAACTCAGCATATGGCATTACCTTTTTCCCAGTTGCCCTGGACCAAAAACCTAAGGATTAAAGTTTATCTTTCTTATGCATTTCATATTCAATCCATTACCATGTCCTGTGAGCTGTACTTTTAAGATCTATCCCACATATATTCCAAGATAAATCACAGCAGCTCTTCCTTGATTGGTCTGACTCCATCTTTCTCAGATATCTCTTTGTGTCCCCTGTTAACCTGATGGTGGTCAATATATACTCTCTTATTCAGAGTGAGCCATCAAAAACATAAAACTAATCTTGTTGCCCCTCTTTTTCCAAAGGCTTTCTGCCCTACTGAGAATGAATTTTGAGTCTTTACCATGGCCTTCAAGGTTCACCATGGTTTGGTCATTGTCTATTTGGTCTTTATTTCTTTTCTACTGCTTCTCTTCTACTCCAGCCTCATTCACTCTGCTCTAGCTCTACTGGCCTCCCATCTTGGCCACCAACTCTCCACTTTAGGGTCTCTGTTCCCTTTGCTTGCAATGCACTTCCCCCAGATATGTGTATGGCTTACTCCCTCCCATCATTCAGAACTCCTTTCTGTTCCCCCAGATACTGCATGGTTTCCTTCCTCATCTCACTCAGAACTCTGTTCTTCGACTCCTCTAGCTAAAATAACAACATTATCACTCTCCCTTGTTGCCTAATATTTTATAGTAGTTCTCATTACCAGAAGTAATGTTGGTTATTTCACTTGTTCACTCATTGGCTTTTTGGAAAGTATAGAAGCTCCATTTAAACATGGCATTGCATATTTCTACAGCAATGATATCTGGCATATAATGAGTGAATGAATAAGTCATATGATTAAGTTCATTTGTCTTCCTTGATATCTTTGCCAATTCTCTATTTTCATCATATGATGATTTAAACTCTCTATGTCCATTTCTGTTTTGAAGACTCAACAATGTTCTGTTCCCTTTAGAATGGAGAAACAATTGATTTAAAGGGAAATCAAGAGAGCGTAATAATAATAAAAAAACTCAGAATTTTTTCTTTTGCCAAATCATGACCTTCGAGATTATTGTTTCACTATGGACTAATTCATTTAAGCTTTGAGACTCATTATCCATCATTGACCTTTTTCCTCTAGGCAAAACCTTCCCTCCACCTCTTAGGAGATACTTGACCTTCAAAGTGTAGGGTGTAAAGGGAAAAGACTTTCAAAGAAATAACCAATGGCTTTTTTTTAACATATTGATAATATTATGGTATTAAAGTGTTTTATATTCCCCTTTTTCTGCTGGTTCTATGGGGCTTGATAAGCATCTAGATCTCATTGTTTATATTGGTCTTGCTAATTTCATGCTATCCATCAATGAGATCAAACAGGTCTAGACAGATACATATACCTGAGTAGAGTCAATGGAATTTAAAATGGCATCTCTTATACATATGCATATGTCTTATATACATGTCTCATTTCAAGGACATGTGTTCATTAAGCATTTATTGAGTGCTGGCATGTGCCTGATATTATATTATTGTCTGGGGATATTAAAATGAAAAGACATGGGTTTTAGATTTCAGAAAAACTCATTCTAATAACAAAAACAGGTAAAAAATAAGTATAGGGCAGATTGACAGCACTGTAAAAGTATATATAAGAATGCATACGGAGTATGGACAGGGCATTGCTCATTTTACCGGGCAGTTGCAGGTCGGGTCAGTGAAGACTCTTTGAGGAAGTTACCACTGAGTTGGGGGTTGAAGAACAGCTTGACAGGCAGACAAAAAGGAAGTGGTACAAACAAGTCACTGAGGCAAACATGGCAAGTTGCAGGGACTCTAAGTAAATTTATATAATTAGGGCACAGGAATTTTGATGAATCGGCAAGAAATGAGGTGGTCAAAGTAAACAGAGTGCAGATCACCAACAGCCTTGGATGTCTTGCAAGACTGAACCTTATCCTAAAGATGGAGGCTACTACAGGATTTTAAACACAGGAGGGATATCATCTGACTGGTATTCCAGGGAACATGCTCTGGGCATCATATGGAGAATTGACTCTATGGGGACGAACCTGCTGGGAAACCAGGCAGGAAGCAGCAAAAGATGATAGGAAAAGTATAGAGTCAATAAGCATGCTAAGTAAAGTGATAGCGCAGGATGGATCTTAGGGCTGTGAGAAATGAGAGACAAAATATAGAATGATTCCAGTTTTGGGTTTGTTTAGTTGGATAGTTGGTGGTGCTATAAAGAACAGGGAACATAGCAAGGAGAGCTTCTCATACCATCATCACTGCAGGTAGCATTTACTGAGCACATGCTATATGCACCATGCCCTTTGCATTCATTATTCAATATCCCTGTGAGATACGTATCATCATTATCTCATAGTCTTCATACTAGAAACCTGAGCTCCAATGGGTTAGATGCCATGGCCAAAGTCATACAATCAGAAGTGTCAGCCAAAATTTGAACCCATTCTCACTCCAAAATCTGCTTTAAAATATTTTAAGTGTATATATATATAATTTTAATATAACTTAATTTTAAAGTTAATGAACATTCATTATATAAATGAGAAAATATCTAAAAATAGGAATAGGAGAAATGGTCATCCAAGTAGGGTTTTGCCACACAAGAAGCCAAGTCTTGGCTTTATCATTCTGGGTAAACTTTTTGGGGGCACAGAAGAACATCTCCAAGTTACACAGTTGGGTTTGAATATATGAATCTAGATCTCAGACTAGCAATCAGAGTTAGAGAAACATATTTGGAAATTGTCAATGGACAGGTGGTAAACCATATAAATGGAGAAAAAATATTTTTAAAATAAGAAAGAACCATATATAGTAACCAAACCTTTCTTACTTTTGCAACTCTATGGATGCTGACTCCTTACAAAGAAAATAAAAACTTTGGATTTTGTCTGAAGAAGTGAAAGGATCAGTTTGTGTAAGCAGATTGATATGGATTCTGATACTTATTATCATGATAAACTTTTATAATTGATTCTGAAGATTTCTAGCCGTTCCTATGTTAGTCTGTTGCTAATTTCTCAATGTCTTCTGCTTTACAATATGGGACCTAAGTCATTCACAGGCTAATTGAACTCTAAAAATGATACTCAGAGGAAGCTAAGCATAAATTTGTCAAAAAGAAGGATTTAAAGACAACTGTTTCTAAAGAATAGCTAGCACTCTTGCTTTATCACTTTCTTTTTTATCCACATGATTTCTGTGTTCTTGGGGAAATATTAACATTCATCATTGTTAAGTTGGAAAAAGAAATAACCACACCAGGTTATTTTATAGATGTCAAAAGCTACATAGGAAGTAAAGAATACTACAAGGTACTCACAGTGTGAAACATTTTGTATGCCTTGTACCTTGTCCAAAATTAATTGACTCATTAATCTCAACTATATCAATCTGGTCCCATTATCAGGGTCAAAGATAGGTTAATTTTAATAAGTGGATGAGTATCAGTTCACAGATAAGCATGCACTTAACAGATATTATCTTAGAAATGAAGCAATAATTAGAACAATTATTCTGAGGTGATTTGCCATGAATGAAACCCTCACTTTCTACCTCAGGATCATCAGGAGAATAAAAACTGAGATATCTTTCTAAAACTGACCTTTGGAAATACAGCACAAAGTACATTTCTCTTGTCTTTGGGAAAGTGTTTCTGAAAATAATAAAATATTTTCACAAAGGGAAGAATGATTTCAACCAAATCACCGAACAGTGTAGGTGAAGAAATAGGAGGATTTGACATCAGATTGCTTTAGCTTTGAATCCTGACCTCATCCCTTCACTATTTGACTTTGGGCAGGAAATTTAATCTTTACAGGTCTCTGTTTCTTTCTTTGTGAATGGGTCAATGATATATTTCACAAATTTATTTTAGGGATTGAACAAGAAAATATATGTGAAATCAGCGTGCACAATCCTTCATGTACTGTAATTGTTCAGTAAATATCCTTTTTTTTTCTTTCTGAATAATGAACTCTAATCAGGTACTTATTGGTATGATCTCCCTTTAAAAAAAAGCAACACCCTCCCCCAAACCTGTTATTGTAATTTTGAAGTTGAGCAAAGTAACTGTTCACTCATACCAAGTGGTTTCTTTCTTTTTCCTTTGCTTCTGACTAAGACATTACTTTCTTTCATTTAACTTAGCAGATTTAAAAGCACTGTTTATACTTCCATTGTCAAGGGTAATCATTCACTTGAAGTAAGGTAATATCCCATTGTTACAGTTATTGGTGCCTATTGGGGGAAAGTTAGAATTTTATCAAATCAGTTTAAACATCACATTCCTTACATTTCCCAAGAGGAATTCTTGCTTCATTGAAATTTCTCTCTGATGATACTTATATTACCATGCTTTTCCCTCATAATGGAATTGTATTCATGAGTGTCTTATTGTACTTTTCTCCTGCATCATCATCCCACGTGCATAGGTAAACCAAAAATAAGAAAAGGGAGAAAAAACGCTACATTTAAAAAATTTTAACATTCAAGAGAAAATTAATGAAATTGACTACATGCCATGCACTTTCTTACAGGTGGAATTTGATAAATAAGACAGAGCTGTTTCCATACTCCAATGGGAGAGAGAGACATGAAAAACCAATGGCAAAAACAGTAACATGATGGAGGCATGCATCTGTTGTTGGAGATCTCTAAAGATGAGTTGTGTGCAGGAACTTACCACCTGGTGTGCAGAAAAAAGGTACATATGTTAGTAAGGTTGCTTCTCTGTATTGGGCAGGTGAGGAGGTACCCAAAATAGGCCCTCTGACTGTTCTGAGGTGGCTGCTTATCCGCACTATTGTTGTGTGGTTGGGTTCTTGGGTAATCTTTATTGTTTCCTTTGAGCTCCAGGGATTTTCTCCAGCTTGCATGATTCTCCAATGGGCATGTGCTGTCCCCAGATGTGGGGGCAATGTGTAAAGTGGTCATTGAGGGTCATCCATTATGGATTGTGAACTGGACTCTGAGAGGCCAGAGTCCTGACTGGAACAGAGAACATGATGCTTTCCACCCCCTGTGGCCAGAGTTCCATGACTCTGATCATTTTAGATATCAGGCTTCTGCATATGGTTTTGCTCTTGACAAAGTTGTATTAGTCAGGGGTCAGTCAGGCAAACAGAAATCATTCTAGATATTACAAGCAGAGAGAATTTGACCTAGGAACATGGTAACACAGGTGATAGAGTTGAGAAGCTGGCCAGTGGACAATGTGGTAACTATGAGGTGACAGCTGGAAACTGTGACTATTCCTCAGTCTGGAGAAACAAGGTGGAGGGAGAGGTGTTGCCAGAGCCCAGGATCTGGGGCCACTTGGTGGAAGGCAGTTTTGGCTGTCTGTGTGTCAAATGCTGAATCTGCAGAGGGAAGGATGTTCCAGCAGGAGCTGGAATCAGGGAGGAGAGGCCACCCAAACAGAGTGACAGGGAAAGGATACCCTGGCTTCTCCTTTCTCCTGCTCCCTAATCGCCTCCTCTAAGCCAAACTTGGTAGGGGAATTGGGAACTGGTCAAAGGTAATTTGTAAGAGAATATCCAAGATTAAATCTGAGCCCAAAGAAGTCATGACCATGAAGAAGACATGGAAATGCACCCTCCTTCAGAGAACAACCAGCTGCAGGAAGTGTGTCCAGCAGATGACTTTCAAATGCCAGCCCCTTCCACTTATCTCAGCTGCAGACAGGCTGAGGTCATGCCCAGTTTGGGGCAGCCCACATCTGGTGACTGAGCTGGGAGAACATCCAAAGGTCTGGTCATCTGGGCTCCAGGTGGCACAGCTCTGACAGCAATGTTCCCTCAGTAGCTCCCAGATGTGTTGGCCAAGACTTTGTCAAGCTTGAATGCCAATTTGACTTCTCCTTCTGCCCAATTCCACTTCATCCTTTTTGTCTTTCACAGGTAAATGTTTTGTACTACAAATTGCACTTTAGCACCTGCTTCTAGATAACTAGACCTGGGACACAGACATATTTGTCAACTCTAATCTTTATAGATTCAAGAAGCAGCAGAAAAGGGAGAGTCCCTTGAACACTTGAGCAGCTGGACAAGTCATCAAGGAGGAGATAGAAAGACTGGGAGATTTGATAGGTGGGTAGCAGTGAAGGGAAGTTTAGGGAAGAGATGAAGGGTTCAATCAAAGGCATAACAGTAGAAATTATTATATTTAGTGTAATAAGTAGCACAAGAATTTAGGACCTGGCATTGATACTAAATTCTGCTCCAGGGAAGGATTAAAAGCCATGATAAGAGAAAGAGGTGTTTCTTTTAAACTTTGCCACATCTGGGGAAACATATTTCTTAGCATGGCAGAAAGAGGTGTACAGATTTTAAATAAGCTTCTAACAAGGTTTTGTATACAGGTTCATTTTTCCCCATACAAAGCTTTCGTCAAAAAAAGCATAATTAAGCCAGGTAGAAAAAAGTCATTGTTTTACTAAAATTTTTTTTTTATTTTCTGGGGTTTCATATTAGAAGGGAATAGAATCAGAAAGGCACTCTTAGAAACAATTACATAATGGAATGGTGTGCTAACCTACTTGAACTTTGGTTTAGCAAAGGAGTTATACTAGTACACAAAGGCAAGATGTACTTTTTTAGTTATTCCAGAATAGATTTAGGTTGTCTTTGGCCATGAATTTATCATGCTTCTAAAGAAAATGACTATGCTGAAAATGCAAATAATATTTTATAGCTAGGTTGAGGAAGAAAGGGACATCATTAAAAGTTATTCCTGAACACTTGGGAGCTTAAGTTGAACATTCCTACTGATTTCTTTTTTTTTTTTTTATCTTTAATATTAACTTTTACTTTTTAAATTTTTTGTGTAATTCTTTAAAATTTTCTTCTTTTTCTTTTTTTTTAAATTAATTAATTTATTTTTGTTACAGATGTTTCTCCTTTTCCCTCCTCTGATTCCTCCTCCCCCTCCCTCCCCGCCCTGTCTCCAGCTTTGTTGTCCATGTCCATTTTTCATGCACACATGCATATAAGTTCTGTGGTTTTTCTCTCCCCCACTACCCCCTCTTCTGGGGATTGTCAGTCTGTACCCCACTTCCACATCTCTGGGACTACCCCATTCCTCAGACTGTTATGTTCATTATATTCCACAAATAAGTGAGATCATAATACTTTTCTTTCTCTGTTTGTCTTGTTTCACTTAGGATGATGCTTTCCAGGTCCCTCCATGTCGTCTCAAAGGATAAGAGATCTTTCTTTCTTACAGCTGCATAGTACTCCATTGTGTATATGTACCACAGCTTTTTTATTTATTCGTCTACTGATGGACATTTGGGCTGTTTCCAGATCTTAGCTATTGTAAATAGTGCTGCTACAAACATGGGGATACATATATTCTTTCTGATTGGTGTTTTGGGCTTCTTAGGGTATATTCTTACTGGTTTCTTGGGATCCTATACAATCCTAGGATACGTGTGTATACAAAAGGAGTATTTGGGCCATCTTCAATGCTGGCCGGGATGTGGATGGCCTAATGAAGGAACTCTGGTGAGTGCAGGAGGCAGTCAGATGTCTTCCTGTCACTGTCTCTCATCGTGGCCCTGGGAATGCTGGTTAGGTTCCTGAAACCAACTTGAGAATTTCAATTTTTATTAATGATGGATGTTTATTACCAGGGAAAAAATCATGAGAGGAAAAACCTTCCTGATAAAATGAGGACTTTGTTGCCATGGATTGCCCCATCCACAGAGATGCGGGCTTTAGAGAGTGAGCTTCCCAGGCCGTTGCCTCTTCCGATAAGGATCGAAATGTGATGGCCAAGGAGACCCCAGGTACTGAGACACAGTTCTGAAAGCCACTCTTCGAATTTTCTTTATACTTCGTGTTGTGTGGGAAAGGAGCCAAAACTAGGTAGTGTAGTCATTTCGTTCATTAAATAAATGAAAACACTTTCTGCTGCAGTAATTTGATAATAAAATATATATATATACTGCAATAAACAGGAGCAAGACCCAGTACCTGCCTGATTTTCTTTACTTATGAAGCTGATGCTAAGTAATCAACATGAGAATCATTTACAGATGCCCTTGTTTTATTAAAAAGCACTTCATGATTCCATTTTAACCTTACTTAGTAATTCATACAGAGCACAACCAACAAAGGCATCATCATAATTATACATTGAAAATTGCCCTACTAGGATATTACTGTTTTACTCATATGATGTAGAGTTCAGCAAGCATATGTACAGAGCTTGGTTTGTGGGGAAGGAAATCACACGCTGAAGCAGTGTATGGGTTTTGTGATACACAGACCCCATCGTCACTTTAGGACAGCGTTAGAGTTTGCTGGCAATGTTCTTTCCTAGGACTCTATTGATAGGTAATAAATACCAATAATAAAAATAATGGTGAGCCCTGGCTGATGTGGCTCAGTGACTGAGCATCTTCTGGTACACCACAAGGTTGCCCGTTCAATTCCTGGTCAGAGCACATGCCTGGGTTGTGGGTTGGATCCCTGGTCAGGGTGCATGCAGGAGGCAGCCGATCGATGTTTCTCTCTCACATTGCTGTTTCTCTCTCTCTCCCTGTTCCTTCCTCTCTCTAAATATTAATAAAAATATATAAAAACATTATGATGAAAAGTTGAGATTTCAATTTTTATACATCCTACTGGATCTATGTGTAACCATATGGATTATTGAGAATTTAGGTAAAGCTTAGCTCTGGCCCCAGGAGACACATTTGAAAGGGCTTTTGTCTGACACGAATTCTTATGGTCCCTCTCACCCCCATGAGGAAGACTTTTACTACTGAATTAAATGTGAGAATGAAGATGTATTGTGGATACATGTTATTTTGGATGGAAATAAATAGAATCTCTGTGATTTTGAAATAAAAGCTCTGGCAAGGAAGCCTGCTGCCCTGTTGAGAAAACACTGTGCTACTGGTTGAGTCAGTGCTGATGAAAGTCATGGAGAAGCAATAATACTTGCAGAATGAGAAAGTCAGATCCAGCCAGTAGGATCTGAAAGTGGCCTTCCAGGATGGAGTGAGTGTGCACAGAGGGTTGCTGGGCTTTAGCACCGCCTAGAACTCTCTGGAAGGCAATCTTTGGAGTCATCAGGATACCCCTTTTTGTTGTGTAGGTATTATAGGTTGAGAAAGAATATTTGGTTGTAGGGAGGGGTTGGTGATGCTTTCTGTCTCCTGGATCAAAGCAGATGGATATTCTTGGGAGGAGCAACATGCCTTTTAGAGAAAGACTTTAGTGGACAGTTTAGAAACCTGAATAAATGTCTGGATTCAGTGTTAACTTTGAAATGGTAAAATATGTGATTTATCATATACAGCATATTAATTACAGTTCTTAAGGAGGTTTCTCTGTGTTAAGTAGGAATAAGAGATGCATATATATGTCAGCTGATTCTCAGTGGAGGCACAGAATCCTTAAACTTGATAAGGTCATTCTGTCAGTGCCCATGCAAGGTTGAGTACCTAAGGCTCACCTTCAAAGCTATGCCAAAGAGCATTTAAGCAGATATTTGTTGTTTGAGAATCTCATGACTGTCCTTGATTTTTTTTACTTGAGACACTGGCAGGGTTACTTCTCTACTTGAGGCTTTTATTTGGTGTGAATGAATACATTGAAAGCAAAGCATGTGGATTCTAAAACCACACACTCCAACTCAGCCTTATGCATCTAATTTTTTTTTTTTGGGGGGGGGGGTCAAATTAAGAGAGCTTTATTAGTTGTGCGGCGACTGTCCCATCCTACTCAGAGGAGAGAGCAGCCCTATGCATCAATTTTTCACGGGAAAACATTTGGTACGATAACAGCTTTCATTTGAGGGTTCTCCCCATCCCATATGGGTTGTCTATCACAGAACTTTGGGCTGGAAAGAACCTAAAAGGTGATCATATGTAATGCCTTTCTCTATGCTTTGAAGCACGTGAGTACAGAGACCATTACTTGTAGCATCAAGATGTAAGGGAGTGGAGAAGTCTAATCCAGGTCTAATCCAGATGAATTCCTTGACCAACACACCTCTGGCAGATGTGGTCAGGGCACTACAAGTAAGAGTGGGCTATTCGCAGGATTTGGAAACTGAGGCTCCTGTTACATAACCAAGTGCTGTCAGCTCTAGTTGGCCTCAGAATCACCTGGAAGGCGGTGAAACAGATTGCTGGGCTCTACACCCCCTCTCCCCCTGCCCGGCCGAATTTTTGACTCAGCAGGCCTGGGATGAGGCTCTAGAATTTCTAACAAATTTCCAGGTGCTGCTGGTGTAGAGACCATACTTAGAGAACAAAAATATAACCTATAGTTTTGGATGGTTCCTGAGATTTGAAAATTAAGATCATATAAAGAAAGATGCTAAATTAGGTAAACAATATGAATTCTAATAACTTTTTTTGAGAATGCTTATCAACTGACAATCTTAATTTTCAATTTTATTTTGATTATGAATATATTTGTTGAGAACAATGAAGACTTAAGACCTAAGCACTTGTAATATCTTTTAATTCACTTTTTGCCAAGAGGTAAGTCTACCAGTCATTTTGAGAAAGCTGTAGGGGTTTTAGTTATGCAAAGCTTTGTTGAGGAAAAAATGTTCTTATTCTCTTAAAAGCTGTGCCGAGACAAATTATATGGAACAAGAGTTTTAGTAGTTTCAAAATTCATAATTAATTTCTCACTCTGTGACCACAAATTCCAGTTTCTTCTTCTCTATCAGTTTTTTAGAGAATAGTAACATTGGCGACAACAATAATAATAGCAGCTACTGTTTACTGCATGACTGAGTGACTTTTTGTACCTAGCACTGTTTTTTTTTTTAATTCCTCACCTGAGGACACTCTTGCATTTATCTTCAGATAGAGCAGGAGTGAGAGAGGGAGGAAGAGAGAGAGAAAAACATCGATGTGTTGTTTTTGACTGGTTATCACCTACACGACCCCAACCGGAGCCAGGGACAAACTACAACCGAGGTATGTGCCCTTAGTGGAAACCGAACCTGGGCCTCTCTGGTCTGCAGGCTGACGCTCTAACCACTGAGCCAAACCAGCCGGGGCTATGCCTAGCCTTTTAATATTTGGGGCCTCCACGTCTCGCAATTACTCTGCAAGTTAAATGTTTTTATTCCTATTTTCCTGATGAGGAGATTGATACTAAGAAATGCCATGTAACTTATTGAAAGACATATGCAATTTGATATTTTAGTTTGTAAAGACTTATATTTTCTCCATTATAAAACACATTGCCTTCCCACCCCCGCCCAAATGAAACGTATGTTTTCTTAAGCATTTTGTCTTTGTTACATCAATATTGCTTGAAGGAAGTTTAAGATGCTGTGTGCCTGTTAGATGTCATACATTTCATATATGTGACTTCATTTATTCCTCTTGGTACCCTGCAATTGTAGTCACGCTAACCTAATGTTTAGGATGAGAATTCTGAAACTTCAGGAGAAGAAGAGACCAACCTAAATAATTTGAGGAGCAGCATTTGAACCTAAATCTTTCTGGCTCCTAAACATGTATACTTTTCGAAACACCACAGTGTTGCTGTAAGCTTTGAAATGGTTTTAAATGTTATTAAAGTTGATAACTGTTGTGGTTAGTTCAGACTTACCCCTGGGCAGGACAGGAAGTCTTGCGAAAGAGATGTGTGAATAGGAGGAAGTCCGGTCCCCACTCAGCCTCCCTGGTACACCAGCAGCCAATATGTATCCATTAGTGTTTCCTCGCTGTGAATGCAGCGTTGCTCTCCCCAGTTGTCCTCTGCAAATGCGTCCACCCTTGGGAGGGCTAATGCACTGAAATACCCTCCCAGGCTGCCTTTAATTCTCTGCCGAAATAAGCCAAATATTCTTTAGAGCAAATGTTCAGATATTTTTGTTACAGCATATTAGAGAAATCCGTAAAGGTAAAGCAAATAATATGACATTTGTGTGTATAGCACCCAGCTTTATCAAATTGTGATAATTTTCTGTATTTAGAAGAATTTTTTTTAATACGCTTTTTTTTTTTTAACATTGGAAACCTGTTATATTCTTTGTTGGAAACCCATTCTTTGTCACCCCATCTGCCGAGTTGAGCACTGCCCTATATTTGGTGTTTATAATTTCAGTGTATGTATTTTATACCATCTATATGCATATATTAAAATATATTCTACTCTTTGAGGTTTTTACACTTTACATAGTTTCATACTTCATGCATCATTCTGCAATTTGCTGTTTTGCTCAACCTTATTATTATTATTATTTTTAGATTTATCTGTGTTGGTCAATGTAATTTTAGTTTATCGATTTTCACACTGTATAATGCTGATTGTATGAGTCCACTACCACTGGTTTATTCATTCTCTTCTGAATGGCCATTTAGTTTGTTTCCATATTTTGCTATTAAATACGTTGACATAGTGACATTTTTGCATACTTCTCCTCTTGACTATATTTGAAAGATCTTTCTAATATGCCCACAAGAAAGGTGAACCAAGTAATCTAAGATATTCAGAAGTGGAGCTGCAGAAAGAAAGGCTGCACCTGCAACTTTCCTAGATAAGTCAGTTTTGCAAAAGGGTTGTGACAGTGACAGTACCTCCAGCAGTTTCTAAGAATTCCTAATGTAAGACTTTCTTCTTTTTTTTTTAATTCTCACCTGAGGATATTTTTCCATTTATCTTCAGATAGAGTGGAGGGAGGGAGAGGGGCAGGGAGAGAGAGAGAGAGAGAGAAACATGGACCTGAGAGAAACACTTCAATCTGTTGCTTCCCCCAGGACCCCAACTAGGGTCAGGGACGAACCACAACTGACGTCTGCGCCCTTGGCCGGAATCGAACCCAGGATTCTTTGGTTTGCAGACCGATGCTCTAACCACTGAGCAAAA
This sequence comes from Molossus molossus, assembly GCF_014108415.1. Taxonomy (NCBI): domain Eukaryota; kingdom Metazoa; phylum Chordata; class Mammalia; order Chiroptera; family Molossidae; genus Molossus; species Molossus molossus. The sequence continues at coordinate 20,725,204 of NW_023425346.1, forward strand.
CTGGCCAGGGGGAGACATTCTAAAGTCAGATATTTAAATTTTTTTTAGTCTGGGGAGTATGAAATGGTATCTTAATGTGTTTTAATATTCATCTTTCTGATCAGTGCTGTTGAACATTTTTTTCTTATGTTCCTTGGTAATGGGTAAAGGATGGTTTTATCTATTTTTTAAGCTTAAAAAAAAACCCTTGTGTGACCCTGGCCAGTTTGGCTCAGTGCTTAGAGTGTCAGCTCGTGGATGGAAGAGTCAAGGGTTCAATTCCGGTCAAGGGCTTGTGTGGGAGGCAACCAATCTATCTCTTTCATGTCGATCTTTCTCTCTCTTTCCCCTCCTCCTTCCTTCCCTCCAACTCTATCTGAAAATCAATGGAAAAATGTCCTCGGATGAAGATTAAAAAAAGAAAACAAAAAACCTCTGTGGTAGCAAATGTTTAATTATATATTTAAAATACTAATTAATTTTTGTCAATTTTTTTTTATTATTATTTCTTATATTCCACATATTCTCTTTAGTTTCACTTTTCTTCTTTCTGAAGTGTATTCTTTAATGAGTTTCTTAATTTTCCTAGTATTTGTATGTCTAAAACTATTTTTATATTGAGCTTGGTCAGCAGTGATAATTTATCCAATTATAAAATTAGAGGTTCAAATTTATTTTCCCAACCATTTCAAGATATTGTTCCATTTTTTTTTGTTGTTGGTGGATCTTTGATGTCAAAATAATTGCTCCACTGTAGGTCATTTCTCTTCTCATTCTGAAAATGAATAGTCTTTTTAAAAAATTTATTGTCTCTTTTTTTTTTCTATGTCCAGATACAAATTTATTTTTAATTTTCTTTTTTGATACTCAACATATTCTTTTAATCTGAAGATTCATGGCTTTCCTAAATTATGTCAAATTCTATTCTATTTACCTCTGTATTCTTGTTCATCTCTTTTTATCCTTTTTTCTGTACCTACTATCAGTTGCATGTTACACTGCCCCTCATTCTACCTTCCACATCTCTTAGCTGCATCTTGTTGCTGATCTCTCCTTTGTCTTTGAAGGGATTTTGGATGCTTCTTATAATATTTTCTGATTATTTATATTTTTCTTTTACTCTGTGTAGGCTAGCATTTATCTCATTGTACTGTTAGCTACTGTTCCTCCAAACCACCTTCTGATTCAATGGCATAAAACAACTATCTCTTATTATTGTTTATTTGTTTGTGGGTCATCTGGAAATCAGCTGCTCTTGGCTGGGCTCAGCCATGGTGGCTTTTTTTGCAGGTGTTTCTCATCTTTAGAGAACCAGGACTAGAGAAGGATGTTCTTCTCATGGTGATTTTAGAGGAATAAGAGGAGAAATGGAAACACTCAATATTTCTAAGGCTTAGTCTTGCATCATTTATGATTCTTTCTGTTAAATAAAATAATTCATGTTGGCTGAGCCCAAAGTCAATGGGTGCAGGAGGAATTCCAAAGTCAATGGCAAAAGGTATAATAACTATGTGGAAAGATGAAAAATTGAAGGCAATAATGCAATCGGCAACAAATGTATATGTGTGTGTATACACATATACACACACACACACACACACACACACACACACACGTATAATTTCTGTAGTAGCAGAACAATAGCCCCCAAAAGATGTTCACACTCTAATCCCTGTGGATATGTTCTATTTGTAGATTTAATTAGTATTATGGTCCTTAAAATAAGGAAATGATCCTGGATTATCCAAGAGGCCCAGTATAATCTCATGAGCCCAGAAGAGCAGAGAACTTTCTCCAGCTCAAAGTGAATAATATGACAGAAGATGAAGGCAGTGAGATATAGCAGAAGGGGTAGTGAGAGAGAATCCAAGATTCCCCACGGCCAAACTTAGGTCATGGATTCTAGAGAGTATACCATAGAAATAAATCTGTGATCTTTTCAGTGTATGAAGTCAGGAGATGCACAGTGTTGACCCACCAAATCACCACTGATGCTAACCTTGATCACCTGGTCAGGATGATAACTGTAGGTTTCTTACCTTCAGAAACAACCATATTCCTTTGTGTTGTGTTAGCATTTTCTGGGAAGATACTGCTCTACTATGCCAAACTCCTCTGATCAGGTTTGCCATTCTTTGATATTTCTGCTTATATTAACTGCCGCTACCATGATTGGCAAATTATGATTATCTAGTTTCATCCTTTTCACATTTGCTGATTAGCATTTTGCTGTGAGAAATAATTTTCTCTGATTTCCATTTATCTGTTTATTCATTTATTTTAATTATATCAGCAAGGAGTCCTGGATTCCTGTTTTGTTCAACAGGGTGTAATTCTATACTGTCATTAGTTTGTTTGTTTGTTTATTTGTTTGATGCAGATTTTCCTTGATTAGCCTATGGTAGATCTTCAAGCTGGTTTCTGTCCTTCTAACAGATCCTCCTTGTTCTTTGAGCACTCTCTTACTTTCTGGCTTAGCAGGATGTTTCAGTCTCAGCTTGTCATTTTGTACTTTTTCTGACCCAGCCTGGAATCGGTGATTTTTTCGGGAGGATGGTATTTTAAGAGCAGATCAAGACATTCAATATGTTAACTGCTGCTTGAATGCTATTGCTTCTAGGATGACTGCATATCATTGCTCTTAAGAAGAATGTCATTTCCTCTTAAGAAACAGAGCTCATCCTCCATGGAAAATCACTTGATGTATAAGCATTAAATAAAAATTTAAATGGATTGTATTGACTTGAAATTGCCACCAATTTGGAAATGTGAGTTCATGAAATTATGTGACCAAGATTAGCTAAAGAACATATATGCAACCCATAGACACAGACAACAGTGTGGTGAAGGCCAGGGACTGGGGGAGGGGGCTGGGTGGAGGTGGACAAAGTGAGAGGGATGGGGACATCTGTGATGGTGTCAACGATAAAAAAAATAGTTTAACAACAAATGACAAGATCTTAAGTTGCCAGAGCCAGGCTTTCCGTGTGACATTTGGTATGTCCACTCTGTGCGGAGGCTGTGGGGTGGAAATGCTCTGATCCCACTAGGCCAATCCCATGGCTGGCCACATGCTTACGTTCCTACTAGATGCAGAGGTAACTGGCTAAAAGCAGCAGCAACTTGTTTCTCTGTTTCCTGACCCTGACCGTGTTAAAGCAGATTTCCCTTTTCCAAGTTCTTCTAGGCATCCCGTCTGTCTTTTCTTCTCCCTTGTTTATTTATTTATTTTTTTTGCATGTGGATCTATCTTATGCAATGCCTGTGAAATGTTTCTGTGGCTGTGTGAAATTTGCTGGCATAATATATTTGGGGTAGTGACTGGGCGGTCTACCAGATATGGGTTGCTAAATTCACACAAGACAACTCCAACAAAATCTCATACAAAATCTCATACAATAAATAGGTTTACAATAATTTGAGAGGGGGGGGGTGGATGGAGTCATGTCTTTTATAATATTTTCCATTGTTGAACATTGATATATTATCTTTCCTTTGTCCAAACTACATCTGCCTCCTGCACCTGCAGCTTAAGCCCATTTCTTGCTGTTTTAGCATCTGCAGAGAATAGCTGTTTGCCTCCCGTGTCTATTTACTACCCATTGTATTGCTGGAAGGCGGTTATATTTATTCACTGGCTGTCTTCTGTTGTATTCTGAAATATCTGTAGTTCCTGTAGCCTTTTTCTCTAAGCCTAATATCTTAACTTTTTACTCTGCATGGGTGTAGAATTGCAAACAGCTATCTTAAAAACATAACATTGAAGGAAAAACATAATGTTGGAGCAAACCATTGGAGGAAAATAAGGAACTATTTAAATGAATAGAGATTTGTTATTTAGATATGCTAATTAAAACCATTTAAAAGTAATGTTTATTAAATAAATATATATTTTTGGCTTGGGTAGCACATTTAAAAATTTTCTTTTCTTTTAGGGGTTGAGAATATCTAGTTTGAAGAAATCAACAAATAATAAAAGGGAGACTAGTTTTTTATTTAAAAAAGAATCTAGTTCTATTCGATGATAACTGGGTCTAATTTGGGAATTTCAGACATGCAGAAATGTGGTTCATCCCAGGCTTGTCTTAAATTGTTATTTCTAGTGTATTTTCATTTCGCATAATATAAGGCTAATGATGCTTCACGTTTTTGTCCATTTCCAGATCAACCTTGGGCATCGTGTGACGTGCTTAGGTAATATATCAAAAATATGTTCTTTTACCCAATACACACTATTTAAATAGTGATACCTTGCTTGACAGCAGCTTCTGCCAACACTGTGTTTTATTTATATGATCGAAAAGTGATACCATTGTGATCCTGTAGCTATATAAGTCCTATCCATTTGTGTTTTTATTTTTCTATTTCTTTTACGTATGTGTTGGAACACTATACTGGGAAATTGACCTAATATTTCTAGGTGATGAAGTACCTTTCTCCTTCCCATTATCTGAATTGCTCTTGCCACCCAGTGTGAAAATGGAAAAAAACTTAGGCTGACGTCCCATAATATCTTCCCATGGCGTGCCCTTATTGAATTATTTCCAGGTGGATGGGACAGATGTTCATCAAGTCGCTCCCGGCTTCCACTGTTAATTGAAGCATAATGGGAGTGACAGCAGGGAAGGACAAATTACGGGAGTAGAGATACAATTCGAACTCTGCATTCTTATGACCTTCATGGAAATGTGGGTTGGGCTGGCAATTTCTGGGCTTTGTGTTGTTGTTGTGTGTTTTTTCCTCCACATACATGGGAAAGAATGTGAGCTTGTTTCGTTTACAATATATCAACGAACTAATGTCCTCTGAAATTAGTCATGTCTTAGAGTTGACACCTGTTATCAATCAACTTGTCATTTCTTTAACTGTGATATGTTAACAGGCTACTAAACCAAGACTTATAAGTCCTAACTATGAATCATGGCTTTAGAGAAGTCACTTAAATGTGATGAACAATAATTTTATCATTTTCAAAAGGATAAAATGTTGCCTATGTGAAATGATACCTTCTTATGTTTGTTAATTATTTTTGGATTATCTTTTTTTTTTTTTTTATCCTCACCCGAGGACATTTTTCGATATTTTGTTCAGATAGAGTGGGAGGGAGAGAGAGAGAGAGAAACATAGATGTGAAAGGGACACATTGAGTGGTTGCCACCCACACCACCCAACCAGGTCTGGGGACAAACTGCAACTGAGGTATGTGCCCTTAGTGGGAACCAAACCCGGGTCTCTCTGGACTGCAGGCCAATGCTCTAACTGCTGAGCCAAACCGGCCAGGGCTGTTAATTATTTTTGAAAGGAGATAAGCATCATGCATATACTTATCTTGAAAGTCATTTAAACTAGAATAAAAAATTTTGTACTCAGATAATTGGATTTGGTGCAGAAGAGGGACTCAAAGTTGACCAAGTTTAACAAATACTGCATTGATGTGCTACTAGATGACTGTTATAGCAACCAACAGTCAGAGAAGGCTCTACACTGAGAATATAATTGACAAAGTTCCTGAAAATGAGTTTGGAGGATTCATTTGGTGAATGGCAGTCACCAAAGAAGATGACAAGAAAAGGGATTGAATGGAGGGGTGGGATGGCTGTGAATGTAAACCCCCTACCTGTGTGTGGCATCCGAGAGAATGCATGGTTATGCGTACACAGCCACAGGATGTTTTCAGTGTTCATTGGAAAGAGCCATCCTACAAGCTTGTTGGTGTTTTATTTGAAGAGACGTGGAATGACCACAAAAAAGAGTCCCAGAACAAAAATTGTCAGAAAGGGAGGGAAGGGAGAATCCAGACTCATTCCTTGAATTGTAGTGGGAATGACAGCAGGGACTGACACACCGTTCTCTTGTGTTTCTCAGCGGACCAGGGGAGAGCAAGAGTGACCAAATCAGTCCAGAAATGAAAATTGGAAGAGTTACGTGTAGAACCCAGTTTAATATTGGGGTATACTAAAGAAGATGGTTCATGGTTTATTTGAATTGTGGAGGGCAGTATCTCTGGAAGCCGGGAGTGGAAAGAGGCAGGACTCAGAAGAGATAAAGATGTGAGTGGAAGGAACATATATGATTGTTGATGGTGGGCGTGAAGCAATCCTTGGTCTCCTCTATCTTCACTCACATTACCTTGGTGACCTCATCCAACCTCACACTATTTATAGCTAATGCCTTCCAAATATCACCAGCTCTGGGCTCTCCCTAGAACTATAGATTCATGGATATAATTTTGTATTTGTCATCTCTACTAGGATGTATGATAAGCACTTCAATATGAATATCTGAAACTGAAGTCCTGACATCCCTCCTATCTCACATCTGCTCCTCATACCTCACAGCCTTCCCCTCTCTGCAAATTGCAATCTGTTCTTTCAGTTGTGTATGTCCAAAATCTTGAAGTCGTCCTCGATTCTTCTCTTTTACTCACATCTGGTCCATCAGCAAAGCGTGTTGGCACTGCCTTGAGACTATTGCTAGACCTTGACAAATTCCTGTCACCTTCACTCAGAGCTGCCTGATATCTAGTCTCCCCGTTTCTATATTTTCCCCTCTTGAGTCTATTCTCAACACAGCAGCTAAAAAGATCCTGCTAAATTATGTCACATAATGTTGCTGTTCTATTCAAAACACTCCAGTGGCTCCCCATCTCACTCACAGTAAAAACCAAAATTAGTGCAGTGATCTACAGAGGCCCTATACTCATTCTGTTGCTTTTCTGACATCATTTCCTCTATTTCTCTTTTGCTCACTTCACTCCAACTTCATTGACTTCCATGCCTCAGAACCTGGGCATTTACTATTCCTTCTCCCTAGAACACATTTTTTCAGATATCCACATAGCTCACTAATCTACTTTAAGTTTATGTTGTTTACTGCTGTAATTCTTTTTAATCAATAAAAGCAATACTTAGTATACAGTAGGCACTCACTAACTATGTATTGAGAGAACTGAATTATTTTGAATTCACATATGTACCTGAAGGTTAACCTACCTATTTGGGTACCATGGGAGGGATTTGCTGAGGAAGTGAGATAGACATATTCTGCCACAGGTAGAGGCAAAACCTGGTATAGAAATGAATTGTGTGAGGCAGAAATCTAGGACCTCATTATTTTGTGGATTACCTTCCTTAATGGTTTTTTCCACTTATTTTGTTTGTTTATTTATTTATTTTTGTTACAGATGTTTCTCCTTTTCCCCCCACTGCTACTCCCCTTCCCCTTCCTTCCCGCCCTGTCCCCAGCCTTGTTGTCCATGTCCATTGGTCATGCTTACATGCATATAAGTTCTGTGGTTTATCTCCCCCCCACCCCGTCTTCTAGGGATTGTCAGTCTATACCCTACTTCCACGTCTCTGGGACTACCCTGTTATTCAGACTGTTATATTCATTATATTCCACAAATAAGTAAGATCATATGATACTTGTCTTTCTCTGTTTGGCTTCTTTCGCTTAGGATGATACTTTCCAGGTCCCTCTATGTTGTCTCAAAGAATAAGAGATCTTTCTTTCTTACAGCTGCATAGTACTCCATTGTGTATATGCACCACTGCTTTTTTATTCGTTCATCTACTGATGGACATTTGGGCTGTTTTCAGATCTTAGCTATTGTAAATAAATAGTGCTATTATGAACATGGGGGTACATATATTCTTTTTGATTGGTGATTCAGGCTTCTTAGAGTATATTCCTAAAAGTGGGATCACTGGGTCAAATGACAATTCAATTTTTAATTTTTTGAGGTAACCCCATAGTGTTTTCCATAGTGGCTGCACCAGTCTGAATTCCCACCAGCAGTGTATTAGAGTTTCCTTTGCTCCACACCCTCGCCAATACTTGTTGTCTGATGATTTGTTGACGGCGGCCATTCTGACAGGTATGAGATGGATGATACCTCATTGTTGTTTCAATTTGCATCTCTCTGATGATTAGTGATTTTGAGCATTTCTTCATATGTCTCTTAGCTATTTGTATGTCCTGTTTGGAGAGGTATCTCTTTAGTTCCTCTGCCCATTTTTTAATTGGGTTATTTGTCTTCCTTTTGTTGAGCCATATGAGAACTCTATATATTTTGGAAATTAACCCCTTATCTAATGTATCATTGGCAATTATGCTCTCCCATAGAATGGGCTGAGATATGATCCCTTTATTCCCACATTGCTGAGTATTTTTATCAGAAATTGGTGCTAGATTTTGTTGAATGCTTTTTCAGTGTCTATAGATATAATGATATAAATTTTATGTTCATTTTGATTATGTGGTGTATCACATTTATTGATTTGTGAATATTGTACCAGCCTTGCATCCCACTTGGTCATGGTGAATAATTTTTTTGATGTATTGCTTGATCCGATTTGCTAGTATTTTGTTCAGAATTTTGGCATCTATGTTCATCAGGCTTTTTGGCCTATAGTTTTCTTTCTATGTAGTGTCTTTTTCTGGTTTTGGAATTAGAATTATGCTGGCCTCACAAAACAAGTTTGGATGTCTTTCTGCTTGAATTTTTTGAAATAGTTTTAGGAAAATGGCTATTAGTTCTTCTTTGAATTTTCGGTAAAACTTCCCCGTGAAGCTGTCCAGTCCTGGGCTTTTGTTTGATGGAAGAGTCTTGATTATATCTTCAATTTCCTTTGTTGTTATTGGTCTGTTCAAATTTTTTATCTCTTCCTGGTTCAGTTTTGGGAGACTAGGTGTTTCTAGAAATTTGCCCATTTCGCTTACATTATCAAATTTGTTGCCGTACATTTGTTCATAATATTTGTTAACAATTCTTTGTATTTCTGTTGTGTCAGTTATTATTTCTTCTTTTTTATTTCTGATGTTGTGTATTTGGATTCTCTCTCTTTGTTTCTTGGTGAGTCTAGCTAAGGGTCCATCAATCTTGTTTATCTTTTCAAATAAACAGCTCTTTGTTTCATTGATCCTTTGAATTGTTTGTTGTTTTCGTTTTTGGTCTCCATGTCATTTATTTCTGCTCTGATCTTTACTGTTTCCTTCCTTCTACTTGCTGTGGGGTTTTCTTTTTGTTTGCTTTCTAGTTCTTTAAGTTGTGTGGTTAGATGGTCTATTAGAAATGTTTCTTGCTTCTTGAGGTAGGCCTGTTGCTTATCTCTTTGTTTTTAATTTTTGGCATTTTAATTACTGTGTGTCTTGGTGTGGGCCTCTTTGGGTTCTTCTTACTTGGTGCTCTCTGTGCTTCTTGAACTTGAATGCCTTCTTTCTTCACCAAGTTAGGAAAGTTTTCTGTCACATCAAATATTTCTTTCATATTTTCTTTTTTTTTTTACCGACACCGAGGACATTTTTCCATTTTTATGCACAGACAGATTGGGAGGGAGAGAGAGGAAGAGAGAGAGAGGAAAATCGATGCGAAAGGGACACATCGAGTTGCCGCCACCCGCACGACCACAGGCGGGGACAAACTGCAACCGAGGCACATGCCCTAGGTGAACCGAACCAGGGTCTCTACGGACCGCAGGCGATCTTAACGATTGAGCAACCGGCCAGGCTCATAATATATTTTCTAACCCTTGCCCATTTTCTTCCTCTTTGGGCATTCCTATGATGCAAATGTTATTACGTTTTCAGTTGTCCCACAATCCTCTTAAGCTATCTTCTTGTTTTTTAATTGTTTTTTCCTTTTGGTTTTCTGATTGGTTGATTTTTTTCTGCCCTGTCTTCTAATTAACTGATCCAGTCCTCAGCTTCCTCTACTCTGCTGGTTAGTCCTTCCAATGTGTTCTTTATTTCTGCTGTGTCATTCTTCATTTCCACTTGGTTGGTTTTCATTGTTTCTATATCTTTACCCATGGTGCTGATGTCCTTACTCATGCTGTTGAGCTTCCTCAAGATCATGGCTCTGAACTCTACCTCTGATAATTTGCTTAAATGCTTTCCATTTATCTCACCTTCAATAGAGTTCTCTTGTTCTTTCATTTGGGATTTGTTTTTTTTGTTTTTTTGTTTCACCATTTTTGGCTATCTCAGTGGGTTTTGGAGCCTGCCAAATTTTCCTTGTGGGTGTTGGTGTTCTGCTGTTTGTGGCTCTCTTTACTGGGTTTGGATGAGCCTGGATGGGCCCACTTTAAACACCACTGTCAAGTCTTACTTTCCTGGGTACATTTGCAAGCCCACGAAAGGTTCAGTTATCCTCTAACTTTTTGCCTGGAGGATAATAGTTTCAGTTACTCAGGGCCTTGGAATGTAGCCCTGGTGTTCTGAGTAAGAGGATTTCCAGAGGGTGGGGCAGATGCTGGTTGTTAATGAGCCTCAACTGACATTTCTTTGCCTCACCTGTAAAAGGCTGAATCTCTGAGGGAAAGGCTGTTGCTTTTCCTCACAGCTCTTGGAAGGAGCAAACTGGCCACTGTCCTTTGTGGCCACAACTCAGCAAAACTCTGAGTGCCCTCCAAATCCTGGGTATTCGTGCACAGATTTCCAGTCCAGTCTGCCCTCTCTCTCCCGGAGCCCCAGGTGAGTGGCTGTAGCCAAACCAGTGCTCTGTTCCGGCTCTCTGTGCTGTGGAGCAAGCTTAGTATTTTATCCTCAGGGGCACTGCTCACAGCTAAGACCGCTACTGTTCGTGGGCTCCCAGCCCGCCACCCTCTTGCACCTCCACAGATCCTACTGGTGTCCCTGGTTATATGGTCCTGTCCCGCTGCTTTTCTGTTGCTTTCTTCCGAAGATTTGTCTTTCTTTAGTTGTAATTCCTGTTTGGTCCTGGGAGATCATCTGTGTAGCTTCCATTTACTCCGCCACCATTTTCCTCCTCCTCCACTTATTTCTTAGCTGTTTAATTTTTTTTATTTGTCTTTAGAATTTTATTGTTTATATTTCTTTTTTATTTATTTCTTTTTTATTTATTTATTTATTTTATTTAATTTTTTTATCCTCACCCGAGGACATTTTTCCATTTTTTGTTCAGGTAGAGTGGGAGTGAGAGAGAGGAACAGAGAGAGAGAGAAACATCGACGTGAAAGGGACACATCGAGTGGCTGCCACCCGCACGGCCAACCAGGGCCGGGGACAAACTGCAACCGAGGTACATGCCCTTAGCGGGAACCGAACCCGGGTCTCTCTGGACCACAGGCCGACGCTCCAACTGCTGAGCCAAACCGGCCAGGGCTGTTTATATTTCTTGAGCATCAACTATGTGCTAGGTCCTATGATGATGGGTGCTCAAGAAATTTTATCTCATTTAAGACACTACCACAATAAACCCATGCATTAGGCTTTTTTTTTTCCCTCATTTTGCAAGACAGGTGGAAATAGAGATTTAGAGTCACAGAGTAAGCCAGTGACAGAATGAGGACTTGAATATGGTTCTTTCAGTTTTGAGTCAGGTTCCCTACACTTTGTAGTCTTTAATCCATCAGCAGAATAATCATGTGTCTACTCTGTAAGAGTCATTGTCATTGATTGTCCCTTACGATCTTCCTTTTGGGGAAGTGATCTAGAGAAATAGAAAGAACCTAAGTGTATTAGTCATTTATTGCTGTGTAACAAATTTCCCCAAAATGTAATAGCCTAAAACAATAACAAACATGTATTGTTTCACAGACTCTCTATAGGTCAGGGATCTGATCAGGAGTCTTTTAAGGGGATGTAGTCAAGACATCAGTTGGGGCTGCAGTCATTTTCAGGCTTAACTGGGGCTGTAGGATCTGCTTCCAGAGGTACTTGCATAAATGCCTGGCACATTAGTGCCACTTGTTGGCAGGACGTCTCAGTTCTGTGCCACGTGGATTCTCAGTATACAGTGATACCTCGGTTCTCGAACGCCTCGGTTTTCGACCAAATCGGTATTCGACCAGGAGATTTGAGAAATTTTTGTCTCGGAATCCGAACAAATATTTGGAACTCGAACTTCCGAGATGAGCCGAGTTGAGCCGAATGGCGTTCATTCGGCCCAGCGCGCCTTGCTTGCGTCATCAGTGTGAGTGCAGAGAGAGAGTCATGCTTTGTGGAGTCACGCTTTCCTATTGGGTTTCATTGCTTCGGTTCTCGAACAATTCGGTTCATGACCGTCCTCCTGGAACGAATTATGTTCGAGAACCGAGGTATCACTGTATTTCCTGGAGTATCCTCATGATATGAAACTGAGTGTTTCAAGTGAATGAACAAGAGAGTGCAAGAAAAAAGCTGCAGTATCTTTTATGACCTAGTCTAGGAAGTCATCCACTATCACTTTCACAATTTTCTATTTAAAAATTGTGTGGGAGGGGACTGTACAAGGTGTGAATACCAAGACTGAGAACCATTGAAGGCATCTTGGAGTCTAGATTCCACAATGAGCCCTATTTCCCCCAGTGATTCCCTTCTTTCTCATTCACCCCCTTTCTAGATCCCTGCAAATCCCATAGCATCAGCTCATCATCTAAATTATGCCTAGGTATTATTACTATTATTCCACAAAATTTTGCTATTTTAGGTCCCCTTCTACCCATCAGGTCATTTTTTCTCAATTTTGCATTATATCAAATATTTAATAAACATTAAGCATTAAGGTACCATACTAGGAACATAAAAACTGATAAGGCAGAATCTTTGTCAATGTGGATTTCCCAGTCTGATGGTTGAGAGATGTATAAATAATCATTGTACAACATAATTTCGGATCATAAATTGAGTAGTAACTGCTCAGATAAGCTAGAGAAGATCCTACAGATGAGGCACCATTTGTGCTAACCTTGAGCATTGTAGACAAGTTTATAAGGCTGTCAAATAGAATGGAGCTTATTACTCAGAAGAGATGGCATGAGCAAAAAACTATTCTTGTCTTGAATATTAGCAGACTATAAGTTCCTTACCCTCCTTCTCTTTCCATACTAAAATCTCTCACTTGGAGAGCTTGCCCTATTTTCTACTTTCATGAACTTAACTACCAACTTGATATACCTGATTTTCCAAATTATAAGTCAACTTTGACTCCTTTCCATTCCATGTCTCCACTCTCTAACAGACATTGTTACTTGGATATTGCTTTACATCATTACATCAAACTCGTGACAAAGCAAAAATTGCCATCACGTTTAACTAGCTTCTCCTTCCACCTCTGTCAGCTTGAGACCTCTTCGTAAGCTATGACCATCTCCATTTTCCTCCAATGTGCACTTTTTTTTGTTTGTTTGTTATTTCTTTTGCTGTCTTTCCATTTTTCCTGTTCCATAGGAGTTCTGTATCTATAGCAGGTCTTTAAACATTAGTTATTGCTCTACTCTTCTACTCTGAGTTCATCTTCCTTAATTTACCCTATGTGCTACTGTCAGTTATATCCTGAAGTGCAGTTTCATATTACTTCTTGTGAGAGAAACAGTTGATCACCTCACCATTGACTGTGGAGTAAAATCAGAAGCTTTTACATTTCAGACCATTTTCCCTGTAGGTCCAATCTCCTTTTAAATCATTACCCCAACTCTTAGCACTTTACTTCATGCAATTGCCTTCTTAAAATTCCATGAGTGGCTCCACGGTCCAACCTTGTCTAAAATCTACTTATTTTTCAAAGCCTTCTATTTGAAGTCATTCTAGGAACTCCTAGAATGCTCATGGTCTGTAATAGGAAATTGGAACTTACATAGGCTACTTGGTTTAGTTAAGTAAATCTGTACTTACTATATGTCCAGTAATTTCAAATGGTTGGTAGGCATCCTAAAAAGAGGGACCATGTGTGAATCTTTTTGGTTTCACCTGAACCTAGCAAGCAAGCTACTTTGTCTCTACACTCTGGTATTCACTAAATATTTGATGATGGCAATATTTGATATGAAATGTGTTAGAGTAGGAGCAGAATCATGGGACTCTTTTCACTATATTTTTGAGACATAATATCATGGAGTTAGGTGTGTGTCAGATTTTAACAATACTGAAGGGACTATTTAGATCCTTTTACACTAGAAATCCATATAATATTAAATTAAATAAGTTTTCAGTTGGCTGGGGAAGTGACTATCACTGTGATAGAATTTGGCCTCACTTTTCTGAATGGACAGCCAACTGGAGCAGAGAATCTTGGGAAATATAATTACAGTGGATTTAAGTTGGGTTGGGGGACTAGGAAGAGAGACCCATGGCTGGTGCAAGTGTGAGGAATGGGAAAGGAAAGTAGAAAGAGTAGACGTCTTGATCTCAGATTTTAAGCTTTCATTACTGAAGGCACAAGCAGCTTCAGTAAAAATAAATCAAACTTGAAAGAGGCAAATTATTTACATGTAATTTAATTTTCATGATAAAAGATATAAAAATTATCTTGCAATAAACCTTGTTTTTTTCACAGGGACCACAAACCTCGAGGGTCTGCTTTTTGTCTTGCTCCAGGCATTTCCATTAAAAGTTGATAGGAACTGTGTTTAGATGAGCTTTGTGGAGCACAGAGGAGTGGGGGAAGCATGTCCCCTCTTCGCTACTTGGAGAAGAATGGCTACATGGGGAAATGATGCTTTTTTAAAAGTAGTTGTTAAAATTTCTTTTGCAGCAGATTATTTTCCTTCCTGGAAAAACATCACTTCACTGACAAATTGCCCATATCCACACAATGCAGTGGAATGGTCTCCCTGTAGCTGCCTCAAGGAGGCACACTCTGTGTGCTCCAAGATGTGCCGCATTTTGTGTTGAGTACACACAGTGTGTTCTGTGGGTTTTCTTTTTGAAAAATCTGTAATATAAAGGTCATTTGAACTATATTTCCTAATTCAAAATGTTTAAATCTTGGATAAGTAAGAAGACAAAAAAAAAAAATCTCTGATATTTCTATTGTCAAGACTAACATTTTTAGTATATTTTTTTTTTCCAAAAAATGTAATGCATATATTTTTTTTCTCACAAATTTAGTCAAATATGATATAATATTGAGGGTTTTTCAACTTACCATATACACATTTTAAAAAATATGTTTATACAATTTGTCATTGTATATTATGGCTACACAATACTCCATTGAGATGATATAACAAAGTTAATTAATTATTTCCTTATAGTAGATTCTTAGGTTACTGTCTCTCTAATTAGCATTATCATGTTTCTGATTAACACTAATAATAAGTCCTGATATAAATACTTCTGTGCAAAGCCCCCCCTTCCCCATTAAGATTGTTTTTAGAGCAGTTACCGTCTCACCCAAATCTCCTTCACTTGACTGGCCACAATGAATCAGGGTGCTAATGGCTCACCATCATGCCCTTCTCCAGAGAAATGCCCTTCATTCTCTGGAGGCATGTCCTGAGAAAGGGGCCATATTGGTGAGGAATGGAAGCCATGAATAAAGGGGAATGGTTGTAAGGGAGCCAGACATGGTTAGTCCAGAAAAAATAAAACTTGGAGTTTTGTTAAGGATGGACACATGAGATATATTTTTAGCTATAACTGCATGAGAAGTGTTTTAAGATCAAGGGCTTTAGATAAAGAAGGAAAAACAACTATCTGCATTGAGATGCATATCCTAATAATTGGAGCTATCCAAAAATGGAATGGGCTGCTTTGTGGGGGCATTGAATTAATTCCCTGTCACTGAAAATATTTAATTACTGCTAAGAATATTAGAGCAACTTTAGTTATCTCTTTTGGTATTCTTTTAATTCCTTGATCCTTTAAGCATTTGTGCCTGGGCTATCACTATTCTCTTAGATGTTTCCACATTGACTTCAGCATTCATTTCTTCCTGTGCATGTGAGCTAGAAGAAATGTGGGAAGCGTTACTCCACTGGAAGAAGGGACATATTTAGAAAAACAGTGGCATGAATTGGAAGTTGATGAGGGAATATAACATCATCAGTTAAGAATTGATATCATCTCTGTATTATAGTGATGGATATGTGCCATTATACATTTGTCCAAATTCATCACATTTACAACACCTAGAGTGAATGCTCAGGTAAACTATAGACCTTGGATGATTACGAGTTAATGTAGGATCATCTTTCATAAAGAGTGTACCATTCTGGAGTTAAGCTGATACTGGGGAGACTATGCATGTGTGGAGACAGGGGAAATCTCTATCTTCCTCTCAAATCTGTCTACTAAAACTGTCCAAAAAAGTAGTCGTTTAAAAAGTGGGGAAAGGGGGGAGAAATGACATCATCACTGGAAGCTGACATCATCAATTAAAACCAGTGTCATTCTCATAAGACTGTAAGAATCATTCTACTCTATTTTTTAAAATAGTGACAAAGGCTTGTTGAAGTGCACCATCTGCCCTTACCTAAGTCTGTTGAACACCCTGCTCTGTGACAAAAGCATGGATTTGTAAAGCAGATGGAGATTAAGGTACATCTGTGACCATAGACAGAGTGATCTGAGTAACCCACAAGGTGACACATTGTGTTTCTTTTTCTCTTGTTAATGTACAATTCCACATGAATATGATTTGATAAACTTGAATGATTCATTTTACCTCTGGTTCCCCAAAAGTATTATAAACACCTATGATGTGGGAGGGATTATCATTTTTCCAGTGATGTTCCCAACAGGGCAGAAGGGACATTTCATTTTTAAACATTTGTGAGAATGCCTATTTTAGTTTTATTCCTGTCATTTATCTGCTTCTTTTTTATTTATATATTTAATTAATTGATTTATTTTTGTTACATATGTTTCTCCTTTTCCCCCCACTGATACCCCCTTTCCCCTCCCTCCCCACCCTGTCTCCAGCTTTGTTGTCCATGTCCATTGTTCATACATACATGCATATAAGTTCTGTGGTTGATCTTCCCCCCACCCCCTCTTCTGGGGATTGTCAGTCTGTACCCCACTTCCACGTCTCTGGGACTACCCCATTCCTCAGACTGTTATGTTCATTATATTCCACGAATAAGTGAGATCATGTGATATTTGTCTTTCTCTGCTTGGCTTGTTTCACTTAGGATAATACTCTCCAGGTCTCTCCATGTCGACTCAAAGGATAAGAGATCTTTCTTTCTTACAGCTGCATAGTACTTCATTGTGTGTATGTACCACGCTTTTTTATCCATTTGTCTACTGATAGACATTTGGGCTGTCTCCAGATCTTAGCTATTGTAAATAGTGCTGCTACAAACATCGGGGTACATATATTCTTTCTGATTGGTGTTTCAGGCTTCTTAGAAGTAGGATTACGGGTTATCTGCTTCCTTCATAAGCAACAATACCTTGCATTTGCACTAATGCATTTGGATTGTGTCATTTCTGTTTGAATGATTTCAAGATATTTCTGGTATTTCTTTGCTCATTCTCAGACTAAGACTTGTGTTCCCACAGACATCTCTTCCTGACATTCAGATTTCTGAAGTGTATACCTCTTTTCCTAGCTGACAGTGGTTATGTCTATGTTGCTGTTAATATATAGTGCTCTGATATAGCAAAGATCAGATCTGTAAGAAATTATATTTTGAATTTTAATAAAAATTACTATGCTAGCACATATTATTTATTTGTTTTATTTATTTATTTAATCTTCACCAGAAGATATTTCCATTGATTTTTTTAGATAGAGTGAAAAGGAGGGAGGGAAGGAGAGAGAGAAACATCGATGTGATAGAGACATATCAATTGGGTGACTCCTGCATGACCATAGTCAGGGCCAGGGATTGAACCTGCAACCCAGGTACATGCCCTTGACTGGGACTCAAACCTGTGACACCTCAGTCCACAGCCTAACACTCTAACTACTAAGCCAAACCAGCCAGGGCAAGACATACTATTTTTAAAGGCTCAGGTTTTTTGAAAGCTTCTGAAATTTACTCTTAACTCTGTAAAATAGAGTGATTATTTCTATTGTCAATTATATTTTCTTTTTTTTTTTTTATCCTCACCCGAGGATATTTTTCCATTTTTTGTACAGATAGAGTGGGAGGTAGAGAGAGGAAGGGAGAGAGAGAGAGAAACATCGACGTGAAGGGACACATCGAGTAGCTGCCACCTGCATGACCAACCAGGGCCGGGACAAACTGCAACCGAAGTACGTGCCCTTAGCGGGAACCGAACCCGCGTCTCTCCAGACCGCAGGCCAACGCTCTAACCGCTGAGCCAAACTGGCCAGGGCTTTAAAGGCTCAGGTTTTTTGAAAGCTTCTGAAATTTACTCTTAACTCTGTAAAATAGAGTGATTATTTCTAAAAATATTAAGGCATCTGATAGTTTAAGACTATTAATACAATGGACACACGTCATTTAATTTTTTTTTAAAACAACTTTACCTAAACATTAAGTAATGTTTACTTATTTTATTAAAATATTTCTTTGGAATTTTATTTTTTGTGTACTATTACACTCAGAAAAATTTTACTTCTTCAGGCTTTAGAGATCATCCAATATCATACTTGTTGATATTTATTCCAGCTGTGGAATAGGTAAGTCCAGAAAGTGTTAGCAAAGTGTAATGTTGGTAGGGTAAATAGTAAAGGTCAGATGTCTAAGAAAATCTGTGAAATGGCATTTTTCACTTTTGGGGGTGGGCATAATTGGAATTTTTTTTTTGGTATGTGCTTGAGGTTACTGGCTTTTCCAGGTCAATTCTTTTATTTTTTAAATTAATTAATTTTTGTTACAGATGTTTCTCCTCCCCCCTCCCAGACACCCTACTTTCTATCCTGTCCCCCCAATACCCCCCACAGCATTGTTGTCTATGTCCATTGGTTATGCATACATGCATGTGTTGTTTGGTTTATCTCATCTATCCCCCCCCCACAACTCCCCTTTTCTCTGAAGTTTGTCAGTCTGAACCATACTCCTTTCTATGTCTCTGAGTCTATTTTGTTCATAAGCTTCTTCTGTTCATTAATTCCACAAATAAGTGAGATCATGTGGTATTTGTCTTTCTCTGATTGATTTATTTCGCTTAGCATAATATGCTCCAGATCCCTCCATGTCATCTCCAAGGATAAGAGATCTTTCTTTCTTACAGCTGCATAGTGTTCCATTGTGTATATGTACCACAGCTTTTTTATCCATTCGTCTACTGATGGACACTTGGGCTGTTTCTAGATCTTAGCAATTTTATCCCAATTCTTCTTGGTTCATTCTAATTTTATTAAACTAGAATGTACCCTGCTGTAGCTATTTTCTTCATTCATTCCCTTATTTATTCTACATTAACTGTGCACCTACTGGGTCTGGGTATTGGCTGCAAACTAGGAATACAAGAAGAAGGAAACACGGCTCCCAACTTCAAGGAACACACTTTTGGTTGGACAGTTCAGAGGCCACAAGACTATTATTGAGTCTTGTGTGTGTGTGTTTTAAGGTTTTATAATATTAAATATAATTATAAAATAGTTCCTAAAATGTGATGCTGTGAGAAAACAGCATTTGTCTATGTTGAAATATTTTTTCTCAGCCTTATTGAGGGATAATCAACAATTAAAATTGTAATATTTAAAATGTATGCATGACCATTTGATATACATATACATTGTGAAATGATTACCACAATCAAGTTGGTTAACACATCACCCCCTCACATAGTTAACCTGTATTTGGTGGGCGAGCAGGGGGTAAAGTGTTAAATAGAAATGAAAAGAAGCTCACTTTTACTTTCCTTACCTGTAGGCTATACAGATGGCCACAGTGTAACTAGTTAGAAGTTATCTGTATTTTCCTTCCATTCTGTGTATAAATAGAAATTTCTTTATGTGTGTTTTTTTATGACAGCTTCAATATTAATGATTAGAAGTCATTAAATCAGGCCCTTAATTGAATTCTTTATGTCCTCAACTATTTTGATAGCTATTTCAGAGTCAAATCTAAATACTGACCGATGAAGATTTTGTAACTCCTCATTCCATTCCTCTTCCTGAATAAACCAGGTACACTTTCTAAGAAATGCCTCTTCATCTTACCAGATCCGATTGTGTGTGTGTGTGTGTGTGTGTGTGTGTGTGTGTGTGAATAACTGGAAACTCATTCCTAATACCAGATTGCAGAAGACTTTTTTTTTAGTAGAACATCTAGCTTTCTTTTGTTTGATATGAAATTCATTTTACTTCCTTTTCAGATTCAGAAATCACTGTGATTTTTCCTTGTGGTATATTAAGTTTTTGAAACTGTATGTATTTAACAACCAAATATCCCAAGCAAATAAATGGATTAATGTCAAGAATAAAAGTACAGACATGTGAGGTTATTAAACACCAATCTCAGCTGCCCTCTTGGCTATCCTAGGTGGATTGCTTCTAACGTCAGTGGACTCTTCGGTGGTCACTGTTGGCTCATTTGCTTTATTCTGTAGCCTGTGGGTCTCTGTGCAGTGGAGCCAGTCTAGCTACAGTTGCCCAAGTACAGCATGCAAACAAGGAAATGATTTTCATTCCCACACTTCACCAATAGACCTGTTTCCTCTTCCATAACCACAGTTTTCTCTACCTTCATAACAAAAATGGAAAGGTTTAGGCATATTTTACAGAGTAGAATGGTGTCAAAGAATATACTCTACAGTAAATAGTGTTAGTGAACTGTTAGTAACAGTAATATCTTCTCACAGAAGATATCCAACCTTTTGCTCTTTAATTAAAATCTTTCCACTGATGAAAAGTTCTCTCTGGTGTTTTCTTTAATGCATTCATGATGCATCTATCTGGGCTCCCTGGCTAGAGATATCTTTCATTATAATCCACTTATCTAAGTTTGTAATTAAATTCTAAAGTAAAATTTCCAGTGGAAAATTGCCAGAGTGCCCAGCGAACTTGTCTTATTTATCCGAGAGAAATCACTTTGAAAATTTTGGTTTTGTGTTTTGATCATTTTATTATTTAAAAGTCTGTCTGTGTGTGTGTGCGTGTGATAATACAATGTGGTACATGAAGATGAAGAGTAGCATTTTGTGTGGTATCATCAATTTCTGTGAAATTAGAGGTAGGTGGCATTGGTTAAGTGAGTGTGTTGCATTTTTTTAAGGTAAGAAAATGGTAAATAAAATATATTTCAAGACAAGTGCCTCCAGGCTTTGTTGATCTAGAGAAAAAAGCAAAACAAAAAACAAAATAAAACAAAACCAACCCTTAGAGATGCTAGTAGAAATAATAAAATCTGTTTTCTGTTGGTCAAGTATGTTCTTACAAATTTCCTTGTGGTTTATGTAGTAAAGAATCTAAAATCACCTTTTGCATTTCAATTAAATTTGGAATGTTCTTTCTCAGATATTATTTTATGCTTTTGGGAACAATGAGATGAGACAGGATTAAAGTAAATTCTATCAGATATCCTGAATCTAATGAGAAAATTATTATTGCTTAATGCCCAGCCGTAATAAAGGAAAACTTATAAAAGATAATGGAAGAGACTGCTAGAAATTTTTATAGGCTTACAAACATGCTATTTTTTTATGTCAACAGTGGACACATTTTTCAATAAATTCCTTTGCAACAGTGGATGCATAATTAATCAAGAGAACACAATGCTATATTACAGTTTATCTGGATAGTTCTCTTGACATTAAATATTTATTATCTTACATTGCAGAAAATATTAATGAGTAATTAAGTATTTTTTAGTTTCAAAGGTCAATAGCTTGAGAAGGGGATATTATCTTGTTCATACATTCTAGGTATACTGAATTCTTGTAAAGCTTTTTAGAATAACTGTTATATATAAGCCCACAAAAATCACTCTCTCCATTTATACATATATATCTATGTATAAATATTTATATACAAATACAGGTATATAATATATCTTATATATTATATACATATATATAACATATTATAAATAAATGTATATTTATTAGGTAAATTTGGTCAAAAGGGATTATTGAATTGTTTCCTGCAACTTTAAGCAGAATAGGCTATAGTATAATATCATAAGTAAACTCTTTTATTTAAAAAAATCTACAGAAGCAATTGTAGTGACTTTATTACTCTTTCTAGAATGCAATGCTCTCCAATTTAATGTTTCTTTCTTTTTATAATTAACCTAAGCTCCTCCAGATTATAAAGATTTTATTTTTTTCTCTAGTGACTGCCTTAGGTATTTTCATATTATTTCCATTAAACTCTTTAACATTCATTTTTCCCCCCTTCTTTATAAAAAGAGTCCTCTACTTGAGGACTCTTTTTCTATTTTTTTGCTCTTTGGGGGATGATAGCATGGTATGTTTGTAATTTATTTATGAAATAGGAGACAATTCTCAGCTGTTTACCATCATCCAAATGATTTCCAGAGTTTTACAACTACTAAATTAACTTTACTGAGCACAGAAGAGGGACATTAGACACTCAAACCAAAAGAAACTCATTACATTATAAAGTTTACCATTGGCCTGTGCAAAACTAACCTAAACATTATTTGAGAGATAACCTATTGCTGTTCTCAATTGAAATAATTTTTATTTTTCTGTAAACTAAAAAAGTTAAAATGACAAATAGACATTTCAATCAACAATTTTCTTTTTGCTTTAATTGCAAAGATTAGGATCCTGATATCTTTTACTGAAGCAGATTAGCATTCAGTAGAGATAGTAGTTGTTGAATTAATAATGTAACAAATGTCCTAAGACAGTAAGTAGAAAAGTATACATTTTAGAAGCCATTCCTTTGAAATATTTTTCTTATAATTTTATTTTTTCCCATAAGAGGCAAAAACTTTATGTTTGAAAGCCAGATGTCTTTACTAGTGAATTCTACCAAACATTCTAACAAGATTTGATGCCTATCTTTCTCAAACTCTTCCAAAAAATTGAAGAAGAGGCAATACTTTCTAACACATTTTATGAGGCCAACATAACTTTGATACCAAAACCTGGAAAGTATAAACACACATGAAAACTACAGACCAATATCTCTCATGAATAAAAATAAAAAAATCCTAAACAAAATACGATCAAGGCAAATAGAACAATACATTAAAAAATAATACATCACAGTCAAGTGGGATTAATTCCAGGGGCACAAGGATGATTCAACAAATGCAAATCAATCAATGTAATACAGCACATTAACAAAACAAAAGTTAAAAATCATATGATTTTATCAATAGATGCAGAAAAAGCATTTGATAAGATACAACATCCATTTATGATTCAAATATTCAATTAAATGGGTATAGAAAGTACCTCCACAGTATAAAGACCACATATGACCAACCCTCTGCCAATATTGTATTCAATGGTGAAAAACTGAAAACTTTTCCTCTAAAATTAGAAACATGACAAGGACGTCCACTCTCACCACTCTTATTCAACATGGTTTTGGAAGTCCTAGTCAGAGCAATCAGCCAAGAGAAAGAAATAAAAGGCATCCAAATTGGGAATGATGATGTGAAAGTGTCACTTTTTGCAGATGACATGATTCTGTACATAGAAAACCCTAAAGACTCCTCCAAAAAAACAATTAGAAGTAATACACAAATACAGTAAAATGGCAGGATACAAAATCAATGTACAAAGATGTACTACATTTTAATAATGTAGTTTTTCTAAAATTTCAGAAAAAGAAGTGAAAAAATTTTTTTTGCAATTACAAGAATAAGAATAAAACACCTAGGAATAAACTTAACAAAGGATGTGAAGGACCTATATATTGAAAACTACCAGGCATTATTAAAAGAGATTGAAAAAGAAATAGTGAAATGGAAAGATATTCCATATTCATGGATTGGAAGAAACAACATAGTTAAAATGTCCTTATTACCCAATGCAATATATAGATTTAATGCACTGTCACTTTTTAAAGAAATAGAACAAAAATTATCAGATTTGTATGAAACCACAAAAGACTTCAAATAGCAAAGAAGTTCTGAGGAAAAAAGAATGAAACTGGAGGTAACACACAGTTCCTGACTTCAAAGTATTCTACAGAGCAATGATAATCAAAACAGCATGGTATTGGCAAAAAACAAACAAACAAACAAAAAAACAGACACACAAATCAATGGAATGGAATTGAGAACCCAGAAATAAAGCCACTTGTATATGGGTAAACAGTTTTTTACAAAGAAGGCAAAAACACACAGTGGAGAAAAAAGAAAAAAGCCTCTTCAATAAATGGTTCTGGGGAAATTGGAAAGCCACATGCAAAAGAATAAAATTAGATTACAGTTTGTCCCCATGTACAAAAATTAATTCAAAATGAATCAATGACCTAAATATAAGATCTGAAACAATAAATTACATAGAAGAAAACATAAGTATTAATCTCATGGACCTTGATCCTAGAGAACATTTTATAAATTTGATCTCAAAGACAAGAGAAGTAAAGGCAAAAATAAATGAATGGGACCATATCAAACTAAAAAGCTTCTGCACAGCTAGAAAAACTGCCAACAACAACAACAAAAAGGCAATAAACCAAATGGGAGATGATATCTGAAACAATAGACCTGACAAGAGGTTAATATCCAAGATATATAAAGAACTCATAAAACTCAACACCAATCAAACAATCCAATTAAAAAATGGGCAGAGGACCTGAACAGACACTTCTCCCAAAAAGACATGTAAATGGCCAGCAGATATATACAAAGATGTTCAACTTCACCAGCTATTAGGGAAATGCAAATAAAAAAAAAATACAATGAGATACTACCTCACACCTGTTACAATGGCTATTATCTACAAGACAAGTAATAACAAGTGTTGGAAAGGTTATGAAGAAAAAGGAACCCTCTTTCACTGCTGGTGGGAATGCAAACTGGTACAACCACTATGAAAAATAGTATGGAGTTTCCTCAGAAAAATTAAGAATAGAGTTACCATATGACCTAGCAATCTCTTTTCTAGGTATCTAACTAAAAATCTTGAAACCATTTATTCACAAAGACCTATGTACCCCTATGTTCATTGCAGCGCTATTTAGTGGCCAAGACATGGAGGCAAAGTGTCCTATGATAGAGGATTGGATAAAGAAGATGTGGTACATATATACTATACAATACTACTCAGCTATAAGAAAAGATAAAATATTCCCATTCGCGACAACATGGATGGACCTTGAGAATATTATGCTAAGCGAAATAAGTCAGACAGATAAAACAAAGAACCACATTATTTCATTCATATGTAGGATATAAAACTAAAACTCATAGACACAGTGTGGTGGTAACCAGAGGGAAGGGGGTGGGGAAGAATTACAGGGTAAAGGGAGCCAAATAATGGTGATGGAAGATGATTTGACTTTGGGTGGTGAACATACAGGTCATGTATCACAGAAATATACATTTGAAACCTATATAATATTATTAATTAATATCACCTCAATAAATTAAATTTTAAAAGGCTGATTAGAAAAAATAAAAAAGTAAAATTTTTATGTGAAAATATTATTTTTATAAAAATAAGAACCAGCATTTTTAGTTCTATCTTATGCAGCAGATAGTTCTGTATGTTGGATAGGATCTCATAACTGTGTGTTTGAACATATTATATATGTTTCAAATATTAGTATTTTATACATAATTTTTAGTATATTCCAAAGCAATCTAACTTTTTAGGTATATGGGTTTTTCTAGGCATCTGTCTCTCATTGTTTGCTAATATCAAATTTATGGTCCAAGAGCAAGAAAACTTAACTAGAAAATCATTTACAAATGTAGAGTAAATAATACATTTATTCATGTAGTAAATCTTTATTGAATATCTGTTTTCCAAGCAATACACAAGGCACTGGGCATATAACAGTGAACAAGATAAAGAATGCTAATAATACTTGAGAAGATGAAAATAAACAAACTAATATATATTAGATTGTCACATGTACATCTTTTCTAAGTGTTACAAACAAACAACAAACAAATGTCAAGAGGATAGAGTGGTTGCAACTGTGATGAACAGCCCCGGTGGTCTGGGAAGGCCTTTGAGAATAATTAAGTGAGAAAGCAAGCCATTTGGATACATAAAGGAGTGCAAGGACCTGCAGAGGGGGTGTCCTTGAAGAACAAGAGAAAGGCCAGTACATCTGGGCTAGAGACTGAATGAAGCATAGCAAAGAGAGGAAGCAAAAGTTCAACCAACAAAGACTTTAGATTTTATTCCGTAATGAGAAGCCATGAGATGCTTTTTAAGAATAGAAGTACAAAACCCAGATTATTCTGGATTTTCTATACAAAATACATCAATGGCAACCTTGAGTGAAAGCAGCGAAACCAGCGAGGCTGATACAGTATCTCAGGTGAGAAATGATGGTGGATTGCACCGGGAAGGCAGTGGCATAAACGTGGGAAGTGGCTTGGTACTGCATAGACTGTGAAGGTGTGGCCAACTAAGTTTGCTGATGGATGGTTTTCAGATGTGAGAAAAAGGATTTCAGGACAGCTCCTGGGCTTCTGGTCTAATAAAGTGTGGTGCCATTATTGAGACAGGAACAATGAAGGAGGAAGGGGGCTGTAGGCTACAGAAGGGAATCGGGAGCTCTGCTATGTGAGTTTTCTATCAGACATCCATGTGGAGATGTTCAGTGATAAGTTGGGTGTACAAATTCAGGAACAAGCCAGGACTAGAGATATGGGAATGGGTACGGAGAAATGGGAAATGTGAAACGTGGTATGTAAAGCTGAGAAGTGGGCAGAGCTGGAGAAGAAAAGGAGTCTGAGGACAGAGTCAGAGATATCAATGTAGAGGTCAAAATGAGAGCAGAGGCTGGAAAAGGAGGCTGAGAAGAAGTGGCCAGAGAGAAGTAAAAAGTGAGGAAAGCTTGAAGCCCCTGTCTCAAGTGATTAAGAATGGAGTGAAGATTTGAGCACCACCAGTACTAGGGGGTGATGAGAACATGATTTCATGAGGGGATGTCAGGGTAGTTCTATAAGTGTATCAATATATCCATAATACCTTTAGAATCAGAGAGGACTTGACAGCCACATAGAACATAACTCCATAACTCTATTCTTATTTTGGACTAGGTCTGTATAAATGGATTGGTTTTCATTGGGAGATCTGAGACAGTTCACCAGAGAAGTTACTACCTTTCTTCTTACATACGGTTGCTCACACATGATGCACCCTTTCTTCACTGCAATGGCACTTATAAAAAAATGACAGCAGCTATATGTTACTTTTCTTTGAATAATACATGTATTTTTAAAATATTTTTTCATTATTGATTTTAGAGAGAGGAAGGGTGAGGGAAAGACAGAGATAGAAACATCGATAAGAGAGAACATTGATTGGCCACCTCCTGCATGCCCCCACACTGGGGTTTGGGCCCACAACCTGAGCATGTGCCCTGACCAGGAATTGAACTAGCAACCTCTTGGTACATGGGTCGATGCTCAACCACTGAGTCACACCGGCTGGGCTGAATAATACATGTATTATGTGAAGAAGTCAATATAGAGATTACACCAACCTCAACTACTTAGAAATAGGGACATCACATTCAGATTGACGGGGTTCCCATGTGCTACTTGAAGTCATTGAGAAGCTATGTAGAGACACACGCACATGAGTAGTTATGTCTAGGGACGTGGATATGGTAAAAGTCATAGTTGCTGTCAGCTCATGTAACAGAAAACACACAAAAAGGTGGCTTAAACTGAAGGCAGTTATTTCTGTCACAGTGCAGAAAGTTCAGAGGATGACAATCTAGGATAGTTGCTAAAGTCTCTAATGGCATTGGAGTCTCAGGCTTCTCCTGCCTCCCTGACGTGATTCTTAATGGGTGGCATCCATCCTCATGCTCACAAGATGGCTGCTGTACCTCCAGACATTACATCTGTTTTCCAGGCAGGGATGATAGGAAAGGACCCAATGGCAAAGGATCACACTTCTATACTTTCTCCTTTGGGGTTTTATTTATTTATTTATTTTGGAGAAGGGAAGATATCCCCCCTCATCCTCTTGACACTCTTAACACCCTGCAAATCATTGGCTGGGAACTGTCATGTGGCCATTCTAGCTCAAAGAAATCTGGAAATATCATATGTATATATATATATATGAAATATATATTTATATATCTAATCAGGACAGGTGAACATTCTGAAAAAGTTGTAGTTCTAGAAAAAAGGGAGAACATAATTTTCTGCCACAGCTACCAAGATGTCTTAAAGGTTTTGTCAAACCTGTCTCAAACCCTCTTTTTGTCTATTACATTCTGTAGTAAAAGTTTGTTCAGAGATATGTCAATTATTTGGGTAGATTTTGTGCAAAATTTTCTATGACCTCATTACATGAAGCAAACCTATTGCAGTTATTAATACAGTAAACAAAACCTACAAGATTGTATATTTTTATGGTATCCTGTGCTTAAACGGATAGAATTTGGGATTCTGCAGAGTGAGGTGCATGGAGGAAGAGGTTGGTGGTTAAAAGGCTTGAGGAAGTTACTAAATGTCATGTATCTCCCAGCCAGAGGTAATTCTCTCATGAAATAGAGAAAAAAACTTGTTTTCCCCTTCACAGGGTCAGTGTGAATCTTTAACAGGGCTCTTCGTACAGGCTGCTTTTAGCTCATCGGAAATAAGGCACAAGTTTACAGGATTGGGTGGTTGGGAAAATCATCTCTCATTCCTCTGCTGCAGGGCAGGGTTGCACTCAAACCATTCCTTAAGTATTGCTGAAGAAAGAGTTTTTCTGAATTTTGAGAGAATGATGACAATTGCAACAATGGTCACCCTTTTGTGAGTGCTCATTCTCTGGCTGACACTCATCTAAAGTCTAAGTACTTCCCATCCACTATTTTATTCCATCCTTACCCCCTTGGGGATGTGGGATCACTGTCCTTCTCATTTTGTAGATGAGGACCCCAAGGCTTCGAGGTAGTGACCCTAGAAGGTCACCACATGTGGTGCAGTAAACAGACCAGCGCTGCTGTGTCAGTTTTGACATTTTCTGGCTGGCGTGACCTTGGAATAATTACTTAACATCCTTAGGATCAGTCTCTTTTACATCTGAACACTAGGAATACTTACTCATAATATTACAGGAGAATTCCGTGAAGTGATATGTAAATGTCCTGGCAGGACCTTCTGTGAGCAGGGGGTTTCCTGGATTATGAACATTTCTGGTGTCGGTGTTGGGTCACCAAGTTAGTTTCTCTCGTTCAGAGTAAGACCCCTGAGGTTACTGGCAAACAACCTTCTACCTCTGTGACCTTGGACTTGTCATTGAACTTTCCATGCCTTAGTTTCCTCATCTCTAAAATGGGGGGCGAGGGGGGGGGATAGGAATAACTATTTCACAGAGCTTTGGTTAGAGTTAAATGAAGTACTTAGGTCAATATTTTGTAAATTGGCAGATTACAAGAGAGGAAGAGGAGTGTACAATGTTGCAATCAGAAGCTAGGCAGCTGGTTGAGGAAGAGCAAATGCTTCTGTGCTTTCTTCAGCGTTATCCACTTAATAACCACTGGCATTGGCAGCTGGCTGGAGTGGCCATCCCGGCAGCGAGTCCGCCTGGACCGTGGGTGTCCTCACCTCTAGCCTGCTACTCACACATCTTCTCTGCACAGTTGCCATGAGATGGCGCTATGGGGATGGTTTACTTTTCTCCCACTTGCTGCTATTCCTTCAGGCTGAAAGCAAATTGGAGCAGTTTTTATTTTATTATTTTGAGTTTTGTGCTTTCTAAATATTCAAGAGCTTTGATGATAAGAATACGTTTAAGGGAAAATGAAATGCATATGAAGGTTAAGATACATTTTTCATAGTTTGAATGGCCTTTTAAATGATTAGAACACTGAGGCTAAAAGGAGAAACTGTATTTTTTATTTTCTTTTATTATTCATCAGTTTAGAACTAACCTTGCAAGAACATTTTAGATATATAGTAAATAAGTTGATTTGGAAACTCAGCGACTCTCATGATATAAATTATTCATGTCATCGTAGGTAGCACATATTTCTTGCATAATATATATTTTTATCATAGTTAAAGCATTTTTACATTTATGTTATACAAACAAAGGAGAGGAATCTAATTGTTTTCTTGTTTTCTCTCATGTTATTGTTAACTCTTATATGGCTTTTCAAGTGATGAATGAAAGAATGACTCACTGTGTCTTCCAGGGAATACTTTAGTGAGTTTCAGGCATTTGGAGGAAAGAGAGGCACCATAGTTTAGTGGAGTAAGACAGATTCCCATTTAAATTCCGTCCTGCACTGTCCATCAAGTCTCAGAGATTCTCGTTTTACTTACGTGTGTAAGCCACACAGCACGGCACATGATGGACTTCATCAAGCCTGCTTTCCTGCCCTGTTCTCAAGCTTCCTGGGAACAGAGAAGTAATGAGGTACAGGGTATGGGTACTACAAATATTGAAATGTGTGGGTGTTCTTAGAAATAAGATCACTGTGGCATCCTAAATTAAGATGCTTTTGGTCATTCTCTAAGATCTGTGTTTCATATATATTTTTATTTTTTTCAGAATAAGTCTTGGGTTTCTACTGGGTCTATCCTTGTTAGTCAGTGATAGCAGAGAGACAGGGTGTCTACAGGAGTCTAGTAGGCTTTCCGAGCCACTCAGCCCAGGGATCTTCCACAGAGGGGAGGGTCCTGGCTTAAGTGAACACAGAAGGAACCATAAAGACATGGGGTCCCTTGGCAGAGTCAGCACAGGGCTCTGGACCAGTGAGGAGGCCTATGTGGAAACCAGCATTCAGAGCAACCTAAATTCAGGTCATGTTAATGTGTTTTTTTGTTTGTTCATTTGTTTTCAGTAAAAATCCAAAGATTGACGCAAAATTCCAAGTATTGATACATAAATTATTGGCGAATCATTCCAGCTGACGTGTGGTGTCACTTGAATTCCTAATTCTTTTAAATCTCTTTTTGGCTTCCTGTCTATATAACCATTTATAATACAGCGAATATGCTTTTGTTCTTCCTTCTTTTTAGTTTACATCTTGATGATTTGAATATGCTTTGTATGTGCTTGATGTCTGTCTCCCACTCATGAGAATGGACAAAGTCATCTCCTATACCCTGGTGATGTCCTGTCGTAGAAGAGATGGTCTCAGTGGAGAGCTGGCCCTGCTCGCCAATTCCCTTATTAATAATAATAATAGCCTGGTATCAACTACCTGAAACACATGTCATCACTTTTATCAAAACTTTTCTAATACTTCAGTGACTCATGTCCATCATTATGCAGAAGACCAGTTTGTTTGCTTTCCCAGGGGTATATTTTTCAACTAATTTGTTTTACAGGATTCACTAGGATATTATATTGTTTTATGGGGATGATAGTTAGATGTTTTTTCAGCTGCCTCAATGATGTCTTCTAAAAAATGTCCCGAATCAAATCTATATTGTGAAGAAGTGATCACCCGTGTGTGTGTGTGTGCAATGATGTGCGGTAAGGGGGCACAATTCACATGGTAGACGGATGCTAACTTATATGGGAGTTTGTGGTGGGAGCTGAGATCCAGGGCTTCTGGATGGAAAGGAGAGCCCCTTCCTACATAAATCCATAATGACCCCTGTGGCCTTGGGCACTCAACAGAGTGGGTGTCAACACATTCCATTCCTAACCACTTGGGGGGTCTTTGAGGTGCATTAGCTCCCTACAGCCCCAACTCTGAATGTGAGACCATCTCCTTACCTAGAGCATAAGAGGGAGAGGGCAGAGTATGCTTCCTGATGGTAGCCTGCATGTCAGTAACTCTTCACGGTGTAGTGTCCCTGTGTATACTCACAGGCTAGGCTGCTGTCCAGGGGGCTCTGCAGAAGTCTTGTGGCCAGAACAAGTCAGGTTGTGTAATATTACACTAGTGAAAAATGTTTTTACTTTTTTTGATTCACACATAAATAACTAAAGGAGCTGGCAATAGCCTTAGAATAAACTAAAATTAATATCCATGTTGCCCAACCTTTAGCAAAACCATGGTTGTAGGAAGTCATCCTCTTGCATGTTTTCTACAAAGAAATGTGGACAGTTCCGTTCTTTAGGCCAGAGGTTTTTGAATTCGTCTAGTAATACCCAAAGGTTCCATGATATTCTAACAGGCCCTTGAGGACAAAGAGTCAAGCAAGAAAGCCCTATTTTATTTCTGCTACAGCACTCCACTTTTATGCTTCTCGATATTGGTATGTAAAACAGAAGTTTGAAGAAAAGCTTTGGTTGGGTATGAAGTATTCTCTTCATCTCTGCATCAAGGAAGGCCATCAGAGAGCTGTGTACTTGAACTTCATTGCTTGACTCCTTGCAGAATCATTTTTTATTGATTTGTACTTTGCCACTGCACCCTTAGTGTGTTCTAGAAGTGCTCTGAGATGCCACTCTATACAAATTTCCCTGTCTGTTTTATTGGTGAACACCTTCTGTATTTATGAGGACTCGGGGTAAATTCCATCAGTGCTTTGAATAGAGCTGTGGATTCTTCTAAAACAATACTAAAAAAAAAAAGAATACGTAATTTTCTCCTGTGTAGATCATGGCTGTGGTAACGACTTCTTTCCTTTGATCACTAAGATATCTGGTCTCCACGTTTAACTCATCTGTGGCTAAATATTTAGGGATAATAACTTCTACCCTTGATATTGTTGTATCGTTCAACCATGTTATCCCTTTTGAACTATGTCTCTTGATTTATTTTTCTAATACATGTAATTGTGGCAAGTTATTTAGGATCTCCTAACTCCAGGTAGAATTTTCTTATTATTGTCTGGAAAAATCTGCCTGGATATGTAGTAGGCACATCAGACTTATACTCTCTAAAGGGAATTCTTTGTGTCTTTCCTTTCAAACTTGCCCCTCTGCCTGTTTCTCCTCTTTGGTAAAGAGCTCCCAAGGGTCCAGACATCAGTTTGCCGTCTTGCCGTCTTTTGAAATCTCTCTGTCTCTCATATCCCAAGTCCTTTAATCCAGCCTCAACACTACCTTTCAAATTTTTCCTGACTCATCAGTACTGGCCTGGACCAGTTCTTGAGGTCCCTAGCTGGCCTCAAGTTCTCTGACATCTCTCCCCAGCAATCCCTTAACCCATTGATGTCAGTTATATAAAGCCATTTGCTCTCCAATCATTTTTTATTGCTATTTACAGAATGGAGCCAGATCCCCCACATACCATTCACGGCTCTTTATCATTCGCTCCCTAGCCTATGTTCTCAATCTCATCTCCGTCCCTTCCTTCCTCCCCTCTGTGTCTTTCACAGCCCTCATCAGACACTCTTCGAACACAAAATGCATTTTACACCTGGTTCTCTCAGCCTGAAATGCCCTTCCTGGCACCTGGACGCCCTTATATTTCCCTAAGGCTCTTCTCAAATATTATTGTGTGTGAGATTTCCCTCTCTTTTTTTTCTGACTACAGAAGCATGCTTTGCCTCCTCCTCAATCTTTCCATTTCACTTTCTTAACAGTACTGTTAGAGCAGTCCTCACCCTATTTTAGACTTTGTTTTGTATGTGTATCTTTCTCTGCGAATTGTGAGCTCCTCAAGGAGTTTGGCTGAATAGAAGGTGGGGATATACCAGGTATCTGCTATCGGTCCTTTTAAAAATCAAGGTAAACTGAATGAGGGACTGTGGAGATTCTAGAATTGATAATGCCGTCATTGGGTACGAACTGAAAACGTGGCTAATTAGCTGGTGACCTTAAAATGTTAATATTATATCTATTCTCTTTATGGTAATGGAAAATTTGTAATGCTTTCATGATAAAAGTTCTAGCAGTCAAAGTGAGTTTGTAGAATCTCTGTACGAAAGAAACTTATCCGATTTTCTTTTTTTCTTTTAGGAATAGGCAAGCCAAGAGGCTGAAAATCTGAAGAATGTTTCCAAAGGGTAATTTGGCTGTCACTTGCTGGGTATGGAGGAGCATGAGGAAGTTATTTCTATTCCTTTTTCTCTTGCTGTTCCATGCAGCTCATTTGGAAGGCAGAAAGGATAATCAGTTCATCTGGAAACCAGGTAGGAATGTCCTGGCTGTTCCTTTGTCCCATG
This sequence comes from Molossus molossus, assembly GCF_014108415.1. Classification (NCBI taxonomy): domain Eukaryota; kingdom Metazoa; phylum Chordata; class Mammalia; order Chiroptera; family Molossidae; genus Molossus; species Molossus molossus. Next base: position 20,758,959 of record NW_023425346.1, read on the forward strand.
TTCATTAATGAGAAGAATATTCTTTCCATCCTTATTCTAATTTGTGGAGTACTGGGGAAAAATCTAGAAAGAGGGAAATTAATTTATTTTTTATTATAATAAAACGTACACTTGATATTTATTCCGCCATAACGGTCACCTCCATCCCTGATGCTTGTTATCCTTCTGAATTTGTATAATATTGTCAATTAAAGACATGATTTCCACAGTTACATCTGCTTCTCCTTGGTCAAATATATCACCGCTGTGCAGTGTACTTGTAACAAAAATGACATCTGAATTTAGCTGATACCCTCAGCTCAAAATACTTTGGACCACTTCCGTATGTCTCTTTCTTTTAGGGTGCAAGTCAGTTAGCTATGTATTATTGTATAGTTTTTAGTAAACCTGTATACCTAGGCTTGGGAGCATGAAAAATTATCCTAGCAACTTGGCTCATTAGTTGTGACTATAAAGTCACCTTAATGTGTTTTTTACAAACCCATATTAATAAGTTGAATTGAGTTTTGGAGGCTTTCATGTAACTTACATTCTTTCTTCCCTAACTACTTCCTTAATTTGGCTGTAGAAAAGATCTGTTGAATATAGTTTTAGAGGCTAATAATTTATTAACTTAAATTATGAACCCCGGACATCTTGGCTCTTTGTATCATTGATATTTTTCTTTGCTCTGGATGTTAATTTTCTTAAAGTTCCCCAATCAGATCATTTAGAATATTTATTACCGTTTCAAGAGTCCATTCTTGTGAATACAGATAACTTATACGTTTAATATCTTGGAATGGAAAAATGTGATGTTGTAGAAGATATATGGTCCTCAAAGAGTTTTCATTTTAGTCTCATCATCTGTACATTAAATAGACTGCAAATGTATTGTGTCAGCATGAAAATATGTGTAAGAGATATTTGTAATATTTAAATGACTTTGCAAAAATGAAAGTAAATTATGCTTTAAAGTATATTAAGTTAAAAAAAAAAAACAGCACTATTAGAGATACAGTCTGAAGGAAGTTTAATTGTGTTAAAGCCACTGTAAGTTAATTTAATTATGGGCTCTAATATCACATTAGTGATATGCATTTTTTTTTTTTTTACCATGGTAGTTTTAGCAAGCTTTGGAAATAGTTCTAAAATATTGCATTTCTATGAATCAGGCTATTTTGTTTTAATTACAAAAGACTAAATATTTTTATCACATTTAAATAAGTACATTTATATGAATATACTCCTATCTAAAGTTCTCAAAAAAGTGCAATTAAAATGAAAGTAACAAATCTGAAATATGAAGGTGGGAACCCTGATGGGGAAAAAAAGAGACGTATTAAGAAGGGCTGCTCTTGGCTAATGGGGCTCACATTCTAACAAACAGCCTAGTGGCCATTTTCACACAGGGCCTGTCCTGCTAAGTGCACCTCACAGAGAAGTCAGCGCTGAACTCCTGCCTCTGCGCTGAGCTGCCTGCCTGCACTGTTCCTGCCACCGGGGCCAGCCCTTAGAAGGGAGTTCCTGGAATCCCACTTCAACCTATAGGAGCAAGGCTTTCCCCGTTCAATCAAAGCTGCACAGCTCTGGCCAATCAGAGCAGCTCTGTTCTGACTAGTCAGGACATTGCCTTTGGACTCATCAAACTTTGAGGATTTAGAGTCCTCATTTGCAGGAGGATGGACCAATCAGGGACCAGGGATGGGGACTCCTGACCATATAAGCCATTCTCCTCTGGCTTAGGGAACACACTTTCCCTCACCCTAGAGGATAAAGACTGCCTCTCCCTGGCTGAGCTGAAACACCTACGGTGTCTCACCAGAGCAGAGCAAAGCAGACCACCCTGGAGCGCAGCAGTCCATGCATCACAAAGCGGACTGGCATGGAGCAGACCAGACCATCAAGGAACAGAGCAGTGCTGTCTAGTTGAAGAGAGGTCTGGCTCCAGGGCTCACAGCCATGCTGTATCACTATTGAGCTATTTGCACTGAATAATTTCCTTCTTCACTACACCTCGCATTGGGGATCCTGTTAGCGTTGAATTGTGCCAACGACCGTTGGTTGACAAAGGAGATGTTTTAAGAAAATGGGCTTATTTTGAATAATATTTTAAAAGTAAGTCTGCTTTTCTAAAAATAGGTCAGTGGAACAAGGTAGTACAAATCCTCTCTACAGTGGATGAATACATTGATAATTGTCAAAGGAAGCTTCAGTGTGAGAGTCCTTCCCATCAGACACATTGCATTGTTCAAAATGAACATTGATGTCAACACTCTTATTTTCCCTGGTATTTGTTACTTCTTTCCTTCCTTAATGTGTCCTAGAAAAGGTAATATCTATTTTCATTTGGCTTTATTTTTGTATTACAAATTTATTACTTGTAGTTGACCAGGCATTTTAAAACTAGAAACAATTTAAAAGATACAATATTAAAACAAAAGTTTAGACCTATCTGAATGTGTAAATCACACAAAGCACACACACAAATATTTCTATTATCATTAATAGGGTTCTGCCAAAAAAATAAAATAAAGTAAATGGCACACACAAAGTAGGTAATTGAGAATCATGTAATAAGAGGATTATTTGCAATGGTGGGATAGTGTGAGCAGGGTTTAAGAACAGTTCCAAAGAATTGGAAAGTGCCCCTGGCTAGTATTAATCTTTATGACTTCTGGTTCTGCAGGGGCAAAGAAAGAAAGTGGTTTCTAGACTCTCAGGAGAAAGCTTTATGGAGAGGATGCTGGACAATGATGTGGCCTCTAGAGGGATATAACCACTTGCAATAAGAATAGGAAGGGGGAGTCAGCTCTTTGTGGCTCCACAGATGGAGACAGACTATAATTGTGGAAATGGAGACATTGAGCACCTCAGATGAATAGAAGTTCAGTATCTAAGTGACTTGCAGCTTATCAGCTAAATCAAGAACCTTGATTTAGTAGCAGTGGGTGTTCTCCTTTTGCATTATTTGGAGTGTGCAGAGGTAGCTACGCATGGGATAGAAGACCTACTAAAAGTACATTAACAGGAGAGATTCCAAAATGGCGACCCAGTGATCCCACTTCTAGGAATATACCTTAAGAAGCCTGAAACACCAATCAGAAAGAATATATGTACCCCCATGTTTGTAGCAGCACTATTTACAATAGCTAAGATCTGGAAACAGCCCAAATGTCCATCAGTAGACGAATGAATTAAAAGCTGTGGTACATATACCCAATGGAGTACTATGCAGGTGTAAGAAAGAAAGATCTCTTATCCTTTGAGATGGCATGGAGGGACCTGGAAAGTGTCATCCTAAGCGAAACAAGCCATACAGAGAAAGACAAGTATCATATGATCTTACTTATTTGTGGAATATAATGAACATAACAGTCTGAGGAATGAGGTAGTCCCAGAGACGTGGAACTGGGGTACAGACCGACAATCCCCAGAAGAGGGGGTGGTGGGGGAGAGATAAATCACAGAACTTATATGCATGTGTGCATAAACAGTGGACATGTACAACAAAGCTGGGGACAGGACGGGGAGGGAGTGGGAGGGGGGAATCAGTGGGAGAAAACGGAGAAACATCTGTAACAAAAAAAATTTAATTAATTGAATAATAATAATAAAAAGAATAGGAAGGGGGCCAGGGCTCCCATTGGCTGAATCCAAACAGAAGCTACAAGGCAAGGGAGCCCATTGATGTGTCCACATAGACAGCCTCCGGGGGAGGGAACATGGTGGAGAATGCTGGGGAATGTGGATGTGAAAATACCAAAATCATATGAATGTGTATGTGCATACACACACACACACACTTTGCCTCATACGATCAGAGCCATGCTCTGCATCATTTTTTGCAGTTTGCTTTTTATCATATAATGATGTCTTGCTGAACATTACTTGTGAGTTCACGTGGGTCAATTTTATCTTTCAGTGGTTGCATAGTATTCTTTTGTATTTTTATTCAATAATTTATTTAACCAGCACTCTGTTGCTTCATCTTTTCTTCCCTATTGCTTGGAATTTCAGTGATGTTTTTTGTTTTGCTATTACAAATAATACTGATATAAATAAACATAATTTTAAAGATAAACAATAGATCAATTTGAGGAGTCATAGGTCCTTAGAACAATACTGAGTCGTCATCACCTTCAAAGACAACCCCAATTGCTTATGGGTGAGCTTATTATGTTACACTTGGATTTTCTTTTTAAACTGCAGTTGGAATTTGCTGAGTTTTTTGGACTGTGTTATCAAATCTAGCCATTCAGGTCCAATGTAATCTAGAATTAAACAAATTTCCATGGAGACTCAGTTAAATATACTTTATTTTAGAAACCTAGAAACCATTCTCAGGTGTAGATTATAGGGTCAGCCACTTAAGCTCTGGTATCTGTTGTGTTTCCTTGAGTCCATAGGTTAGATGTTAGTTAACTTCATCCAATTTAGAGGCATTTCTAAATGAGTCATCGCTTCAGATAAACAATGAGTTGTTGAATAGTAAGAGAATGATATGAATGTTCTGAAGGATTTCTGATCTCAGGAAGAGACTGGAGAGCTCTAGGCTATAGGGACACTGATCTGGCAAGGTTGTTGAATGCCTGTCATCATTGTGATAAGATCCTCTGACCTTTGTTTAGTGTCAGACGATCTGTCATGTGTGCCAAGACAGAAGGATCACATCAGCAAGAATATCAGATAAGGTGTGATGTTTTCTGTTTAAGTAAATAAAACTATTCCTGTCTGCACACTTTGTAGAGATGAACAGGTCATGGTTTCTCAAGTCATGGTAACTAATGGCCTCTTAAAAATTTTCTCAGTATTAGTTCTCAGATGTTTGTTCATTCCACTAATACTTGTCAGGTCCTTATGCTGTGCCAGGTACTGTTATGAGCACGTGAGACAAATTGAGGATAAAATGGACAAATCCTCGGTCCTCATAAACAGGGTAAAAAACGCAATCAAGATGTTAAGTAGGGAACACGTTTGATGGTGTTAAGTGCTTACAAAGAAAGAAGGCAGGGACGAGTAGATACCCAGTGATAGGGGAGAGACGGACATTTTAAGTAGGTGGGCTATTGGGTGCCTCCCTAAGAAAGGGGATTTGAGTAGAGACTTGAAGGTAGTGAGGAGCCAGTCATGGGGATATCAGGGTGCAGAATATTCCAGGTGGAGGGAACACAGGCAGAAGGCCCTGAGGCAGGAGCACATGTATCAGATCTGAGGACCAGAGAGGAGCCTGTAGGTGGAAGAGTGAACATGGGATTGTCACAGTAGATTCGGTCAGAGAAGAAGGAGGCTCAAACCAGGCACATCCTCATAGTCAAATACAATGTTGGCTTTTATGCTAGATGAGATAGAAAGGCATTGGAGAGTTTTGAGAGAGTGGTGACATGGTCTGACTTTCCTTTTAATAAAATCTTAATTGAATCGTTGTGGGAAGTCAGTTGAGAATTGTAGAAAGGGAGGAGCAATTAGGAGGCTACATAGAAATAAAGAGAAGTTACAGCTTGGACCAATGTCCAGGCTGTGGCGGTGGTGAAAAGACATGGAATCTGGGCCCGACTGGTGTGGCTCACTGGTTATGTAGACCCATGTACCAAGAGGTCACCAGTTCAATTCCCAGTCAGGGCACATGCCCAGGTTGTGGGCCTGACCCCCAGTGGGGGGCAATGCAGGAGGCAGCCAGTTGATGTTCTTTCTCATTGATGTTTCTATCTCTCTCTCCCTTCCTCTCTCTCTAAAATCAATAAAGAAAAAAAAATTTTTTAAATAAAGAAATGAAATCTGGGATATACTTAAAGCCTTGGTTTTCAACCAGGGTTTATTTCTTCCTGTGGGGACATTGGCCATGTCTGGAGATATTTCTGATGGTCACAACTAGGGTGTGTTACTGACATCTGTGAGTAGAAGCCAGGGATGCTGCTGACCATCCTATGCACAGGACAGCCCCGCAACCGAGAATTACAGGGCCCAAAATGTCAGTAGTGCCAGACTGAGAAGCCCTGGTTTAGGGTGAAGCCATCCGGATGGTGGATTTACTGATGTGTGTATAGGGGAAGGGACACAGTGGGGATTCTGAGGCTTTGTGCTAAGCCACCGAAGAGTCCATCTGTCATCATTTAATAGGACTGACTGTGAAGGAGCTGGTGTGGAGGGAATATTAGGAAGCTGGTACTGGATGTGTTAGTGTTGGGCCCCCTGGAAATTCCTGTGGAGATATTAAACAGGTCGTCGGATATGTGGGTCTAAATTCAAGAGAGAGGTCTCTGCCAGAGATGTACATCTGGAAGTCATGCGCAAAGAGGTGGAATTCCAATGTGTAGCCTTAGAAATGAAGTGGTTGCCTTGAAATGTGTGACTCTATATATGCAGAGGATGCATTTCCAATGTACTTCCTTTGGTCCAGATGATATTTAAAAATTATTGTGGTAAAATACACAACATAAGCTTTACCATTTTAACCATTTTAAGGCATACAATCCAGTGACATTTAGTGTTTTCACAGTGTTATGAAACATCACCACTATGTATTTGCAGAATATTTTCATCACTCCAAATTATACTTGTAAGTGAATTTATAAAAAAGAGTGGAAAACAAATTTTGCTATGAATAGTAAGTTCTGAAAAAAATACACACTTTTCTCTTTGTGAGAGGTTCCTTTAATTGTCTTAAGTCATCCTAAGAGACCACTCTGGTATACTAGAGAGATCTGGAGCCTTGTACATAGGAAGAACCCACATTCAAATCCTGTCTCTAAACAGAAGAGGTATTGAACCTCTCTGGACTCTATTTATTCATCTGAAAGTGAAGATAATAAACACTTCACAGGACTGTTTTAAAAATTAAGTGAAATAACGTATTGAAATACCTGGTGTATATTGGCTGCTCAGTAAGTGGGAGCTATTAGTTGTCATTGTTATATAATAATTTGATGTTTAAAATAGTCTTTTTTTTTTTATGCTGTATAATTTTATATACTTTTTCCCCTTAGACACACAAAAAAGATCAGTTTGATAGCTATATAGATTTTATTAATAAATAGCCATAAGTAATATCACTGACTTTTTAGGTCTAAAACTTTCTATTTGATAGGCTCTTAGAAAGTTTTAATTTCAGAAGCTCCTTTACAGCAAATAAAAAGGGGTCAGAATAATGACCTGTGCTCTAAGAACTAAGTAGATGAGTTGAAATTAATGTTCTTGGAAGAAAAAAAGAGGGACTATGAAAATGACATAAATTAAGGAAAAAAAAGATTCTTATGTAAATTGATATTTAGTTATAAGTTAAATAATGATGTTTTCATTGTTGAAAATACTTTGAGAAAAATTTTGTATATAAAATATATGTACATTTTAAGTTTAGGAATCTTAGAGAAAATAAAATATTCTTAATAGAGAACTAATTTTGAGTATGTGCTAGAAGTCCATGAAATATTTCTTCTGGGAATTTGATTAAATTGAAATAATTTTAATTATTTTTATGGATATTAATTTATCTTAGAGGCATGTGTATAATGAACTCTCAGGGGTGTTATTTCTATGGTATCAAAAAGCATAGGCATGTATGGCATGGGATTCACAGCTAAAAGTTCTAATTATTTTTTCTTAGAGGGCATACATACTAATTTTATCATGCCCCCAGTAAGTCAGAAAAAAGTCTATTTTATCTGAGTAATATAAAATAAGTAATTCTCCCTTTTTTCCCCTAAATAGTACTATAATGTAGGTTCCCTGAGGACAGAGATCTTTGCCTATTTTATTCATTGATAAATTCAAAGTACCAAGCACATAAATAGCTGTTGCATATAATATTCCCAGTGCATTAAGTACAGGCAGAATAAGGGCCTCTGTGTGTGTGTGTGTGTGTGTGTGTGTGTGTGTGTGTGTGTGTATTTAGGTGGGCTGAGAAATAAGAAGACTGAAGGAAAAGAAAGTATAATCCTATTATTCTAGAACTTGAAATAAATATTCAGGAGATAATATACAATGAATGAAAACCAAAATCAAATGTATAAATCAGCAAATAAAAAAGAAATCTTCCACATTTTCTTACTTCTTGGCTCCAGCCCCTTTTCTAATCATCTCTGAGAAAGACGTTGCACACTTTTTAATGCAAAGGGGCAGGTACCCAAAGGTAGAAATTCATTGACTACTCCGGTTGTGACAATGAGATATAATTATGTGTCAGTTCCCAGTCCTTTCCACAGAGGCAGCCAGTTTCAACTCTTTTTCTGACGTTCTCCATATTTCTATGTAATATGCTCATTATTGATATTTCTGGATTTATAAATATTGGATATTTTCTATTGATTTTATGTAATGTTAGTTGAAGATTTATCTCTCATCTCCCTACCTACTTTCCTTTTTCGGTTTTTGTTAATCCTCACCTGAGGATATTTTTCCATTGATTTTTAGTAGAGTGGAAGGGAGGGAGAAAGAGACAGAGAGAGAAAAACATCCATGTGAGAGACACATTGTTTGGTTGCCTCCCGCACAACCCTGACTGAGGCCGGGGATCAAACCTACAACCCAGGTACCTGCCCTTGACTGGGAATCAAACCTGTGATCCTTTGGTACGCGGGCTGACATTCTAACCCATGAGCCAAACTGGCCTACTTTCCTTTTTTATTGCCTCCTCAAAAATAGTTACATCCAAATATTTAAATCAGTGAGCAGTGCTTTATGCTATTATGTCTGCATAGCTATTGTTCTCTGCTGAGCCAAGCAGGGCACTAAGCTTCTGTATCCCCTTCAGCTTTTTGCTTTACAGAGAAATAAATTTTAAAAAGCCTCATATTTTCTTTTGCTGCACCTTCTTTGAACCTACATGCCTTTTTTTTTTTTTTTTTTTTTTTTACATACTTATGCACTGTTTCAGACCATGTGTTTCCATTGGGGGATCTTTCCAGAGCCCAAGTCCTCTGGCTGGCTGGCTGCACAGTTGTCATCTTTGGAACCTCCTGCATTTCTCATCTTGAACCCCTTTGCTATTTTCTGAAACTGCTAGACTTACCCCGCAGAACTGCTAAAATAGCATACATTGGAAGCGATTTTTCACATCTGAAAGGGTCTAGTGCTTGTCACATACTTGACTGATAGCTTGCACATGGAGTTCAAGGTTAAAAAGCGTGTTTCCTTCAGGATTTTGCAGGAAATTCTGTGTTCCAGCCTCCACTGTTGTTACTGAGAAGTTTTACGTTATTTGGATCTCGTCTCTTTGTAGGTTCCTGTTTGTTTTTCTCTCTGGACTTTTCTTTTTACCCGTGAAGTTCTGAACTTTCATGATTACGTGCTCTCCTGAATTGTGTTGGCCTTGGGAAGGTATGACATCCCTCTGACCCTGCCCTACAGTTCTGAGATCGATTTGTTTCTGCGACGCCCCCCCACCCCCACCCCACACACATACTCTGTTGTCTCTGTTTCCTCTGAAACTCCTTAGACCAGTGGTTCTCAACCTGTGGGTTACAACCCCTTTGGGGGTCAAACGACCCTTTCACAGGGGTCGCCTAAGACATAACAGTAGTAAAATTACAGTTATGAAATAGCAACGAAAATAATTTTATGGTTGGGGGTCACCACAACATGAGGAACTGTACTAAAGGATCGCGGTGTTAGGAAGGTGGAGAACCCACTGCCCTAGACGGATATTTCACTTCTCCACCTGATCCTCAACTTTTAGATATTTTCCCTTTTGTTTGTATTTTTCTAATTTCTAAAATTTTTATTATCCTTCATCTTTCAACCCTTCCAGTTTGTTTGCTGTGCACAAGAATGTCTTCAGAGGAGTTGGATTTTGCTGTCTGTTTTCCTGCAGAGACTGAGGAAAAGACAGAGGAAGGGCTCTAAGCGGTTAATTCCATTGATAGACTTTTTTTATTTTTATTTTTTGGTATGTGCCTCTAGCAGGAACTGAACCCAGGACTCTCTTGTCAGCAGGCCAACGCTCCAACCGCTGAGCCAAACCAGCCAGGGCTCATTGATAGACTTTTAATTATTCCCCATCAAGCCTCAGCCTTACTCCTTCCTAGTGTCTCCAGGGTCCTAAGCTTCTCAGAGTTCTGCAAGTATAAATTGGCTTTACCTGTTGTTACCAGACTCTACTGTAGGCCTGAACGTCAGCTTCCTTTCTATTGTCAGGGTGCTTCCTGCTCCCCTCTTTGCTCTCTGTGTCCCAGAACTCAGGGCTATCTGTTCTGGACCTCTAGCTCTGTGCTCTTGATCCTTAAAGTGTTATATCTTTAAATGCTTTTACTGTCATTTCAGTGGGGTGTTAGGAGTGTTGGAGGGAGTAAAAATATGTATGTGTCATGTCCCCAAGTTAATAGGAAGTCTTCTCGCTTACTTTTCTGTCACTTCTACTAGAGGCGACTTATTCCAGAATAAAAAGGAGGTTGAGTAAGTTCATTTTATGGTGATTGGTTCAGTTACTCTCTTTGAGCATGTGCTACTAAATCTGTCTACAGTCAAATAATAGCAACCAAACTTTGCCCAGGTTAAAATTTTTAAAAATCAAATTCAAATGTTCATTGGCTTCCACATGATTGGAGTTGGATGGAGCTGTTGGGTTGGTGATTGATATGGGAATGATTCTTCCCTGGCCATCAGGACATCAATGGAGAAATTCCTCTATGACCACCTGGAATTGTCTCCTGTCACCCTTTTTCTCTATGACAGAATTTTGATATGTAACTTAATTTGAATAATTCTTAACTAGAAAAATATAGGATGCTGTGCAAAGAAAAACAAAAGTCAAAGATGAAGACAAGTCAGACCTATCAAAGTGGGATTCAAATAATAATTTAAGACTAAAAGACAGTATTATGAAGTCACAAAGCAACCCTAAAAGCTTATTTTATAAACATCTCCATGGCCATGACCTTAGGTACCATGCAGAGCTCAATTTTGGTTGGAACCAAATAACAAAAAGCCTACCCTGTGTATGCGTGTGTGTGTATTTGTGTGTTGATTATTAATGAACTCAATTCATGCAATTATTTTGATCTTTCAACAAAATTCTCCAAACTTACAGCCACAGGTGACATCTGAGCTAGAGACATGAGTGCCACATAATAGCTGAGACTCCATCAGAAAAACATTCAAAAGGTGTGCGTTTAATACCACTTACATGCACCACTCCCTTTAACACTATGTTCTGTTTAAGCTTATTTTTCTTAGCAAAAAATGAATATGAATTAACCATCTCATCTTTATCTTTCTTTTTTTAGTTACTATGGTAACCAAACTGTGGTTAATGTAGGGAATCTGAGATGCTATTACCCCCTTACATTGATAAATTTTGCCCCCAAAGAGGGAAATAATAAACTATTGTGGAAATACATAGTTTTATCTCACACTAATAGATTTCACTCATGGATACACTCCACTACAAAAACAACATAAGAAATGGTAAGAATAACATACGGATGCGGGTGTGTGTGTGTGTATGTACTTTTCCGCAGGGTTAACAATTTTTTAATTGAATGCAGCTGCTCAAAGATTGTTGTTGCTTAGCATATACTATGTTGGGAAGAAGTGGCTGCATATTTTTCTTTTAGAAAATGATTGGAGGTTTAATTACTCAGCTGTATTTTTATAGAACCCGTGAACAATAAAGATGCTGACACTACATCCTTGGATGGTGAGAGAGCTCAGAGCATGGACACTGGGTCAGACTGCATGCTACACTGAGCTGTGGGTGACCTCAACTTCATGCCTTTGCTCTCTCATCAGTAAAATGGGGATAAATGAAAAATTCTGGGAAAACACGTACCTTATATTAGAGTACATAATCAGAGTATGTTTTTTTATACTCAAAGTCAACATTACCTAATAAAAGTCATAATTTAATACTCAATTAATGCTACTTTTTATTATTTAGTGGTTGCTACTTTAAGAGACATAAGTCCTTCCCACCTTTGACATGTAGAATACAATTTAGTTTGGATATATAAACACACACATATAATAAATATCATTCCTCTTAAAAGGTCATTTGATATTAACTTTCTTCACTTTAAAGTTTATTTTCTAAAGTAAGTATTTCCATTTTATTGCTTATTTCTAGTGGTATTCCTCATGCACCGTAACTGTTTCAAGTATTGGACCTCTAATATTTCCCCTGACATTTCCATTCATAACACTGTATGTTATTGTTTTCAAAGCAAGAGCTGTGGGATTCTGTCAGAGAAATTCCCAGGCAGAATGCAATCTCAGAGATTTCTCAAGAGCCCAGAATTTGTGGCCTGTTTGACCACACTTGGGTCTGAATTTAGACGGGTCCAGAAGATTGACTTCTTCCATCTTCAGACTCGAAATGAGAAAGAGCAAGGATGTGAGCGACACCTTTATATTTGGCAACAGGTCAAACAATTATTATATTAGAACAACTTTTCTTTCATTTGTCTTATATGGTCCTCACAGCACCTGTGATGCTGTAGGTAGGGTAAGGACCTCAATTTATCCTACACAGGAAGACACCGAGTTTGAACAGCATAGATATTGAGTGATGGGCCTAAGACTAGCCCGGTGCCCTTTGAATCTTCATTTCTCAAAGGTCTTCGGTTTTCCATTTTGAAACTTTGAGTTGAGAACTGCTTATGATGCTGCCGTTCTCAGTAGAGAGTTTAGTGAACAAAAAAAATACTATTTTTGTATTTCCTCAGATTTCATGTTAATTGGTTATCATTCTGGTGGTTGATGATCCAGATAAATGTTTTATAAGTAGAGGCTTTTTTTTTTTTTACAGCATTCTACACCGTTACAATACTAGTAATTTTTAACATGAAGGACTCATTATTTTTGACAACTTTATTGAAGTGTAATTTATATACTGAAAATGTATTCATTTAAAATGGACATTTTAATTATTTTTACTACATTTACTAAGTTGTGCCTCCATCACCACCATCTAACTTCACAGTTAATCCCCATTCCCACCCCAGCCTTAGGCAATCGCTGATCTCCTCTCTGTCTCTGTAGACTGCCTTTTCTGAAAATTGCATATAAATGGAAAAACACAGGATGCATTATTTTTTGTGACGGGCTTCACTCACTTAGCATAACATTTTTTAACTCTTTTTCTATTACAGCCTATATCAATATTTCATATTCTGGTTTATTGACAGAGCATTTTATATCCACTCACAAGTTGATGGACATTTGGTTTGTTTTCATATTTTTGGCTGCTATGAATGGACATGTGCCAGTCTTGATGTGGACATACAAATATATATATATTTTTTCTTGGGGCTGGAATTGCTGGATTGTATGGCAAATAGATGCTTAACTTTTTTAGAAACTGCAAACTATTGTCCAAAGTATCAATACCTTTTATATTCCCACAGACAATATCTGAGAGTTCCTGTTTTTCCATAGTCTTGCTAACATGTTATTGTTTGTATTTTTTATTAAATTCGTTTTAGAGGGTATGTGATAGTATCTCATTGTGGTTTTGATTTGCAATTCACTAATGAGTAATGATGTTGTCTTTTCATGTATTTATTAGCCATTGGAACATTTTTGTGTGTGTGAGAAATATCTACTAAAAGCCTTTTGGAATTTTCTTTTAAATTGTGTTATCTTCTTGTTATTGAGTTCAAGAGTTCTTTTAATGTTTAGAATACACATTCTTTATCAGATGAAGTTCGCAAACATATTTTTTCAGTCTGTGGCTTGCCTTTTTAGTTTTTAATGTGTTTTTGGAGCAAACTGTAAAGGTTTTGATTTTGAAGTCCAGTTTATCATTTTTTTAATTTATGGATTGTACTTTTGATACCACAGCTAAGAGAACTTTGCCTTATTCGAGTACCCAGAGATTTTTCTCCTGTATTTTCTTCTAAAATTTTAATAATTGTTTAGCCCTTATATTTTGGTCTGTGATACTCTTTAAAACACTTTTTTTGGTATGATGTGGGTAAGGGTCTCAGTTTATTTATTTTGCATATGGATATCCAATTGCATTTGTATAATTTGTTGAAAAGACTATGCCTTCCTCATTGAATTGCCTACGCATGTCTGTGAAAATCAATGAACTGTAAATATGAAGCTTTATTACTGCACTTTGGGTTCTGCTCCACTGATCTATAGTCCTTGTGCCTGCGCCATACTGTTTTGATAACCAAAACTTATCTTGATAACTTTACAATACATTTTAAAATTGGGTAGTGAAAGTCCTTCAACTTTTCTCTTTTTAAACATTGCTTTTGCCATTTTGAATCTTTTGCATTTCCATTTCAGTTTCAGGGTCAGATTGTCAATTTCTGCATGAAACCTGCTGGAATTTTCAAAAAGATAATGATGAACCTATACATCAATGTAAAAAAAACTGCTGTCTTAACAATATTGAGTCTTCCAATCCATGAACATGGAGTATCTCTATTTCTTTTGTTTCTGCTTGTAATATTTTGTAATTTTCAGTGTACGCATCTTTGTTAAATTTATTCATAAGTATTATTCATTTTCGATGGAGTGCTCTTAATTTCCTTTTAAGATTGTTCACTGCAAAAAAAAAAAAAAATTCTTCACTGCTAGTACAAAGAGATGCACTGATATTTACTACAGATCTTGTATCTTGCCCTGAGTTGTTATTAAGCTTACTATTCAGTGTTTAAGCTACTCCCTGATTTAAAATTGATAATACTAGGGAGCTATTCACAGAAAACTATAGGACATTGAAAAAAGAAATAGAGGAAGATATAAAAAAGTGGAAGCACATACCTTGTTCATGGATTGGAAGAATTAACATCATTAAAATGTCCATACTACCCAAAGCAATCTATAGATTCAATGCAATCCCCATCAAAATACCAATGGCATACTTCACAGAACTAGAACAAATACTTCAAAAGTTCATATGGAACCAAAAAAGACCCCAAAGAGCCATACCAATCTTGAAAAAGAACAAAGTTGAAGGGATCACATTACCAGATTTCAGGTTATACTACAGAGCCACTGTAATCAAAACAGCCTGGTACTGGCACCAGAACAGGCAGAAAAATCAATGGAACAGAATAGAGAACCCAGAGATGGACCCAAGACAATATGCTCAATTAATATTTGACAAAGGTGGCAAGAGCATACAGTGGAGTCAAGACAGCCTCTTTAATAAATGGTGTTGGGAAAATTGGACAGCTACATGCAGAAAAATAAAACTAGACCATCAACTTACAACATACACAAGAATAAACTCAAAATAGATAAAAGACTTAAATTTGACTCATGAATCCATAAAAATTGTAGAAGAAAATGTAGGCAACAAAATTTCAGACATCATATGCAGCAGAATTTTCACTGATACATTACCTAAGGCAACAGAAAAAAAGGAGAAAATGAACACATGGGACTACATCAAACTACTTCTGCACAGCAAAAGAAACAACCACCATAATGGAAAGGCAACCCACTCTATGGGAGAGCATAATTACCAATGATATATCAGATAAGGGGTTAATTTCCAATATATATAGAGTGCTCATACAGCTCAACAAAAGGAAGACAAAGAACCTAATTAAAAAATGGGCAGAGTAACTAAATAGACACCTCTCCAAACAGGACATACAAATGGCTAAGAGATGCTCAACATCACTAGTCATCAGAGAGATCCAAATTAAAACAACAATGAGGTATCACCTCACACCTGTCAGAATGGACGCCATCAACAAATCATCAAACAACAAGTGTTGGCGAGGGTGTGGAGAAAAGGGGATTCTAGTACACTGATGGTGGGAATGCAGACTGGTGCAGCCACTATGGAAAACAATATGGTGTTACCTCAAAAAATTAAAAATCGAACTTCCATTTGACCCAGTGATCCCACTTCTAGGAATATACCCTAAGAAGCCTGAAACACCAATCAGAAAGAATATATGTACCCCCAGGTTTGAAGCAGCACTATTTACAATAGCTAAGATCTGGAAACAGCCCAAATGTCCATCAGTAGACGAATGGATAAAAAGCTGTGGTACATATACACAATGGAGTACTATGCAGCTGTAAGAAAGAAAGATCTCTTATCCTTTGTGACGACATGGAGGGACCTGGAGAATATTATCCTAAGTGGAACAAGCCAAGCAGAGAAAGACAAATATCACATGATCTCACTTATTTGTGGAATATAATGAACATAACAGTCTGAGGAACAGGGTTGTTCCAGGGACGTGGAAGTGGGGTATAGACTGACAATCCCCAGAAGAGGGGGTGGGGAGAGGGATAAACCACAGAACTTATATGCATGTATGCATGAACAATGGACATGGACAACAAAGCTGGGGACAGGGCGGGGCAGGTGGGGAAGGGGGTATCACTGGGGGGAAAAGGAGAAACATCTTTAACAAAACTAAATAAATTAATTAAATAAATAAAATAATAAAAAGAAATACTAGGGAGCTATCTAAAATTTTCTGGACTTTGTGGATATTAAATATAGGAGTAAATTTTCTTGCAATACTTCCTGCCTAACAGAAGCTTGTAGTGTGTTAAGACTCACTTGGGATGTAATACTTGGTTACTGAGCCTTTTAACGATCACTTCTATCTCTTATGTCCAGAAGGCCTCTCCTAGTGCCTTATCATGGTACAAATCTTTTTTTCCAGCAAACAAATCAATAGAACAAATATCCTTTAAATCACCAATGAACCATGTTAAGCAAAATAACCTTAGTGAAATAAGTAGACTATTAAGACAGAACAGAACCTGGTCAATGTCTTTTAGCTTATATTGTTGAGAGTACTGGTTTGAGAGCGGTTGTTATTCTGTTTCTTAAAACTTTGTTCAAAGATCAATCCTAAAGCCTGTGTCTAGTGCTCTATAATTCTAGCCTTGTGGGAGTTAAATTTCTTGTTTTTGTTTTAATACTTATCAAGATTGTGTATTATTGTATACTTCAACTACAATTGATCAATCAACTGTATAGCATAAAGGTGTTAACTGCATTCTTAAATGTGATTTTAAACCTGTATTTTGGCACTGTAATCTTTCTTCTGGGAACATATGTCCAATTTTATAAGTTAAGTCTATTGAACAGTGTATTTCAATGAACATAAATCGGTTTTGTATAAGAACATGCCTGTAGTTTCTAGTGAAGCACGGCTATATATACTGTCCAGAAATTGTGGGGAGCTTTAAAAAGTTCAAAAAGTAGAAGTAAGTGAGAATTTTGTTCACTTCATTTCAGTGAGTTTATGTTACAGTTGTAAGAAGGGTTCCTAAAACTGCTGGTGGGCAAATGTGAGGATTATGAATGACTAGACATTCGTGTTTGATACTTCCCAGAATTTATAGAAAGTTCAGAGAATCAGATAGATTCTGATTTTCCTGGGAGAATATTACATGTTGAGCATTGTACACTGATATTAAGATCCAATAATTGAATAATTTAGGCAAAGTGTAAGTTCTGTAGTTGTTAAGAGGTTGAGAAAATGCTGGGAGATATTTGGCTGGCATCTTTGGTAGCACTGCTCCCTGCACATGAGCATGTCTTGTATGGCTAGACATGAAAAATCACTTTTCAAATTAGAACTTAATAAAAACTTTCCTGATCTGAACACTAAGCTCTGCTCCCTGTGCGATTAGTGGTTTCATTTCTTTCTCAGCAGTTGGGTAATGATTATGGCCCCAGATGCAGTGAGAGTGGTAAAGAGATTGATTAATTTCACTTGAAAGGGCATATATTCAAAGAGAATCCAATTGGAACACTATGAATGAAGATCTGACATCTTTGCAGCTGAGAGTTGTACTCTTACTTATTGTCCCATTGAGGCTGAGAAGAGGATCTCTACACTGATGGGATCTCTTCCCACTTGGTCTATAGAATACTGGGTCTTGCTCATAATGCAGTATACATGTGTGTATGTGTGTGTGTGTGTGTGTGTGTGTGTGTGTGCGCGCACGCGCGCGTTCTTGTGGCCTTTCTCTGTCTTTTCAAAAAGCTATTTGTGACAGTTATAAAGCTTCCTTTATCCCTTTTACCCTAGGGGATGCCTTTGAGTTGTCTGTTGTTATTGATCAATACAAACAAGGTTGCCTCCAAACTAGGACTTGCTTAATTTAGAACACACACACACACACACACTCACACAGTATGCATACACACTGCATAACAAAACTTCTCTATAGTTTAGTGTGGAAAACATTTTGGAAATAAAAGCAGTGTGACCATAGAGAAAAACCTTATATTACATTTTATAAAAAACTAAAAAGGGGCTGTTTATTTAATGCTTTATGAGCTTACATCTATTTGATTCTTAATATTTCCTAGGGCACTTCAGCATGAAGATATCTATCCTATAACACTCTCTTTCAGTTTGATACATTCTGTAGCTTTTTAAATACTTTTGACAATTTACAAGTGATTGAAAACTTTTAAGACAAAAATAAAACCTCAAAAATGGTGGGCTAGCCCTGGCCGGTTTGGCTCAGCGGTTAGAGCGTCGGCCTGCAGTACTGAGAGACCCGGGTTCGGTTCCCGCTAAGGGTGGGTACCTCGGTTGCAGTTTGTCCCCAGCCCTGGTTGGTTGTGTGGGTGGCAGCTACTCGATGTGTCCCTTTCACATCGATGTCTCTCTCTCTCTCTCTCTCTCTCTCTCTGTTCCTCTCTCTCCCTCCCACTCTACCTGAACAACAAAAAAAAAAAAAATGGAAAAATGTCCTCGGGTGAGGATAAAAAAAAAAAAAAATGGTGGGCTAAGCCCTAGCTGGTGTGGCACAGTTGGTTGGAGAATCACCTTATAATCTTGTGTACTGAAAGGTTGCTGGTTTTATTCCTGATCAGGGTGCATATCTAGGTTGTGGGTTCAATAGATCTCTAGTTGGGGTGCATACAGGAGGCAACTGATCAATGTTTCTTTTTCACATTGATGTTTCTCTCTCTCTTTCTCTCTCTTCCTCTCTCTCTAAAATCAATAATAACATATCCTTGGATGTGGATTAAAAAAATGGAGGGCTAAAATTTTAATGCAAGAAAGGTAAGCAGGCACAGTTGTGATTTGAGCATGGATCTTGAATTTAATGAGTTTTGTTTCTGAGTCTGCAAATGAGTAGGTATATGTTCTTGGATAAGCAAAATACATGCCTCCTCCTCTTGGAAAGTGGCTCATATACAAATCTCTATCATAAGGCATGAGGTGAGCAAACTATATACATTCATGACACTACTTAGAAAACTGTCATAACTTTCACTCCGTGCTCCTGTAAGTCCGGGCCCTGTTCTCATTCCTTGGATTTTCTGATTGTTTTAATAGAGAAACAATTTGATTGGAAATACCTTAGATTCATTCTCTTGCCTGTATGCTTGGATGTTAAGATTCTGTTCATGTATCACACAGTCCTTGGTGTCACTACCTGACACAGCCCATGTCAGGCAGGGATTTCCTGACCCCGACTCGAGCCCTCACACCACTGCCCGCAAAGGCCCACGCTGAAGGAACCAGGGAAAAGTCTCCCTCTAAGTTGTACTGATACAAAACTTTGGGTGTCTTAAGAATATATTTGTTCCTCAGTGCTTTTCATTTTTTTAAAGCTCTAGAATATTATCTGAGAAAGCCCAAGTGCTTCCTAGTTATTAAATAATGAACTAGACAATAAGGTTGGTAACGGATGGTAACAAGGTAGGTGGAAAGGGCACATTTGAGAAGAGTTTTATGGATATGTAAGCACTCCTCAGCACTTAGGTTAACTTTTAAAAAATTATTGGAGAAGTCACTGTAGTTCTTTAAGTCCTTCTGATATTTGGAAGACATTTCCATTAGGGTGAACTTTGACAAGAAGAGATTCCCCCAGGGAGTTATATTTGTAACATTTAAGAAAGAGATTAACCAAAGAACTTATATGCATCTATGTATAACCCATGGATGGACACAGACAATAGTGCAGTGAAGGTGTGGGGGGTTAATGGGAAAAAAGAGGGGGGCGGGAACACCTGTAATACTTTTAACAATAAAGGAAATTTTTACAAATTCGTAGCATCTCAGATAATTCTGTCATGTCAATAAATATTTTTTTTTCTTTAATGAAAGAAACTGTGTTCTCACCAGGATTTTTACAAAATCAAGGATACATTTTGTTTTTAAAGTATTTTTGAAAAGCAGTTTGTATTCAATATTAAAGCCAGTGATAAATTAAAAGTTAGGCTTTACCATATTTTATTCCATCTCTGTTAGAATCTCTGCTGTGCTTGCCCTTGATTGATTTTTGAAATAGAGGATCCAGCTTTCAGAACAGGAGAATGATTTAATTATTACAGAGCCCAAGGCCCAGAATCAGATTTGAAGTTATGTTGAAACACTGTTCTGAATGAATTAGTGAACAGCTGTAGTATATGTTGCTGATACCGGATACTCACATGCTGACCTAAAAGGAATACATTTCATTGTAGGTCTTTTTTTTTTTTTTTTTTTAAGGTCCATCTGATTTTATTTTATTTTCCCCTTTAGGTCTTTAACTCTAACTGTTAAAGGGGTGAAGTTAATGGTGCCTTTTAATACAGAATGAGTTCGCTTTAGTCTCATAGTGGAAATTCTGAGACTGTAAAAGAATCTGGAGCTTAGAAAGGAGAGAAGAGGAAAAATGTATGCTGTGCTGAATGTATTGGATAGTTAGGGACCATGTTTTAAGGTGACAAAAATAGGAGTCTAAACACCAATGTCAGTACTGAATCAGAGATAAGCTAAAGTACAATTCATTACTTTGGTAGCTTCATAGGTTGCTATGATTGTTTGGATCATTATGAAACACGTATTTCAGCCAATGTTTTCAAAGAATTTTAGAGTTAGAAGAGACCTCACGGTGACTAAACTTGGCCATCTCAGTAACAGGTGAGCAAGCTGGGGGCCAGGAAGACAGGTTGGAGCAACAGAGATAGAACTGGGATATGCATCCTCTAAGCCCATCCTTCTTGACCCATTTCCAGTTTTGTTCACTTCCTTCTTCCAAAAGGATCGATGATGGAACGTACCACTGCCTGGCTATGAGTGAGCAGATGGTAGACTTCAGTGGTGCACATTCTA
Source organism: Molossus molossus (assembly GCF_014108415.1). Taxonomy (NCBI): domain Eukaryota; kingdom Metazoa; phylum Chordata; class Mammalia; order Chiroptera; family Molossidae; genus Molossus; species Molossus molossus. The sequence goes on from NW_023425346.1 coordinate 20,779,931, forward strand.
CTTTTTATAGTCTAAATAGTAGGGCGTCATTAAAACGGGAGCTAAAAGTAGTGAATTCAAGCAAGAGTTTTCAAGAGAAAAGGCAGAGGAAAGGTTATAACAGATTTCTCTCCCATTGTTAGACAAAGGAGTAGCTCCTGAGAGATGGGACCTGCACTGGCAACTCCGGAACCTGGTGAACAGAAATGGCCACTTCAAATTATTTACATGGGGGAGACTTCATTTTAGCATCAGTGCCAAGAATGGCCAACCTTCCAGTTTAGTCCAGCATAGAGCCATTCTGAAGCTGAATGAACCTGGTTTGTGTCTGAGCCTTGCTCTTACTAGTGTGTGAGTTTGGGCCAGTGAGCATCCTCTTCCTGCCTTAGTATTCTCCTCAGCTCTGAATGCCTCCTCTCATTCATTTGGTAAACATGTTTGTAGCATTATTATGGTCCCTATAATATTCTGTAAAATAAGGCTATTAGTCTCTATCCCAGAAGGGTTTTTCAAAATATGAAATTGGATAACATGCTGAAACACTTAGCACAGTGCCTGGTATGTGTTAAATGTTCCACAGAAGATAAAAGTGAGCTAATGTTGAACTGTTGGCATAAGGAAACCAAGTTGGCAGACGGACGAGGCCTCATGCTGCATTGCAGAGGTCATCTCTGACCTGTCCAGGACACTAGGGTGGGACAGCGGGTGTCCAGCAGTAATGGCGCATCAAGTTGGGGAGAAGCAAGGAGTGGTCTGGAGACCTTCAGGAACCTTCAGTGATTGACCCTGGGATTTCATGGGGAGGTAATTTGGGGACAAATGAAATAATTTGGGAAAAGGAGTTAGAGAGAGCTGAGAAAAGAAATTGCTTTCAACAAATGTGTGTTTCATTTGATGTAATTTTTTGTTTTTGCTCAACTGATGTAGTTGATCCAGAGATTCCTCAGACTCATAAGTTGCTGGAGCTGGTGCCACCTCCCATGTTTCCACTGAGAAAACAGTCTGTGGGTGGGAATTGACTCTGATGGACTCCTTGGCCTTCATCTCCACATTTATCTAATGTGATTCTCATAGCAACCCTATGAGCTTAGTGCTGGAGTTTTATTCTCCAATTCCACATGGGTTGCTTAAAATAATGCAGAAAAGCACTGGTAGAGATGAAATAAAAATTAAGCTTTCCAGATACGTGGTTGAGTGCTCTCATCATTATCCTACTTAGTTTAATAGTGAAATTTCACAAAACTTAACTCTACCTTCATTCCTTTAATTGATTGTCAGATATTTATGAGGCATTTTCCATGGAGCTTGCCATATTTTAAACCCTGAGGATACAATGGGTATTTCCTTTTCTATACTCTAAGGAATTTTCCATCTAGTTGGTGATGTAACACATAAACAGATAATTACACACAAAAAAAGCTCACAGATATTTTAAAAGCATTATGAGAATATAACGATTACATGAGAACTATTGCTTTGAATAGTGGAGAAGAGCTGTAATAGTCTGTATAGCAGGCACTAGGCTAAGTGTTTAGCATGAATTGTGTTGCTTATGTATTAGAAAGACTGTTTCATGGGTTACGAATTAACAGCTAGGATTATAGTTATCTTCTCTAATCATGTTAGTGCTTCTACTCTTCACTAAGCTTTGATAGAAGGTTCTGGTATCTAATACAATATTGTATAACTTTGGTTTTTGACAGACAAACCAACCATAACCAATTTGACGTCATAACATTGAGGCAAATTATCATTATGGATAATCTGAGATTGAGGGAGCATGTAGTCTTGTGCGAAGACAGAAAAGCAGTAGTCAGATGGGAGAGGACACTGGGGCTAGCATTGGAGCCTGTTGTCCTGGGGAGGGGAGGAAGGCACGCAGGCGGCTCTGAATACTGAGCACCAGTGAGAGATGCTCACAGCTACCAGCAGATCAAGCTGTGGCAGAGGCTTGCCTGGGCAGCCGGCAAGCATAGACAGGCTCTCACTGCATTGCTGGTGGAATCAAGTGTCAATGTTGTAGCACATTTACCATGGTCTCCCCCCCACTTTCCTCCTCTGCTCTGCTTTTCCTGATCCCTTTTCTCATTTTTCTCCATTTCTTAATAGGGTTTTTTAAAAAATATTATTTATTTCCTCTTTTGTCCAATTTTGCTTGTTTGGAGGGAATTTTTAGGGGAGTCTGGGTTTAGGGGTGAACTTTTAGTCAGTTGCAGGAAGATACCCTGTGAGAGCCTCCTAACTTTAAAATACTTAGTCTTCTAAAGTTGTTGACTATCAGTTAGAAAGAAAAGAAATGTGCATTTTTATGTGTATGTATGGGGGAGGGAGGAGGGAGGGAGGTGCGTGATCGGGTTTTTTTTTGTCCTTATAGGGTATTTCCTGGGAGAAAAGGTGGATTCACTCGGGGTCAGCATACAGCCATTGAGGAAAGTATGGAGGTCCCTCAAAAAATTAAAAATAGCACTATCATATGACCCAGGAATCTTTCTTCTGGGTATATATCCAAAGGAAATGAAGAAATCACTGTTCCAAAGAAACATCTGCACCTCCACGTTCTTTGAAATATCATTTAGAACAGTCAAGACTTAGAAATCATCTAAGTTTCTATCGACATGTGAGTGGATAGCAAAAAGGTGGTGTATGCACAATGAAATACTTCTGAGCCATAAAAGAAGGAAATCGTGCCATTTATGACAACATGGATGGACCCTGAGGGAATTATGTGAAGTGAAATAAGTCAGAGAAAAACAAATATTGCATGATCTCATTGATATAGGAAATTAAAAAAGAAGCATAGAAATTCTCTAGACAAGAAATAGAAAAAAGATTTTCATGTTTTTTTTTTTTGTTTAAAAACAGACAAAAAAGGCCCTGGCCAGTGTAGCTCAGTGGTTAGAGTTTCTTTTGAAAAGACAACTGCTGTATTTCACTGGCCTGCAAAGATTTCTGCTTAGAAATTTGTGTCTTTTCCGCTGAAGCTGAAAAATAGAGGTCACCAACATTAAGCAGCAGGATGTCTGTTTGGTGCTGTATTTTAGGTGATAGAGATAATAGTAGAGGAAATTTGACAGGGTGGCTATCTCTGATGAAAAAAACATTTATCTGAAGTTTTTATATTTGACTGAAAATTGTATCTTCAAGTTCTCAAAATTGAGTGATTCTAAGTGATTCCATTAAATTTTTCCCAGGGAATTTATTAGACAGGTTTGATTTAAACAACTTCATGTTTTTTAATAGTTTTAATTTTTTTTTTTTGGTAGAGAAATGTTGAATATTACTGCCAAAATTTGCTTCGAAGGCTGATTTTGAAATCTCCAGAGCTGCATAAGATACTGTGTCATGTACAAAATGAATAATGTATAAGAAAAATATTATAAAAATTCCAAATGTGCTAGAAAAAAATTAGCAGCAGTACTATTTATGTTTAGTGACCAGTTAATACATCACGATTGTTTTTACATGCTTTATTCTACTGAATCTTCACAAATATCCTATGAGATTATATCTCCATATTACATCTGAGGAAACTGAGTCCCACAGAGGTGTGTGGCAGACATGGAATTCGAGCTAGAATTTCTTAATAGTAAATTTCTGCTCCTAAACAGTTGCTTTAAAAAAATGAAACACTGAGCCTCAGATGAGGGTCCGTCATAAACCTTGGAGTCTCATTAGGAGGAGAATACCTCCTCTAGAGCCCTAAGTCTATTGGTCATCCACCTCGGAGATAATCTGCACACATGGGGCCATAACACTTGCTTATTGAATGGACAGATAAAGGAGAACAGAGGTTCAAATGAATGGCATCACACCTTGGTTAATTACATTGGCTACATCAACAACAAGCTGCAAAGACTGAGTGAATTAGTGTTTTATAGGGGAAAAATAGGACATTTTGAGGCATGGATATTGTAGATTATATTTTCTGAATACATAAAAATGGAACATTACTTAATAAGTAAACATTATTATGGGAACAATGGGACACATTAATTAAAGGTGGGACTGCCCTAGAAAATGCAACTGAATTGTCCTTTAGCTTATGGTAGGGATTTTCAACCAGTGTGTTATAAGAATTTTTAAGACATATAATACCTGACTTAGTCAGGGACACTGACCTATTTTCCTTTAGATTGTCAAATAAAAAAATGACACCAGCGAACACAATAATAGATACCTGGTGTGAATGAATTCAAATTATACCTATATTTCATTAGATCAGCAAAAAATATATTTTTTGGGTGTGCCGCAGAATTTTAGTAATTAGTTTATGTGCGTCACAAGGGGAAAAAAGGTTGAAAATCGCTGGCTTATGGCACAAGAGAGTAGAACAGGAATGAAATGTGTAGTTTAGATGTTGACAAGATGGCAAGATTGGAGAGGAGTTGGAGAAATGAGGGCTGGGTGAGGAATGACACAGAGAAAGGACAGGGAGGGACAGCAAGAAAACATCTTTAAAAAAAATACGTTTTCATTGATTTTTTTTTTAGAGAGAGAGGAAGGGAGAGAGAAAGAGAAACATCGATGTGAAAGAGAAACATTGACTGGCTGCTTCCTGCATACCCCCTACTGGGGATCGGGCGCACAACCTGGGCATGTGCCCTGACCAGGAATCAAACCGGGACCTCGCGGTCCATGAAACAACTTTCAATCCACTGAGCCACACCAGCCAGGCAAGAGAATATTCCATCACTGATGATGGCTGGTACTCCTCTGTTTGCACTCCTGGAGTAGAAACCCTTTGAGATCACGACTATTTCTTACTCATCTTTGTATCTGTCACAGTTTTGATTCTATAGGCTTGCTCGTTTTGAGTTCAATAAATGTGTAGTGAACAGAAGAAGAAATGCATGACAAAATACATACATGACTTTGGAAAATCCAGTTTGAGCTCCTATTTCTCTGAGAAACTCCCAGTACTAATCAGGTTGTATCTGACGTAGAGTTCAAAATTACAAGTGCAAGGCATCATTAATTGAGGGAGTGTGAACATTTCCCAAACATGTTCAAAATGAATAAATCAGTAGAATCTACGTGATGCTTTCAGTATTCATAGTATGGCCAAACTGTTTAAGTCCTTTTTTTAAATTTAATTTAATTTTTTATCTTTATTGTTGAAAGTATTACAGATGTTACCCCCTTTTACTTCCATTGACCCGCTTCTCCCTCCCCCTCTCCCCTCCTGCTTTCCCCAAACTATTGTTTGTGTCCAATGGTTATGCATATATGCATATAAGTTCTTTGGGGTTGGGAAGAGATATTTCAGTGCTTTACTGTTGTTATTTATTGTTTTGTTTTGATTTTGGTTATTGTTACTGTTCATTTTTCTGCATGATTTCCTTGGGTGTGAACACATTACTGGCAGAATGCACTTGCTGAGCACCCTCAGAGAAGAGCATAGGGTGGAGTGTCGTTGGCAGGTGGACCAGGTAGACAAGCTCTTAGGTATATATTGATGGTAGGGGCTCCTCTGGAGTCAGTAGGGAGGTATCTGCCTTAGTTTGAAGTACTTTCAAAAGCAGGGTCTAGGTTTTGGGACTCCTGGAACAGTTTCTAGGGAAAGAGGAGTCAAACAGTGTGTCAGTGTCTGGAGAAACTCTGCCAGGGAGATGAAAATAATGCGAACTACACACATCTAGAATGGAGTGTAGGCTAAACAGTGTTAAACAGGAGGTACAGAGCGGGATGGCAGCCAAGAGAGAATGAAGAGAGACTTCAAAGAGGAAGGGCTGAGCCCTGGCTGCTGGTTCAATTGTTTGGAGCATTGTTCTGTACACCAAAAGTCTGCATGTCGATTTCTGGTCAGGCCACATACCTAGGGTGCCCAGTCGGGATGGTACAGGAGCCCCTTGATGTTTATCTCTCACATCAATGTTTGTCCCTCTCTTTCCCTCTTTTTATCTTTCTAAAAAAAATAAAAGGATATCCTTGGGTAAGGATTGATTTAAAAAAAAAAAAAAAGAGGGAGTCCTGAAAAAGCCAATGTGCAGATGGTTTTGAAACTAGAAATGTCCCTGGTGGTATCATTCTGGAATGTGGCACACACCCAGGGATAAGAAGTCAGAGATTGACTCCGCCATCTCCATAGGATTCATGATACTAATATAGATGGAAAACTACAGTAAGTAAGTTGAGCCTTAAGAATGTTTTCTTGTTTTGTCTTGTCTTCTAATGCACACATGGGATTTTTGGTTATTGACATTATACAGACATAGCTTCATTGGTCCAAAAATTAGTGATCCTGGAGCTTTAATGAATGTTATAAAATATGTATTTGTTCAAAGGCTGTATTATGCACGGGGAGAATCAAAGTCCTTTGCATATAGGAACTATTCAAGGTTGTAATGTAGGTTCTGGAAACACACAGACATGAGTTTGAGTGCTGACTCTGCCATTTGGTAATTACATAATTTGGGGCAAATCTCTAAGCTCTCTATGCCTCATTTTATTTATGTATAAATTGGACTTTATGGTACTGGAATGATAAGATCCAATGAGATAATACATAGTTCATGCTTTGTTCAGTAACGAGTACATAGTAAGGGATGATGCTAAAGATGATGCTAAATTAACTGGGGGAGATACACATTTTGGTCAGCAATCAACTTTTGTCTGCTTTTGGTGATGACACATATTGCTGTTACCTCAAAGGACAGGTGTATTTATGTGATGCTCATGGAAATCTTTAATGTTCATACCCACTGAGATCATTTAGAATGACGATTATGTTGATATGACCCATATTCACCTCGAAATTATTCTTTAAATGTCATTCATTAATAATTCTCTGATCTTTTTGTTTAACAAAATTGATAAAATTGCTTTCACTGTTTCTTTCTAATAAAAACCTTTGGCATTCCTCTGGAGATTTTATTGATAAACTCTCCCTTAAGCATACATCCAAATTAAATGTGAGAACCTGCAACTAAAAGAAATTGCTTCAAGGCAGTGATTCACTGGGATGAAAATCAATAGCAGTTTCATTAAGGAAGGAGAGATAGTTTAGACATATTCCTACTAGCCTTTGTCTTACTGAAAGGAGCAATTGTACATTATGTCTTTCCTTTTATATATAATGTTCATCTTAGTAACATGGCTGCTGTATAGTAAGATTGTACATGTCCCTTCAAATCTGCTGGGTTTCTCGAGTAGAGCTAGTCTTCACATTTTGAAAATTTGACAGGCATTTAAAGTACTGTTTCTTTAATAATGCATACCATGCTGAGCCTACTACTGCAAGTGAGCACTTCACAGCTACCAAATCTTACTGATGCATTTGAATTAAACTCCAAATTTCTTTCTAAGCATATGCTTTAATTCCTTCTTCCCTCCCTTCTACTGCTTCGTTGATAATAGGTGAGGAGATAGAGAGATGAAAGGACAGATGGATGGAAAGCAAGTAGGGAGGAGAGAGAAAGAAGGAAGAGAGGAATTAAAGGGTTCAGTGTAGCAGTATGTGTGCCTGTAGCTGTGTGCATTCCTGCAGAAGGACACTGGGCAATGTACTCACACTCTCTCTGCCTCAGTTTTATCACTTGTGAAAAGGTCATAATAATAGTTATGACCTCATAGGACTGTAAGGATGAAAATGAGTTATGTGAAGTGTTGCTTTCAGGGTTTATAACATGATAGGTACTGTACAACTATATAATTTGGAGCTATATTATTAGTAATGTTGAAACAAGATAAAGAGAAAAAATAAATATAATGTTTAAGATACCATTTTATATTAGAACAATTCAAGATAAAAATAATTGCTTCTTAGCTAAAAGGAATACATATGGCTTTGGGGTTATCTCAGATGGGAGTTGGACAGTTTGGGTAATAAAATGCCCCAAATGGAAGATGGTTTTGTCTCCAGGGCTGATAAAGGGGAACCACATTTATGCTATAGAATGAGGTACCAGTCTTTTTCAAGACATTTAGGTATTGAGGAAACATTCATTTGGGGACCACGCTGTGCTCTGAACTGAGTAAGGGACTTGAAAAATTATTTTCCAAAGCCAGGTGAAATGGTTAGTTTTTTACAGTGTAGAATAATCAGGACACTCAGTCCAGAGCTAGAGAACTTTATCATAACTGCTTCATGTCCTGTGTCAGGTGTAAGCATGGCGATAGCATGTTGTTTTTCCTGTGATCACAGCAGGCAACAGGAGTATCAAATAATTTTCCAGCAACTTTATTATGAAATGCTACGTCAGATGCTCAGGACTTTAGCCCAACCAGTCTTTACTTAGAATATTTCTCTCAAAGACTTGTGAGATTAACTCAGTAATAATGAAATATAATTGCTAACATGTACTACATTTTAAAAACAGTCCAGCACTGTTCCAATTGCTTTATATTGATTTTTGTATTTTCTCTCACAGTGATTGTTAGGAGCTTGGTGATATTACTATTTCAGTTTTGTAGATCTAGTGACTAAAGCACAGAGAGGTTAAGTATTCAGCCCAAGGTCACACAGCAAGTCAGTGGTAGAGCCAAGATTCAAAGCCACTTTGATTCCAGAGCCTGGGTCCTAAACTCATACTTTATATAATAAGTGCTTAATATTTTTAAATGGTTATAATAAAAATCTAGTATTAAGCATAGCAAAATTCATTTCTGCTCAACATGATAGTTTATTTCCAGGTTTATTGCTTCTGTCAAGCATGTGTACTTGAAGGACATTTAAAAACAATTGCAGAAATAACCAACCATCTCTTTTCCTTCAGGTACAAAAGGAGATAAAGAGCCACTTTTACTTTGCCTAATGATTGTTTAATTTCTTTCTTTTCATTCTAAACTTTGCCAGAAGGAAGAAGGAAAGGTCATTTTCTTTTTTTTTTTAATCCTCACCTGAGGACACTTTTCTACTTTTTGTTTAGATAGAGTAGGAGGGTGAGAGAGGAAGAGAGAGAGAGCAAGAAACATCAACATGAAAGGGACATATCAAGTGGCTGCCACCCACACGACCAACCAGGGCTGGGGACAAATCTCAACCGAGGTACATGCCCTTAGCGGGAACCGAACCTAGGTATCTCTGGACCACAGGCTGATGCTCTAACCGCTGAGCCAAACTGGCCAGGGTCATTTTTTTTTCTTTAACCCACTTCTAGCTATCTCCCCAAAAAGTGCGGGAAGAGCCTACTTCAGTGTGGTTGTTAGATGTGAGATTGTTTTGACTCTGTGGCCTGTAGGGAGTTGGGGGGCAAGGATGTATTAATTTTTGCCTATGATAGTTAACGGGAGTATTTGGTCTGTTGGTTCTGATTGAACCTTGTGGCCTTGAAAGGACTTGGAGGCTGCATCCAGCGGGTGTGGGAAGCAAGGTGCTATCAGCGGAGGCCTAGCGTGTTGTGCAGACTTGACTCGGTTCTTTACAACAACAATGTGAAGAAGGCACATTGTCACTGCACTGTAGGTGAGAAGAGCCGGGCATGATGATGTTCAGAAATTTGCTCCAGTCACACAGTGTTGACCTCGGATCTCTGGGGCTCCTACCCACGTCCCACATCCCATAGTGCTTCTAGTCTAGTCCATGCATGGGATCTAGAAAATGCTTCGTCCTCCTTGCTTCTTGCTGGACATGAAGTGCAGCAGCTCCCAGCTGGTGAGCTTTGTCTGGTGTCTCTCACTATCTCGTGCCTCCTTTTCGACCCAAGTAGTTCAGCCATGTGAAGGCTGCTTTGCCACTTCTTCTGGCTCTGCTACCCACGCATGGGTAAGGATGAGCAGCAAATGGCACTTAACACTTTAGAGTGGAAAAGGACCTGAGTCCTGATACTGCTTGTCATGAATCAGTGGTCTGATTCTTCACCAATGAAGCTGAACTTCTTTGAATAGACCTCAGGGTCCTTATGTATAAAATATATAATTAGAGTTATCCAGCCTATGTTACAGGAGGCATGATTATATCTAGAAAGATAGCATTCATATTTGACAAGGATTTTATTGGTCTCATATGGGAAGAAATTTTTATAATCAGTTAACTTTCACGAGGAACATTTTTGACTTTGGTATGACTTATATAAATGATGACATCATCCAATCTCAAACTTTGGAGCACAAAGAATTTATATGAAATCTTCAGTTTGAACATGCGGTATTACCATTCTACAGACATTGTGGTATATTCGCATTGCCACAATGTCTGTAGATATGATTTAGCTTATTGGAATAGCATTTATTGGTTTTTTCAGTGGGGATGGGCAGGCTTATTGCTGCATGGTTTTGTCTGTGGACCCCCGAAGCCAGCTCTTGTCTAACTGGGTCAGTGAGTCAGCTCACAGTTATTGAGCTCTCAGCTGGGGGCGGGGTAGAACTAGGCATTTTAACCAGAACTGAGCATCTGCTCAGTACTTAAGTAGCATGAGCCTCCAGACTCTGCTAGCCTAATGGACTCTCCACTGCGTCTCTGCTATTGAACAGTGATTAGTATACAGATGGGGACATATTTGGTTTCAGTTCAGTCTGTTTCCACAGATGAGGCCCTAGGATGATCACATCATATGAATTATTTAAGGTGCGGCATCTATGTAACCTGAGCCATAAGTAAAAGTTGGCTCACCATCTGCTCTGTCACCCTGGAGGACTCTTTATTTTCCAAAGGAAATAGTCCACCTTGTGAACTGACATCATTAGAGTCGTAAAAATTCAAATGTGCCTTGAGCGATGTCTTTACTTTGGCATAAAGTCTCAAGTACAATATCCAAAAGCTTAACATTCTTTAACGGGAATATAATGGCTCAGGGATAGAAGGAAGACATTTCTAGAAGACTAACGCAGTTCTAAAACAGTGTTTCTAGTTGTAGTCTATAGAAATTTGAATCTGTAAACTCTATTAATTTTCAGGGATTCTGAAAAGTTCAACTTTTTTTTTTGTTTTCATTTGTGAAGTTAGCTTGATTATAAATACATTTAGCATGATCTTTTTTGGAAGGTGAAGTAGACTACAGAAATGATTCTTATATAATCGTTCACTTTGTATGTGATGAACTCTTGAGTCTAGAAACAAAATTGACTAGTTGAAGGTCCTAGGATTAGAACCAGAGTTCAAGTCCCCTGACTCCTCGAAGGAGCTGTCTGTTGCATCATCTCCTACCTACATAATTCTACTTGAAAGAATTCAAACCTAGGTGTCTATGCTGTTCATTTCCCCACTCTGGTTTCAGCAAGCTGGAAATAGCAAAAGCAAAGGGAACTAAATCCCTCTCCCCTTTCCTCTTGTTGAATTACCTTGCTGAATATAGTTGTTGCATTCTATCTATTCTCATCCTTGTCTGGACGGGACCTGTTCCTGAGCCTGTCCTCGGTCTTCCCTGGGTGCATGTAAGGAAGACACTGGGGCAGACTGGCGGGGGACAGCAGCCCTGAAGGTGCAGCCTGGCAGTTACAGACCCACTGCTCCCGGGTTTATAATTTACATCCCTGGGAGGGAGGATGACAACAGATGTGTCCACAGCTTTGTTTCTGCTCCATTACAGGGGTTCCGAATTCCAGCTGGGGAACCTGGCCTCTTTAGTGATTTTTCCAAGGGTGCCACTTTAAATTGGTTCCCCCTTTTAAGGAAGATATCTAGACTCAATCAGTGGAGTTAAAAGGGACATTAGTTTCTTCAAACTGGTATCTTCGTTTTCTTAGTGTATAGTGTGCTCGTCTTCTGACCTGGACGAATGAAGCGGACACCTCCGCCTCACACTGGGGGCCTAGGGGTGAGTATGTTCAGTGGGAATGCTGGCCCTGACCTGGCTTCTCGTCATGGGGGCCCTCATTTCTCTGGTCTCCCTGGTTACGCACCCACTGTAACTTTTTTAAAAAGTGGCTTTAGCCCGGCTGGTATGGCTCAGTGGTTGAGCATTGACCCATGCACCAGGAGGTCACTGGTTCGATTCCCAGTCAGGGCATATGCCCAGGTCGTAGGCCCAGTGGGGGGCATGCAGGAAGCAGCCAGTCGATGTTCTCTCTCATTGATGTTTCCATCTCTCTCTCTCTCCCTTCCTCTCTCTCTAAAATCAATAAAGAAAAATCTATTTTTTAAAAAGTCGGCTTTAGTACTAGTCCTTTAAAGTGGTGCTTCCCAAGCCCCCAAACAAACAATTTCCCAAATGGCAAATTTATTAAAAATGTATACAGTTTAGGGCAGCGGCAGTAAATAATGGGCAATTCAATAGCTTTAGTCCTTTTTCTTCCCTCCAAGCCCTTAACCGAAGGTGGCACTCACATAAAACCACCACAAAAGAAATAGTTGCTTAAAACAGCAATGCGTGGAGTACAATTTTTATTTTGCCAAAATATATCCTTGATTATTTCCTGGTAATTAGGACTAGCTCCCTGCAGGATTAAAGGAGGCAGTTCTCTTGGAGTGTCCCCTCCTTTTCTTGGCCATACTTCTTTTTTTTTTTTTTTATCCTCACCCGAGGACATTTTTCCATTTTTTGTTCAGGTAGAGTGGGAGGGAGAGAGAGGAACAGAGAGAGAGAGAAACATCAATGTGAAAGGGACACATCGAGTGGCTGCCACCCTCACGACCAACCAGGGCCGGGGACAAACTGCAACCGAGGTATGTGCCCTTAGCGGGAACCGAACCCGGGTCTCTCAGGACCGCAGGCCGACGCTCTAACCGCTGAGCCAAACCGGCCAGGGCTTGGCCATACTTCTTTTAACCTTGCAGCAATCTGCCTTTCAGGAGCCTGGCTTACTTCAGTCTGAGGACCCAGATCAAATTATGTTAATGACCATTTATAATAGAAGTTGCTTCTCATAGGAATGCTTATTCTAAATGTGCCATATCATAACCCAAAGGACTGTAGCTACAACTGTGGTCAGCAGGCTTGTCCAAATTGGACTTCAGGGGACTTTTTATTCTGGGAATCCATAAACAGTACCATGCTCTGCCTATGTGCAAGACGACTTCTATATATAGCATACACTGGATTTCATTTCTCTTACAAGGTCAGGCCACGGGCTGGGTAGGATGTACGAAGCTAAGGAAAGTGGAAAGCACAGGAAGGTAGAGGTTTGGAATGTGTTCCAGATGTTTACTATTGGCAATACTGTCTTAAGGGATGGTTGGCAATTTTAAATCAGCATTTCCTTGATTTCTTAGGTTTTTAAGATTCTTAACATTTTCCTAATTATAGAATTAATTAGCATGTTAATGAAAAAAAATATTGGATGATGGAATTCATAGAGCTTCTGTTTTTGTAATCGATTATTTGCAAAGCTGAGCACTGTTGCTTTAATTACAGTGAGCAGAGCCATTGAGCCAACTTGCCCCTGTCCCTAGCTTGTGAGAACTCAGATGTTTCTTATCTTTCTGACTGGTTATCACTTCACACAGAGATGGCTGTTTTCCTTAGAAACTTTCCAAGCTGTAAAAATAAGTTAGAGAAATTGGAGCCTGGGGTTGCTTTCATGCTTTTTCGTATTCATTTCTCCTTAGTATTTACTATCTAATCTCAGGTATGACTTTATACACACTAGCAAAGGAATAAAAAGCCCCAAATGTATTCTGAAATATTCTTTTCTTTCTCCTTTATTGTATGGCCTCTTGGTTCTTGGGTACCTGTCCCCACCTCTGGTGGACATGAGCAACCAAGTTCAAGGTGACTGTCTAGCATCACCTTTACCTTAATTCCCACTGGGCTGCCTAGTTCACAGTGGGAACTCACTGCAGCCATCCTTTGATAAGAAAAGACTGATGCCACCATAACTTGTCATGTAATTATATAGCATACTGTCTGCCCTTCTTCCCCACCCAATGCTACAGGCTCTCCGCCCTTCCTGCGTCCTCCTCCCCTGCTCAACATCTCTGCACTGGAAGTCTTGCCATATCCGGCTTTTTAAAGGTGGTGGAAAGAGGAGGGAAGGGTGTCTAACAAAGCTACTATTTTGGAGGAAAGCATCCGCTTAGTTGGCCATGATGCAATTTCTAGTTGATGATCTTTCAACCTATCAACCAGAAATTGTACCTAAAAAATGTAATGAGCTTCCTTATCTCTATATGTTTTCGCTTTCATCTGCTCCATTGAGCTGGAGACATAGGTGTGAGACAAACATTCTGTTTGCTACACTTGATTGATGAACCCTTATTTGCAACATTTAACTTATAAAGGAGATAACCTTGACAGAATTATATCTTTTTCTAAAGTAAAACTCTGTAATATCCTCTTTTCCATGACTAGTCTCTCTTTTTCCATCAAGCTAGCTATAGCCCACATTTTTGTAAGAACAGTAAAGCCAAACTTTTAACCCTCTAATTTGCACGCCACATGATTTTACCGCACTGCTAGTCCTCTGTATGTTCGTGCGGTGGGTGTGCACGTGGATTTGTAATTGTCTTGCTTTTCCTTTTTTATCATGATAAAAACCATAGACCATATCATTTACCATCCGAGCCCGTTTCAAGTGTACAGTTCAGTGGTGCTGAATACATTCACATGGTTATGCAACAGATCCTCTTTTGCATCTTGCAGCACTGAAACTCTATAGCCACTAAACATTAATTTCCAACTCCTTCCCTCAGCTCCTGGCAAGCAGCCACTGTTAGGCTGTTTCTGTGATTTTGTCTGCTTAAGATATTTCATATGAGTGGAATTATACACTGTTTATCCTTTTGTGACTGGCTTGTTTTGCTCAGTGACATATCCACAAGGTTCGCCCATGTTGTAGCATATGGCAGGATTTCCTTCTTTTATAAGATTGCATAATGTTCCACTACATGTATTTTGCACATTTTCTTTATTCAGTCATCAGTTGAGGGACATTTAGGATGCTTCCAACCCTTAGCTATTGTAAATAATGCTGTGATGAATATGAATATGAAGACATCTCTTCAAGATTCTGAATCTTATTGGATATATACCCAGGAATGGGATTACTGGATCATATGGTAATTGTGTCTTAATTTTTTGAGGATGCATCCCCCCCCCTCATACTCTTTTTCCATAGTGGCTGCTGCAATGTACATTTCCACCAACAATGCATAAGGGTTCCAGTTTTCTTCACATCCTTGCCGACACTTGTTACTTTCTATTCAACCGATGGTGGTCATCCTAATGAGAGTGAACTGATATCTCATTGTAGATTTGATTTGCATTTGTCTTATGATTAGTGATGTTGAGCATCTTTTCATATGGTTGTTGACCATTCATCTTTTTTGGGGGGAATTGTCTATTCAAGTCCTTTGCCCATCTTTTACATTGAGTTATTTATTTTGTTGTTAAGTTGTAGAAGTTCCTTAAATATTCTGGATATTAACCTCTTATTAGATATATGATTTGAAAAAAATGTTGTGCCATTCTGTAGTTGGGTTGCCTTTTCCCTCTATTATTTCCTTTGCTACACAGTTTTTAAATTTGATGTCATCCTGTTTGTCTATTTTTGCTTTCGTTGCCTGGATTTTTGATGTTCTATCCAAGAAATCACTGTAGAATACAGGGTCCTAAAGATTTCTCCCTATGTGTTTTGGGCAAATTTTATCATTTCAGTGCTTACACTTAGGTCTTCAATCCATCTTATGTTAATTTTTGTATATAATGTAAGATAAGGGTCTGACTTCATGTTTTACATGTGGATATCCAATTTTCCCAGCACTGTTGGAGACTGTCCTTTCCCCATTGTGCAGTCTCGGCATGCTTGTGGAAAGTCATCTGGCTGCATATATACACGTTTATTTCTGGGGTCTCTGTTCTGTTCCATTGTCTACATATGTCTTTATAGCAGTTATTTTGAATTATGCTTTGAAATCAGGAAGTGTGAGGGTTCCAAATCCGTTACTCTTTTTTCAAGATTGTTTAGTGTATTTGGGATCCTTTGCAATTTCATATGGAGTTTAGGATGGTTTTTATATTACTGCAAAAAATATTTTTAGGATTTTGATAGTGCATTGAATCTGTAGATTGCTTTCAGTAGTATGGACATTTTAACAATAGTAAGTCTACCAATCTATGAGCATGGGGCATCTTTCCCTTGTGTACTGTCTTTGATTCCTTTGAGCATTGTTTTATAGTTTTCAATGTACAAGTATTTCACTTCATTGATAAATGTATTACTGAGTCTTTTATCCTTTTTTCACTCAGTGGTAAATGAGATTGTTTTCTTAATTTTTTTTTTTTTTTTGGATTGGTCACTGAATTTTATGTGTTGATTTTGTATCCTATAACTTTGCTGACATTGTTTATTGTGACAGTTTTTCCTTTTTGTCCTATGGAAGCTTGTGTTTTTGACATATAAGATGATGTCATCAATGAACAGAGATACTTCTTTTTCAGTTTGGATGCCTTTTGTTTATTTATTTACTTTTTTATCTAATCGCTCTGGCTAGGACTTCCAGAACTATGTTGAATAGTAGTGGTGAGAATGGGCGCCTGGGCCTTGTTCCTGATCTTAAAGGAAAAGCTTTCAGTATGTTGTTAGCTGTGGGCTATTCATGGACAGAGTTTGTTATGTTGAGATAATTTTCTTCTATTACAAGTGTGTTGGGTGTTTTTATCATGAGAGAATGTTGAAATTGTCAAGTACTTTTTCTACATCATTTAAGATGATCATGTGGGTTTTGTGTTTTATTTTGCCAATATGGTGTGCTGCATTGACTTTTGTCTGTTAAACCATCTATGCCTTTCACATAGAAACCCCACTTGATAATGTGCTGTTGAATTACGCTTGCTAGTAATTTGTTGAGGATTTTGCATCAATATTCATCAAGGATATTGATCTGTTGATTTCTTTTCTTATTGTGTCTTTGTCTGATTTGGGTATTAAAGCAATTCTGGCCTCATAGAAGGAGTTTGGAAATGTTCTCTCTTCAATTCTTTGGAAGAATTTGGGCACTGGTGTTAATTGCTTTCTAAAATGTTTATTTAAATTCTCTAGGAAAGCCATCTTGCCTGTGCTTTTCTTTTTTGGGAGTTTTGATCATTGCTTCAATCTCCTTACGATTTGTACATTAAAGACATTTAGTGACACAATTTTCTTGGTTTTCTCCTTCCTCCTAATGTACAACACATGCATTTTATGCTGTTGTTCATGATAGAAAGGGATATGACATTATTCCTTTAAAAACGTAAAATAATTTAGGAATGCTACACAAAATGGTGTATGTTTCTCTAATACTCTCACTCTCCTTCCTCTCTGCAAATAACTTTTGGATCAACTTTAGTGGGAAAACAAACCAAAAACAGCAACAAGAAGATCTCTGCTTTTCACAGACTCCTTACTGCCGCAGTTGCTTGTGTAGATATTATTTCCTCCTTTTCCCCATACCTGAGGCAGGTGGATTCTCCTACTGTTCTGGTCACATCCCTTCCCCTGGAATCTCCATGTTGATAACCTCTTCATTAACTTGCTCCAATAAGTGTTCTTACCTTCTTATATTGACTCTGGCTCTCTGTTTCCCTCTCTCTCTCTCCCTCTTTCTCTCTGTTCTTTCTCTTCATCTTTTACAAAAATGTTTTTTTCTCCTCAACCTGCACTTTCCTATTTGCCACCAGAATTTCTCCGGTGAAATTGTGAAAGACTGTTGTGGAGAGAGCACTTGAGGTGTGGTGCTGCGATGGCGCGACCTCAAAATCCTGCTCCGGTGCAGCTGTCTTGTGATGTTGGACACGTTACATAAACCTTTAGAGCCTTTACTTTTGTTACTTAAAATAAACATAACAACCCAATGATAATACCTCCTCTATAAAGTTGTAATTATAAAGATTATCAACTATACATGTTGGTCTTGACCTTTCTTGACATCACTGATGCATTTAGCACTGTTGAAGTATTTTCTTCATAGAAATTGTTTCCTCTCTTGAAAACCTTTTTCTCATTTTCTTTCTATATCTCTGGTCTTTCTTTCTTTTTCCCTTGGTAAGTTCATTTCCTTCACTTGCCTTTTAGTATCTTTATCCCTCAGGGATCTGCCGTTAGCTCTTTTCTTGAGTTCTTGCTCTCAGAAGCACATCTACATTTTAAATATTCATGTGGGATTCACATGGCAGACACACACTCACACACACACACTCACACACACACACACTTCCAAATGTCTTGTGAAATCTACACATGCTTACGGCCTGTAGATCTCTCGGGAGGCTGCATAGTCTCCTCAAACTGGTGCCCATCAGCCCCTCTGGGAAACTCTCATCTATCCCGTTTGCCACTTCTTTGGTTTCTGTGAGATCTTCTCTGCCATGCTGGCTGTATTAACAGGTACGCCCCCGCCCACCCCTCTACTCTGTAAGTCATCCCCTTGTCTCTGTCTGAAGTGGTCTCCTTGTCTCCAACTTTATCTTTATACAATGAAAAACTTCTCTGCAAAAATCCTTTAGTAATTATCTATCAGTTTAAGGATAAATCTGAACTTCTTTCTATGCCAAAAGGACCTCTTATGACTTCTCTTCTGCCCTAGCTTTACAGCCTCTTTCATGGCATACAGTTTGGGGCAAGAAGGAATTACGCGTCTTCCTTGAAGTGCATGTATCTTCCTTCGTAGCTTTGCCCCTCTCCCTCTCCTCCTTACCCGACTCCCTTTCTCCCTTCCTCTCCCTCCCAAGTTTTGACTTTCTTATCTCTACATAATTAACTAATTTTAATCTTCTAAGAGCAGCTAAAACATTACCTGCTGTGAACTCTTTCCTGATCACTCACCTCACATACATACTTGGTCAGATGGAGTAGCTCAGCTTGGTGCCCAGGGCAGCCGTCTCTTTGTGGTTAAGCCTGCTTTGAGCTTCAGAACAAATTGACTTCTAGAATACTAACAAGAGAAATTTCTTCTACTGCCACTCCACTAGCATCTTTTGACATTTAGATAATGTCCTGGGATCCTTATTAAATAATTGGTCTCAGGGGTGGAGTCCTTGCTCAGTATTGAACAGATGTCACCTGTGTAGGGAGGAAAGGGCTCAAGTTTGACAAACTGCAGAGCATGTACTCAACCTTTCTGGGGAAGGAAGTCTACCTTGGTTCAAACAAGTAGGCTGGAGATGGTCAGGACTGACTGATGGAGACATTGATAGGGAGCAACCATTGCTTAGGTGTGTAGGAATGTTGACAAGAATGAAGTTTTTCAAATCAATATCTGACACCAGTTATTTCAAAGCAGTTGTTTCTTCTTCTTAAGGGGTAGTAAAAGCCGTTTTAATTGTCCAAAAGACACGTTGGATTATATCCATTCTTATTATGAGCATCCTCTCCAGGACTGGAGGTCAGGAGGGAGGAAGATGGGGGAAGGAGAGAGGGATCTTGTACACATTTTTTTTTTTATCCTCACTCGAGGACATTTTTTCATTTTTTGTTCAGATAGAATGGGAGAGAGAGAGAGAGAGAGAAGCGTCAATGTGAAAGGGACACATCGAGTGTTTGCCACCCACACGACCCAACCAGGGCCGGGGACAAACTGCAACCCAGGTATGTGCCCTCAGCGGGAACCGGGACTCTCTGGACCGCAGGCCGACGCTCTAACCACTGAGCAAAACTGGCCAGAGCCTTGTACATATTTTTATATTCTGAATGTCAGCTTCAGTCTGTTTTTTTTTTTTTTTTTTACCACTTTGCTTATAGCTGTATAGTCTTTAATATTTCAAAAGCATATGCCTAGCGTTTGTTTTTTAGTGTAACCTACTGCATTCTATGTTTGATTATCTAAAACCAATTTATAATCATATGTTAACAAGATTATTTGACTATGTTCCTGGTATACCCTGAAGAATATATATTTAATGGTCTGGGTTTGAAGAAAAATTCTTAATATAATCAGGTAATCACTTCTTTTTACTAATGATTTATATGAAAATGAACCATATTTAACACCTAAATTTAAATCCCTAGAATTCATAATTGAATGATGGGCTTCTTATTTCAATTCAAGAAAGTCTGATATTAAAAAAAATAGTATTCAGAAAAAAACCACAAATATTTTAAAAAGGAAAGTCATAAAAACAAATTTATTGAAGACTTTAGGAGCCCAACTCATATATATCCACAGAGAGAGTTGATAGAAGAGTCATAAAGTATAATGCATGCAAAAAGAAAAAAGCTATTAAAAAAATCTTTTTTCCCTTTATTTTAATCATAAAAAATCATGGAAATTGTTCTATAAACATGAGTGAGCTAAAAAATATTACCATAGTATTAGTTACCAGAGAAACAGAAATGAAATTTGGAGCTGAGATTTATCATCCCCTCACTTTAATTTGTACTCCTGCTGTACTGTAAATGCAATAACCATCACCATGAAAAATGTAACAGATTGATAATCCCATTGAGTTTTAATTAAAGCACTGAAATGAAAAGGACCCAGATGGATAACTGGGAAATGTAGTTATCCTTCATGAAATATGCGGGGTTGCCCATTTGCTCTGTTTCTTATAAACTGATGCTGTGCCAAAAAACAGTGTCCCATCTGAAGATTTACTAACAGTTTTTCATTGAAGTTTATAAAACAGATGGTTGCTTAGTTTATTCAGTTGAGTTGTAAACTACTTATCACTCGAAAGCAGCGCTTGCTGGCTTTCTTTACCCCTTCCCACCACGAATTCCCGTGGCTGAGGCTTTCTACGGGAAGAGATCAGCAGTACTAACTGTGTACATTGTGTTTTTCTACAGTCATTGCTCTGATCTATTTGCTGCAGAGTGTCAGGTTTTTTCCATCTTATTTTAGTAGGTTTCAGGTTCTGTGAATTTGTAAGTTAAAAAAGAAAAAAGAAATGGCACTTTAAGAAGCCGTTAAGCTGGGAAGTTTTTATCACTCCTGAGAACAGCAGCGAATGACATCAGTTTAGTTAGGACGTGAAGAAATGGTGTTTTTCTTATCAGTTTGATGTAAGGATGAATTGACTACTTAGGATTCAGGAGGTAAGGTTTTAAAATGTTTTCTAAAGATGGTTGCTGGTGTCCACAGTGGCAGACTGCTGACCTATTTATGAATGGGAGCAGCAGGTCCCCCCTGTGGGAGAGTCTCATGCCATGAAACGATTGTAAACATGTACAAATTTCCCGTCTCTGGCTTCCCTTCTGTCACATGACCATCTGGAGATGACCTTTATCCAGTAGCAGGACCGGGTTTAAATGTTGAGCTAGAAACCTAACATTTTCATGACAGCTACAGAGAAATGAGATAGATGAGTTTAATCACAGAACCGTTCTGTTTGTTTTTTGTCCCAGGGTTAACTATTTAGAATATTGAAGTTTTCTGTTTGTAAAGGGCATGGCAATCAGGTATCTGTTGCTCCGTGCCCATTACGCGCAGCACTGGGGGGACCATGTCTCTAAGGAAGGTATCTTCGAGGAAGATATTGCTAAGATGTGTCTGTGCTCTTAAAGGATTTATAACCTTAATGGAAAGATGGCAAAACAATGAGGAAATAATAAATTATTATTATTTATCTTAGATTACTACTATTATCTTGGATTGTAAGAATTCAAGAAAGGACAGAATCAATATGAGTTGCATATTAAAAAAAAAGAGCAAAATTGGAACATTAGGTTGTAAAGGTTGATTGGATTTGGGAATGCAAAAGTAGACCATTTTACCTAATGAGATTAGCATAATTGGAGGCCGGAGGGAGAATGACTGTGATATGACATTCTTGTTATATTAAGTACTGGAAAAGAACGGTTCATAGCAAGGAACAGTAACAGATAAGGATGGCTAGGTAAGGGAGGACCAAGCATTGATATGGCTTTATGTCTAAATAACAAAAGTTTGATTTTTTTTTTTTTTTTTTACTGGCCATGCAAAATACTTGTTGGTTCTTAAACCTGGAAATAATCTGAAAGGAGAGTGGTGGGAAGAGGGGTCTGGAAATGGTACCAAGCTACTGTGATTATCCAGGCTGACAGACTTATTATTCGAAGAGTAAATAATGACTAATAACTTAAAACAATGTAGGAGTCTATTCATTCTCTAAGATCAAGAATTCAAGATGCCAGTGTGGTGTAAGTATAGGCCAGCATCTGTCTTCTCAGGGCGCCCACTTGGCCTCTGTTGGCTGACACCTTGTGCCCCTCAGTCCTGCACAAGCTGGTTCACTATAGTACTACATTCCCCAGGGTAGAATAATTTGGCCAGCCATGAGTATTTAACTCAATATGTGCCAATAAAAGTGTTTTCCCAGCCCTGGCTGGTTTTTCTCAGTGGTTAGAGCGTCAGCCCACGGACCAGAGAGTCCGGGTTTGGTTCCTGCTAAGGGCACGTAACTAGGTTGCAGTTTGTCCTCAGCCCAGGTTGGGGTCATGGGGGTGGCAACCAGTCAATGTGTCTCTCTCACATCGATGTTTCTCTCTCTCTCCCTCCCACTCTATTTGAAGATAAATGCAAAAATGTCCTCAGGTGAGGATTTAAAAAAGGGGGGTTTTCCAGAATTTTTTCTGATTGTTCTAGTTAGGAAAAGTCCTATAGTCCTGTGAAGCTATTAAGATATACCCCTAGTTCTGTCTGCCACTGTTGTCAGAGTTTTCTGGAACAGCAAGGCTGAGAGAGTAAAGCCAGCATACAGAAAAATGTAGTGATAAGGCCAAGGACTAGGGGGTTGGAGGGAAGTGTGTGTGTGTGTGTGTGTGTGTGTGTGTGTGTGTGTCTTTGTCTTATGCATCCATACATGCATGCATTAGTATAGCCCTAGAATGTAAGCCTTACTAGCCTCATTTTGTAGATGAGGAAATCATTGCTCAGAGAACCTAGCAATTTGGTCAAGGTTAAAGAGCTACTTACATGGTAGATTGGGAACTGACACCTAAGTCTGTCTGGTTCCAAACCACTGCCCTTTTCTCCTAGGAGACTGCCTTTCATCACAGTAGGGGAGGGGCACATTCAGACTGAACGTTACTTTATGCTGTGAGGGTGTTTGCTCAGCAAAGGCAGCTGTGGCAGCTTTGCTCTGTCCTGTAGGAAGGTAATGTTTTGTTCTCCACCTGTACAGGATTCTCAGTGTATGAGACATGGAAAGCTTTTTCCTCTAGAGAAAGTGTCACAAAGAGTGTTTAGTCAAACCCAACCAAAAAAATCTGTATCATCAATATTATAGTTCATAAAATATTCCATGTTAATAACAAAAAAGTAGAATGTATTGTTACCAAAAATGAAAAGCAGAAAAATTAAGCTAGAACTAGCTTTTAGTGTACAACACCTATAGTATACAGGCATATTTAGTTAAAAGGTTTTAATAAGTGGGGAAAGAGTTGTAGAGACTTCAGATAACATTTTAGTCACTGTTCAAATTATTTAATGTAGACAGTAATAGTTCTGATATATTTTCAATTACATTTAATGAATATTTACTGGAGTTAATACTCTTTAAATTAGATTTAATGTAGATAATACTGGTTCTGATATTTATTTAAATCACATTTGTGAATTTTCTTTTTTTGATATAGTTATATCCCATTTTTTGGCTCTTTGATATAATTTTCTGAAGTCCTGTTACCAGAAATAACACACTTATTAGTGATGATTTACCTGAACCTGAACCTTAAACTCATAGATCCATTTTTCACTTATTATAGAGTTCAAAGGGTGACGTAGAAAGAAGGGTACGGAAAGACATAGACAATTATTTTCCCAAAGAAATTTACTAGAACCTGGCAGAGCTAAAGTAATTGAATGAAATGGATCCTTAGACATGTGAATATATCTAAAAATTGATTTCTCTAGGTGAAATCACTTGAGTCAAGCAGGAAGATATGGAAACAGTGAAAAATAAAATGAGATTCTTTTTTTAGAGTTTGGGGAGAAAGAGGGTGGTAAGGAAGCAGGAGGGATAAATAGTTCCCCGTTCTGGCCACCAGGGGGTGGTAATGTCCCAGGGAAGCAAAGAGGGCACCTAAGGCTTACTGGGGTGCAGATAAAGCATTAGCTGAATTGAAAAGGGTTAAAAGAAGAAAAACATGGTATTTGTAAAATATCAGACTTTATTCAGGGGGAAGTAATTATTCAATTTATAGATTATCCGTTTTCTTTTTGCTTAACATTTTACTATTTCGTTGTGTTTTTAATACATTCTCAAGTAGGTTGTATTTAGAAAATAAAAGATAAACTCCTATCTATTGTGGTTACTACTTAGTGGTTGTCATAGAAAATTATTGATTGCTTAAGAGATTCCAGCTAGATATTTTTTCATTGATAGATTTTAATTACATTAGTCTCAATTTTATAATCAATCACTTTCTCCCTCTCTTTCTCTTTGCTCCCTGTTCCCCCATCCTTCAGCATTATCACAGAAATGAAACTTCTGCTCTCTTTTCATATTACAATCCTGAATTGCATTAATCTAATTAACAGTGATCCTAATTGAAAATTTAAGCAATTCCTTATCTTTTCTGCTGACATAAAGTGGCAAGTAAATAAGAAAGTATAAAACTCCATGGATCTTCCAAATCCATATTTACGTAGATGGCCTATTATCTGAGGTTGCCAAACTAAAAGTGTATTAATTTTTCCCTCTTTGGGGAGATATCAATTCAGAAATTCAGACAGTCTGTCGGGCAGCCTTTTCTACAAATCATGTCCACACAAAAGACATTAGTCTAATTAAATTAGGGGCTATTAAATCCACAAATTAGCATGCAAAGTAATAAAACTCATATCTTACTAATTTCAAAACCTTTCATTTAACTCCCCTTACATTTTTTTCAGAAACTTTTTATAGTAAAAATCTATTTTAAAATTTTCCAAAAATTGGTGATCAATAATTGTTTTCTAGTCAGTGAGAAATGCATTAACTTTTACATTTACTGCATTGTCACATACTTAAAATATATATATATATTTTTTTTAATTAATTTTTTTTTTAGAAAGAGAGGAAGGGAGAGAGAGAAACATCTATGTGAGAGAGAAATAATGGTTGCCTCCTTCATATACTCTGACCAAGAATCTAATCCATGACCTTTTGGTGTACGGAATGATGCTCAACCAACTGAGCCACATGGGCCAGGGTGCATTGCTACATCTTACTGAACTCTCTTCTAATCACCATATTATTTTTGGCTGAAAACACATTAGCTATAAAAATTCATGAAATAAGAAACACAACAAAATAAAGACTTTGTTTAGGTATAGTAGTTAATGGATTGTGCAGAGCAGTGGAACACTCTCATTTCCAGTAAAAATAAATTTAGATCCTCCATTGTTTTACACTTAAACATGAATAACTTCATTGCTCTATCGTTGCACAAACAAATTATGGCCAAATGGATTTGTAGCTCCACAGAGTTTTTATTTATCTGGCAAGACATAGGAATCTCAACATGTTCTGTGGATAAAGATAGACAGCAGTTGTATATGCACATGGGGAAATTCGTTTTTACTAAGAAGAGATTATTAGTCAGCATTAACTTTAGAAAATCAATGTAGTGTGGCAAAAAGAAATTAGGCATACCTAAGTCATTTTAATGTTTTAGCATATAATTCCCTTTTCCTCTGGGTGCATGTTCAATTTTAGTCATTTTAGCCTATCTCAAAATTTCTACCATTTTATTCTATAAAAATGCTCAATTTGTAATTAGATTTTTATTCCTAAATCACATCACAATTTTACCTAGTGAATAGAGAGCATAATACTAACTTATAATTCATTATTTCAAGAACACTCAAAAAACTTTTAAAATTAGGATGAATATAAAAGATATTCATAGTTTTCTGAGATAAACCTGCAGTATTTATGCAGAATATCATCACAAGAACAGGCTCATGGATCAAAAGACAGTCAGAGTTTCATATTCAGCCTTAAAAGCATCTGAAGACTTTTAAGAAGTGATTCAGATATAAAACTTTCTGTGCTCTAACATCAGCTAATGTTTGTACTTATATGTAACTCTACTGTTTCTCCTTTTAGAATATTTCTGGATAGGCTTTGGGTCAGATAGACCTGCATGAACATTGATTTCACCACCTCCCAGTGGTGGGAAAAATCACAGAACTTTTCTGATACTCAGCTTTTTCATCTATATGAAAATAGCATAATTAAGCTATTTTTATTGTGTCTTTTTATTCTTTGTAATGTAGAGCCTAGAATTAGGCGGAATATATTGCATATAATCTAGGATGCACCAACCACTGGCTACTTTAACCCATTTGTATATCAAGAGAATGAATTGGTTTAAGGATGAGTGTTTTCAACTTGATGGGAAAAGCCCATGGACTGAAAGACAGCAGTCTACTGAGATTCAGATACGTTGTAAACTCGGTGTCATTTCTCCACTAGGAAGAAATCACATGTGGCTGATATTATTGACTCTTCCCAAAGCTTGAGGAATGCTAAGCAAGTCTGCCCTACTTTGGAGTAGATAAGAACGTGGGGGAAGAGAAGGCAGGTTATATTTGTGAAAATCACCAGGGAGAAGAGCAAAGGGACAATGTTGGTCAGACATTTTTTGGTATATACAGAGATATTTATAAGATTTTAGAATATTTAAGATAATTATATGAGATGATTTTGAAGACCCTTTAGTGATGATGATTATCAAAGCCATCTGTACCCCCCCCCCTTTTTTTTTGCTTTTTAAAAATTAAATGTATTGGGATGACATTGGTTAATAAAATGTTATAGGTTTCAAGTTTACAGTTTTATAACAAATCATCTGTATATTGCATTGTGTGTTCAGCACCCAAAGTCAAATCTCCTGTCATCATATATTTGACCCCACCCCCTTTACCCTTTACTACCTCCCCACTTTCCCTCTGGTAACCACCATACTGTTGTCTGTGTTTATGGATTTTTGTTGTTGTTTATTTTCCTTGTTCATTTGATGCTTTCTAGTTTATGTCCCACATATGAGTAAAATTATATGGGTCTTGACATTTTTCATCTAAGTTATTTTGCTTAGCATAATATTCTCAAGATCCACTCATGCTATGACAAATGGCAGTATTTCATTTTTTCTGATGGCCGAGTAGTGTTCCATAGTATATATATACCACATCTTCTTTATTCAATCCACTATTGAGGGGCACTTTGGTTGTTTCCAGCTTTTGACCCCCGTGAGTGAGTAGTGTTGTAATGAACATAGGAGTGCATATATCTTTATGAAGAAATGGTCTCAATTTTTTTAGATAGATACCCAGAAGAGAGGGTTGCTGGATTTTATAGTAACTCTATTCTTAACTTTTTGAGTAACCTCCACACTGTTTTGCATAGTAGCTGTACTAGTTTTACATTCCCACCAGCAGTGAATGAGGGTTCCTTTGTCTTCACAACCTCTCCGACACTGGTGACCACTTGACCTGTTGGTCATGGACATTCTAACAGGTGTAGGGTGGTATCTCGTTCCAGTTTTGATTTGCATTTTCCTCCCATTTGTAAACAGCATTATTGAGATGGAATTTACAACCCATTTGACATATTCAATTTAGTGGTTTTTAGTATATTGACTATGTTATGCAACCATATTCTAATTTTAATGTTTTCATCACCCCGGAAAAGTTTCTATATTTATTAGCAACCACTCTCTACCCGCCTCACCCCAGACATAGGAAACCACTAATCTACTTTCTATTACTTTCCTTATTTTTGAGCCCTTCTCTCGCATTTCCTCTGATTAGCATTTCATCTCCAGCCACTCGGGTTGACTCAAATTCTCTAGTACATGGTTTTTGCTTTGCCATCTGTGCCTTTCCCCCCCATTACCCCTCTAACCCCACCTTCCTAACTCTGTCTCTTTCCTTTGCTGCCTGTGCAGACCCAACTAATCCCAGCTCAAATCTCATGCCCTCTGTGAACCCTTTGCTGATGTCTCAGGATGAGGTCATTCATGTCTTTTCTGACTTTGGATCGCTCCAATTGCTGCACATTTTATACAGTCTTGTGTCAAACCTTCTGCTATTTTATTTATCTATTTATTTACTTACTTACTTAAAATATGACCAGCCGGTGTGGCTTCATGGATTGAGCATTGTGCCATGGACTGAGAGATCCTGGTTTGACTCCTGGTCAGGGCACATGCCGGGGTTTCAGGCTCGATACCCAGTAGGCAGCCAATAAATGTTTCTATCTCTCTCTCCCTTCCCTCTCTCTCTAAAAAAAATCAATGAAGCTATATTTAAAAAATAAAATGTTTTTATGATTTTTACATGTTTGAACCACATGTATCCTCTAGAGAATTTATGATTCGTGTATAGAGTCGATATTCAATAAATATTTGTTGATTTTTTACTTCAATGCACAAATTAATATTAACTACCATTCTTACTCATTCATTAGCTTGACACAGTTGCCCAGATTTGGCTCTAAGCCACCGTCACATTCCGTAATGGAGGAGTTCTGCTTCTTGGACCTTTGGCAGATACCTCTTGTCCAGAAAAAGCTATGGCCTCACTTGCAGTTGATGAGATCTCAAGGTTAACTATTAAAGAAATAGCTGAGTAGAGCAGTTGCTTGATTCTGTGATTGAGTAAATACAATTCTTGCCGTAGTTGAGCATGTGGCCTCAGAAAGCTGCTTCCCATGTGGGTAGGGTTTGTACCAAGATATACTCTGCTTCTCTCCAGTTTTTATATAGGCTGGATTAAGAGGAAAAAATAAAATGAAAAGAATACTTTGAGAGGTGAAAGAAGTCCCCAGAAGAGTGTGCGGGGCAGCGGGGGTGAGAAGTCCAGCTCACTTTGGCCGGGGCTGTGTCTGGGAATCCGCTCTTGGCCTACCTGCGGGCAGTGCTGATGCAGAAGGGCCCTGCCCCACACCTGGAGCACCCAGCTGGGGAGGATGGAGTCCTGGCCTTGCGAAATAGTGCGGCGTGAGGTTTCTGAGAGGGGTCGGGGTTGAAAGGAGAATGTTAAGACAGGAGGGAGAGGGGAGAGAAAGATGCAGAACCTGGAGGCTGAGGAGCTGAAGGAGGAGAAAGGGCGTCATTTGGTTCGAGTTTGCTGGGCAGTGGGAAAAGGCAAGTCAGAGGTGGTGCTTTCTTTTCCTTCATTTAACTAAAATCTTACTATCAACTCCGTCCCATTTCTCCTAAAAATAAAAAACCAAAAAAAAACACCAAACTTTAAAATCTATTCTATATAAATATATGCATAGTTTTAGGGGTTTGGCTTTTATTCAGGCACTTATAGTATGTAGGATCTGAAATAAATGTTCTTTTCCATTCGTTTGGAGTAACAAAAAATACAGGATAATGTTCTTTGCTTTTGTTGTTGCAGAGATGAGACCCTGTGCAGAACACATGTTCCCTTTGTTCCTACTGTGGTGCATGACTGGGAAGATTATGATGTGGTGCTGCAGTGGTGGATAGAGCTCTTTTTAAAATTTATTTTATTATTTTTATTTTTTAATCCTCACCAGAGGACATTTTTCCATTTTTTGTTCAGATAGAGTGGGGGGGAGAGAGAGAGAAAAACATCAATGTGAAAGGGACACATCGAGTGGTTGTCACCCACACGACCCAACCAGGGCCGGGGGCAAACTGCAACCAAGGTACATGCCCTTAGTGGGAACTGAACCCGGGTCTCTCTGGACCACAGGCCGACACTCTAACCGCTGAGCCAAATCAGCCACGGTGGATAGAGCTTCTGAAAAAGAAATAGGAGGAGGACCCGAATTGATGAGGCCCCATTGTGTCCATGTCTGTAATAGAGTAATTTGGTGAATAAGCCAACCTGACTTTGTGTGGTGTAACAGAGGTGACTGTCATGTAGATTTTAATTACTAGAGAATTAACGTGGGGAGGGAAGAAGCTGATACAATCCCCACTGCTACAGAAATCTAGATGATTCACGGGGCACAACGATGGATGGGAAGGATTTTCCATAACTCCTTCGCTGTGTACTGAGCCCGTATTGGCCGCGAGCTCACCTGGCCATGCGGAACATGATTCCATGGCGCGTTTTCCAGGCGTCTTCTTTACAGAATGGTGGCATTAAAAATGAGTTTCCCACCCCTTCCATTGTCTGCATCATTTGTCTGGTTAGCTGGGCCTGCATTTCTGAAGCTGGCTTCAGCTCAGTTCCATTTGTCTCCCAAGTGCAATTAGTCACCATGTTATGTTGAGAATTCCTTCAAATCACCTTTGCGTTCTTACTACCAACCACCCTAGAAGCAGCATCCAAATTGTTCTTCATGCTCTTGATATAACCTTTTCTAATAAATTCTGGAATAGAAGATGTTGGATGCATTTTCCCCAGGCGTAGATGCTAATGTGTTATCATGCCACTGGGATGTTTAAACACCACCCCCTGCATTACCTGGAGTAAGTAGTTTCATTGGCTTTCATGTGGCCTACTGGTCTTTACGATCTGGTGCCCTGTGATTGTCTAATATAATTCCTGCCAAGTTGTGTCTTTCCTTTTACAGTGACTGTGGTGTATGTGTTCCCCGTCCAGCGATTCCCTGAGCCTCGGCTCACCTCTGTCTCCTCCCGTAGCCTTCCTTTCTCTCTGACCACGGCCATGACCTTTTCCTTTCTTAACCACCGTGTGCACAACATCTCTATTATGACTCTCGCTGTCATGTTGTATTTGCATCTCCCACCTCACCTGTGAAGTTTGCTCTCCTCAGTTTGTCTCACACACACAAACTGTGCCCTGAGCTGGGTGCAGCCATCTGACGAATGTGCAGCGTCAATTACAAGGGAGCCCTAGGCAAGGGACATAGAGGACTCAGGGCCCCACAGCCACCCTGCCGCTGCCCTCTGATCCTGTGGGGACCCAGAGTTTTAGTTTCTGTGCAGAAAGGGCAGCGTATATTAATGAGTCTGTCATTCTATAGCCAGGAAATCCTTCCTTCATAATAAGTGGGGTCTGTAAAACTCACCTTCAAACAGTTTAGTTTTGATATGATCTTAATATTTGTGATTGTATGCAGCTAAGAGAAAGTCTCCCTGCTACCAAGGAAAGTATGTAAAGTTTGTCGCTTTCTATTTATTGTTGAGTTTTCCACTATTACCACATTGAAAGGCAAAAATGGAAAAGTTACTGACATGATAGGCAGTTAGAAATATTTGATTAATTGAGATATTTGAAGAATTATTAAGATTATTTTTCTTCTCATAAGGCATAATCTTGATGTATTAAATCTGCCTTTCACCTTTAAAAATAAAATCTTAAGCACACAGGGAAGGAATCATATTTTAAATGATTTCCTAAATTTGTTAGGATGCTTTCATAAACAATGCTACTGTTTTGTGTGTGTGTGTCGTTAATCTTCACCTAAGGATATTTTTCCATTGATTTCTAGATAGAGTGGAAGGGAAGGAGGGAGGGAGGGAGGGAGAGAGAAAGAGAGAAACATCAATATGAGAGAGTCACATCAACTGATTGTCTCCCGAACAACTCCCACCGGGGCCAGGGATCAAACCTGCAACTGAGGTTCGTGCCCTTGACTGAGAATTGAACCCTCAACCCTTCTTTCTACAGGCTGATGCTCCAACTGCTGGGCCAAGCTAGCAAGGGCACCTTTTTATTGAGGTAAAATTGAATATATTAGTTTTAGGTGTACAATGTAATAATTTGATACTTGTATACAATATGAGTTGATCCCTACAATAAGTCTATATAGTTATTATCTATCACCATGCAATTGACCCCCTTCACCCATTTTTTCCCATCCCCCAACCCCCTCTGGTAACCACCAATCTGCTCTCTGTATCTATGCCTTTGGTTTGTTTTGTTTGTTCTTTTGTTTTGTTGTTTAGATTTCAATATACGTGAAATTATAGGGTTTTGTCTTTCTCTGTTTGATTTATTTCTCTTAATGTAATACCCTCAAGTTTCATCCATGATGTCTCAGATGGCAAGATTTCTTTTTATGGCTTAGAAGTATTTCATTGTGTGTGCATGTGTGTGTGTGTGTGTGGTGTGCATACTACAGTACATCTTTATTCATTCATACATTGATGGATACTTAGGTTGTTTCCATATCGTGTCTATTATAACAATGCTAACTTTTATGAGAAAAAAATCCAATGCCAGTCAGGGGGTGAGTTTCCCCTTAATTTACTCTGTTGTAGATATGATTTCTTGAAGGAGAAACAGCTTGAATCTAAAGATTTGTGATCATAGCCTACCCTCATGAAAGATTATCCAATTTGCAGATTATTTTGGTTTATCTCTCTTGTTTGTCTTGTCTCCTTGGGGTCATTTCCCTGAGAAGAAGCTCTCTCCTTAATGAAGGATCCAAAGAGGGGAAATCCTACTTTGATCTTTAATTCTAAGAAGCATGTAAGTATGCATCAGGCTGAACTGTTTATTTCTACAGATCATGTGGGATTTCTATAGATCACCTGTTACGTGATTTTGACTCTTCATTTAACAATTAAAACATTTTCTCTGTTATTGTTTTCTGTCTTAGAAACTTGACGCCTCAATTTAACTCATTCACAAATATGTCTCTCCGCACCATGTGCCAAGTGCCTAGCAGGTGCCTGCTGGCCTGCATGGGGTGTTCTGCAGGCCTGGGCTCCATCACCTGTGCCCCTCACCTGACAGTCTTGTCTACTTCTGTGAGTGATGACCCATGAGCTCTCTGAGTTGATGATTATCTTCCTTTTCTTTGTAAACAAAGTCTTGTCAGTTCACAAGTCCTACTCCTTCTAATCCATTAGAGGTGCTTTCTAAATGACTCAACCTAGAGTAGAATAAAAAAAAATAGAAACAGAGGAAACATTTGTGGACAGACTACATGAAGAGATCGATCCATCATTACTGCCCAATATGACAGGCTGGCTATCTCAGAAATGTAAGTTCCACCCTCCACGCCCCTGCTCACGAACTGCCCCATTGTCTCTAGAAAAACCGAGATTCCTTAGCCTGGCTGGCAAAGCCCTCATGAGCTATACAACCCTACGTGCTCTTCTTCTGTTCTATTTTTTTCCAGTAGACAATCTCGACTTCGCGTGGTTGGCTGGACGGGATCGCAACCTCCAGCCTCCCTCCCGTTGCTTGAGCGCTGCCTCCCCTGAAATGTTCTTCCCAGGGCCACGCTTCAGGGTGCCGGGGGTTCCCAGTTTATTTCATGACACAAATGCTGTTGTCTCTTAGGAACCTTCACTAGTTTCACTCAGCTGAAATGGTGTTGTTGGTTTTTTTTTGCTGGAATTTCAATAGTATATTTTCCCAATTATTTATATATATATATTCTCATATATAAGAGAGCCTGGCCAGGCCTCTTTCAACTTTTTAAGGACACATATATGGCATATACGTAAGAATATATATATTTAGCCCTGACCTGTATGGCTCAGTTGGTTAGAGCATCATCTGCCAGTACACTGAATAGGGTGGGGTTTGGTTCCTGGTCAGGGCACATACCCAGCTTGCAGGTTCGATCCCTGGTCAGGCACATGCAAGTGGCAACCAATCCATGTCTCTCTCACATCAATGTTTCTCTCTGTCTCTCTCTCTCTCTCCCTTCCTCTTTCTCTAAAAATCAATAAAAACATATCCTCGAGTGAGGATAAAAAATTAAAGTTGAGAGAAAAATATCATGAAAATCTAGGTAATAAAAACATTATTTTTAGTGCAGTGAAATTGAGGAAATTTACTAAGGCACAACAGCATTTGCATATCACATGCACGTGCATACACACACACACACACACACACACACACACACTGAAAATTAAGCTATTTGTCACTCACAATGCTAAGAGCTGTACAGGCATTTTACTCATTTAATCCTCACGCCAAATAAACATAAAGGCAATGTATGGTTCATACTTTATATGACAGAAAATTTTAACCTAGTACAGTAGAAAACTTGATGGCTTTAAGGCCACTCCTGACAAACCTTGGTTTTAGTTACCATATGGTAATAAGATAGACATAACTTACAATTTACTCAGTCTGCTGGCTGAGAAACCATTTTGTTTTGATAAATTAAAAAAGACATACAGATGAATCGCATTATTTCATATATATGAAATCCTCACCCAAGGATATTTTTTCATTAATCTTCAGACTGGGTTTAGGGGAAGGAGAGAGAGAAAGGAGTGAGAGAGAGAGAAAAACATCGATGTGAGAGAGATGCATTGATTGCCTCCCACAGGACCCTGGCCAGGGGCTGGGGACTGAACCACAACCAAGGTACGTGCCCTTGACTGGAATCAAACCCACAGCTCTTTGGTCTGCAGGCCGACGTGCAACCCGCTAAGCCAAACTGGCCAGGGCTATTTCTAATATTTTAAATATAATAAGACCTCATTGCCCTCTCTCATTTACACAATTCAAATTTGCACAAATACATGATGCCACAGGACTGTAGTACTAATTGAAAGCAATTTGAATGGGTAGAGAAAAAAAAAGAGCAAATCTTCTAACGGGTTATAGAAACACACTGGAATCATTTCATGTGTGAATTTAATTTATGCAAGTTTAATCATACAATCTTAGTGACCAAAATTTATACAGTCTTGGGCAAAATGGGTGAAGATGGTCAAAAGGCACAAACGTCCATTCATAAAATAAATAAGTCATGGGGATGCAATGTATAGCTCTGGGAATGAGACATGCACTTGAGAGTTGGCCTTGAAGAGATAGATTCATTAAGTAAGGTAGAGAGATACCACAAAATATGCTCCCCCTCCCATTTTCTTATTTCTCTCTCTCTCTCTCTCTCTCTCTCTCTCTCTCTCTCTCTCACACACACACACACACACAAACACACACACAGACACACACACACACACACACACACACACACACAGTTTAAGTAGTTTGTTGATTAATGTATTCTGGAAATGTATTTTAGGTAAAAATGTAAGTTTAATTTTAATAAAGTGAACTCTAATAAATATCTTTTTTGGGTAAAGAAATACTCTTAGAATTCATTTTATATGTAAACTCCATTACTGGTTATTAAATTTTCTTATTCAACTTCCTCTCTGTATTCTGTCCTTCATTTTTTGCTGATACTATCAGAGCTACACAATAGTGTTTTATGAGGGAGAATGGTTTGATTTTTGAAGTGATTTTGAATTCAGATAATTCAGGTAGAATAGTCAAAACCATTATCAATGCTCTGTGGTGCTCAGAGAAAAAGAACCGTTAAAATTTCAACCTAAATTATCAATCAGCTTTCCTCTACCATTACAGTGTGGTTAACTCATCATCAAGATTATTTTATTTTTATAGTCAGTATGTTTAAAATAAAGATGGAACAGCATAAAAAAAAGTACTTATAATGAACTTATTCAAATTACATCAACTCAACATATTTCACTGGATCATGATATAGAAATACCTTTGGATATTAGATTATTCTTTGTTGAAGTAATTGTTTTAATGAGATTTTTCCTACACTTGAATATGATTAATGTACTGCAGCTCCCATTTCTTGTTTCCATGAAAATATAAATGCACTGAGAGACATAGTCTGTGCAGAATACTCTCTTGCATGTGTATATTGTTTGCTTGTTAGTATAAGTTATTGAATTTCCTTTCCTAGAAATAGCTGAGATGATTTAAGTATAGGCTTGTTCAGGGGAAGAGGACTAATCTTTGGAGAATTTTTTTTTTTTCATCTGAGTAAGACAGTAAATCATCCAAGTGATCCAAATCCATTTCAATATTTTTACTCTGTGAATTACTATGTGAAATACATGATTTATCAGCATTTGTAAAGAGGTTCTCAGGACACCTAAAATTCTTCGTGTATTTTGTGTTGAGGTATTATTTTTTTGTTGTCATGACCATGTTCTCTAGAATCAAATATGAAGACCTTGAGCCCATTTCACCTTTGACCTTAGACAGCCTATAAATTTTGAGTCTCTAGGAATGACCTGGTAGAACATTAAGAGAGTGGGCTACCTTCTCCCTTGTGTATATCTGAGATTTGCTATTAGTGGGGATAAAAAATTTATAAACCACTTAGAAATACCATTTTATATGAATTCTTACAAAGCAAATGTTTATGATAATTTGTAACTGTAGCCAAATAACTGTACATAAATAACGTGCTATTTTGTTAAAATTAGACATTCCTCGGAAAAAATAATTAAAGACCAAGGTGAATAAATAAGTATGTAATATTGTATAGGTAACATGAAAAAATACTTTATTTGTTACTGATCCAATAAAAAATGGCAAATATTATGTAAATAAAAGAGAAGTTTAGAGAGGTAAAAAAAAACAACAGTAAAATAAACATGTTTGAGATCTTCCACTTATATCTTTTTAACCTATACTTTGAGAAGAAAGGAATGGACAGCTGAAGGCCCCACGGTAGAGATAAAATTTTACTTAGATTAATTTTGTGGAAAAGACAAACTCCTCTTTTGGGTTTCAAAGCTAGCTAACTCCTTCAAAGACAGCACCCCGTAATCCAATTATTGGTTTCAAAGGACCCATTAAGCTATTTTAAAGATCAACTATTTTCAGCCTCAGGAACTTCTTTGCACATTAGGTTACAATGTTTACCACTCAAAAAACAAGGGACTCTAAAAGAGAACTAGTTTGGATCAACAGTTAGAGTGTCAGCCCTTGGACCAAAGAGTCAGAGGTTTGATTCCAGCCAAGGGTGCGAGCCTCGGTTCAGTCCCCGGCCCTGGTCGGGGTTGTGCGGAAGGCAGCCAATTGATGTGTCTCTCTCACATGGATGTTTCTCTCTCTTTTGCTCTTTCTCCCTCCTACTCTATTTGATGATAAATGAAACAATATCCTTAGGTGAGTATTTATTTTAAAAAAGAGAGAGAGAGAGAAAGAGAAAAACAGTAAAAAAAATTGTATATCCTTATGCTTAAACTTTACTTGGACATGTAGGATTCCAGGATTATTTTATTATTATGCCACTTAAAAGTCATTAGTAAGGGTTCCCATGGGTCATGTTTAAATGGAGCACCATAGTGAAAGAGAAATGACCCCAGAGCCACTACACCATCTACGTGCATTAACCAAACATCACTTTGGTCATAAATTAACCTCATCAATCCTAAACACAAAGTCTACAAGTAAGCATGTATTCTTAAAGCATCAATCACCCATAATCCCTAATTCTTACATAGTGTTTTTGTTCTCCCTGATAATCTCATAGATATTATCTTGTTTTCTGTGCTTATTTCTATCTAAGATACTGAGAGATGTTAAAATTGTCTACATTTCTAGAGTTTAATTTACTTAATGGCAAAGAGTCAGAAATACAGCCTCACTGAGTCATCTAAATAGTGATATGCTTTAGAATTTTATTTTAGAGTCATATTCTAGGGAGAAGGAGAACTAGGTGGTTCTTTCTGTTATTTGCTCAAAAATTACTTATTGGACCATGCTGGCTTGTTTGGTTCAGTGGTTAGAATGTTGGCCCATGGATCAGATTTGATTCTGGTCAAGGGCATGTACCTGGGTTACATGTTTGATTCCCCAATTGATGTGTCTCTCTCACATCAGTGGTTCTCTCTCTCTCCCCCTTCCCTTCCACTGTATCTAAAAATCAATGAAAAAATATACTCAGGTGAGGAATAAAAAAAAAAAAAAGACATTTTGAACCATTTATTGACACTGCTAGGTGCTGGGGACATGAGCGTGATCCCTGCAGTCATTGGGTTTATAGTATAGTCATCAGATATTTAAAAATTATTATGTTATTTATTATGGAGTCTCAGTTGTGAAATATGCTTCAAAAGAGAAAAATAAGCCGCTGTGGGCATTTAATGGGAGGGGGCCTAACCTGGTCTAGGAGTCTGGAAGGCTCCCTGAGGAGATGGTGGTTAACCTGCGATTTGAAACAATCCATCAAAGGGTAGCCAGGTTAAAAGACAAATAAAAGTGTTTTGCAAATCTTTCTTGGTCAACTCATCTCATAGTGATTTTCCTCTTCATTTGACGTATTGACCGGTTAGAGACTCTGCCTTGTATTTAAGATATGACGTAAGAGCTTCCTTTTCTGTGTCTTACATTGTTCCTCTGGCCTCTTCTAACAGACTCGAAAGGGATCCATTTCTGGGTTCTCAAGCTTTAGCCTACAGTTTCCAGAAATTCTGTTTTTCACTGATTATTTCCTTATGGTTGTTTGTGCTAATTTTGTGTCTTTCAATAGGCTCTAGAGTTAAACTATTTCGCTTTTTATAAATAGATTGTAATCTTGCTTTCTCAGTTTTCAATATTCTTCAAGATCACATATTTGTAATTATATATCAGAGGGACCCTAGGACCATAATGGAGAATGAGGGGCAGACCACTAAAGGTGTAGAAATGAGGACGACCCACTGGTGAGCCTGAGTCACAGCTTGTGGGAACTCTGCCCTTGTTGGAAAAGCTTTAACAATACAATTGTGTGCAATTTAAGGTAATTTTTCAGAGAGCTGGAATGCATATATCGGGCACCTCGATGAGCTAATGTATAAATGGAAAATCAGAGAACTGTTGTTTGCCCAGCTCTTTAACTAAGTTTCAGTTATAATATCAAATTATTGTAACTTAATTTAGAAAATACCTAGCTGAATTAGCTTCACTCCAGAAGGGAATTGGATGTGATATGACTAACATAATCTACTCTGTATAGATTCTTCTTATGTATTAATAATAGCTTCTCATGCTCCTTAAGTGGGAGGCTCCAAGCAGCAGATATGCCACCTCAGGAAATCCAGTCACGGAACCAGATGTCACAGTTCCTTTAAAGTTGCAGTTCCCTTAAAAATCAGTATTGATTAGATTTAGGGTGTGCAGTGTTTTATTATTTTTTTAATTCAATTTTAAGTTTATATAGAAATTTCTTAGCGTGTTGCATATAAAATAAGTGAATCTAAAAGAAGGGCAAAGTGAGAGCCATCATTCATTGGAGGCAGTAGAAGAGAGGGATTTGGAAACTACATGTTTTCTTGAACATAAAAAAAACATTAAGGTTCTTATTCTCAGGCAGTAGAAATATTTAATTAATAGATCAAGCATGGAGTAAGATAAAATTTACCCTAAATACTTTAAATAAGTAAGGAAGCCAGCCACAGGAGTCCTGAGCTAAGCCTTTGATCTCAAAGGTAGTTGGCAAAGTAGACATGACTGGGTTTTAACTTAGTGTCAGCAAAATAAATTATTTAAATCATTTAGCAGCATACAAAGCCGTTTGGCCCTGAGCGAGGATGGATCTTAGCACTAGCTGCGATGGAAAATGTGGTTGTGTGTTTTCCAAATCTGGGAGCGACACTAGGCTGTTGGCGCCTGGAAACATTACAAGTTAGTTTATTGGTGTGACATAGCAGACCAACCCTTTTTTTTTTTAAATCCTCACCCAAGGATATTTCCCATTTATCTTCAGATAGAGTGGGAGGGAAGAGGACAAGGAGAGAGAGAGAGAGAGAGAGAGAGAGAGAGAGAGAGAGATCAATGTGAGAGAGACACATTAATTGACTGCCTCCCAAATGACCCAGACTGGGGCTGGGGACCAAACTGAAGCATGTGCTTTTAACAGGAATCAAACCCACAACTCTTTGGCCGGCAGGCTAATGATCTGCTGCTGAGCCAAACCGACCAGGATGCACTCTTTTAGATGACAAAGTGTTCTATGGCTAGTGTACCATGAGGATTTTACTGGGCCTAGGCAGCGAGTGATCATCAATTGCCTCTTCCTCTGGCGACAGTAGCGCAAATGCCCTCTGTCTTCCTCAGGTTGTGTTCAGGAAGGACTTCTCTCCTTGCTCCAGACAAGAGCAATTACTTGGCCTGGCCAGTTAGTGTTGTTTACAGTCATGCACTGCACAACGACACTTCAGTCAGCAACAGTCCACATATGCAATGGTGGTCTGATGAGAGCTGAAAAATCCCCATCGCTTAGTGATGTCATAGCTGCTGTAAAGTCTGTCCACAGTTCAATGTGTTACTTACTGTAACTCTTTTACTTTATAAAATCAAAAAGTGTATAAAGGAAAACAGTTACAGTAAGCTAAGGTTAATTTATTACTGAAGAACAATGTTATAAATTTAATGCAGCCTAAGTGTACAGCATTTAGAGTATATAGCAGCACAGTGTGTCTAGGCCTTCACACTCACTCACGTTCACTCCCTGACTCACCTGCGGCACCTCCTGTCCTGCAGCTCCACTCATGGTAAATGCTCTGTACATGTGTGCTGTTCTTTATTTTTCATACCATTTTTATTTTACCTTTTCTATGTTCAGATATGGTTAGATACACAAATACTCCCCATGGTGTTACAATTTTGTATAGTAACAATGTTATGGGGGTTCATAGCCTAGGAGCAACAGGTGTACCAGATAGCCTAGCTGTGCAGTAGGCTATACCATCCAGGCTTGGTAAGTACACCCTGTGATGTCCACACAGTGATGAAATTACCTAACAATGCATTTCTCAGAACATATCCCTGTTGTTAATTGACTCATGACTATACTTTCTGTGTTAGTTCATTTAACCTGGTTTTGGAGCTGGTGTTGCCCAGAAAGAGACATGTTTCTTCTAACAAGAACTGAGTCTGGGAGGACATAGGGTGTGCCCATGTGCAGCCAGCATGGAGGAGAGCAGAGCTGATAGATGGAGAGGGACTGAGTCCTGATGGCACTCTGTGAGCCTAGAATCCTGCTGGGGCAACTGTAAACGTTTTAGTTACATGAGCCAATACAGCTTATTATAATGTTTCTTGCTTTGATGAGTTCATTATTATTAACCATTATTATCATTAATTATTATTAAAAATGCTACCTTTTTGAATTGTACAGCAGAGTCCTGGTAAGTACAGTTTTATCAGGCTTGCTAAAGCACTTCATTTTTCTTTGTTGCTATGTTGCAAAGCACTTCCCGAGTTTTGTGTTTCACATCTGGGTTCCAGTCCTCTCTAGATCTGAATGAATGTGGCCTTGTACCTTCCCGTGATTCAGTTGATACCACATATCATCACTTTGTGGATAAAGTATAAAAAATCTGAGCCCAGTGATAGCCCAAACCCTCAGGGACTCTTGATTGTTTGAAAGACTATCCTAGAATTGTGAAAATTGAAGTCACATTATTAACCAGGTACTGGTTGCTAACAGTGTGCCTTAGGGCTGTGAGTAGTTTAAATCTGGTCAGTATTTTCCTTAGCATCTTGAAGTTAACTATTAATGAGGATATTTGCTAATTGGACACAAATCTAAAAGGGATGATTAATATCTTGCATACCTAAATCAGGATATGCAAAGGTCTCCAATAACTAGCATAGTTATTTGTATGTAATAACATGAACTTTGAGTTCTGATTTTTTTATAATGGTGCACACTGGTAAGATTTGGCAAGTCTATTTTTCATATTAGAGCATTGTTATATGTATAGTAAAACAAATTAATATTTCATCTTGATTTACTTTGCAGAAGGGTGGGGCTCAGATGAAGGAGAGAACATGGTTGAGAGGGCCTGACACTATTCTCAGAGAATTGGGGAGGGGGGGGGAGTTTGCCTGGGAGGAATGAAGACTCGGGGTCAATATAACTGTGTTTAAATAGTTGAATGATATTTACGTGGGAGAGTGAGCAAGTTTATTTTGAGCAGCTCTGGAGAGCAGAGCTGGACATACGATTTTGGAGGCAGGTTTCAGGTTGCTACAGGACCAGGCCGTCCAATGGGCAGAGCTGCCCTGATGCGGGCTGGATTTCCTCTAGAGTGGTTTTTCGACAGCTTAGCCTCAGAGACGGGGGGAAGGCTGGCAGAGGTGGTGGCGGTGCCGGACAGGAGGACAGTGTGCCTGCCTCACAGGATTGCCTCCAGCCTGGGATCCTGGAAAATTCTTTCAGAAGTGGAATTGGTTTTATGTGGTATCGGCTGCTGGGTTATAAGGAAACCTCAGAGATAAGACACCATCTGGGGATTATTAGCACATCCTAGAGCAGGCGCTACTTGGACAGAGACAGTTTCAACTAATTTGCTCCTGCCATTATGGCTCTCTTAATGATTTCCTGCTTTGTCTGAGAGTGCAGCTTTGGAGTCGCCTAGGGAGGTAGGAACTGAAAGGCTTAAGCTGCGGCTCTGTCCTCTGGAGCAGCTCAGCGTCCTTTTGTTCCCATTTGCGGCGTCTGTCGAGGTGAATGACTGAAACTGGACTCGATGTCTTAGCTCTTCTTGTTATAGTACGTCTCATTCTCTACCAGGGGTGGGGAACGTCCGGACTGCGTAATCAATACCAGCTAACATCACACGCCTCACCACATTAGCCTGACCCAATACAGCAGGGTAATTTTGAAGTTGATGATTTTGTATGGCCTGCGAATGATGTTATAAATATCCGAATGGCCCTTGGCAGAGAGAAGGTTCCCACCCCTGACCGCTTCACTTTGCCCCATGCACAGGTGCTGAAGACCTACTACTTCCCACATTGTCTTCAAGTTACCTGGTTGTCAAACATGCATTTTCAGGGTCTTTTTTGAATAGCACATTTTATTTGGTCAGAGGAATCATCTTGAGTTTCCTCGTTGATTTTTCAGCAGGATGGGCTGAACTTTAAATTACTTAAAGCCATCATTTCTTCACAACAATGTTTTTTAGTCTGAACTCTGGATGACGGGAAATAAAATATATGGCTAGGCAGAGGGAGGTGTTCATGCCCCTAGCAATTACCTCCATACATATGTTACAGAGATAGTGAGGAGCATTTTTATGTTTGTTTGGTTAAAATAGTTCTGACATTTATCCCCAACTAGAATTGAGAACTTGCAACAGAGAGCGACTCTGGGTGGGACTTCAGAAGCAGGAATCCGGTTAAGTAAAGTACCAGGACACTAGACAGGAGGAAGGCACACTGATTCAGAATGAGAATCACCCAGATTCAGAATTGAGAGCTGAGGTGCTAACCCTGTGTTGTGAGGGAGTTCTGGGTTGTTTGACCTGATACTGCAGGATGGATAAGCCATCTCTCAGATCCTCATCTGAGGGCATTCGGTGGGTTGAGGCCTAGACAAGAATGGCTTTAAAAGTCTCTTCCTAACGTACAGCTTCTACGTTCTTGTCCGTCACTGCTGGTAATAACAGGGCCGCCTGGGTGGGGAATGCCTTTGGCCTTTCCACGCGCTTCTCCAGCTTCACGCCACTCTCGCACAGGGATAATTCCATCGTGTTTCTCGGAAGTGCTTTTCAACCAGTAGCCTCAGCACAGCCCCCCGCTGTCAGGCCTCCCCATCCGCCAGGCTTCCCAACTTGAGTCTCCTACACAGAGAAATTCTGGAGCTTCGCCGTCACTTAGAGTCTGACGGACAGAGGAATGGGGGATGGAAGGTGGGCATCGAGGGTTTAACAACAAAAAATGACATTTTAGAAAATGTGAGACCAGGAGAGTTTTGACCAGTTCTCAGATAAAAATTTATTTTGATGGAAAGCTTTTGGTATTATTAATATTTAGGCATTCGACATATATTCTTCAATGTAAATAGTAAAGCTAAGAGGGAATCAAAATGGATCATCTCCGGCAGGACCCAGTGCCCTTTATTATGGAGGTCTTCAAACAAGCAGTTCCGACTCAAAACAAGGAAGCGCTCATTATTATGGATTTATTGCTTCCTTAGCTTTATATTTAAAGAAGACAAAAGCTCATGAAAGAGGGGCGTCCACGTGGGCTGTGTGGGAACTGTGAAATGTGGTTAACGCCTCTTTGATAATAATGGAAGAATATGAAAACCTCATGCAACTTTCAATTACTCTATCAACAAGAGAATTAGAAACTAAAGAAAATGAATTTGAGAACTTCAACAGATTTCTTAGATTTTTGTAATGTGAGTAATTCGGGTAGACAGAATAATGTCTGCCTCCCCACCCCCTAGAAGAAACCCATGTCCTAATCCCTGGAATCTCACAATATGTTTTGTCACATAGCAAAGAGGAATTACGGGTGCACATGGAACTAAGGTTGCTAACCAGCTGAGCTTGAGACGGGAGAGTATCCTGGATTTTCTGGACGGACCCAGTGTAATCACCAGGGTCCTACGAGTCAGAGAGAGCGGCAGAAGAAGGGTGGGTGTCAGAGCGACGCAACATGAGAGAGACTCGATGTCACTGCTGGCGTTGGAGATGGGAGGGAGCCATGAGCCCAGGAACATGGCAACCTCTAGAGCCTCCAGAAGGAACATGCCCTGCTGGCACCTTGACTTTAGTCTAGTGAGACCCCTTGCAGACTTCTGACCTTGAGAATTGTAAGATAATAAATGTGTGCCGTTTTAAGCCACAAGTCTGTGGTCATGTGTTATAGCAGCAATAGGAAACAAATAAACTATCTGTAGTCTTAAAATGTGTGATCTGTATATATTTTATATGGCAATCAAAATTCTAAAAATTGAAGAAAACCTTGCCTTTGGAAGCAGCAGAGTTGGGATGGTTTAGCCTTGCCCCGCAGGTAATCTTGAGTGAAAGGAGGAAGCAGCCCTTCCAAAGGCTCTGGACCAGATCATCTGCTGAAAACAAAGGAGACACCTCTGAGGCTGGTTGAATAGAAGAAAAGGAGGACACAGGAGCCGGCCTGGGCTGCAAAAGCTGCTCTAAGGCTTTAGAAACACGTACCAGATGTTTGAAGAAAAATCGTGTGTAAAATGATGTTAAAGCACTACATAATACAGATTCTGCTGAGAGATTTAATTATAAAGATAGGTGATCTATTACTCTTCTTAAGGAAATATCAAATTTGTGGAGATATTTTCTTTTGCTAGTTGTAGAACATGCATAGAATTTGAAAGAGGGAACATAAAGCTAACTCTTCACTTCTGACCTAACATTGATTTTGGAATCCAGGTTTTGTTGTTCAGTTGTGTTGATGATTTCAACAGAGGCTGCAACAGAAGTTCTAATGAAATGGCAAACGGAGATTACATTATGGTTTCTG
Organism: Molossus molossus; assembly: GCF_014108415.1. Taxonomy (NCBI): domain Eukaryota; kingdom Metazoa; phylum Chordata; class Mammalia; order Chiroptera; family Molossidae; genus Molossus; species Molossus molossus. The sequence continues at coordinate 20,824,575 of NW_023425346.1, forward strand.
AATATTATATTCCAGAGATACAAACATTAGTTTTTTGCCTTTTTTGGGGGGGAGGGGGTCAGAATTATGTAAATAAATGATGTAAAAAGAATGAATGTGTGACTACTCACCATCACTCTCCTGCCCCTACTCTCACGGAAGACTGGACCGGCGTGGTGGACACTGCATGCTCTCTCCGTCCCTCTCACTCCACCCTTTCATTTATTTTGCAGATCAGAGTAATTACTAGAGAAGAGTAGGGGGAAAAAAGATAGGTGATAATGTGCTGGATAGGTTCCTGACTTGCTCAGGAGAAGTGGAAGGGAATGAAAGCAACAGAAAGAGGAAATTAAGAGGGATGAGCAAAGCCCAGGTCAGCCTGTGCGTGGTGCTTTGACGGGAAGAGCTGTGAGTCAATTGTGATGAAAGGTGTCAAGGATATCCCTGAGTGTGAGTCAGTGAGCAGAAGAAAGAATGGCATTTGTGTGTTTTGAATCAGATCTATTCAAGTGTTCTTTGAGAAGAGTGAACAAATAATTCCTTTTTTCTTACTACACTTTATGTATGTGCATATCAATGTGCAAAAATGGCGAGACTAGACCACGTGAAGAACTGCTATTCATTCGGATTACAGCTATTTGTATCACTATGTTACCACTTGGTAGAAAATATTGCTAGTCAGATAAAGCCAACCCTTTATCCACTGTACAATTGTACTTTTGCAACTGAACATAGCTGAGAAGGAGTCCACAACTGTGTTGCTGAATACTCATGCAAAATTTCATACCAGAAAATTCTCAGTAGTGCCCACAGGTTCCATCACATGTCCTCAGCAAATTCATTTTCTCATGTCCAAGGCAACTGTTTTATGTCTTCTTTTACTAAATCATCAGCACCCTCAATTCTCCTTTCACTGACAAAGGACTCAGAGTAGAACTGCCTCATAATCAGTGGACTTGCATTTATTCCAGGCCTTGCTGCCTTTCTCAGTGGGGTAATTGTTTCCCCTTCAGTCTGTGGCCAGTTCCAACCAGGTGCACCGGAGTCTGCCCCCTCTGCACTTCTTAAGGGCATCACTTTACTAACTATGCCCCTTATTTTGACTTATTAACTTTTCCCCCTCTCTATTTGAACATTCTTTTTTTTTTTAATCCTCACCCGAGGACATTTTTCCACTTTTTGTACAGATAGAGTGGGAGGGAGAGAGGAAGAGAGAGAGAGAGGGAAACATAGACGTGAAAGGGACACATCGAGTGGCTGCCACCCGCACGACCAACCAGGGCCGGGGACAAACTGCAACCGAGGTACATGCCCTTAGCGGGAACCAAACCTGGGTCTCTCCGGACTGCAGGCGGACGCTCTAACCGCTGAGCCAAACCGGCCAGGGCTCTATTTGAACATTCTTATCTTCATAAAAATATTCTATTCTATCTCCCATCCCCAAACAAAAACATCTCCCCAGCTATCATTCCTTTTATCCATACAGCAAACCTCCTTAGAAGCTAGCTTTACTTCCTCACCACCCGTCACTGCTTTTACCCACTTCAATCAGATATCTTGTTCACACTGCTCTTTTAAAATTGCCCTTGCGAAGGTCATCTTCCGAAGTCCTGTTGTCAGTTCTCTGTCCTCATATTACCTGACCTTTCATGTGACACAATTAACATGCCTTCCTCTTGATGCATCTCTTTGACTTGGTTTCAGGACATCCTCTGCATGGATACTATTTTAGGCATTCGGTTTCTATGAATGAGACGGCATACAAGCAAATGTGAATGAGAAACACATGGTGATAAGTGCTGTGATGAAAATGGAGTGTGTGGATGGAAAAGGAGGGCTCAGTGGTTATAGCTTTAAACTTGAGAATTAGGAGAGGTCTCAGTGAGAAGATGGCATTTGGGCCAAGGCCTGAAGGAGCAGCCAAGAGGGAAGAGCCCTGGGGGAGGGGCATGTGCAGAACTCTCCCTGGTATGTCCTCTCGCTACTTCACATGGATGAACCTGCTTTCATGAAGTCCACCGACGACTTTTTAATTGTCAAAGGCATTTCAAAGGTCCTTTCTCTATCATTTCTCCTTGACATCTCTGTTGTATTTGCTCTATTACTTTTTCTTCTACCTTTTTTTTTTTTTTTACTGTTCAATTGAGATAATCTGATTTCCTTCTGCTTCTGATTTTCATTTGCCTTTTATTATATTGAAATACTAAGGACCCTTGAACTACACCGGTTTGGATGGCACATATCCACTTATACATGGATGTTTTTCAATAAATGCCATACTGTTTTTGACCCATGGTTGGGATTCTGTGGATAGGAAGGACCAATTATAGGCATTGACCTATGCTATTTTATACTGGGGACTTGAGTATCTTTGGATTTTGGTATCCAGAGGGGTCCTGGAACCAATCCCCCACAGAAAGAAAGGGATAACCAGTGTACTGTAGGTAAGTTTTGGGGAGTTATACATGGATTTTCGACTGTTGCATCTAACTCCCATGTTGTTTGGGGATAAACTGTATATCTTTGTTTAAAAAAGTTATTGTGGTAAGAACACAGCATGAGATTTACTCTTAACAAGATTTTTAAGTGTAAATAAATATTGTTAACTATAAGCAAAATGTTGAACAGCTTTGCATAAAATCTTTACACCTGTGGTTGCCAGAGACTAAGAGGAGGAGGAAATGGGTGAGGTGCTAATCATAGTCACTTTTTAATGGTCTTCCCACTTGTTAAATTTCTTGCACTTTCTATAGTTCTTTTTCTATATTCTTGTTATGGTATATAACATGTTGGTGCTCAATGCATAATTCTGCGCTAAATTCATTAGAGATATTTATCACTTCTCTAGCTTCAACTCGCACTTTTCTGAACATGCATCTTTACTCTTCTGCTGACCAAACTTTTTCCTGAGTAAATGTTCTAATTTTCCAAGACCATATTGGGCTTTTTTACTTGATTAATCAGCTTCTGTCTCATTATCCTCCCGGTGCTTAAAATTGAACACATTTTCATATTCAAAACTTCCTCTCCTGGCTATTTTCTTTCTCGTGGTGGTCTCAGGGATCTTGCTGTCTAGACCCAATGTCAGAGCTGGTTTTAGCTTTACTCTCTCCCTCCAAATAAATTTTTTTTTTTTTTATCCTCACCCAAGGATATTTTTCCATTTTTTGTACAGACAGAATGGGAGGGAGAGAGAGGAAGGGAGAGAGAGTGAGAAACATTGACGTGAAGGGACACATCGAGTGGCTGCCACCCGCATGACCAACCAGGGTCGGGAACAAACTGCAACCGAGGTACATGCCCTTAGCGGGAACTGAACCCAGGTCTCTCTGGACCGCAGGCCGACGCTCTAACCACTGAGCCAAACTGGCCAGGGCCCTCCAAATAAAATTTATATCAATTCTTTCTAAACAATGCTTGTTCATTTTTTTACTCAGTTCCTCTGTTTTCATTCCTACTGCTGTATTTTAGCTCAGGTCTTACATCTTTTTGTTTTGATTGCTATAGTGCCATGGTTATTTATCTTTTGCTTTCTTATCTTCTATTGAACTGATAAAAAATCTGGTTCCATTAAACCATTTCCATGTTGTGTTTGCTGGTCTTCTAATTCTACCCACACCTGTTTTGCTTAGTGTCCTCAGAATATACTCAAGCACCTCCCCTGTCTGGAAAGAGTTTTTCCTTCTTTCTAAGTCTTATATATGTTTCAAGACACAGATCAAAAGAACTCACTTGTGGTAAATGATTTTCTTCCTCCACCCTGTCTTATCTGTAAATCTATCTATGGATCCATCCTTCTTTCTACCTATCTACCAATCTACCTACCTACCTCTCTACCTACCTACCTCTCTACCTACCTACCTACCTACCTGCCTACCCTTTCTCCTCCTCTACTAAATTCTCTACCTGTTGTCATCTCTGGAACACATTGAACCTTGCCTTTTATTTTGCTACCATTCTCTTTATACATGTCCTGTGTCCTCGGCTAAATTGTAAGCTGCCTGGGAAACAGAATACTGCTAGTATTTTATTATGGCCTCTACAGTGCTCAGCATAGTGCCTTGCAGGTGGGGGATGAGTACTCAAAACCAGCATTTTTTGGTTGGCTATTTGAAATGAATTATTGCAATGCAATTATATTCTAAACCAGTATTTTAAGCTTATTGGGTATCTCTACAGGGATGCCACACAGGAGTGTTAGACACAAAATGTTCACACTGTTCCTGTCATCTTCTCCACCTTGCTCATGCTGACTCGCTCACCCTGCTCTATTGCCTCTCCCTATTAGATGGTGTATTTATCCTACCAGTCACCTGAATACAGTCTTGAATACATCATTATTTCCTCTATTTCTCTTTGTTGTTGCACCCAACACTCACCAAATGTTATTAATTCTACCTCTACTATGATAACCGCAGTCCTACTTCTCCCCCTCTTCTGCCATCGTTCAAGACCTCGGGTCCTTTCTCCTGGGGCATTGCAACAACACATTCCTCTGCTTTCGACATTTTCTTCTCTCCATCTTCTTTCTTATTAATATATTTCAAAATATTAATATATTACTTTATTTTTGGTAGATACTCTTAGAGAAAAAAGATATGTAAATGCAGGCTTGAAAAGTACTTGTTACGTGAGCCATGACACAACAGCCTCGGCCGAGAAACAGAGCATCGCCTGAGCCCCCGAGAGCCTGGTGCCTACTACCCTCTGCTCCTTCTCAACGGAGGAAAGCACTTTGCCTTATGTTTATAATGTTTCCATTTCTTTTCTTTAAAGTTACCGCTGATGGATGCTTCCCTAAAGAAAACAGCTTAGTTTTGAACTTTATGTAAACTTTATGTAAATGGAATTATACTCTATCTGGATCTTCTGTGATATCCTTTTTTACTCCATTTGTTTTTTTCTGAGATTCACCCACACAGTGCCCTGTTGCTGTATGGTTTTTTTTTTTTATTGCTGCATAGCATTATACTGAATTAATATTATACAGTTTATTTTTTATTCTATTGTTAATGGACATTTAGATTGTTTCCATTTTTACTCTTGTGCATAGTACTGCTCTGAACATTTTAGGAATGTATCACGATACAGATGTGCATGAGTTTCTGTGGGATTCCTGTGTCGGAGTGGGTTTGCTGGGCATCTATATTTTTAATTTGCTATTAATTACAAGATCTTTTTCAAATGGATGAAACCAGTTTATACTTGTTTTAGCATTATATGGGTATCCATATTATTCATATCTGAATGATATATGGTACCGAGCTTAAAACAATTTTTGTTTATTGTATTTAAGTATATATCTGTTCAAAGGCATGTATCTGTGATTAGTAGTAATTAGGATCTTTCCATGTTTATTAGCCACTAGGAGTTCCTTTTTGTTAAGTACCTATTGAAGTCTTTTTGCCCGTTTATCTGTTTTGTTTTCTCTTTATTTCTTATTGGTTTGTAGGGATTCCTTATATGTTCCTGGGATGAGCCCTCTGTTGGTTATATATAATGCAAGTTATTTCCCTTTTATGTCCTCATTTTCATTTCTTTGTAGTGTGTTTTAAAAACAGAAATTCTTAATTTTAATGTAGAAAAACATCAGTAATTATAATTATACATTTACAAGCTTGTTTAAGCTTTTATGCAACAGCCTAACATTCCATTATACAGTTTTCTATAATATTTAATCAATCCCTTATCAAAATGTATTTAGGTTGTTGAAAACTTTTGTTATTGCAAATCATGAAGCGTGACCCTTGGCTTATTTATAATACTTTAGTTGTCCTTGTAAACATTGAATAGACTTGGGCTGGAGGCAAGTTGTTGTTAGGGAGAAAGTACTAGCAGATTAAAATGGTGGTTCTCAAATGCTGTGGCAGCACTCAAGGTCACTGGCAGGTATTCTCAAGGTTAGTGCTCCAGCTGTGCCCACGGACAACTGAATCCATACTTATTTGTAGGGTGTAGCAACTACATAGACATGGATTTATTTTAAAAACTCTTCCAGTAATCTAGTGGATACCCACAAATGAGAATCATTGGAATTCAAGATTATACAACCCCCTCCCCACCCGCTATCATTTTAAAACATTTACTCTGTGGCATAAATTGAATCACAATTATAATTATGTAATTTCTTACTGATTGCTCTCTACAGATTTTCTCTCATCTCCAGTCTTGCCTTCTCTGCCAGGATCTTACTCCCACCCCCATGCCTCAAGTTAAGAACTCTTGAGAAGCACAAAGGTTAAAATTGGGGTTACTGTTTCTTCTTTCCTTACTTTATATTGTAACCAGTCTTCTCATTCTTCCAGAGGAGCAGAGCATGCCCCATTTGAACTGGCCATTCTAGAGCATGTGCTTCCCTATCTGGCCTTGCCCTCCTTCCAGATGTGTGATGAGTATCTTGTCCGGGATAGAGCCCCTTGCCTGTGGAGTTCTGCATGTCCCCTAATGGCCCTAATGGCCCAGCTTTTCAGTGTGGGAGAGACTCTGTCTTCTTTTATATCCTATTGTGGCAAACAGATTGAATTTACAGACTAAATAACTTTGTTTTTCTTTATACTGCAGTATTTGTCATTATAGGACAAGCAAAATTTATTATTTTCAAGAATTATTTGTGGAAATGAATTTCCAAGTCTTCAATAGTATTCACTCTATTTTTGTACCAGTAGAAAAGTGTTTTCAATTTACTTTTTTTTTTTTATCAAACCAAACTTGACAAATACATTGTACTGCTATGCCATCTGTAGCAAGTTGTTGTAATTACCCAGCTGTTTCAAATTGCTGTTTTGTTAGTACATTTTTGCATTTGGTGTTTTGCATAATTAGGTTTATTAAAATCACACCCTTGAGTTTTAATATTTAGGGTAATATTTTTGAACTCTGGCATTCTGGAAAGTACAAGTTAGTATATGGAGTTTTGATAAAGGCAGATATCTTATTCTCAACGAATTATATTGGTTAAGGAAACAGTATTTTAAAACTAATGTAGCATGAGACAATGCTTTGTGTAGTCATGTATTTTGAAAGGTTTTTATAGTTTAATGAAAGACTGACTATATGGAAGTGATTAAGTAATGATGATTCAGATTATATACATGTTCATTATGGTTTCTATAAAAATTTAATGACTGCTCATCTGAACTTATAACATTTATTTTTATACTGCTATTAATAATTATTTGCTCTTTGCATTGTCTTTTGTTGTGTCTACAGTATTTTGGTATTCTTATGATTTAAAATGTTCTTATATGGTTTGCTTCAAAATGTGCTATTTTACTTTCATTAAAGGTTTATTTTACTTTTATTAAAGGTTTTATTTATTACAGTTTGTATTGAGATCTATGTAAAAGGGTGAAATAATGTTTTAGGTAAAATTTACTCATTAGGCAACTGAAGTTCATTTTAAATGGAGATTTCATAGTTGATATCTTTAAGATATAAAAGAATTAATATAGACTAATCTCTTTCTGTGATGTTTTATACAAGGATTTATATAGAATATCATAGTTTGAGTTATGGTTTATTAGAAATTGATTATATGTTTTATTTAGGCATACTTTTAAAATATACACAGTCAACCCTGGGTAGAATGCTGAACTTGGTAAATAATATAATGATAATAATAATGTAAACATCTACTGAGTTTGTATTACATGTCAGAAACTATGTTGAAGGAATAACCTGTATTATTGCTTTTAACCTCACCAAAACAATAATAATAATAATAACATCTTAAATAGATATTACTATTATATTTAATTTACATGCATAGGCAGAGGCTTAGGGTTATATAACTCTCCCAAATTCACATAGGTCTGATGGCAAATATGAGTTTAAACCAGATTATATTGTCTTACGTTGTCTTATACATTAGGTAATTGTTCTTTTTAACTGTACTGTACATAGTATGTAAACCAGGCTCCATTCAGGAAATATAAACTACTGTAGGCAGTTCAATTAGAGTGAATTTAATATGCATATAGGGAAACTGAGAGAGTACCAAGTGGCCAAAAAGATAGCCTGGAAGTTGGTAATTGTAGAAAGTGGCTATCGCTCCTAGGGCAGGGATAACAAAGGGAAGAGGTGATGCTCTAAGAACTCAGGAGCTCAAGGAGTGGCCACTGTGGGGCCAGGACTGGTACCTCCGAGAGGGACCATCCATCAGGCCATAAAGGATGTGAAATGAGCAGGTGCGTGCAACAGGCTTCTAAATGTGGAGGTGGTTGGAATGCTTCTCCTGGGCTTCTTAAGGGAATGTCAAACAACGTGCATGTTGCCATGATTTTTTCAGATGAGATTAGTGTAAATTATCCAAAGAATATAAATCATAGTCTAGATAATCATTCCTGCCGAGAGAAGCAGATATACCTTTGTAACCATCACTGTAGAAAGTTTATTTCTGTCACTTTGTCAGCTCCCACTGGTGAGAAGCTGCGACTCTGACAGCTCATCATTTTGGAAACAGGACCAGTGCTGTCAGAACACACTCAAGCTTTGTCTAGTGGGTGTTGGGAGTACCTTGATGCCATCCCAGAGTCCAGAGGTATTGGTGGCAGCAGAAATATTGACTATGAGTTATTTAGTCCCCCTCAATTCAGCATCCCCTTTGTGAGGGCACCATGGTGTTACCTCCCCCTACCTGTCAGCAGTGCAGAAAGGCCGTCATCAATACCCCCAGTTCTCAGACGAGAACACTTCGATTCACAGTGGTTCCAGCAACATTCCAACGTGCGCCACACCTAGACCTCTCTGTCCCGTCTGGCATTCAAAACACATGCTGGAGGGCATGGGGGAATAAAAGGGAGCCCTTCTTTCCTTTCAGCAAGGTTGTTTAGACGGGGCAAAGGCTGTGACTGCTGAAGCGTGAAAGATCGGTGTGTCCTTGGGGGAGGCTGCACCTACAGAAACGTAGTGGTGGGAGCCGCCAGGGACAGCCATGTATTTAGTGCCTCGATGAAACAACACTCATAAAAATGTGAAAAGTAGAGTGAAAACTGAATCAAAAGGAATGGGACCAGCACGGGCAAGACGTTGAGCAGGTGAGGATGGGGAACGGTGAGAAAGGAGGTCACGGTCCCTGCATGAAGGTACGGATGAGGCAGCCATGGAAAGTGAAGACATCCCATTGGTGAGGGGGCTGCTGAGAAGCCATGGGAGCCTGTCTTTCTCACCAGCCTCTCACCACACGGCTCAGACCGCCGACCTGAGCTCCAGACTCGTGTCATTCCAACACGGTTTGCATGATTCTGTCAACATTTCACCTAACTTAGTAACTGCATCCTTTTGTAGTTAATCGAGGGAGGGTATGTGTGGAAGGTTTTACATCCAGTCACCTTCTGTTTACCCAAAAGGATTAAAAAATAAATGACATTATTTTTGGAGTGAAAACTACTCTTTCTGAGAATCTCTGGCAATACCAGCAAGTGGAGACTTTCCCAGATCCTCAGATGAAGTTGAGAGTCAAAAAGAGAAAAATCTATTATTTTTTATTTTTCAATCCTCACCTGTGGATACTTTTTCACTTATTTTCACACATGGGATGGAGGGAAGGAGGGAGGAAGGGAGGGAGGGAGGGAGGGAGGGAGGGAGGGAGGGAGGGAGGGGTGGAGAGAGAGAGAGAGAGAGATGGGGAGAGACATCAATTCAAGAGAGGCACATTGACTGGCTGCCTCCTGCAATCCCGACCAGGGCTGGGGACCTAACTGCAACTAAAGTATGTGCCCTTGACCGGAATTGAACCTGTGACTCTCTAGTCCGTGGGCTGACGCTATAACCACTGAGCAAAACTGGCCAGGGTGAGAAAATTTTATTTTTATATGGAGTAGAAATGTCCCCTTGAAACTGAAAGCCATAGGGACTCAGCTGATTATATCAAATACTTCATTTTTTAAAAAAGCAACAAAACTTTGAGATATAATTTATACTGCATAAAATTCACCCATTCTAAGAATACGATTTAATAATTTCGGTAAGTTTGCTCACTTGTTCAGCCATCGCCAGTGTTAGAGTATGTCTACCACCCAGTAACATCCGTGGTAGCCTTGGGTTTTTAATCCCCTTCCCGCTTCCGGTCCCAGGCAGCCACTAATGTTCTTTAAGGCTCTAAAGATTTGTCATAGGCTTTATTTTAAGGAAAGCAAGTTGGATCAGGAAGTTCCTAGGGTGAATTCTGGTGTCTCTGGCCTCAGAAGTGGGTAGGGACACTAAATAGAAGCTCAGGTTCTGCAGTCTGAATGTCCTAAGTCTTTTGATTTTTACCTGTAGTAACAAGAGTGGCCTTGGGCAGTAGAAGAAACAATACCTAATCTGAATTTGCTTCCAACTCTGCCAGGGACAGTTGAGAAACTTCTTTAAAAGGTAGTTTGAGATGTTTGGTCCTTTCTCTGGCCGTAGTGTGACCTCCGGTGACTTTGCCTGGGAAGATATGTGGGTAAACTGGTTCCACCTGTGAGCAGCTTCCGGCCAAGACTGTCCTTGCGGTGGCTGCAGGGGGAGAACTTTGTCCTTACCCTCTGAAAATATTGACATTTTCCGAAGACCCCTGTAGCCTTTCGGGGTCACTCATGCATTTTCCACTTCGGGCATGTGAGTTTTGACTCGCACATCAGTGGTGGCCAGTCTTCCCAAGTAAGATCATCTGAGTCATGCCGGAGAAAGGATTAAAAAAAGCTCTAACTACATTTTAAAGAAGTTTCTCTGCTCTCTTGGCAGATATGGAAGCAAGGGTCCCTTATTCTTTGTTTTTCACTCAAAATGTAATTGGATTGCTCCTGCTCAATTCAAAATCACGTCTGTCATTTAAAATGTTCAAGAAGGCTTCACTACCCTCATAACTGTCCCTTCCCTCTTCCATCCATTGAACAAGAATTTGTCATGTTGAGCATTGTTAGAGATGATAGGGACACAGGTGTGAATACAAGAAACAATACTTTTATTCCCCTAAAGGTTACATTTTAGTCACGGGAGAGAAATAATAAAGAAAGAAATAAGGTATATCTAGGCAGAGGTCAATAATGGAAAGAAATCAAAGCAGGGTGTTGGAGTAGGAAGGATGAGTGACGCCTGAAGGTGGGTTGATGTGGATGAGGTGATCAGGGGACAGCCTCTAGGACGACATGGACCTTGCAGCTGAGACTGCAGTCACAGAGGGAGCCAGCCGTGTGAAGATGTGCCAGGCAAGCCTTCCAAGCAGACACTATGGCAATTGCCAGAAGTAGCTGGGCATGAGTTCGGGTGCTTGAAAGACCAAAGCAAGATTGGTGTGGCTACAACTTAGGAAGGGAGAGAGTGGTTCAAGATGAGGTCAGAGAGGCTGGGGCCCGTATCAGGGCATTTGGGCTTTGGTAAGCCATGGGGGAGAGGGGGCATGATACCACCTGATTTACATTTAAACTGAATAATTCTAAGTACTGCATGTAAAATGAAATCTAGGAGTCTCTGGAGCAAGCTGGGACATCCCTTTGGAGATGAGAATGGAAGCAGCTTGTATTAGGATCATAGTGCCTTCTGGTAATTTCATGTCGATACTTAATGTGATGCTTTCTCTCTTTATTCTTTGTGTATTTTTCCGGTTAATGGTGTATCTTCTGCTTTATTTCTTTTTCTTTTTAAGCTAAGTCCTCATGAATTGGCTTACCTAAAGTGGGGATGACTTTAAATCATTGAGTTAGAAGTATATTTAGAGATAGTGCAGTACAATCTCCTCATTTTAGAATTGAGGCAACTGAGGTGAAGACAGATATCAGGGACTTGTCAGAGTTTATACATCTATTTCATGACAGAGCCAAGAATGGAACTTAGGACTCCAGGTTTCTCACCGATTGCTCCTTCCACTAATATCCAACCTGGTTTATGTTCTCATAAAATGTACACAGTTTCATGCTCTGTGATGTTAGGGGTTAGACAGATCGGTCAGTGGACAAGGAGGCCTGAGCTAATAGGACAAGGTAGTGGAGTCGATCATTCTTTGTATCAGCCCAAGGTGATCCAGTGCCTGAGCAAGGCGGGCAGAGAGTCAGCAGTCGACAGGACTTCAAAAGGTCAGAGCGATGGAGTCAGCAGATGGACAGAGCTGTAGGGGGGAAGCGTCAGGCAGGGAGCAGATGAACCTGAGATGGTCTGAGGGCATTACAGGACAGTCAGCAGATGGGCCGCGCCAGAGCATGGGGCGAGGAACACGGCCGTTGACACTAATTACTAGTGATGGAAGTGCTTTGGAAAACATGGGGGGAAACGGCCTTATTTTATAAGACATTTGCTGTAATGATGGACACGTTCACAATAACTTTCCACATTAAGTGCACTACATTGAGGAACCAGGGAAATATTTGCAGTTTCCTCTTCTTCTAATACCATGTTTGAGAGGGAGATAGCGATTAGGACACGCCATGGTGCCCAGGCAATGGCATTTCGTCTGAGCATTGAGTGTTTTCACAAATTAGAATGCCCTTAGAAGTGAAATGTTCAGAAGCAAAACAATGCATAACGTGACAGATGAGGTGATTTGTAACACAAATCATCAGGTAAATTAGGAGAATCAAATGTGGGAAAGACTTGAAACTGTTGTATTATCTCTGTTGGAAGAGTTGTACACCAAAACAGTAAAAAAGATGGTTATATGTTAAATATAAGGAGCTTGAGCAAATGTGAGAGTCAATGCAAAGGCTGTACTTTTATCCTGTTCAGAAAGTTCTAGGTAAATAATTTAGCATATTAATTCAAAAGATTTTTTTTTTTTTTGAGCAGTTATTATGGGCCAAATGCTGTGTTGGTGATACAAAAATTAAAAATGATAGGATCTCAAATCACTCATCATCACTGAGAAAGTAAAAAATAATTCTAACCTTACTGCTGTCATAGAGGTAAGTAAAAAGGTGTTTTGGTCACATGAATAATAAATGACTAAGATACGAGAATAAGAAAGTTAAATATGAAGGTCAATCATGATCCTAAGAAAATGGGTTGGCTAAATAATATATTTGCAAAAAAAAAAAAAGTCTGTCTTGTGGTTACTTTAGTGTTGTTGGCAGTCTCTAACATGCCTGGCTGTGCAGTACCTTTGACTTCTCTATTACTATCACTTTGGCTTCAGAGGAGCAAAAAACTAAATGGAAGCTGGATGTTTCCCAGTGTGTCTCTGAGTAGCTGGAAGAGTTGGGTTAATTGAGTGCAGTATATCAGTTTGTTTGTAGGCCCTTCCATTCGCTGCTCATTTATGAGACAGCAAGAATTAAGGATTTGACTTAGCTAATTTTTTTTGCATTCTGTCCTCATAGCCAGCTCGTTCTTTGGTCCCATTACTTTTTCTTCTGCCTCCCTTCTTTAAATTCCCTTATTTCCTCACTACTGCCCCAAGGCTAGATTAAATTTGTCAAGAGTATTTTGGAACTCAGGTCCATAAACTTTGAATGCCAAACCACAACTGTTTGGTTTTCACGATTTTCAGAAGCTTGTCTGGCCCTGCATCAGGATTACTTGTTTGGCTTCTGTCTTCTCCATTAGTCACTTTACCATAATGAGAATTACAGAGTCCCCTTCAGCAGTCGTATAAGTACTAAGTTGTGTTCATGAAAATCAGTTAAAATTTTATCCTCACTGCCTCTCTTGCCCAGCACACCAATATATGATTTTATTTCAGACTTGGAAAAAAATCATTTAGTTGATTGATATAGCGATAAAAAGACATTTTAGATCAACCGAGATAAAATGCTTGACTAAAATGCCTTTGTTTCACAATAATCTTACTTCTCAAGTTATCAAGACCTCTCTTAAATGACTAAAGTATGGTATATAAAATTTGTTCTCTGGCAAAACTTTTACTGATTGAAAGCTAATCAGAAGGAGTTTTCATCTTGAAGTACGATTTTGGTTCTGTGAAAATCTTGGGGACCAATTAATTGTGTGTTTCTTGGTAGTGTAGCTATTTCTGATAGACATATGCATTACTGTGGAATCTCCCAGAAGCAGATCTGGAGATCAGGGCTGAGTGAATGAGGTTTGCTTGGGAAGTCCAGGAAAGACTCATAGGGAGTAGGGAAGGGAGGCAGGAAAGGGAATGTAGCCAGTAAAAGTGAACTATTAAACCAACATTACATTGGGTGCCTAGACCTTGACCCAGAAGTCAGACTCTGGGAAATAATGCAACACATGCAACCGAGATATGAGGAGGTAAGGCAGTTGGGTACTATGTCTCAAGACATTTGTTGAAGACTGTCCTGATTCTGGGGGTGTTATCTCCTTGGGACTTCTGGCCTGCCATGCAGTAGCACCTCTGGACAGCTCAACTTTCCTCATTCCAGAAACAAAGGTCAGCTACTGGTGACTGGAAGTCAGCTGATACCAGCACACAAAATGCTCCCAGGACAATGTACGGGTCATTGACGGTGCCTGCTATAATGCAATTGTCAAATTTTAGCTTATCTGAAGATCTGCTGAATAGAGGGAACAAAGTTAAATTCTAAAATCGTTGCTCTTTTTTTTTAAGCCCCTGCTTCTATCTTGGCCCTCATTGACAGTTTAATCAAGAGATTTCTTTCTCTCTCTACTTGTGCTCTTGTGCTGGAAGAGATACCCAGAGGCAATCAGGTAGTGGGCAAAATGAAGAGAAACAAAGCTCCCTGAATGATTCATAAACTGGAGAAGCAGACCAGGAATAATCAATGATTGTCAGAAAGGCCTTTGCAACTGAGAGGATGCTCTGGATGTTTCAGCTGCATATAAGAACAAATCATCTAGTGCTGTGTCACTGTCATCATTAATGTCACACATTTAGCGGACATCTCCATTTGAATGAGACACTTTCCGGCAGTATGAAAAGCAAGTCAAACCAATGTGCTCCTTCCCCCATGGAATCTAAAATCTGAACAGGGCATTGAAATAAGCACAAAAGCATAGTCCAGAGTCACAAAAATGAAATGTCTGTAGTGGGCGATGAAGGTAAAATGAACAGAAGGCAAGCTAGTGCAATATGACAAATAGTAAGTAATATTTAGCCTCATGGTCAGGAAGATAACAGTGGATGGTAGAGTCTCTAGTAAAATGCAGAGCTTGAGCTCCGTCTAGAGCAGATAGGTTGTCATATAAAGATGCAGTCCCAGTGTTAGGGATCCTCCAGACTTCCCGCAACAGGTGTATGTGGATGTTCATGTGACGTTGTTGAAAATTTAAAATGAGTAGGTAATTCTTATACATTTAAAATACTGTGTGGCCCAAATATATTTAGGCCAAATAAAAACACATTTGCTGACCAGAGTAAGTAAGTAGGTCAAATTCATTTGAAGAGATCTGACACAGCGAGATGTATGAATAACAGATGACTCATTGCCGAAGTTGGAAGAGTTGGATGTCTGGGTATCTGTGAGTGTGTGTGTATATGAGAGTGGAAGGACAGGAATCACCTGGTGTGCTCACACATTTATATCTGTGCATATATGTATACATACATGTTGAAAACAATGAGAAATATATTTTCTGAGAAGAATAAAGAGGAGAGCAAAGATAAGTATTTTCCATATACTTCTGCCATTTCTATTATGTTCTCAATTAAAGTCCAACTCAGACATTGTTGCATCACCAACCCCTTGCCTTTATTGGAAAGTATTTTTACAAGAGGGAATTCTTGATGAGTAGGTAAATTTAGAGGGAACGCCATAATTAAATATGCTTGGCATAAGGTAAGCTATTTAAACTGCTAAGTTTGTAAGAGAGAATTTGGAGACCATTGTAAGGACTTTGGATTATAGCTTGAGAATAGAAACAGCATAAATTGATAGTTCCTTGACGCTGAGTCCTAAAATAGGTATTTTGCCTTTGTTATCTCATTTAGTCCTAATAGCAATCGTATATGGTGTCAGCGAACCATTTTAAAGAAGGGAAAATATTCCCGTCTCTAAATACGTGTATACAAAGACCTAGAGTTTAAACAACTTGATCCAGATTATAGAAATAATACACATCAGTACCAAGTTTCATATACAGAATGCATACAACCGGTGGCATAAGGTTTTCTAAGCAAGTTTTGTCTACGTTCTCCTGAAAGTAGGTAAATAGGCATTAAGGTGTATTTGTGTCTGACATCCCTGTTGGGAATACAGGTTGATGAGTGTTGCTTGATAGTGAGCATGCACCTTTCATGAAAACTTAACCAGCCTGAATGAGTTACTCCCACGGCTCTTATGTCCCTGGAATCTTTCTTGTGGGTTTACTTAGTTTTTCACAACAGTGTGCTGCTCTGTCCGCAAACATCTCAGCCAGTTGAAAGCTTGCATTTGGAGCAGAGGGGGAGGGTTGATCTTACCCAACCCAGAACGTCATGGCTGGGAATGGTTTTCTCTGAGTAAATGGTGGGGACTCTGATCAGAAGGTGAGGAAGGGGCATTTGCCAGTGGATGTTGAATGTGATGTGTCATCAAAACAACAAAGATGGGGTTGGATGCTGGAGTAGAGGGCAGGAGTGACTGAGTGTAGCAGAGCCAAGACTCACAGAAAAGGGCAGAGACCAGCAAGTCTGCCTCCCTGAGACATGGAGAGAGTAATGACACTTTCTCACCGCTTGCTTCTCAAAGACCAAGCTCTTCTTCCTGCTTATTTCTGTTCTATTCTCCCAATTTTTTCAATATATACCTGTTTTTAATTTGAACTAGTCTGACTGTAATTCTGCTTCTTGAAATGGAGTGACCCCATCTACGTGGTCATTTCTAGGGCAAGTGTGACGTGGATCAATACTGAAGCCATCATTTCCCCCTTACTTGGGAAAAGAGCAATATGGATTGTCCAATCGTTAAGTGTCATAACTTCATCATCTTAAGGAGACAAAATCTCATGCAGACCTCATGAGGTCAGGTGGTGGTTATCTGCCTTTTTTTGTCCTTAATGTAGAGATGAAATTGAGAAAAAAATTGTCAAAGGTAGAACTCTACATGGCACATTGAGGCATTTTTCTCTGAGTTATTTATGTTGATGCTAAGCGTTAGTTATAGATGAGTAGAATGAGTGAATGAGGACAGAGTACCTGTGTTACTGAGATCAGTCAATAGTGGTGTGTCCCACATTAGAATTATTTTTCTTTTCTTCTAAATATATTTTTATTGATTTTTTTTTTTGAGAGAGAGAGGAAGGGAGAGAGATAGAAACATTGATATGAGAGAGAAGCATCAATCAGCTGCCTCCTGCACACCCCCTACTAGGGTTTGAACCTGCAACCCAGGCATGTGCCCTGACCAGGAATCAAACCGGGGCGTCTCAGTCTGTGGGATGACGCTCAACCCACTGAGCCACAATTATTTTTCAATCCTTATTTCTTGATGCACCAACTGATTTCTCTCCTAAAGGTTTTAAGAAATTTTTTTTTTTTTTGCTTTATCTCACATAACATTTTGTATCTCTGAATATCAACATGTAATTTAAAGAGGTAATAGCATTATTTGAAGTTAAATTGGCTTTTTCATGTATTAATCCTGTGTGTGTTGAAATCTCTGCAGGGATGCTGGGATAATATTAATCTCTGTTTTTGCTGATCTGTCTGTGCACAAGGCTAACAGACTGGAAGAAGTTACTTCACAATTCATTATATAATTGGAAGAGACATCCCAAGTACTACATTATTAACAAATGAGTCAGACTGCATTTCTAACATGTGATTTAGAAACACACTAAGAACACATATTTGTGCATTTAATAAAAGGATTTCATCACTGATCAATCAATATTCATCAGGTACTCTTGGAAAGAGTGTGTTAGATGCCGTAACAAATATACCGAACAAATGATTGAGAGAACTTTTTGCTTTATTAATGCAATATTGTACTTTTTCTGCTGTTGGAC
The DNA here is from genome assembly GCF_014108415.1 of Molossus molossus. Classification (NCBI taxonomy): domain Eukaryota; kingdom Metazoa; phylum Chordata; class Mammalia; order Chiroptera; family Molossidae; genus Molossus; species Molossus molossus. The sequence continues at coordinate 20,842,371 of NW_023425346.1, forward strand.
TGAATTGGAAACATTTATGATACAACTTTTGCAGACCCAAATGATTGGGGCGTGGGTTATCTTTATGGGATGCATTTTCTAAGTAGGGATGGGAAATGTTTTTTAAAAAAACTTATTGTTGAAAATCTATAATACTATTTTGTCTCATCTTCTCCTTGGAAACGGAGTCTAATAATGCAACTAATTGCTCTTTGGATTCAAGACTTTTTTCAGGTACCACCAAATTAGTCGTAGTAAACATCCAGGATTATAATAAAGTTGAGGAGTAAAATCGACTGTGCTGAATCTGTGTCAAGCTGAGTAAAGCTCTTTTGTTGAAAGTCGTTCCTCTTTTCTTTCTTCCTTTTTTGTCTTTTATTGCCTCTTTACCTTACTTTTACTCTACTTTCTTTTGTCAAAATCCTACTGATGAAATTATTTCATTGACATTTACTTTATTCTTCTAACAGTAGAGGACAAATATAAGACAACATTTACTTTATTCTTCTAACAGTAGAGGGCAAATATAAGACAAAATCTACATATTTGAGAGATTTATTTAATTGGGGATTAAAGTATTAATATCTTATGCAAGTTATGTCCTTGATTTTGCGTGGAAATTGTTATATCCTAGACTCAGTGGGAATAATATTTTGAAAATATTAAACTGATGTGGTTTATTACCTTCATCCACTGATTTTTCTACTCCAGCCACATTAGGAAAAGCAAATCAGGTGCATAGATACCACCAGAAGGTCAAAGAGGCTATGATGGGGTCCTCTAGTCTCTGGGAGTAGAAAAATAGAGGGGAGTGGAGGTCATAGTTTTCTTCTTCTAGACACAGCAAAATAAAACTCTTGTCACAGAGAGGGCCTGAGTCAATGAGTCCTTGCCTAACCAGGTTGCTTATGTCCTGGAAGTGATTCAGATATTTCATGCTAAATTTGTGGGGATGTAGGAGGAAGCTGAGCTCAAATCCTGGTACCACATAGTTTACAGGGTGCAGAGCTTAAGCTAAGTGGAGCCTCAGGACATGGCCACAGCACTAGCAAAGGGTGAGGGGGGCAGAGGCCTGGCCTGGATGAACTTGGGGAAAAGCCAGGATTCACCACTCACACTTTAACAGGTGACTTCACAAGGTACCAGGATAAACTAGAGCATCAGAAGACACCCACCAATGACCCACATAGACTCAACAGCCCCACCTAATTGTCACAGCATCACTTAGTCTTTCTGCTACTCTCAAGTTGTCATTTTGGGAAGAGGAAGCATTAGAAATCTAGAAAGCCTATAATTTGTCCTTAAAAGACAAAATTTACTTTCTAAAATAATCTGAGAAACAGAGACTATAGGACCTGTATTGTAACCTTTATTTTCACTTTTTTATGTTTTTGTTAAATTTTTTAGAGAGAGAGAAAGGGATCGAAACATTGATGTGAGAGAGAAACATCAATGGGCTGCCTCCTGCATGCCCCCTACTGGGGATCTAACCTGCAACCCAGACATGTGCCCTGTCTGGGAATGGAACCAGGACCTCTCAGTCCATGGGATGATGCTCAATCTGCTAGGCCACACCGGCCGGGCAGTAACCTTTAAAACTTCATGCTTTTCTACTGCTTCAAAAGCCTCATAAACAGGCTGTGAGCACCCCCTCCCCGGTGACCAGGTGTAACTGGTGGGAGGGATCAGGTGAAGCCATATCATATGATCTCCTTCCTGCCTTCCTGTAACCGTAACCTAGTAACATTCAAATGCACCGATGAAACCCCTTGCACTTTTTCTTTTGTACCCCACGCTGACCCCCAATAAAAGTACCCATGTGTACCTGTTCTCTCTGTTTCTCACCTGTTCGGTTGAGTCCACTGCCCTGGTGCCCTCTTATGTGGTCCCTTTTGGTGTGAGTGACATCTCTGTGCGGCCTGTGAGTATAACGAGCTGTTTTCCCTAAGCCTCCACTCTGTTTCCTCTTGTGGCCACACCTCACTGGTGATTTCAGAAAACAATACAAAACAAGATTTAAAAACAGAAAGAAAGAAAAGAAAAGGTAAAGAATAAAGATACATTTATTGGCAAATTTAAGTTGTTTTTTCCCCTTTCTTTATGGGATAGGGATGTGCTTTTCTATACATTTGTTGTTAACATGTACAAACTTTAACGCATGGCTCACCGTAAAATGTCCAAGGAAGGGTGCTTCTTTTCTCTGTATTACTTCTGTGGGAGGGCACCCCTAATGTCAGAGGCTGGAAGAGCTTTGTAACATTTGCTGAGGAATTAGACTTCAGACATAAAGCTTGGCAATATTGAGTCATGTGGAGCATTGTATTACACATACCCTTCTGAGAGTGAGAGAGTATTTGCTGGCTTCCTAGCATCAATGTACAAACCTGTTTTATTTATTTTTTAATTTTTTTTTTCCTTTATTGATTTTAGAGAGAGAGGAAGGGAGAGGGAGAGAGAGACAGAAACATCGATGAGAGAGAGAGAACATTGACTGGCTGCCTTCTGCATACCCCCAACTGGGGATTTGGCTCACAACCTGGGCATGTGCCCTGACCAGGAATCGAACCAGCAACCTCTTGGTGCATGGGTCGATGCTCAACCACTGAGCAACACTGGCCAGACCACACCTGTTTTCTTTTAGAATTTAGACTTTTAGAATTTAGAATACTGCTGGTGACGATTCTCTTCAGGATATGACATTTAGGTTTCAGATTCTCCAAGTTCTGAGACTAAAGCTATTTCAAAAAAGCAGAAAAATAAGCAACAGCTTTGAGAAGTTTAAAATCACACTTGCCAATAGGTAAAAGAAGTGATTAGTGACATTCATTTTTATCATCATCTGCTATTTTTCACTCATGAAAATAATAATCCCTAACACACACACACACACACACACACACACACACACACACACACAGCTTTTCTTTTATCTACATCTGAAGCCAGGGTGAAGATCCTGTTCAAGATTCTCCTCCTTGTGGAAGTCTTAGCCAGACACTCCCGTCTCTTACCTATTCAGTATCTATTTTCTGTGTTCCTTGGCTGGGGCCAATTGTCTTTGACCACAAGAGTTATCAACAGTTTTATGGGAGCTCAGTGTTTCCTCAGGAGACGTGGGGAGTTGTATCAAGACAGGAACCATGTCTTGTGACCTAGCCCTACTCTTCCGGACACAAAGGAGATAACACATACTTAGCAATTAAAATGAAAACCATAGAGCTATCCCCAATAAACACGTGTTTTAGAAATTCCCAGTGAATCCTTTATATCAGCTCTGTTAAGTCATATTTATTTGTTTAATATATATATATATATATATATATATATATATATATATATAGTAATGTTTTTATTGATTTTTTAGAAAGAGGAAGGGAGAGAGAGAGAGAAACATTGATCAGCTGCCTCCTGCATGCCCTCTCCTAGTGATCAAGTCCACAACCCGGGCATGTTCCCTGACCCGAAATCAAACCAGGAACTCTCAGTCCATGGGACGATGCTCAATCCACTGAGCCACACTGGCAGGGATGTTAAGTCATATTTAATAAAAAGCTGAGCATGATGAATTTGTGTGTTGACAGAAAAAAACTAGGAAAGTTCTGGGTAAAGGAGGAGGATGATTGATTAAGTCAGAAACTGTGTTATGTGTTCAAGCATGGCGGTAGTTTTGATGTATCCTGCTTGTGCATCAGTATGAACTCGGCTGAACTCATCCTAGAAATACTGAACAACGGTGGCAGCAGGTAGGGGATTAGTTAGCTCACTGCATCTCAATGCTGTGCCCTACCCTGCAAGCATACGATTTGGGCATCTGTCTCACCAGCAAGCTGATGAATCTGCAACATTGTGAGCAGAAACTCACACTATTTTAGAAATCCGAGCATACTGTTTAGACTACACATTTCAAATATTGCACCCCTGTTAATGTCTTTACTAAATTCCAGCTGGGAAATAATTTTGGTGCAGTAGGGGTTGTATGCCAATTTGTACTTTTACCTTTGGCTTTAGGGCTTAGTCAAGAGAATCTGTCTGGTGCTAATGTGTTCAGTTTGGCACTTTTTGGAAATGAATAGATAATAGTTGGAGTTCCAAATCGAATTGTGAAAAATATTCCAGATATTTTTAGGGTGAATTCCAATTCCAGGGAGGCATTTTATTAGAGTTCTATTAGGACAAATTACATTTACTATCTTTTCATAAATTGTAACAGGAATGTCTAACTGCTGATATTGACTACCAGTTTCTCTCCAGGGGAGTTAAAAACCATTTCTTGAGGCTGAAGGAACAAACATACAAAGTTAGGATATAATGGATAAGAGAAAAACAGTTGCTATTATGCTCGGAAATGTGCAAAGTAACATGTTTACTGAGCCTACCTACCTTTTCTTCTCTAAGATTTACCTTTTCAAAACAAATGGTGGCTAAAACATAATTTTGTTGTGACCTAGAAGCTGTAGACTTTCCTCTCTCTCTCAGAATTTAACTGGGGCACTGTGTTGACATCATAGAACCTGGAATGCCTTGAAAGTCTTTTAAAGCTCAATGTCATTAAGAGGTAGCATATTTTACCAAACATCACAGTTGTGACTCTATCTTTAGCATTTAAGAAGCAAAACTGATCCTGTGGGGTTTGATTATTAACTCTGTTATTATGCTCCTAGTGCACTCATGAAACTGTTTGGTAATGTACTCACCATTTATTTTTATTTTATATTTTGGAAGCATTGTTACACGTTAATTGGCTCTATATTTTACAAGTTTGCATTACTGATACCAATAAAAATCTGTTTATATTGTTCTTCTGGGATTCTGATTGCATTAAGGAATGATTAGTCCTAATTAAGTTCTGTAGTCTGTGCTAATTACAATCAAATAAGATTGTACATGAAAATGTGAAATTATGCTGAAGTAAATGCATTTTTGAACATTAATTAGAGAACTACCAGTCATACCTTTGCAAATGTTTTTATTTATTGTATTTTATTTTTTACAAGAAGGAAACCTCAACAACCTCTCTCTCTCTCTTGTTTTTTTTTTTTTTTTTAAATGGAAAGTAAACCTCAACAAGCAGCCATTGGATTTTGAAAAAGTGTCTTCCATTGTTGCTGCAGAAAGGATCTAGTTAATTATAAATATGAGTGATGTTTCCTTATTTTACTCCTCATGAGCACTAAACTCTCCTCAGCTGTTCCTCATCCAACCTCTGGATAGTAATATTATGTTTACATTATAGAATAAAAATGAGAGGCTGAAGGTTTTAAGAGCATGCATTCTGTTATATTGTCTCATTTAACTTTTATGCACTGCAGTCCTTGACATTTCCCTGATTTCTTTTTAATGCTGTAGATTCATTTGGACTCTCCTGTGTGAGGTGGTAATGATACTTCTACAGGTGGAAGAGTATTCTTTTGCCCTCAGCACCTTATTTTTTAATTCTTTTCCTTGTTAGGATGCTTGACTTTCATATGTAAATGAAGAAGGGATTAAACGGATAGAATGATACTTTCTGGCCAGGTATAGGTTATTCCAGACTTTCATAGGAATCACTGAATGAGATAGTGATTTTAAACACAGCATTGTTCCTGGTGCATGGAGGGTTCTTTAAATGTTAGCTAAAATAATAATTACTGTTAGGATTGCATTGCATTCAGTACTACCGGAAGTCCAATTTTAGACCAATTATTGGTTTTGATTTCAGGAGGAAGAAATATTTCATTAGACTTCTCCAACAATTGCACTTCCTTTTCTACAGTCGTCCTGCTCAGAGATGCTTTGCTTTGCATTTGGCAGCTAAAGCAATGGCAGAAGCCAAACTCTCATGGCTGTGTTAATGACCCTGAAATGCCCATTTCGATGCAGTGCTGAAAACTCCAATCCAGTAGCAATACGCATGTCTTTGACCATTCATCTACGCCGTAACTTTAATCTACATTTTCTAAACCACCTACTCATTCATTTTCTCACTCTCACTTACTTTTCTCTCCTATTTATCAACCAAGAGCTATTTTCTCCACTTTTCTGATTTTTAATTGCATTTCAATGTCTTTGTTCCCCTTTATCAAACCTTTTCCTTTTGGCTTTCCAAAAGAATTTTGCTCATTCTTCAGATGCTGTCTTGATTATTTTATTCCTATGTATTTTTGCTGTTGCCCTGTCTTCAGTCGAGCAGATGGCTCCAAGTGTCTACCTTCTTTTCCATGTCATCACTGTTATTTCTCTCTAAGTCCACACTTCAACCAGCAAGTATGAGTTTTGCCTTACACTTATGACTCTCATTTCTAGCCTTGGATTTTTGTACATGACTTTTGCTTTTCCTGGGATTTCCTCCTTAACACTTTGTCAGTATCCATTCACATCACTCCTTTATGTTCCTCCTTGAAATTATTTTCTTCCAAGAAGTTTTGCATCAAGATTATGTGCTGTGCCTCCTCAGTGAACTAGAATCATAGAATACTCTAAATATCTTTGAGATCATGTAGTAAAATCTCCTCCCATTACAGATGAGAAAACTGAGGTCCAAAGCGTCACCTGAGCTGAGCAAGATTATGAGACCCTTCAGTGTCAAAACAGGACCTAGGTTACTACAAAGTCCATGTTTGTTCTGTTCACCTGCTGCATCTCAGCACACATATTTCCCCTTTGGTCTTGTGAGATTTTTTAAAAAAGATTTCTTCATGTATGTGCCCTTCTCCCACTCAGCTATTTTTTAAGTTCTTAAAAAACAGGGTTTTTGCTTTCACTCTTTGCCTTCTATTATTCTCCATAACATCTAACATGAATAGAATTCTCAACAGGGTTCAGAATATTGTTAGATATCATTGTCCATCTTGCTCTAGCATTTTTATTTTCTGTCTCCTGTCTTAGTAGAATCCATATAATTGTTCCCATTTCTTCTTTTTTCCTCTCTTTTGCCTTAATATTTTCCCCCTAATCCCCACTACTTAAAAGATTATATTTCTCTGTATTATATTACCTTTCCATTTTGTGTGCAGATTTTTTCTTGTACTTTTTATATCTATATTTCAGTTAGAAGATAAAAGGTAGATAGTCGCTCTCTTTTTATTTTTAAAATATTTTTTTCTTTTTATTGATTTAATAAAAAGAAGGAGAGAGCTTGGTCTCCTCCCGCATACCCACACTGGGGATCGGGCCAACAACCTGAGCATGTGCCCTGACCGGGAATCAAACCGATGATCTCTTGGTGCATGGGTCAACACTCAGCCACTGAGCCACACCAGCCAGACATGGCTCTCTTTTTAGTGGATGGGAAGCAAAACCCAATAGCAGGGGTGTCAATTCTTGTTGAAATCATTGAACTTTATTTACAGGATGTCTGAATAAACTAACCCTGCATTTACTTACTCTTTTATCTAGTTGACTGTAGTTATCTCATAAACTTTTCAAATGTTTAACATTTTTCTCTAGGAAATGTCTTTATTTATTGATTTGTAAGTCAGTTAACAACTATATGATGATCTGCCTAATGGGAAGAGTTGAACTAAATGCTGTTTTTCTTTCTTTTTTTTTTTTTTGTTTTAAATACATTTTTATTTATTTAATTTTTAATTAATGGAAAATGTAAACATATTCAAAATTAGATAGGATAATATAATGAACTCATTTTTATTCACTATCAAGCTCCTGTAATGAACAATTTATGGCGGATGTTATTTAATCCATATTCCCATCCACTTTCTTTTCTATTATTTATTTTTTAAAATCTTTATTGTTGAATGTAACATGTATTACAGATGTTCCACATTTTTCCCCCATTGACCCCCTCCTCCCCACTCCCGCCCCCCTCCTGCCTTTTCCCACACTGTTGTCTGTGTCCATTGGTTATGCATATAAGTTCTTTGGTTTATTTCCCCCCCCCCACCCCTTTCCCTTTGAGGTTTGTCAGTCTAGCAATGAATTTGTACTTCTTAATCATTTCACCTTTTTCACCCATTCCCCCAACCTCCCTCCCAACTGGCAACCAACAAAATGTTCTCTGTATCTATGAGAATGTTTCTGTTCTACCTGTTCATTTTGTTTGTAGATTCTATTGTTGACAGATATGTATTCATTGCCATTTTGTTTGTTCATATATTTTATCTTTTTCTTCAAAAAGACCCTTCATCATTTCATATAATAACGGTTTGGTGGTGATGAACTCCTTTAACTTTTTCTTGTCTGGGAAAGTCTTTATATGGCCATCGATTCTAAATGACAGCTTTGCGGGATAGAGTAATCTTGGTTGTAGGTTCTTGCTTTCATCACTCTGAATATTTCTTGCCACTCCCTTCTGGCCTGATTTCTTTTGAGAAATCAGCTGACAGCCTTATGGGAATTCCCTTATAGGTAACTAGCTGCCCTTCTCTTGCTGCTTTTAAGATTCTCTCTTTGTCTTGAACCTTTTGCAATTTGATGATGATGTGTCTTGGTGTGGGCCTCTTGGGGTTCATCTTGTTTGGGACTCTCTGTGCTTCCTGGACTTGTATGTCTTTTTCCTTCACCAAGTTAGGAAAGTTTTCTGCCATTATTGTTTCAAACAGGTTTTCGATTTCTTGTTCTCTCTCTTCTCCTTCTGGCATCCCCAAATGCGACTGTTGACACGCTTGAAATTGTCCCAGAGGCTCCTTACAGTATCCTCACTTTTTTGGATTCTGTTTTCTTTTTTGCTGTTCTGATTGGGAATTTTTTGCTTCCTTATATTCCAAATCGATGGTTTGCTCCTTGGATTTATGTACTCTATTATTGAAGCTGTGTAAATTATTCTTTATTTCAGTTAATGTCTCCTTCAATTCTGACTGTGCATCCATGATTTCTGACTGGTCCTTTTTTATGCTCTTGAGGCCCTCACTAAGTTCACTGAGGTTCTAAGTTCATTGAGCATCCTTATAAGCAGTATTTTGAGCTCAGTATCTGTTAGGTTGCTTATCTCCATTTTGCTTAGTTCTTTTCTTGGGGTTTTGTTCTGTTCTTTCATTTGGGACCTATTTCTTTGTCTCCTCTTTTTGGCTGCCTCCCTGTGTTTGTTTCAGTGTATTACTTAACGAGTGGTATGGGGCTAGCTGAGACCAGATGCTGCTCTTTTGAAGGAATTTAGGAAAAACCTGAAGCAGGATCCAAGACAGGCCAGTTCTATGGTTAAGCAAGTGGCAACAGCTCGGGTCGGCTTGAAAGTTGGGTGGGCTTGAAAGTTGGGTGGGGTGGGGTGGGGTGGGGTGGGGCGGGGTGGGGCCTCAGGGAGTCATCAGGGCGGGGCTACCAGTGTGAGCCAGGTTGCTGGAGTCCAGATATGGCTTCTGTCTGCCGCCCCAGGGAAGGGCTCACCAAAGGAACAAAGGCCTCTGACAGCAGGTTTGTCCAGGAGAAAGCCCCCTCTCCAGCCCTCGCTCCAGTGCCAAACAGCTCAGTTCTTCCCTGTATGTCTCTGGCACCCCTCAAGCTGCCTCCCCTCCAAGCTTAGAGGGAGAGAGTCCGTTAAGTCCATGTGCGGGCCCTTTAAGGAGCTGCCTGGGGCTCCAGCCGCTTCAGCTTCCCTGAGCCTCAGTTCCCACTGGTTTTTCCAGCCAGAAGTTATGGGGACTTCTCTTCCTGGCATTGGAACCCTGAGCGGGGCACCTAGTGTGGGATGGGGACCCCTCAGTCCTCAGGAAGGACCTTCCCAGCAGAGGTATCCTCCTGATTTTTATCCGCCACACGTGGGTGTGGGACCAGCCCCTCCACCCCTCCTACCAGTCTGGATGTGGCTGCTGCTTTAATTCCATAGTTGTAGGACTTCCATTCAGCTTGATTTCAGGTGGTTTTGAATGATGGTTGTTCTGTAGTTTAGTTGTAACTTTGATGAGGTTGTGGGAGGACGAGATACCGCGTTTACCTATGCCGCCATCTTGACCGGAAGTCAAATACTATTTTTCTATATCGATGGAATAGAAGGAACCATACATTGCCTTTTACAAATTTTTAGCATATAAATCTCAAAGACATGGTTTGATTGTCTTGGAGTCATGCTCCTTTAGAAAAATCTTGAAAGAGGGAGGTTGAGATTTTGCTAAAGAAAGTAGGAAGAACATTCCCGGAATGAGAAATGGCCTTGTTAAGTGCTTAAGAGTGGAGGGAGGGAGAAGGTCACTGTTTTCTTGCCTTTAACAATTTAAGGAGTGGATTAAAAAGATGATAGGGTATGATAAGTATACTAGTATAATGAGACTAGTTGTTCAAATTATTGAAGTCAATGATCAAGTGTCTCCTATTAGATATAAAGCAGAAATAGAAGACTTGGCATGAGATACAAAGTCATTAAATGAAAGGGTCCCTTTCTTTGTTGAACTGACATGACTCCGGTTTTCATATAAATTTATTTAAAGAACCATCTTCAGGTGACCTTCTTCACCTAGAAGTATTCTTAGATGCACCCGTTTACCATATATCCACTGTGTAGGCCTTCCTGTCAATCATCTGCTCATGAGTCATCACAGTTCATTCTGAACTGACGTTATCAGTTCCATCTTACGGATGACGGAAGAGTCACAAAGTGGGCGGTGACATGTCCATAGTTAAATGACAGCATTTTGATTTCTAAGCTACATTACTTTTTCTCTTTACTCTGAAATTAAGTTTTATTTTAAAAGATGAAGCTTTGTACATCATTTTAGAACAACGAAATTTAAAAATTCTAGGAGAGTCAATCATAAAAAATTGTCTGTACAAATAATTAAATGAGTGGTAACATTTACTAGTGTAAAATGTCACACAATTCAAATCACAGCATAGATCTTCAGTGATCCCAGTGTTTTATCCCACGCAATGAGGTCTGGTCAGTTATAAGTTAAATTTTCCCCTATGGATAATCTGTTCTTTTTTTTTTTTTTTATGAATTTTTATTTATTTTTTTGTTACAGATATTTTACCTTTTTACCCCATTGGCACCCCCCACCCCACCCCCCCTCCACCCCATCCCCGGTTTAGTTGTCCATGTCCATTGGTCATGCATACATGCATATAAGTTCTGTGGTTTATCTCTTCCCACCCCCCCCACCCCCCCCATCCCCTCTTCTGAGGGATGTCAGTCTGTGCCCTACTTCCATGTCTCTGGGTCTACTGTATTCCTCAGACTGTTATGTTCATTATATTCCGTATATAAGTGAGATCATGTGGTATTTGTCTTTTTCTGCTTGGCTTCTTTCACTTAGGATAATACTTTCCAGGTCCCTTCATGTCGTCTCAAAGCATAAGAGATCTTTCTTTCTTACCGCTGCATAGTACTCCATTGTGTATATGTACCACAGCTTTTTTATCCATTCGTCTACTGGTGGACACTTGGGCTGTTTCCAGATCTTAGCTATTGTAAATAGTGCTGCTATGAACATGGGGGTACATATATTCTTCCTGATTGGTGTTTCAGGCTTCTTAGGGTATATTCCCAGCAGTGGGATCACTGGGTCAAATGGAAGTTCAATTTTTAATTTTTTGAGGTAGCACCATATTGTTTTCCATAGCGGCTACACCAGTCTGCATTCCCACCAGCAGTGTATTAGAGTCCCGTTTTCTCCACACCCTCGCCAACACTTGTTGTTTGATGATTTGTTGATGGCGGCCATTCTGACAGGTGTGAGGTGATACCTCATTGTTGTTTTAATTTGCATCTCTCTGATGATTAGTGATGTTGAGCATTTCTTCATATGTCTTTTGGCCATTTGTATGTCCTGTTTGGTGACGTGTCTATTCAGCTCCTCTGCCCATTTTTTAATTGGGTTCTTTGTCTTCCTTTTGTGGAGTTGTATGAGCACTCTATATATATTGGAAATTAACCACTTATCTGATACATCATTGGCAATGATGTTCTCCCATACAGTGGGTTGCCTTTCCATTTTGATGATTGTTTCTTTTGCTGTGCAGAAGCTTTTTAGTTTGATGTAGTCCCATGTGTTCATTTTGTCCTTTATTTCTGTTGCCTTAGGTGATGTATCAGTGAAAATTCTGCTCCGTATGATGTCCGAAATTTTGTTGCCTACATTTTCTTCTAGAATTTTTATGGATTCACGGGTCACATTTAAGTCTTTTATCCATTTTGAGTTTATTTTTGTGTATGGTGTAAGTTGATGGTCGAGTTTCATTTCTTTGCATGTAGCTGTCCAATTTTCCCAACACCATTTATTAAAGAGGCTGTCTTTACTCCACTGTATGCTCTTGCCACCTTTGTCAAATATTAATTGAGCGTATTGCCTTGGGTCCATTTCTGGGTTTTCGGTTCTGTTCCACTGGTCTATATGCCTGTTCTTGTGCCAGTACCAGGCTGTTTTGGTTACAGTCGCTTTGTAGTATAACCTGATATCTGGTATTGTGATCCAACCTACTTTGTTCTTCTTTTTCAAGATTGCTGTGGCTATTCGGGGTCTTTTTTGGTTCCATATGAACTTTTGAAGTGTTTGTTCTAGTTCTATGAAATATGTCGTTGGTATTTTGATGGGGATTGCATTGAATCTATAGATTGCTTTGGGTAGTATGGACATTTTAATGATGTTAATTCTTCCAATCCATGAACAGGGTATGTGCTTCCACTTTTTTATATCTTCCTCTATTTCTTTTTTCAATGACCTGTAGTTTTCTGCAAGTAGGTCCTTTACTTCTTTGGTTAAGTTTATTCCTAGGTATCGTAATTTTTTTGGCGCGATGGTAAAGGGGATTGTTTTTTCAGTTTCTCTTTCTGTGAGTTCATCATTGATGTACAAGAATGCCGTCGATTTCTTGACGTTAATTTTGTATCCTGCTACTTTGCCAAAGTCATTTATTAAGTCTAATAGATTTTTGATGGAGTCTTTAGGGTTTTCTATGTATAATATCATGTCATCTGCAAATAATGACAGTTTCACTTCCTCCTTTCCAATTTGGATCCCTTTTATTTTTTCTTCATGTCTGTTTGCTGTGGCTATGACTTCCAGTACAATGTTAAATAAGAGTGGCGAAAGTGGACATCCTTGTCTTGTTCCTGTTCTTAATGGAAATGTTTTTAGTTTCTTTTCATTGAGTATGATGTTGGCTGTAGGTCTTTCATATATGGCCTTTATTATGTCGAGATATGATCCCTCTATTCCTACATTGCTGAGCGTTTTTATCAGAAATGGATGCTGGATTTTGTCGAATGCTTTTTCAGCATCTATTGATATGATCATGTGGTTTTTATTCTTCATTTTGTTTATGTGGTGTATCACGTTTATTGATTTGCGAATATTGTACCAGCCTTGCATCCCTGGAATGAATCCCACTTGGTCATGGTGAATAATTTTTTTGATGTATTTCTGGATCTGATTTACTAATATTTTGTTCAGGATTTTGGCGTCTATGTTCATCAGGGATATTGGCCTGTAGTTCTCTTTCTTTGTAGTGTCTTTTTCTGGTTTTGGAATTAGAATTATGCTGGCCTCATAGAACGTGTTTGGAAGTCTTCCTTCTTCTTGAATTTTTTGAAATAGTTTGAGGAGAATGGGTGTTAGTTCTTTTTTGAATGTTCGGTAAAACTCCCCCATGAAACCATCTGGGCCTGGGCTTTTGTTTGCTGGGAGAGTCTTGATTACCTCTTTAATTTCCTTAGTTGTTATTGGTCTGTTCAAGTTTTCTATCTCTTCCGGGAATAGTTTTGGGAGACTGTGTGTTTCTAGAAATTTGTCCATTTCGCTGAGATTGTCGAATTTGTTGCCATATAGTTGTTCATAGTAGTTGTTAACGATCTTTTGTATTTCCCTGCTGTTGGTTGTTACTTCTCCTCTTTCATTTCTGATTTTGTGTATTTGGGTTCTCTCTCTTTGTTTCTTGGTGAGTCTAGCTAAGAGTCCATCAATCTTGTTTATCTTTTCGAAAAACCAGCTCTTTGTTTCATTGATCCTTTGAATTGTTTTTTTTTTTTGGTCTCTATGTCATTTATTTCTGCTCTGATCTTTACTATTTCCTTCCTTCTACTTGCTCTGGGGTTTTCTTTTTGTTTGCTTTCTAATTCTTTAAGTTGTGAGGTTATACAGTCATTTAGAAATGTTTCTTGTTTTTTGAGGTAGGCCTGTAGTGCTATGAACTTCCCTCTCAGAACTGCTTTCGCTGCATCCCATAGATTTTGTGTTGTTGTGTGTTCATTTTCATTGGTTTCCATGAAGTTTTTAATTTCTTCCTTGATCTCCTCGGTGACCCATTCATTGTTTAATAACATGCTATTTAGCCTCCATGTGTTGAAATGTCTTTGCATGTTCTTGTTGCAATTGATTTCTAGTTTCATGCCATTGTGATCTGAGAAGATGCTTGATATGATTTCAATCTTCTTGAACTTGTAGAGATTTAGTTTGTGTCCTATCATGTGGTCTATCTTTGAGAATGTCCCATGTGCACTTGAGAAGAATGTGTATTCTGTAGTTTTGGGGTGTAATTCTCTGTAGATATCTATTAAATCCATTTGGTCTAGAGCTTCATTTAGAGTCTCTGTTTCCTTGCTAATTTTTTGCCTAGAGGATCTGTCCAGTGCTGTCAATGGGGTGTTGAAGTCCCCTGCTATGATTGTATTGTTGTCGATTTCTCCTTAGAAGTCCTCCAGAAGATTTTTAATATATTTTGGTGCTCCTATATTGGGTGCATATATGTTTATCAAGATTATATCTTCCTGTTGGATAGATCCTTTCAATATTATATAGTGGCCTTCTTTGTCTCTAGTTATGGTCTTCATTTTGAAATCTATTTTATCAGATATGAGAATTGCTACCCCAGCTTTTTTTGCTTTCCATTTGCTTGGAAAATTTTTTTCCATCCCTTCACTTTCAACCTATGTGAGTCTTTTGTTGAGAGGTGGGTCTCTTGTAAACAACATATAGATGAGTCATGTTTTCTCATCCAATCAGCTTCTCTGTGGCTTTTTATGGGAGCATCCAATCCATTTACGTTTAAGGTGATTATTGATATGTACTTATTTATTGCCATTTTTGTTTAGTGTGGTTCTATTTTTCTTCCCATTTCTACTGCAAATTACAGCCGTCCTTTTAACATTTCTTGCAGTGCTGGTTTGGTGCTAATGTATTCCCTTAGCCTTTTTTTGTCTGGGAAGCTCTTTATTTGATCTTCTATTTTGAATGAAAGCCTTGCTGGGTAGAGTAGTCTTGGATTCAGATTCTTGTTTTTCATGACTTTGATTACTTCATGCCATTCTCTTCTGGCCTGTAGTGTTTCTTGTGAGAAGTCAGCTGAGAGCCTTATGGGGTTCCCTTTGTAGGTAACCTGTTGCTTATCTCTTGCTGCTTTTAGGATTCTCTCTTTGTCTTTAATTTGTTTCCTTTTAATTACTATGTGTCTTGGTGTGGGCCTGTTTGGGTTCTTCTTACTTGGGACTCTCTGTGCTTCTTGAACTTGAATGCCTTCTTCCTTCACCAAATTAGGGAAGTTTTCTCTCACTATTTTTTTGAATATATTCTCTATCCCTTGCTCATTTTCTTCTTCTTTGGGGACTCCTATGATGTGAATATTATTACGTTTCCAGTTGTCCCATAGTTCTCTTAAGCTGTCTTCCTGTTTTTTAATAGTTTTTTCCTTTTGTTTTTCTGATTGGTTGATTTTTTCTACCCTGTCTTCTAATTCACTGATCCTGTCCTCAGCTTCCTCTACTCTGCTTTTTAAACCTTCCAATGTGTTTTTCATTTCTGATATGTCATTTTTTATCTCTTCTTGTTGGTTTTTAATTTCCAATTGGCTTATTTTCAGTGTCTCTATGTTCTTACTCATGCTGTTCAGCTTCCTCAAGATCATGGCTCTGAATTCTAGCTCTGTTAACATGCCTAATTGCTCCACATTGATCTCATCTTCGGTGGAGGTCTCTTGTTCTTTCATTTGGCTTCTGTTTCTTTGTTTCACCATTTTGGCCATCACTGTGGGCTTTGGAGCTTGTCAAGTTCTCCCTGTGGGTGTTGGTGTTCTGCTGTTTGTGGCTCCCTCTCCTGTGTTTAGATGAGCGAGGGAGGACCCACGTTGAACACCACTGTCAAGTCTTACTTTCCTGGTTAATGTTGCAAGCCCTGGAAAGGTACTGTTATCCTCTAGCTTTTTGCCTGGAGGCTAGCAGTCTAGGTTACTTGATGAGTTTTGGGTTGTCAGTTGATTGAAAAACTCCCTCTGGTGCTCAGCCAAGGGGCTTTCAGGAGGGTGGGGCAGATGATGGTTGTTAGTGAGCCTCAATTAGCACTTCAATGGCCCACAGGGTGGGATTGGATCTCCGAGGGAGGGGCTGCTGCCTCTCCCCAGAGCCCTGGGAAGGAGCATCGTGGCCGCCGTCCTGAGTGGCTGCACTCAGCCAAAGCTCTGAGGGTCCTCCAAACCCCGAGTGTCCCGACACAGTTCCAGTCCAGTCTGCCCTCCCTCTGCCGGAGCCCAAGGTGAGTGGCTGTGGCTGTTTCAGCCTCTGTCCCGGCTCTGCGCTGTGGGGCCGCCTGGGAGTGTGACCCAAGGGCGCTGCTCCCAGCTGAGGCGGCTGCCGAGCTGCCAACCGTGGGCTCCCAGCCCCCGTCTCGCGCCTTCGCAAGCCTACCGGGATGGAGTCAGTGTCCCTCATTATATGGTCCTCCAAGCTGCTTTTCTGTTGGTTTTTCCCGTCGATTTGTCTGTGTTATAGTTGTAATTCCAGTTTGGTTCTGGGAGACGGTCTGTGTAGCTCCGTTCACTCCGCCGCCATTTTTTTTTTTTTTCTATTTGATAATCTGTTCTTAATTACACCTCTCTTAATGCTATCTTCTCAAACAGTAGGGTGTAGCTGGCCACGGTGGTCATTCGAAAGTGGTGGTTATAGGCTTTGGCCATTTTTATGAAGCCATCGATGCCCTGGGCTGCACCCCAGCTTTTCTGGACAATCCAATGCTTATTGTTATTCAGTTCTGCGCCTTCAAAGCCAGAGCCAGCCACCAGAACACCATGGTTCAGATCTTTGCTGCTGCATTCTGGTTCATGATAAATGCCTTTTTGATAAAACTGGAAAGGTCTACAGCTCACATTTATAGCAACAGAGATGGCCCCCACACATGCCACTGCCTTCATAAGGGACCCCTGCTGCTCATGGATGTGCCTGAAGCCAGAGTCATGGGCAGCAGGAAACTCAGGCTTGCTTTGGCAGGATTCATCCCTTCATGATACGGATAGGATTCCCCGGAGTCCAGGTTTGCTGTCCTCAGCATCCCGGAAGGCATTGTCCATTAGGCCACCGCTGCAGCCCTCGTTGCCTTGAGACTGAGAGCAGCCCACAGGGTTTTGTTTGCCAGTTTTCTGGAACATCTGCACTAAAAGTCCAACAAGAACCACCCAGACCCTGGTCCCTCACTGCAGGTACACAGCCTTTCTCTCTCCAATCCACAGGTGGGGGGATCTCAGCAAAGGGAGGTTCTTGGAACACTTTTCCCTTCCTGTGCTTCTGGCTCCGAAGGCCATGTTACACCGGCCTGAATTCTTCACTGGTCATTTCACCAGAGGCAGCCATTGCTATGGTGAAGCTATGTTTGCCCTGGCCGTGTTTCTGATTGTACGGGTCCATCGTTTTTGTATTCTTCTCCTACACTGCTCTCCTCCATTCTTTTTCATTCTCATGGTATAGCTTCCTGTGTGTTACCTTCCACTAGTTCCATTGTGCCGCTCACCTGTGACCAGGTTTGGCAGCTGCTGGGGCTCTTCTGAAGCAGAGTGCAGTCAAGGAGAGGGAAGGGTTCATGTTTCAAAAACCTGCGGCGAGAGCAGCAGCAGGAACACAGGCAGCACGAGGGAGTCCAGGGATTGCCAAGGCCCCTCATTACTTCTTGTTATGAAAAATATCATAGAGCCCTGGCCGGTTTTGCTCAGTGGTTAGAGCATCGGCCTGCGGTCCAGAGAGACCTGAGTTCAGTTCCCGCTAAGGGCAGGTACCTCGGTTGCAGTTTGTCCCCGGCTATGGTTGGGTCATGCGGGTGGCAGCCACTCCTTTCACGTCGATGTTTCTCTCTCTCTCTCTCCCTCCCACTCTATCTGAACAAAAAATGGAAAAATGTTCTTGGGTGAGGATAAAAAATAAAATAAAATAACTTGAAGCTTTAAAAAAAAAAAGAAAAATATCATAGAGATTTAATGAGCTGTAGTCACAAAACCATAACCTGTCCACCCTCGTCCACTGATGCCCTTCTCCTCCCCACCCCTCAGTGCTGCCTCCTGAAAGTGTTGCAGTGACAACCTGCTTTGGTGTCTCAATTGTGAAAGATGGGAAGCTTCTGAAAATCCAACATTAATTGATAATTTTATAGGAAATTATTTTTGTCATCACTCAAAAGAAAAAGTCATTATGATGAGAATTCAAAGATGGCTTTGTGTAAAATTACTCTCTCTCTCTCTCTCTCTCTCTCTCTCTCTCTCGTACTCATTATCCTGGAAGAAACTCTATAGCTCTGTATTCTATAAATCATATTTTTTTCTTAAGAAAACAATTGCTTACTTAGGAGTTGGTGGATGTTATTAAAGTCTATCAATGTGCCCCCTATCGTGGTTTGAAAAAGAAGTCAGCAATACACCAAAGAACAGAATACTTCACAGGGAAAAATTACATATTTGATGTTGACCATTGTAACAGGCACGAGATTTCTCACTGTGGCTTTAATTTGCATTTTCCTAATGACTAGTGATGCTGAGCACCTTTTCATGTTGGCTTTTTTATATCTACTTTGGAGACATGCCTATTCGGATCCTTTACCCATTTAAAAATTTTTTTTTATTTGTTTGTTTTTGCTGCTATTAAGTTGTATGAGTTCCACATGTATTTTGAATATTAACCCCTACCAAATATATGGTTTGCAAATATTTCTGGCAATTTTGTAGATTTTCATTTTGTTGCTGGTCTCCTTTGCTGTGTAAAAGCATTTTAGTTTGATGTAGTTCTACTTGTTTATTTTTATTTTGTTAGATATCATATTAAAAAATAATGACTATGACCCATGGCAAGTAGTCTTTATTCCTATGCTTTATTCTAGGACTTTCATGGTTTCAGGTCTTACATTTAAGTCTCTAATTGATTTTGAGTTAATATGTTTGAGTGGTATAAGATATGGTTCCAGTTTCACTTTTATATGTGAATATCCAGTTATCCCAGGATCATTTATTGAAAAGACTTATCTTTTCTTCATTAAGTTATTCTTGGTTTCCCTTTCAAATATTAGTAAACTGTATATACTTGGGTTTCTTTCTGGAATCTCAGTTCTATTTCATTCCCCTATTTGTCTGTTTTTATGGCAGCACGATACTCTTTTGATGACTATACCTTTTTAGTATAACTTGAAATCAAAGTGTGACGCTTCCTGTTTTGTTCTTTCTAAGGATTTCTTTGATTGTTCATGGTCTTTTGTGGTTCCATACATATTTCGGAGTGTATGTTATTTATTTCTATAAAAAATGCCATCAGATTCCTGATGAGGATTGCACTGACTGTAGATTCAATGTCTTATTTCGAATAGTGATCATTCACTTCAGTTAAATTTAAGTATCTTGTTTTGTTTTAGATGCAATATAAATGGGATCAGTTTCTTTTGCAAAAAAATGTATTGTTAGTGTATAGAAATGCTACTGATTTTTGTATGTTAATTTTATATCCTGCAATTTTACCAAATTTGTTAATTAAATCTAACAGTTTTTTGGTTGACTCTTTAGGATTTTCCCTATATAAAATCATACAGTCTGCAAAAAGAGACAGTTTTACTTCGTTCTTTCCAGTTCTGACACCCATGATTTGTATTTCTTGCCTGAATGCTCTAGCTAGGACTTCTAGTACTATGGTGACTAGGAACGGGAAAAGGGGCCACCCTTTATGTTGAGATATGTTCCTTTTACGTGTAAGTTGCTAGAAGTTTTTATCATGAATAACTGTTGAATTTTGTCAAATAATTTTTCTCTATTAATTGAGATGATCATATAATTCTCCCCCCCCCCATTATATTAATGTCTTGTATCATGTTGTACGATCTTTGCATCCCAGAGATAAATCTCACTTGGTCATAGTCCATGATCTTTTTAATGTGCTGCTGAATTTGGTTTGCTAGTATTTTATTGAGAATTTTTACATCATATTAATCAGGGATATTGGCCTGTAGTGTTCTTTTCTAATAGCGCCCTTTCCTAGTCTTTGGTATCAGATAATGCTGGCCTCATAAAATGACTTTGGAGATATTCCCTCCTCTTTAGTTTTTTGGAAGACTTTGAGAAGGGTTGGTGTTAATTCTTATTTCAATGTTTGATAAAACATCTCATTCTGAGCTATTCTTTGTTGGGAGAGATCAGATTAATGATTCAATATATTTACTATAATTAATATAATTGGGTTTTCTTTTTTCTTCCTGATTCAATTTTGATAGGTGGTTTGTTTCTAAAATTTTTTCTATTTTTTTCTAAGTTGTCCAATTTGTTGGCATATATTTATAACTTTGTTGATTTGTTTTTTGTTTTTATCCTCATCTGAGGACATTTTTTCCCATTTTTTGTTCAGATAGAGGGTGAGGGAGAGAAGAGGGAGAGAAAGAGAGAGAGAGAGAGAGAGAGACATCAACGTGAAAGGGACACATCGAGTGGCTGCCACCTGCTCCATCAACCAGGGCTAGGGCTAGGGACGAACTGCAACCGAGGTACATGACCTTAGCGGGAACTAAACCCGGATCTCTCTGGACCGCAGGCCGACGCTCTACCCGCTGAGCCAAACCTGCCAGGGCTGATTTGGTTTTTTTATTTGTTTATTTGCTTTTTCTGTTTTCTTTGGTTAGTGTAGCTAAGGGTTTGTCAAGTTTGGTTATCATTTCAAAGAACCAACTTTTAGTTTGATTAATCATTTGTATTGTTTTTATGCTATTTGTTTTTTAATCTCTTCTTTAATTTTTATTATTTCTTTTTTTTCTACTGACTTTGTTCTTTAATTCCTTAAGATGTAGAGTTAGGTTGTTTATTTGGGGTCTTTCTTGCTTCTTAATATAGGTGTTTATTGCTATGAACTCCCCTCTTAGAACTGCTTTTGTTGCATTCCATGGATTCTATTATGTTGTGTTTCCATTTTTGTTAGTCTCAACAAACTTTCTTCAATTTCCTTAAGTAAATTTCTTCTTGGATCCATTGATTGTTCAGGATAATGTTATTTAATTTCCATGTGTTTGTAAATATTTTAGTGTTTTGTTTTGTTTTGTTTTTTAATCTAGTGTCATGCCATTGTGGTCAGGGAGGATACTTGGTTTGATTTTAATCGTCTTGAATTTGCTAAGACTTGTTTGGCAGCCTAATATATGGCCTAGTCTAGAAAATGTTCTATGTGCACTTGAGAAGAATGTGAATTCTGCTGCTCTTGAATGGACTGTTCTTTTTATGTCTGCTACATTTATTTGATCTATAGTGTTGTTTAAATACCCTGTTTCCTTATTGATTCTGTCTGGATGATCTACCCATTGTTGAGAACAGAGTATTTAAGTCCCCAACTATTGTTGTGCTACTGTTTATTTTTATTTTTGCTCTGTTAGTTTTTACTTTAAATATTTAGGTGCTTCAATGTTGGGTTCATAAATATTTTCAATTATTGTATTTCCTTGATGTATTATAATAGCCCCTTTATCATTATATAATGATCTTCTTTGTCTCTTTGTACCATTTATAGTTTAAAGTTTATTTTGTCTGATATAACCACTCCATGGGTTTTTTGTTTCTTTGTTTTGTTTTGGTTACCATTTGCTTGAAATGTTTTTTTTCATGTCTTCATTCTCAATCTCTGTGTGTCATTAGGGTAAAGTGAGTCTCCTGTAGGCAGCATATTATTAGATCTTGTTTTTTTTAATCCATTCAGTCATTCTGTGTCTTTTGTTTAGATAATTTAATCTGTTTTTGTTTAAAATAATAATTATTAGGTAAGGATTTGCTATTGCCATTTTGTTAATTGTGTTCTGGTTGTTTTGTTCCTTGTTTTTCATCCTGCTGTGTGTGTATGCGTGTGTGTGTGTTTTGATGTCTTTTGGTATTAGTATACTTTGACTTCTTTATCATGTATTTTGTGTAATTACCACAGGACTTTCCCTTGTGTTATCATGAAGCTTACATAAAATATCTTAGAATTATAACACCCTATTTTAAACTGGTAACAATTTACCTTCAATAGATCAATAAACTTTATACTTTTACTCCTCCCCCTCATATTTTAGGTTATTTCTGTCACAATCTACATGTTTTATTTTATATTGTGTAACTAATAACAAAGTATTATAGTTATTGTTACTTACTACACTTTTAAAAAATTTAACTAGAATTTTAAGTGAATTATGCTCCACTATTACCATATTGCAGAATCTATGACTATATATTCATCATCACCAGTGAAACTATAGTATCTTTTTATATTTTGATTATATTAATTGGCATTCTTTTTCTTTAACTCAAAGAACTCCCTTTAGAATTTCTTATAAGGCAGTAATGAACTTCTTCAGCTTTTGTTTTTTTTTGTGGTAGGCTTATATTCCTCTTTTAGTCTAAAGAACAGCTTTGCTAGGCATAGAGTTCTTGGCTGGATGAAATTTGTTGAGAAATTTGCCAATAGTTTAATGGGGGTTCCCTGGTGTGTAACTTCTCTCTTTTCTCTTGCTGCTCTTAAAATTCTTTTTTGTCTTTGACTTTTGACAATTTAGTTATGTGTCTTAGTGTGTCCTATTCAGGTTCAAACCATTTGGAGTCCATTGGACCTCATGGATATGTATGTCCATTTATCTCTCTCTGTTTGGGAAGTTTTCAGCAATTATTGCTTTAAATATACTTTCTGTCCCTTTTTCTTTCTCCTCTCCTTCTGAAATTCCCATAATGCAACTATTGTTACTTTTCACAATCCCTGTAGGCTTTCTTAACTCTTTTTTCTTTTTGTTCCTCTGACTGGGTAATTTTCAACATCCTATACTCTAAGGCACTGATTCTTCGTTCTGCATGGTTGAGTCTACCTTGAAGTTCCACGTAATTCTTTAGTTCAGTTATTGTATTTTTCAGCTCTAGGATTTTTTTTTTTTTTTGATGGTTGCTATTTCCTTATGTTTGTTGTTGTTGTTTTGCTTGTTTGTTTTTGCATGCATTGTTTTCTTAATGTGATTTAGTTGTCTGTCTGTCTGTGCTTTTCTTGGAGGTCACTAAAATTCCTTAAGAAGATTACTCTAACTTCTCTGTCTGACAGTTCATAGACCTCCATTTCTTTAGGGTCAGTTATTGGAGCTTTCCTAATGTCTTTTAGTGGTGTCATATTTACCTGATTTTTTATTATCCTTGATTCTTTACATTGAAATCTTCATATTTGAGTAATTGGGCTTCTCTTCTAGACTTTATAAGTTTTCCTTGGCAAGCTTGAGTTCTGGATGTTTCTGCTAAAAATGTCCTGTGGCACGTGGGCCTGCTATTATGCTCTATTTTGGGGCAAGGCACCTGTTTGAGCTCTGAGAATGGGGATGGGGTGGGGTGCCACTGGCTGGAACAGCTGGGTATAACTGCTGGCATGGCTTCCTACTCAAGTGAGGCTGTAGGTTGACACTTGAAGGTGCCTGGACTCTCTGGTCAGGCTTACTAGAGAGTCCGGACTGGATATTATATTCAGTTGTGGATGGTTATCAATTGGCTTCCCTGCCCTGGTACGACATCAGGATTGGACCCAGGGACTGTGTAGCTCAATGTTTGGGAACCCGAATTAAGCCAGATTGTGCACTGAATCCTCTGGTTAGGCGAGGCCAGCAGTGATGCTCTGCAGAGGAGAGAATCAATGGTGTTCTCAGTTCAAGTGCCGCTGTATGTAGGGCTGTTGCAAGGGCCGTGCAGCTTCCTGGATGCTCAGGCTCGGTTCCCTGGTTGGGAACAAGGAAGGCCGTATTCAGCAATGAGCAGGGCTATGAATTCGAGTTCCTCCTGAGGCACAGGTGAAAAAGTAGCTCCAAAGCCAGTGCATCTCTTTGCTGTCTTGACTCAAGCCAACATTTACCCCAAGTTCCCTGACTGAACAGGGACACTGGACTTCCTTTGCAAATTATCAAATGCTGCTGGCCCTCACCACTTCCAGGAGTTGTCAACAGCCAAAAGACACTCTCCAGAGGGTAGGGCTATGTCAGGTTTCCCTTGCCTGAGTGTGGGCAACCTGGGCTTCAGAGTCAGCAATACTTTCTTTGAGGATCCAATTCAGGAAGATCTTCACCACACTGGGTTCCCTGGCCAGAGTGTGCCCCCACCTTGGTTCTGTAGATAAGCAAAGACACTGGTTGGGATTACTACTTGGACACTGCAGGTATGAATGTGGTCTTCCAAGATCTGTGTGCTGGTTATTGCCAGCTCCTCCTCCCTTCTCCACCTGTCGATTTCAGATGGTTGAGTCCCCCACAGTCCCTTGTAATCTCAGTGGTGTAAGATCAGAGTAAGGGCTCCTGCAAAGCTACCCACAACTCTGGGGGTATTAGTTGTTCCTCCTGCATTCTCTTTCCCTACTGGAGGCTCAGGGAGACCTCTCCTTGTGGTGCTGCTTTGGTCTGGAAGAGGGGCAGTGCAGTCAACCCACAGGCCCCGCTCCTCCTACCCTTCTAGTGCAGTCTTCCCTAGTCTCTGTGGTGCAGGGGGTGCTTCAGTCCCACCAGGTGGATCATCTCTGGTGTCTCGTTCTTGAAAAGTCATTCATTGTTCTTACTGTGAGGACCAAAAGCAGGAACAACCCAGGTCACCCTCTTGGTGACCAATTTTCAGGCTTTTTAAAAGAAAATGTTATTTCAGTACTCAACCAATTTATTTTACCACTAATTTTTCTCTTGAGCCAACAGATATTTACTAGCAAGTCAGTCGGTGGAGGTGACAGATTCTGAAATCTGCTGCAAAGTATGTCTGTGGTTCAATGTGTGAGTTCCCTAAGGAAAAGAAATGTAGGGTGTGATGCAGAAAATGTCATCTGCTGTCTTCGTTCCCTAGGGTAATAGCTTTGCTTTGCCATCAGTGAAACTCCCCGTGCTTTACTTTGGGGCACTGGCACTTGGTGACTTTTCACATCAGTTCAGCTGTGAGATGTCACAATTCTCAGAGACCAGAAACTTGTGTTGGCATTACTGTAGGTAGAAACTGAGCTAGCTTAATAGAGGCAATTGTTTACCTATGTTGTTAACTACTCCATGTCATAGTTACCTCTGCAGGTGCCAAGTTTCATGAACTTCAAGTCAGGCAATTAATTTGTCGTCTATTGTAGACCCACAATCTAGGTTTTGCATCATACAGAGAAGAGGAAGAAAAGCTATTTTTTTTAGATTATGTTGTATATAGTTCAAATGGTACAATCATGTTATGTTATTAACTAAAGTTTCACCTTCTAGAGATTTTAATATATATTGTTTTTATTGAATTTTTTTAGCAAGAGAGGAAAGGAGAGAGAGATAGAAACATTGATATAAGAGAGAAACATTGATTGGCGGCCTCCTGGACACCCCCTATTGGGTATGGAGCCCACAACCTGGGCATGTGCCCTGATGGGGAATTGAACCGGGCGGGACCTCTCAGTCCATGGGCCAAGGCTCAATCCACTGTGCAACACAGTCCATGGGCCAAGGCTCAATCCACTGTGCAACACTTTCCGGGCCCACCTTCTAAAGATTTTATTTTTGTCTCTGCCTTAGAATTGAATCTAATAATGTATTAACCATATTACAGTGTTTGGATGTCACCTGAATGGAGAGAGAACTCGCTTGAGATTTTATGTGTGTGCATATATTTATGTGTGTGTTATGTACATATTTACAATAAATAATGAACTTTCCATCTTTTTAAAATTATTAAGAAGAAAGATTTCAAGCTAGTGATATTAAATAGAGAAACATTGCCATATCTTTAAACACTAAAGCAGTAAGAACTGTCTCCAAAAATGTGTAAACTGAATTTCCATCTGGGTTGTTTAAGGAATAAATGCGGGGTGTGTGTGAGAAGCATGATTGTGATGTGGGCTGGGCGTTGTGTAAAGGAAGCTGAAGAACTCCACCCGTAATCCTGGTTTGAATGGTGAGTCCCTGTCATACTCAGCACCCACCCTCCAGCATCAATGCTGAGAGAGAAAACAACCAACTCTCTCAAATCCTTTTAGAAATAAGCAGGACATAACTTAAAAATTAAATATTTATGCCCGGGCTGGTTTGGCTCAGCGGTTAGAGCATTGGCCCTTGGACCAGAGAGTCCCGGATTCAGGTCCTGCTAAGGGCACATACCTCGGTTGCAGTTTGTCCCTGGCCCCAGTTGGGGTCGTGTGGGTGGCAGCCACTCAGTGTGTCTCTCTCACATCAATGTTTCTCTCTCTGTGTTCCTCCCTCTCTCTCTCCCTCTCTATCTGAAGATAAATGCAGAAATGTCCTCAGGTGAAGATTAAAAAATAAATAAATATTTATCTCAGTGCAGGTTAATACCCATGGAACAAATATGAATTACTTTAATATTGTACATCTCATTTCATATTTGTTGACAATTTTACATTTTGCAAATTTTGGTTCATCTAGTCTTCCATGTTCCCTATAGCTACATAGTTACAAAACATTATTTTACCTTATGGATTTAAATATTTTTGAACCAGCATTCATGGACTGTATGAAACAGTGATTTCAAAGACTAGAATATAAACAATGTAAAGAGGATTTTCCATAAAATATTGTAAGTTTTACTCAAATTACTATTGTACAAAACATTTTCTTCCTAGCTATGTAGATGACAAGCAAATTAATGTTAGGGTCCTGTTAGCTTTGATGATATAATATTTCAATCTATCAGGGTGACTTTATAATGTTCTGTCCCATTGTTTATGGCACAGATGGTGGAAACCGGCATGCGGACTGACTGTCCTGAGTGCGGGTGTGCGGGCTGTCTCAGTTCTAAGGGGCACATGTTCATGAGGTAAAATGGGCAGTAGGGAAGGAAATCCTAGTTAAATCAGACATTTGTCTCTTTAAGGGAAGACTTTGTGGGCAGCTTATATTACATCTGAGTAAAGATAAATGACTACAATGTCTATTTAAATTATACTGTGAAGCATTTCAGCAATTAAAAGTGTCTTGTGGATTGGAATCACGTTAACATCCAATAGGGATATAGGACCGTCTAATGGAGAAAGGAAGGCGGGAGCTTTCTGGGACAGATCAGAGGAGCCTAGTCTGATACATGTCCCTGTCAGGGAATAAATACTCACAACAAAAGTACAAGTTCATGCAAGATTGCTTGTAAACTGTGCATCAACAAAAGATGAATGAAATTTTTGACCTGATCAGACCTTGAATTCTACATTGGACCATTAATTGTGGCAAAGGTACAGCACTGAGAGATAAAAATTGCAAAGAGACACTCTTGTGCCATGTTGGTGGTAACGTAAAGCAGAAATTAAGGTAATTACCAACAGTGATTAACGCAATTACCAACAGTGATCATATTACCAACGAAAAACTTGGACAAAGAACTCTCTATGATAAACTCATTAGCTCCGAAATCTTTTTTATTTAACTATGAACCACCTAAATACCACTTACCTTTCAGGCCAATTGATATTATCATTATTATTTTTTAAATATCTTTGAAACAAATATCCATCATAGAATATTAAATGATATGTGGACTGCTTTTCTGAGCATGGTTGATGTTAGTCGGCTTGGTTTCAGCAACAATTACTTGGAAGGTTCAGATAACCAGGTAAGTTTTATATGATGTTAATGCAATAAGATTTAATGGTTTTATATCTAATCTATTCTCCTAACAAAAGCATGAATAAGTCTTATATTATCAGAAAAAGACTGTGTCCTAATTTGGACTGGATCAGGAAAATATACTGGGTCCAAATTTTGATTTGCAATTTACCTATTTGCAAAACTTCTCTGTCTCCAGAGGTAAGCCTTGTTTAATGATGTAATAATAGGAGAGTGGGCGGAAGTGCATCTAATGTCCTTTGGCAGACAGCAAATTGAACACTTAGAAACAAATTATTTTAAGAAGCCTCATTTTGAAAAAGTTAAAAAAAATAAGAAGGAAATTTAACTAAGGGGAACTATAAAATAAATCATTCAGCCGAAGGGGTACAGTGTGTCTTCAGATGTGATCTTGTAAAATGTTTTCATTAGCTGTTAATGAAACTGAACTTAGGACCTAATTAACAACCCAAAGTGCTTGGTGCATTTCTTTACTTAACCAGATGGAAGTAAATTCTCTCAGAATATTGACTGTGCTCTCTTGTTTTATGTGATTGATTTCTGTAGTGAGAGTGTGTGTGTGTGTGTTTCTAATGTTATGACATAAAATTCTAATTTTTTTATAAGAGCCTATCTTATTGAAACCCTTGTCTTTGCATGGACGTCACGATTCAAATATTCTGTTTCACATAAATGAGGAGAGTCATAATAAAATATCATTGTTTATGAAGGAGTTAGCGATAATTCATAAATTTTACCTATTGTCAACCAATGCCAATTAAGTGACCTTAAGTGGTCTCCTTTCATTCTTTCATTTTTGAACTAAAGTCTTTTGTTCCAAATTCATGTACAAAGTACAGTGCAATCTGTTATTCGAAATAGCAGTTTAGTTTGTTCTTTGAATGTTGACACGAAAATGCTTCTGACAGTCTCTACACCTAAAATGCCATGTGGGTTTTGTTTGTTTTTCTGCAGATAGAAAGGAACAGAGTAAGTTAAAAATCATTGATGTGATATCTGGCACCAGTCTTAAAAACACAGATGAATTATAACATAGAAATGGGGGTGATTATCAGTAAGCAAGGGTAGAGAGCCATGCTTTGCTGGTGACGCTCACCAGTGGGGCAAAGGTCTGCCTTCCTTGTGCCCCTGCGGCATCCTAGCTATTGTAGGCTCTGGGGCTGGTCATGCTGGGTTGTCATTATTTGCATGCCTTGAGTCCTTGAAGGCAGGGATTCTTTCTTTCGGTATTTAGGTCTACACCAGGACTTTTCTACGTTGGCAGCACTCACACTCCAACCAGACGATTCTATGTGTGGGGGCTGTTCTGGGCATTGTAGGTTGTTTAGCAGCTTCTCTGGCCTCTATCCTCTATTTTCCAGATCCCCAGTCTCCACATGAAGACTAGCTTCATGTCTGGCATATCGCTGACATTTAGTAAATATTTTCTGAATAAATAAGTGCAGTTATTGATGCTGCATAAAACAATAACATCTTTACCGGTGAACGCAGCAATTAGTTCTGGGTTTGACAGATTCTGGAAGTGTCACTTAGTCATATCAGGGTGGTAAAATAGCTCTGACCTCCCAACCCCAATTCTCTATGCAACTCTGAAGAAATGTGAGTGACTTTCTCTTCTCCACCTGCTCCCCACGCCACCCCACGCCTCCCCACGCCTCCGTTGAGGACCTGTAGCTGTGTAGTGCCGGCAGACTGCAGGTCCTCTCACTGTGCAGACAGTTAGTCCCTTTGCTGAGGAGTCGTGTAGCACCTTCCAGTCAGGTACAGAGCCACATACAGGCACACTCACTTTGGCAGGGGTGGAAGACAGCAGCTGAGTGAACGTGGAGCTCCTACTTCAGTTACGCATGTACTTCAGACTGGTAACCTCTGTTAATCTCCATGTCTAGGGTCAGCCTATATTTACAGGAATCTTATTTTCACTTTTCAACTACGTGACTTGGGACATATCTGCTAAGTTCTCTGACCTGCTGTTTTCTCACTGATGAAATTGAAAGAACAGTTATATCTACCTCCTTGCCACTGTTAGGGGGTCTCTGCTCTGCCCTTCCAGCTGACTCTCAGCAGTCTGTGTTGGAATACTCATCACACTTGGTTATAATCGCATTTCCATTGATCAGCCCTCTCGGCCACAGTGCCAGTACCTGTTATTCCTCAAATAAAGGTATGAAAGTGTTTTGTAATAACAAGAACTATAGTAATGTTAGTGATTGTCATTTAGTCATTCAGTAGATATTTAATGAGCACCTGCTTTGCAAAGCCCAGTCAGAACTTCCTAGATCCAGAAATACATCCAGCAAAGAATATATGTAAGTGGCTGCCTTCATGGAGGTCGCACTCTAGTGGGCCAGGCAGTCAGTAGGAATTGGCACCTCTATTAACCATCTATTACCTTCTGATTTCTGATCATTGTAAATGGGTGTGTGCTATGAAAAAAATACAGTGAGATGAGATGAGAGTCATGGAGGGGGCTATTTTATAGAGAGTGGAAAAGAAAGGCTTCTCAGGAAGTAATTAGCATCATAGTTTTTAATCATTATCATGATTAACATTATAATTAAGGTGATGCTATTCATCTTTCATTAGTAGAACTTGTACTTTGATTCATTTTCCTAATAGTGATGCTGAACTATTTACATTCTCTGACCTGGTTCCCCTTGAGACCCACAGTAGGGAATGGGGTTGGGGTAGATCTTATCACTTGCAAATGCAGATGTTGACCATGCAATGAATCAAACCTGTGGCCTTACTCTAGCCAGTCTGCATATGAGGACCTCTATAACGAGGGTTTTCCTCACAATTTAGAAGGGGATTTATACTCTATTTGTTTTCTAAACAACTCACCACATTTTTTTTTTCTCCTGGTTGTTATAAAGAGGGCAACTTTAGTGAGCTACTTAAAATCATTTTTAAGGTTTTAGTGGGTCTACCTCGGCACTTTTGACATTTTGGGTTGAATAGTTTTGTTGTGGGGGGCTGTTCTGTACATTCTAGGATGTTCAACAGCATCTCCGACCTGTATCTCTAGATAGATGCCAGTAATACTCCCTTTCCAGCTACTGTAATGGAAAATGTCCCCTGAAGCAGAGACATGGATATTAAAAACGCAATGGGATATTACCTCATGCCTGTCAGAATGGCGATCATCAATAAATCAACAAATGTGTTGGCGAGGACATGGAGAAAAAGGAGCCCTCCTGCACTGCTGGTGGGAATGCAGATTGATGCAGCCACCGTGGAAAAGAGTATGACGGTTCCTCAAAAAATTAAAAATGGAACTGCCTTATGGTCAATGATAGCACTTCTGGGTATACATCAAAACATGAATTTCAAGGGATATATGCACCCCTATGTTCATGCAGCATTACTTACAATAGCCAAGATATGGAAGCAACCCAAGTGCCTATTAATAGATGAGTGGACAAAAAACTCTGTGATACATTTACATGATGGAATACTACTTGGCCATAAAAAAGAATGAAATCTTACAATTTGCAGCAGCATGGATGGATCAAGAGGGCATTATGCTAAGTGAAATAAGTCAGGCAGAGAAAGACAATACCATATGATTTCACTTATAGTGGAATCTACAGAACAAAGTAAATGAACAAACACAATAGAAACTGACTCAGACACAGACTACAGACTAATGGTTGACAAAGAAGAGAAGGGCTGGGTTGCTTGGTGAAAAAGGTGAAGGGATTAAGAAATACAGATTGGTAGTCACAAAATAGTCACTGGATGTAAAGTTCAGCACAGGGAATATAGTCAATAACATTGTAATAACTATGTATGGTGCAGGTGAGTACTTGAAATATCAGAGGGGCAACCACCTTGTAAAGTATTTGATTGTCTAACCACTATCCTATACACCTGCCACTAGTAGTACATTATTGAATGTAAAATATACTTGAAAAGTAAAATTTAAATTAAAACAAAAAGAAAAGAAAATGTCCCATGAGGGTTAAAATCAGCCTCAGCTGGAAAGGGCTGCCTTGTGGGAACCTCTATCTCCCCAGCTACTGCACAGTTTCCTGCAAGGGCGTCCTCTGTCCGCCTGTGTTCACGTGTGTGGCACCACAATCTCCTTCTTTGAATCTCATGTGTCCTCCAAGACCCAACTACATCTTCACCTCCTGCACTGAGCCTGCTCTCTGGACTGCAGTCTGTTCCTCCTTTGCTGCTTCAGAAGTCACATCCCAAATCTTTTCTGTCTGATCAGTGTCATTTTCATCCATGACTCAGGCCACTGTTGTTTACTGAAAGGTTTACATCTTTTTATGTCAACTACTTTATAAATTCTTTGAAAAAAGAGACCTTACCTTGGTCACCTTTGCAACTTCATAGAGCATCTAACAAATATTTGGAATAAGGACATTCATTCAGTAATGGGTTGAATCTAGTATAAACAATCTTATTCACAAAATGTCACCAACAACCACCCTTAACCAAGAGAAGTGATAGATAAAACAAATGGTATAGTTTTCATAACAGTCAATCACTTTGGAAACTCATTTTTTTAAACAAACCTAATGTTTAATTCAAGTGTAACAAGTGTCATGGAGCTTCAGGAACTGGTAACTGGTGAAGCTGAGTTTCTAGAACTACTTTTTCTGAAAGATTTAAGTCTAAGGTGATCAGAGTTGGAGGGTCAGAGCAATTTAAATAATGGTCTTCCAACTCAGCAATATGGCTCACCTACGTGTTAGCTCTTTATGCAAAAAGTGGTTACATAACTAGTTAAGACCACACTGAACTTGATCATCTTTGGTGACAAGGTAACACGGTCCTTTGAGGTGAATGCATGGAAAGGGTCATCCATTCAGGTAAATCTAACACATGTCTTTCTAGAAGATGATGGTTTTGTTTAAGGGCAGGTTCACAGGTCTCACTGGGAGGAAAGCCTGCACATCCAATTCTTCTCTGCTTGAATACAACTTGTCATTCACAGTGTGTCTATTTGTTCAGTACATTCAGTACTCATGTGGCATTCGAGTAATGACTGAACATTGGAGAACCAAAGTCAAGGTCCTTTTAATGACATTTGAGCAGTGTAGGATAACTACAGCCATCTACCATCACATGCCGGCGTCTCCAGTCTCCCAGTGCTCACTCCACTTAAGTTATGATCGATAGCCATTCTTCTGCTTTCGTTTGCTCATTAGCAGACTGCATAGGGATTTCTGAAGCATAGGCCTATCTGATACTTCTCATAAATAAATTCTTCTAGATTGTAAAGTGAATTGTATTATTTCCAAATATAGTAACTGGATATAAACTTCCTGGGGTATGGACTTACCTAAAAAATGCCCATGTGGAGAAGAATTCACATATCAAATTATATATCCATTCAAATAGATTCATTATAGTCAGTCAGGATAACCCTGCATGAAATGAATATTTACTAAGTTCTTTCTGAGGGTACAGTAAGGGGCTTATAACAAATTGATTATTTTATGTGTTAGCTTCTCTACATGTAGCAATTCATTGAATTCTAACCACAGCCTTTTGTGAGATTTCCCTGCAGAGAATTCCCTTATGGGGTGCCTGTCTTTAAGATTCCCCCAGCCCACTCCCTCCCTCCCCCAAGGAAGGCTTTGGGGACCAGGCTCCTGTGTGTGACTTGGTGCCCCTGGGACAGAGCTGGGCCACCCAGGTGCTCTTCTGGGAATTAGGAATTAATATTCACAGAAAGGAGTTAGTCTCTGCTGGTCACTAAGTGTTAACCTGTGGTCACAGAGAGGCACAGCCCGTCACGCTCATGCTGAGAAAGCAACGACGCGGAGGAAAACATAAGCAGAGATAGAAAACCGCAGCCACTGAGAGAGTGATTGCTTTCCACGTACTTTCCACTTTCTGCTTCCCTCCCCTGCAGACCTGACTGCCCGTCCTGTGAGCAGGTTCCATGTCATCGTCCTCATCCTTAAAATCAAGTCATCTTGTTTAGTTTGCACCAGTTGACTGGGTTTCTGCCAGTAACTTGAGAGAAGTTATTTTCTCTGTTTTCTTAGTGAGAAAGTGAAGTTCAAAGGAGCCAATAGCTCTTCCAGAGCAGTGCAGCTGGGATGTGGTCACGTCAGGATTCAAGCCCTGTGCTCAACATTCTGAGGCCCACGCAACTACCTGCATGGCCATGGATCCTACCAGCACAGTTCAGTGTGGCTGCAAATCCGTGTGCAGACTAGATGCGTTGTGAATGGTCTTGTGATTGGGTATTGGTGTGATCTTGCTCATTCCTTGGTGGTGCTGAAAATGCATGCCGCTGGGCCCATTGCTTAGGACATGTTCCCTCACCTGCAGACCAGGATTGACAGTTCCTGCTGCTGCTGTTCCGCAGTGTTCAAGCCATGCCTGCTTGCTCAAGGCTGTTCCCTCAGCTTAGAGTTTGCCAGTATTATCAGTCCTGGAGCGCTTTGCTTTGGTCCATAAACATTTAGGTGCCTTCGTTGGCTTGGGCTGCTCTAAAAAATGCATAGTCTGGGTGGCTTAAACAACAAGTATTTTCTTTCTCATAAGACCGGAGGTTGGGAAGTGTGAGATCAGGATGCCAACATGGTTGTTCAGGCTCTGGTGAGGGCCCTAGTCCTGGCTAGGAGACGGCTGCCTTCTGGCTAAACCTTCACGTGGCAAGGGGATGGGAGTTGGGAGTCGGAGAGAGACAATAATCTTTGATTTCTTCTTCTAGGGTCACTAATCCCATCAAAGAGATCCCATCCTTATGACCTCATCTAACTCTGATTACCTCCCAAAGGCCCCAACTATTAAAACCATTACATTGAGGGTTAGGGCCTTAACATATGAATTCTGGGGAGACACAAACATTTAGTTCATAACAGCACCATATTTCATATCTAGTAAGGACGACATAGATTATAGTTCCTAATTAATTTTCATTTAATGTTCTCATTAATTTACCAGTTGCACACTCACACCACACAAGCATACCCACCACATCTAGTTCTTTCATGCTTTGCTCCAAGCTTCTCTGGTCCCCTTTGGACCTCCCCATCCAGGCTGCTCAGCACTGGCCTCTTTCCTTGTCTGCTTCCTTAGAGGCTTTGCCCGATGTTCATGTCATGACTACAAGGGCTGTGCTGACTCAACTGTGAACGGCCCTGATCAGTTCATCAGAGTCACTCAGAAAGACGGGCCCTCTGTGATCAGTCCTCTGCCTCCCTCAAGCTCTTTTAAGCCACTTTGCCCTTGCTTTCTATGCTCCAGTCCAACGAGACATCTTTTATTTCCTTACCGACATCATGCTCTCTCTTCATGTCCTTGGAACTTTGAAAATGCTGTTCTCCACCGAGCTCCTCTTCACATCTCCTCTTACAGGCCTTTCTTGACCCCAGGGCTTCTGTTCCCTTTAATCCACTTATATCGCATACACCCTGCATCTTAACACTACCATAGATTAAAACTGATTTTAAAATGCATATCTCCCTTATTAAACAAACGAAGGACTCCGGGGAGCAGTGACCACATCTGCTGCTCACAGTTCTGTACCCAGAGAATATCACAAACAGGGGTACAGAGTCATACTAATGATAACTACAGTAGAGAGCGACAGTTCCTTGTTCAGCACCAGGTACCTGAGAAATGTGGCCTTTATTGCTATGAAGCAATATACTTTTTCACTTTGATTGACTCCGATGGAATTTTGGGAATTTCAACTTAGTTAGACTTGGGGATTTCTCCCTTCCTGTCTCATACAGAACGTTGGAGCATCTGTAGTCATCACTCATGTGTTCACAGATGACTACTGAGACCGCCATTGTGTCTGTGGCTTCCTGGTGCTTCAGCGCCATGGATGGGAGGGAAACCACTGGTGAGGGTGGACACCTCAAGGCCGTCTGAACCCACCTCCTCTGACATACCATATCTGACATGAAACTCCACATGAATTGTATTCTCCTGGGACGTACCATATTTAATTCCCTGAAGGGTGCGGTCAGTGCAATAGGAGCTGACCCGAATCACTCCTGAACCATTATTCCCACTTTAAAGCGTCTCTTTCTAATCTCGGGAAACTCCTCTTGGCCTCCTGCTTCTCTCAGAGTCTTTATCCCTTCCCTAAACATCACCACTTCCGTTTTCTTTCAAAACTAGGCTTTGATGACCTGTACATTTTAGAACCTGAACTCGCGCCACACAAAACTTAGCTCCCGTTTCTCGAGAGCAGGGAGGGCTTACTCATCAAAGTCACCCTGGAGATGAAGAGACGTGGAAGTATTTGTGTTTCCTTCATCCGGCGCAGCAGTGAATGGTACAACAGTACAACTAAACCTGTATAATATCAGATATCAGTATTGCTACCCCAGATTTTTTTTCTTTTCCATTTGCTTGAAAGTGCAGCCACTATGGAAAACAATATGGTGTCACCTCAAAAAATTAAAAATTGATCTCCCATTTGACCCAGTGATCCCACTTCTAGGAATATACCCTATGAAGCAGAAAACACCAATCAGAAAGAATATATGTACCTTCATCTTTGTAGCAGCACTATTTACAATCACTAAGATCTGGAAACAGCCCAAGTGCCCATCAGTAGACGAATGGATTAAAAAGCTGTGGTACAGCCCTGGCCAGTTTGGCTCAGCAGTTAGAGCGTTGGCCTGCGGTCCGGAGAGACCCGGGTTCGGTTCCCGCTAAGGGCACGTACTTCGGTTGCAGTTTGTCCCCGGCCCTGGTTGGTCGTGCGGGTGGCAGCCACTCGATGTGTCCCTTCACGTAGATGTTTCTCACTCTCTCTCCCTTCCTCTCTCTCCCTCCCATTCTATCTGTACAAAAAATGGAAAAATATCCTCGGGTGAGGATAAAAAAAAAAAAAAAAAGCTGTGGTACATATACACAATGGAGTACTACGCAGCGGTAAGAAAGAAAGATCTCTTATCCTTTGAGACTACATGGAGGGACCTGGAAAGTATCATCCTAAGTGAAACAAGCCAAACAGAGAAAGACAAATTTCATATGATCTCACTGATTTGTGGAATATAATGAACATAACAGTTTGAGGACAATCCCCTAAGGAGTGGGGAGGTGAGAGAAGGATGAACCACAGAACTTATATGCATGTATGCATGAACAGTGGACATGGACAACAATCTGGGGAAGGGGCAGGAAGGGAAGGGGGAGGGGGGGAATCAGTGGGGGAAAAAAGGAGAATCATTTGTAACAAAAAATAATCAATAAAAAAATAAAAAAATAATAAACCTGTATAATAAAGGAGCTGGCTGTTCATATCCTGCTACTGACACGTGTTGGCTGCTTGCTGTGTCAGACCAGGCGAGGTGCTAGATGCTTGGCCTGGGATCCTCACAAGAATTCTTTGTAACAATCGCATGTGTGAGGACAGAGGCTCCAAGAGGGTCAGCCCTGCCTGGACAAAGTCACAGCGAGGACTCTAGCCCCGTTAGCCTGGCCTGGCTCCGCTGTGGTTTCCCTTCCAAAGACTAGAGGGGCATTGTTAGGTGAATCATTACCTGGGAGCTTTTTTATTTTCTAAAGTAAAATTATATATATATATATATATATATATATATATATATATATATATATCTAGATATATATATTATATCTAGATATATATGAGAGGTTTTCAGGGTATATAAGAACATAGTATTCAGTCGGCTTCAGGAGATATTTTTGATAAATGCCAACTGTCACCGTCTCTCTCTCCAACTACATCTTTAGAAAGCTGCAATTTCTGACCTCGGTTCGAATGACAGGGTATATATTTGGCAAGCTGGACAAACACTGACATCTCAGCGTGAAACCTCCCCCCGGGGCACACCCCTTTCTGTGAGCACCGCTCTGCAAGGTTCCTGGCAGGCAGCAGGCTGTAGCTGTTTTCTCTTTATGGCTGTTGTTTGATTCTCATGGGAATTATCAAGGTTTATTTCATTTAAACAATGCTCCATACTTAAACCAGAACCCGTTCCCTGAGAACATCAGTGGCATGAGAAGAACATGTAGACATGTACACGTGCCTGGTGTCGCTCTGCAGCCTGGACTGGCCCGCGGTCCTCTCTCCCGGCTCCCTCGGAAACCTCGGAGGTTTCCTGGCAGCCTCTGCCTTAACCCAAGATGTAGTGCAAATACCATTGTGATGGCTTCTAGATATTGAGATGCTAAGCAGATCGTGTAGTTTATAGTCTTTCACCCAAAGCACTTGGGGCCAGATGCTTTTTAAAGTACAGTTTTGCCCTGGGTGGTTTGCTCAGTGGTTAGAGCGTTGGCCCGTGGACTAGAGAGTCCCGGGTTCGGTTCCCGCTAAGGGCACGTACCCCAGTTGCAGTTTGTCCCTGGCCCCGGTTGGGGTCGTGTGAGTGGCAACCAGTCGATGTGTCTCTCTCACATCAATGTTTCTCTCCCTTTCTTCCTCCCTCTCTCCCTCTCGCTCTATCTGAAGAAAAATTAAAAAATGTCCTCGGATGAGGATAAAAAACAAAATAAAACAAAGGACAGTGTTGAAAGTGTAATACAGGGCACACTCTTTTCGTCAGTCTCCCCAACCACTATAATCAGTCATAGTATTATTTCTTCAGCGAAATATGAGACCATTCACTTCAAGTATCAATTTGTATCAGAATTTACTGCCAAATTAGAAGATCAGGTTTTGCCCTCAAATGAGCTGCAATACAATGTTTTTTGTCTTCACATCTGGAGGTGGGTCAGCATGGCGGACGAGAGGCCGTGTGCCTGTAGTGTGTGTTCACTCTTCTTTTTTAAAGAAATGTTTTCATTGATTTTTTTTTAGGGAAGACAGGAAAGGAGAGAGAGATAGAAACATCGATGTTGATCGGCTGCTCCTGCACACCCCCCACTGGGGATGGAGCCTGAAACCCAGGCCTGTGCCCTGCCCGGGAATCGAACTGGGCCCTCTCGGTCCATGGGATGACACTCAGTCCACTGAGCCACACCAGCCCAGCTGTGTTCTTTCTTCTGATCCAGAAAAGAAACATAACTCAAAGTAAAGTTGAATATTAACTTGAGGCAAAACTAATGCTGAAAGAAGTGGCTCTGTGTTTTCTCCTGCTCGCTCTCTCTCTCCCTCTCTCAGAATAACAACTATTAGTAGGGACAGAACCAGTTTTGGGAAGGAACTGAAGAGCCAGGAGGGAAAGAACCACCAACTGCAGTCGGGGGGCGGGGAGAGGAGAGCGTGGGCGAACTGCTGGCTGCGCCTGGAAAGGGGGCAGGACGTGAAGTACAGGTTCAGGTTCGATGACTTGGTTTCCGAGTCATCCTAGGGGGCCAGTGTCATCTGCTCAATGTCAGAGGAACAATGTTTGGGTTGCAAATGGCAAATGCTGACGTGTGAAACAGATTGTCAAGTGGGACCGAGGATTCAGCTGAAGTGTAGATTCCTGATATCAAACCTCTGGTTGTCGGGACCTGCCTTACGCTCTGTCAGTCCTGCAGACTTCACTGGTCCCTCAGGTATCGAGGGCACTTCTCCAGTTAATGCCATATGATGTCTTACCCTCTAAGATGCTTCTATGACTCTTTATTTCTAGTTTGAACATTGAGTAAAATCATTTTTAACTTCGGATGGTCCCATCGAAAAGGAATATCCAGGTCCTTTTTCTTTAGATTCTGAGCATTTGGGTTCAAAATCAATGCTGTCCCTCAGCTTGCCCCATTATAAACATATTTGAAAGGTTCTGTTGTGTTAAGATGTGATAGGAGAAATTATTATCTATGGGGCAGAGGGAAAGACTTTTTGTCTCATTTATGTTCTAACTGTCTTTGGATTAGATTCGTCCCTTTCTACAGTCAATAACTCTAATCTGTTTTCAGCATCTTTAGATGTAGATTGATGTTGTGAGCTGAGAAAGTGAGCCGTAAATTCTCTCTTTTAAAGACCAATGATTTCAAGGACCATATGATTTCATTCATATGTGGAATCTAATGAACAAAATGAACTAACAAGCAAAATAGAGACAGACTCATAGAGAGCAGGTTGACAGCTGTTGGGGAGCAGGTATGGGGGGCTTGGAGGGGTGAAAGGATTGAGCAAAAAATAAAAATTCATGAACACAGATAACAGTGTGTTGATTGCCCAGGGTAAGGGAACTGGGGGAGGTGGAGGAGGGTATAGGGGGATAAATGGTGATGAATTGAGTTTTGACCTGGGGTGGTGAACCCATAATACAGTGTACAGGTGATGGGTTGTGGAATTGTGCACCTGAAATCTGCATATTTTGTTAAGCAGCGTCAACCCAATAAATTCAATGAAAAGGAAGAAAAAAGTAAAATCCAATTATTTACCCTTGTATATAACAAAAATGCATTATTAATAAATTGTACTTTAGATTAAAATATTCTGTTAAAACACAAAATTTTTAACTTTAGAAAAATTTTCGGAAAATATTGTAAAGTTAGACAACAAAATACACTTCATTTTGTGTTTCCACTAGGCATAAGAACATTTTTAAGATTTCAAAACAATGATTTATTGGTTGGTAATAAAGTCTCAAAAATGATAGCAGAGCCCAGCCGGTGCGGCTCAGTGATTAAGCATTGACCCATGCACCAAGAGGTTGCTGGTTCGATTCCCAGTCAGGGCACATGCCCAGGTTGTGGTTCAGATCCCCAGTTGGGGACATGCAGGAGGCGCCAATAGATGTTCTCTCTCATCGATGTTTCTATCTTTCTCTCTTCCTCTCTCTCTAAAATCAATACAGATAAAAAAAAATTAATAAAATGATAGCAGATACAACCAAAGAAACCTTATATGAGCATAATAGAAGTACTGAAAACAAACTTAAACTCTGGATATTTACATATCTATACAATAAATGTTAAAAAATTGGGAAAAACACAAGGATTCCCAAGCACGCATTTATGTTCTCAGAGTAATGCTGTTGTCAAACAAAATATGAATTCTTGAAAACTTCATTGTGATTTTTATAAATGCAGGTTCCAGATCTGCAGGAAATTCAGTTTGCATTGTGGAAGACACCTATGGAGCAAAGAAACAAACACAATAGGGTTTATTATTTTAGTAAGCTCAAACGTGCTATGTTGATAAGTGATACAGTTCAATATTTACCATTTTTGGAAAATAATGCAATAATTAATATTAAAAATATCAAAAGTGTGATACTATTATCTGGCATTCTGTTATTCCATTTCCAATATTTTCTTTCTTTTAATTTCTCTGTTTGTGAATTAGCAGCAGTTTCCTCATATTGTGTACAAAACTGAATGCAGACTGTTTTCTCTGCAAGCTGTTGTTTATGTTCCCAAAACCTTGCCATCCCATAAACACAATGGGCTACAGATTTTAGTCACAGCCCTATTCTTCTTGTTTTCACACCCATTCCAGTAAGTCACCAAATATCTTAATTATTTCTATGAGATAGAAATTTTCAAATGTGTTTTTGTTATAGTTTTGATTCCCTCCTTTTATCCCCTTTCTAATGCTTTGCAATCCATTCTCCAGCCACACCCAGTACAACCTCTCCTCTAGGGCACTGTTTCTGACCTTTGCCACCTCCTGCCATTCTAACCCGTGCCCCATCCTCTGTGCTGCATATCACCCTACAAACACCTCTGTCCAGGAGTTAACCTGGTTTTTTTTTTTGTAATTGTTGGTCTATTTGATTCTCTCCTCCATTCAACTCATTCATGTCTCCAAATGGAAAACAAGGCTTGGTTCTCAGTATATACTTGGTGAATAAATAAAAGAGGTGCCCATGTGATCTGATCATTGTGTGCTTACAAATCCTTATTGTTATCCACAGAATAATTTTCAGCTCTTACATGTGACAAAGCAAACCCTTACAATCTGTACTTGACCATGTTTCTAGCATGCTGCTGAACTATTTTCCATGCTGTGGACTTTTATAATTCTTTGCCTTTGCACATGCATTTCCCCTGTCTCAAATACATTGTCCTGTGCCCTCCCACCCACATGCAATGCCTTTGACCAGGCCCCTTCCACCTGGTAAACTTCTATACATCTTACAAACCCACCATGTCATATTTCTGTGATGCCTTATAATTCTCTGTACAAGTCTTACCAAATGCACTTATATGATTGCATTGTGAATGCTTTTAGTTTAGTATTTATTGTGTCCTTAGAGTTCAGCTCAGTGCCTGGCATCTCTCAGATGCTCTGTAAATGTGGTTTGATTAAATGACTGTGTCTTGAGTTAATGGAATAGTACAAGGATAAAAAAAAAACAGATTTTGGAGACAGAAAAAATATATTTAATTTGAATACTGGTACTGGTTGTTACCCATTATGGAAGCTTAGGCTAGAGACGTAATAGCTCTCATCTTCAGTTGTCTGTAAAATGGAGATAATAATTCATATCTAATAGGTTTTTGAGGATTAAGTTGGAGAACATGAAAATGTCAGGCACGGACCTGGGAACATACAGTTGCCCGATGAAAGGCAGATATTATTATTAGCTATGGGAATCCTGCAGAAGTGGAGATCATTTACAGTTGGGTTGTATTTCCAGGAGATGAGGTTTTTACCTGCACTTTAAAGGAGGACTGAGACCCTAATTAAAGGAGATGAGACAGGTGTCCTTGCAGGTTAATCCAGGCAGTGTTCTGAAGGAAGCAAGTAGACCAGGTGAGTGAAGGGTGTAGCACATTAAGCCAGCAAGCGCAAAGCTCCAGATGGCGGAGGGCCTTGAGTGCTAGCCTGAGGGGCTGGCCATTGACTTCCTTCCAGAATTGCTAAACCATAGCAATTCCTTCAGAAAATTTTCCCCCTGAATTTCTCCTATTGTGACCCAACTGATGTCCATTCAAAAAGAGCAGATTTTACCCAAGTCCCCACCAATGGGCACACACATGTAACTGGCACTGAAAGTTAAGCTGTGCCATCTCCTGCAATGTCATTTCATGGAGAACCTAACCCCAGGGGTCACCAAGGAGAGTGGATCCGTTGAACCCTGAATACTTCCTCCCAGCGCTCCATTAACAGAGACCATTCTCACCTGCCTCTGGTGGCCCTTCTGCATGTCAGGCAACCAGCGCCTGGAGGAGCCACATTTCATTACATCTTCCAATGTCATTTGTCAACTGGTCAAAGAGAGGAGCCTTCTGAGCAGAGCTAGCTTCTCTAGTGTGAATATTGCCATCACCACTCATACTAAATGCCCTTGTTTGTGAAGCTCTAGGGGTTGGTGGGAAAAGTTGTAATCTAGTAATTCACGTGTATTTATTCTATTTATTCTTCTTAACTAGGGAGTTTAAGGAGGAAGTGTACATCTTAGCTAGGAGACAACCCCGTGTTAGCTGGCTGAGGAGCTGTCTAAAGAACAGTGTGTCTCTATAAGCACTTTGTCTTGGTTGGTTAGGTTTTAATACCATGAAGGTTTTACCACCAATTGTTGGAATTGCAGAGTTTTTAAACTGGAAACATGTGTTTCTTTGTATGATATATGCTTTCTGGGGGTATTGTGTGGCCATTTTCCTATCTAATGGCTCAAATTTGGTGGAAGTTTAGCCTTTCTAGCCCGAAAAGAGGATCTAGAGGCACACTGTGAACGTTTTAGCCACTGGCTACATGTGGCTATTGAACATTTGAAATATGGCACGAGTGACTAAGGGTGAATTTTTTTTAAATTTTGTTAAAGCTTGATTAATTTTTAACAATTAAAACATATTTTATTTGGTTACTAGAAAGCTTTCAGTTATTGAAAAACTTTTGGTGACACGAATCTACTTTTATTAAAATTAATTTTTTTACTTTATAGATTTAAATGCAATTGTAAGAAATAGTACAGGGATCCCATGTGTCCTTTACCATTTCCCAATGACAACATTTTGTAAAATGATAGCGCAAGGTCACAGCTGGGATACTGACAACGATACAGTTAGAGTCAGAGCATTTTCATCAGCACAAGGACCCCTCATTGGGTCCTTTTATGTTGTTATAGCCACACCCTCACTGCTCCACACATTTCCTCCTCCCGGACCCAGGTAACCACTAACCTGTTCTCCACTTCTGTAACTTGGTCATTCCAAGAATGGTATATAACGGAATCACATAGTAAGCATCTTTTTGAGTCTGGGTTCCTTTGTTTAATTTATTTGAGATTTATCCACCTGGATACAGGTTTATTTCTTTTTACTGCTAAGTAATGTTCTCTGGTATTAAATATACCACAGTTTTTATAGCTATTGATCTGTTGAAGGATGTCTGGAGTTTTTCCAGTTTGGGGCTATTATGAATAAAGCTGTAATAACCATTTGTGTATGGGTTTTCATGTAAACACAAGTTTTTATTTAACTGAGATAAATGCCCAAGAGTGAAAGTCCTGTGGTAGTAGCATGTTCAGTTTTGTGAGGACTGGACGATTGTTTCAGGGGGGCTGTGGTGCTTTGCATTTCCACCAGAATGTGTGAGGAGCCCGTTTCTCTGCATCTTTGCCAGCATGTAGTGTTGTCGCTATTTTTTGTCTTTTCCATTCCTACAGGTATGTAGTGTGAATGTACTTTTTCAACTGGAAATTTTGAGAAATCTACATAGAAATCAAGTGTTTGTAATAAAAATTTAGCATTCACAATAAATGTGCTGTAGGTATAAAGTGCACCCTGGATTTTGAAGATGTAGTACTAAAAATGTAAAATATTTCAACAGGTTTTTTTTTTGTTTTGTTTTTTTTTTAATTAGTAACATGTTGAAAGATTTATAGACTACATTGATTTATATAAAATATACTTTAAGCATTAATTTCAACCTGTTTCTTTTTTCAATGTGGCTACTAGAACATTTACAATTACATGGTGGCTCCCTGTGTTTCTATTTGACAATGCTGGTCTGGACTAATGATCACAGAGCTCACCAGAGCCTCTAGGTGGAGGGCCTTGTTAATTTGTTGTGGGAGTCAGCAACACATTCTGTGAAAGGCCAGCTAGTAAATATTTTAAACTTCGTGGGCCATAAAGGTTCCCTTTTTGAGTTTAAAACTGCACAGCTCTGCTTTTGTAGCACAAAGCCAGTCATAGCTACTACTTAAATGAATGAGCATGGCTGTGTTCCATTAAAACTTTATTTACAATAACAAGCAGTGAGCCTGTTCACTCGTATAGTGAATATAAACATATGAACAGCTAAAAAGTCCATACACTTTGGCTGTATCCAATATGCTCTAGTCAATAGAAAAGAAATCCTTTTCCATATTTCAGCAGAAGGCATTTAATAGGTTATATGATGGAAGAGCTGAGAAGTTAAATGGGCTAGTGAACCATCTTAGAAATTAGTAACCACTGGAAAATGCT
Organism: Molossus molossus; assembly: GCF_014108415.1. Classification (NCBI taxonomy): domain Eukaryota; kingdom Metazoa; phylum Chordata; class Mammalia; order Chiroptera; family Molossidae; genus Molossus; species Molossus molossus. The sequence continues at coordinate 20,887,298 of NW_023425346.1, forward strand.
ACCACCCCCAGATTTGGAGGGACAAGGGACGGGAGTAGGGTGTTCTCAGAGTTCATCTGGTGGGAGCCAGTGCCATGCTGGGGCTGCCAGTCAGGGTGAGGACTGTGGCAGGAATGGCTCCCACTAATCCAGACCCCAGAGGAAGTCCGGTAGCTGCCAGGGGTTCCCCATTTTCTGCTAGCCTGGCTGCTCCAGTGCTGTGCAGTGGGTGAACCTACATCAGGGAGGGACTCTGGGAAATGTAGTTCCAATGTAGAGCAGGGCCTGGAAGCACGGAGAACGGATCTGAGCGCAATGACTTTTCAATGCACAGATTAAACCTAAATCACAGGGAAGGCAGGAGCCCTGAGATAGCCTGGTGGCCAACAGCGGCATTTCATGCAGCATGTTCCCTTCCTTTCTGCGACTGTTTTTTAGTAGTTTCATTATTTCATCCCGCAGGGAAGAGAGTTAGTCAAGATAGAATAAGATATAAGGCCCCAGGACTCACCACTCAGATGGGGCTCAGTTCCCTCGTCAATCATCAGGGTGAGGGTGAGGGCCTGTGAGCAGCTGGCCAGTGTGACATTTGCCCTCAGGGTGTGAGCCACCCGTGCGGTGAGGTTGGAAAATGGGGGAACCGAATTTCACTTTAAAACCATCTAGTGGCCAAGGTATTTTTTTCTTCCTTCCCTCTTTTTTTTTTTTTTTTTCTCTTCCATTACTATCTGAAATAAGGTAAGACTTCAGTTTTGCTTCTATCCATTTCTGAGTTCCGAGAGCTGGGTTTGAAAGTGCCAAGGCAGTCTATACCCCACTTCCACGTCTCTGGGACCACCCCATACCTCAGACTGTTCTGTTGATTATATTCCACAAATAAGTGAGGTCTATGATACTTGTCTTTCTCTGTTTGGCTTGTTTCACTTAGGATAATACTTTCCAGGTCCCTCCATGTTGTCTCAAAGGATAAGAGACCTTTCTTTCTTACAGCTGCATAGTACTCCATTGTGTATATGTACCACTGCTTTTTTATCCATTCGTCTACTGATGAACACTTGGGCTGTTTCCAGATCTTAGCTATTGTAAATAGTGCTGCTACAAACATGGGGGTACATATATTATTTCTTATTGGTGTTTCAGGCTTCTTAGGGTATATTCTTAGGGGGTGGTGGGGGAGAGATAAACCACAGAACTTATATGCATGTATGCATGAACAATGGACATGGACAACAAAGCTGGGAGCAGGGCAGGGAGGGTGGGGAAGGGGAGAATCAGTGGGGGGAAAAGGAGAAACATCTGTAACAAAATAAGTAAATTAATTAATAAAAAAAAACTAACATGGAAAAAAAGGACAATGTAATCAGACAAAAAAGGAACTACAGAATTGTAAATGTACATTTTAGGACATATTATCTTCTAAATAAAATAATTCTATTAACAACAACAACAAAAAAATAGAAAGTGCAGAGGCAAAACAAAGGCTGTTGCCTGCATTTCACTCTCTTTGAAATGACCTCTGCCCATGGACAGGCCTCCTTTTCCCCTCACTGTGTCCTGCAGAGATGCTTTCCAGACATCTCTAACCTTCAGGTAATCAAAATTGTTCTATGAGGGAAACACCTTTTACGTTTCTTTATATTTCTATGTAAGGTATCACTCCTGGACCCATGATCCATTGCCTCACTCTCGTCAGGGGCTGGGGCAGACTGAGCTGATTGGGATTTCGGAGGCGGATCCAGACAGGTGTCTCTAGCCCTTTCATGCTCATCTCTCAGTGAGCAGGTGTTGGCATATGCTCTCTGCTAGGTGTCTAAGACCTTGCTCCAGTGTAGGCATGCTTTTGTTCACAGCTGCCTCTGATAGGGGACGAGGTGGGACTTAGTATTTTTCTTTCTTTTTTTTTTTTTTTTAACTTTATTTTTATATTTGACACTATTACAGATGTCCCCATTTCCCCCTTTTGTCTGCTCTCCCCCGGCCCTCCCTCCCCCCCAGCCCTACCATCACGGCACTGCTGTCTGTGTCTGTGGGTTATGCATAAGTGTTCTTTGGTTAATTCTTTCGCCTTCATTCACCTAGTTCCCTACCTCCTCCCTCCCCCTGACCTCAGTCAGTCTGTTCCATGTATCCATGCCTCTGTTTCTATTTTTTTTTTTCATCAGTTTATTTTGTTCAGTAGGTTCCACGTATAAGTGAGATCATATGGTATTTGTCTCTCTCTGACTGGCTTATTTTACTTAGCATAATCTTCTCCAGGTCCAGCAATGCTGTCACAAAAGGTAGTATTCCCTTCTTTTTAACAGCCAAGTAGTATTCCTTTGTGTAAATGTAACACAGCTTTTTTATCCACTCATTTATTGATGGGCACTTGGGCTGTTTCCAGATCTTGGCTACTGTAAATAATGCTGCCCTGAACATCAGGGTGCACATACTCTTTCGAAATGATCTTTCATGATTCTCAGTAGTGGGCTTGCTGGGTCAAAAGGCAGTACCATTTTTTAATTTTGGGGGAAACTCCATACTATTTTCTACAGTGGTGACACTAGTCTGCATTCCCATCAGCAGTGTACTAGGGTACCCTCTTCCCCACATCCCTGCCAGCACCTGTTTGTTGATTTTTGATGGTGGCCATTCTGGTAGGTATGAAGAGATCTCTCATTATGATTTTAATTTGCATCACTCTGATGACTAGTGATGTTGAGCATCTTTTCATATGTCTATTAGCCATCTATATGTTTCCTTTGGAGAAGTATCTATTCAGGACTTAGTGTTAGTAAGGGGGTCTAAATTTATATTATTTTTTAAAATTAAATTTATTGGGGTAACATTGATTAATAAAATTATATAGGTTTCAAGGGTATAATTCTGATATACCATCTGTATATTTATATTCTTTAATAAGCATTATAATTTATAAAAGTCATATTTAGATCTCTATGCAATTGATTTCTGTATTTGTGTCTCAGTTCAATTTTAAATTTACGAGAAGTGTGTGATATATTTATTGGGTCTCTCTAAAACCTAGAAAATTAAACATCCCTCTCTCATAATAGGGGAAACCTTAAAACAAGAAACATGTTAGCATACCTGTATTACTAGTTGATATTTAATATATAATCTGATTTAGGTATTATGCTAAAAGTACTCTCTCTCTCTCTCTTTGGTCCTCCCACACATAGTCAAATTAATTTGGGGAATTAATATTCTCCAGATTTTCCACATCTCAACAAATAACACTACCATCACTAAGTTTTAGAGGCCAAACCTATACATATTGTTGGCTTTTTATTTTTTCTTCATCCATAATATCCATATGCAAGATATAGGCCAATCTGTCCACCTCTCATTCACCAACCTTTCCAGGTGCGCCTCCACTCCGTGCCTGGAGTCCCGCCGCAGCTCCTGTCTGAGCTCATTCCTCCATGTTGCCTACTTAGTCATTCTCCATGCAGCCAGAGGGTGAACTGCTGCAGACTTCTCCGGAGTTTCCTTTTAAACTGAAAATCCACCCAGTCTTCTCACCGAGCGAGTAAGACCCACAAAACAGCCACTCTGCCTCCTTCCCTTTCTCTCTCCACTTCTTTCACACTGACCTTTTTGCTCTTTCTTAAAAGCATTAAATTGGTTTATAACTTAAGAGTTTTATATACTATAATTTTTGTCTCAAATGCTTGTCCCACAGATTTTGCAGACTTCACCTTTTTTCAACTGAAATGTAACCTGATTTCTACCCCAAATAGTCACCCTGAACTGATTGGGATATAGGTATCATTACCCTGTTTTATTTTCTTCCTAGAACTTCACTATTTGCAATCTTATGTGTGTGTGTAGATTATTTAGTGTAGGTAAGTGGCAGTAATAAATAGCTCACTGAACGGTATCATAGCTCTATACCTACAGACATTTATTTATTGCTCATGAAATAGTCCAAGGTAAGCATCCCTGTCCGCAGGTGCAGATACAGGGTCCCAGATGCCTTTCATCTTGTCCCTCTGCTGTTCTCTACAGTTCAACGTCAACAAAAGGGAAAAATGAGAACTGGCACCTAGTACTGCTGTTAGAATGCTAGTCACGCGGCCTCACCTACATGCAAGGAGGTGGAGGTCATAGGGCATAGAGTACACAGCTGTCAAGACACTAATCACCAATAATAATATACCATGGAAGGCGAGAAACAGGTTTTGTTGGGACTTAGACATTCTGCCACATCTGTTCCTCTAGACACACATTTCTGTAAATAGCCTTTTTTTTTTTTTTTTTGACATAGAGCATATACTCATGTCCTTTCCAAGTTAGACAGCTCAAGGTCCCATTTCATATTCTCTGAGTGATTCTCCGTTCTTTTCATCAGGACCAGATGGAGTTCCTCATGTTCCGATGACTGAGTTGAAAGATGAGCTATTCTTCTCCTACCCTAAGTAAAGTGGTACAGCAGGGACAAGATATGGATAACACAATTCCAGTTTTTTAAAAGGGGGAGGTTTGAATGGGAATTTGGATATAAAATTGGGAAACACATCAAGTCAATAGTTCAGACCAGTGACAGAATGTTTGAGACAGGGATCGTGAACCTGTTTTTCCAGTGAAGGAATTTTCCTAGTTAGAATCTAGATTGCTTTTGGGAGAACACCCTTTTTCATTGTTCTTTGTGGTTCTTTCCTTTGCTTTCTCAGAAGCTCTTTATTTTTTAGTTTCCCCTAGGGCTGCATGTGCAGTGAGGTCTAGGAGTGTGTCTTCTTTGGAGGCTGTACATTTTTTTGCAACTTGCTTCCTGCTCATGGAACTTTGGGAGACCAAAGGATTTGAGAGTGCAAGGCTTATTAAAGGCCGGGCTCATGGTTTCTTGGGCAATAAAGTTTCCTCAAAATGTATTAGCATTTTGATCTATTTGCTTCTAATCAAAGTTGTGTATCCACAGTTTTATCCTGTACAGTAAGGCCTCAGATAAATTCTGGGCAATGCAGCAAAACAACATGTTAGAAAAACAACTTTACCCTAGGCTCATTGGTACAACCTGGGTTCAGTACCTTCAGCATCTCAGCAACATTATAATAAGCAATGACAACATTATAATAAAACAACATTGCAATAAAAGAAATGACATTATTCGAGAACCTGCTGTGGATCCTTTTTGCAGCCGCTGCACTGTTGCTTCCTGAAGCCCGTGCCGGTCCCCTCAGCCTATGGTGGCCACCTGACAGTGTGTACATTGGGAAGCAACACCTATAATCTTAGTTTTGTTTCCAGCTGAGTCCATTTGTTTAAATTATATTTCTAATAAACACTTGTCCTCATTTTTATTCTCATTTCCTGGTTCTTATGGTAATTTATCATTTGTCTCTCCATCTCATCAAGTCCCCTACTTTCTGCTTGCTAAGCAGTCAATTTTCCCCTGGGCATATTAGTTTCTTACAATACATTGCAAAAAGCAATAACTATAACCTGACACAAACTAATACTCAAAAAGTGGAGCTCTTGGCTAAGTAGGTGCTTCATCAGCCTTCCCGGTTGTTGTAGGCAAAGTGTTCTAAACCATTTTGTAACTGTATGATGCAGGTCTTCATATTCTAGCCTGCGATATCTGCTCCATGCCACTCACTACCTGGCCGTTAAATCAATGCCAAGTATTTAGGTGATTTTCATAGCAGCACCCAAATCATGGCAGTGTGTTCTCTATCTGTTAGGACAGCGTTAGATAACAAACAGTCCTCACAATGCAGTGTGGGGCAAAAGTAGGTTTACAGTTGTCAGTACTCAAAACACAAAGTTTATTTTTGTGTTATTATTTACTAATTATTTTATAATGGTCTAGCCTGTAGATGACTACCTACTACCTACACAGCAGTTCTGGGCAGCTCTTCCTGGCTAGCAGGTGTCTTTCCTCCAAATAGTGATCTGAGGACTCAGATAATTTCCATGAAGAGGTTTCTCTATTCCTTGGGACCTTATTATTATCTCCATTTAGGTCACAGACAGGCAAAGAGAATCAGCACCCCTCCGCTGATTGCTTAAAGCCAGTGCTTCTAAGGGACACAAATCTCTTTAGCTAAAGCTCTATTGGCAGGAAGTAGATACATGGCCACATTTTATACGTGAGGGGAGCTGATGCATTTAATCCTGGGTGAACAAATGCTTCTGAATGACAAATCTATTCCCTGAGAGAGGAAGTATGCATTTTGGTGGACTTGGAGTCATCTTCGCCAATGCCTGTGTGCACTTATTTTCTGTCTATCATATACCTTGATTAAAATGTAGGCTCTAGGAGCCCAGGGACTTCCTGTGTTTTTGTTGGTGTATTCCCAGGACACAGAGTAATGCCTTGATTAGAGTAATCATTCAGTGAATGTTTGTAGAAGAAATGCCAATACAATTAATAAATTGGACTTAGAGTCATTATCCTGACTCTGTCATTTATTGTGAACTCAATGTAGTTGCTTCAATTTCCCCATGATCAGAAAGTAAAATCATAATATGTATCTTATACAGTAAGGATTAAATAAGATAATGTATATATAGCACTTAGTATTGTTCTCGGCACATAGTTAAGTATAGTCATCAGAACATCAATAAATGTTAGCTAATCTTATTATTTCTGTTATTATATCCACATATATCTATACAAATATGCCATATTATAACATTTTGAGGATAATTGGATAGAATATTACTTCTAAAATAAAAAACAGCCCGGCCGGGCCCAGCCGGTGTGGCTCAGTGGTTGAGCGTTGACCCATGCATCAACAAGTCGCTGGTTCGATTCCCAGTCAGGGAACATGCCCAGGTTGTGGGCCTCACCCCCATGGAGGGCATGAAGAAGGTGGCCAATCCACACATTTCTCTCTCTAAAAAAAAAAAAAAAAAAAAAAAAAACCGTTTCCATTTTTAAAATGCTTGTAGTAGAAGTTTGATGTTAAAACAATTCACTGTTTTGATTCATAAATTTGGAGGATCATATTCTGACCTAAAGCAAATCAAGAGCCTCAGATAGGAGCACATGTAGCCTTACAGCACTGGAACAGTCATGCTGATGCATGGAAGAGATGGTGGCTATCCTCTGCACTGGGGGAAATAACATCTCATGGGAACTTTAAATTACTGACAAGTTATCAAAAAAATCAGCTGCCTTAATAAAACATATCATTTACGGGGAAATTTCATTATCTTTGTCAAACTTTATGCAGCACACTCAGGAAATGAGAAAACACCCAAACTTTCAGTTATTCAATAAACTTTTATTTCACGCTTATCCCTTTCCTGTCACTGTGGTAGGCACTGAAGTTTCAGTGATGAGCTCGGCAGAGGGGTGATAGAGCAGAAGCATCGGAACAAGGTCATGAGAGGACAGAATCCAGGCTATCAGTGCCACCAGGAGGAGAGTGCAGCATCCTATGGACACTCTCAAGGGCATCTGCTAGACCAATGGGGACCCAGATTGTTCCCCAGAGCAAGTCATATGCACGCTCCACCTGGAAAGTGAGTAGGAGCCAGTCAGGACAACAAAACTTGGGCTCTTTCTGATGGCCTAGAATTGATGTTTTGTTTTATATTGCTATATTGAGAATTAAAGAAAATATGCAGAGGTACATACACATTTTTCATATCCCATCAGACAAAGAAAATCAGTTAATATTTCAATTTATTTCATCCCTATTTCTGTGCAAATTTTCTATAATTGAAATAGGACAATGTAAAATATTTTCCTGTTGTGTCATCTAGAATAATATTAGAAACATTTTTCACTTTCTTTATAAGAACTGTTTTAATGGCTTAAAGATATCCCATCTGGTGGATAAATCCAACTTATACCTCATGGTTGTACATTTAGGTTCTTTCAATTTTTAACATTTTAGAATTCACTGGGGCTTAATATTTTATTTTAAAGACATTCAAAGGCATGTAGACATACTTGTCACAATATGGCAAAATCTACATCTTTTGAGGATAGCCCAAAGAGAAAAATCGAGGGATAATTCATTTTCTCTGGCTACTGTGACTGCAAAAGTAGAATCTTCTGTTTATAATTTTGCTGGATTACCTTTCTTAGAATCAGTGTTTAATTGAGTGTTCCTGTGTCATGTGAAGAAAGAGGTTCTCCAGAGTGTTGGTCAGTATTGAGATGGCTTATTGTAGACTTTCTTGGGGACTTTAATATGCTAATGAACATTGCTAATCTAGAGAAGAGGTATGTCACTTGGGATCCTGAGGTTATTTAGTCATGATACCCTGTTTATGTAGAGCTTGTCCTGAGAAAAGTGTTTCGTGGCTTTTCAAAGTGTTGGGGCTTTTCAGCATTAGTGACATGAAGTATTAGGTTAAGTTTATCTAGAATATTTTCAGGTATTAGTCAAAAGAGCATGGCCTACTCATTAAGAGTCTTGGTTGTGAGTCAGAAAGTTGTTGGTGTAGCCCTGGCCAGTTTGGCTCAGCGGTTAGAGCGTCGGCCTACGGTCCGGAGAGACCCGGGTTCGGTTCCCGCTAAGTGCGTGTACTTCGGTTGCAGTTTGTCCCCGGCCCTGGTTGGTCATGCGGGTGGCAGCCACTCGATGTGTCCCTTCACATCGATGTTTCTCTCTCTCTCTCCCTTCCTCTCTCTCCCTCCCACTCTATCTGTACAAAAAAATGGAAAAATATCCTCGGGTGAGGATAAAAAAAAAAAAAGAAAGTTGTTGGTGTAGATCAAACTCCACAATTCCGGAGCTGTGTGACCTTGAACAGATACTTTAACCTTGCTAGGCACCAGGTTCCCATTGGGATATGATCAGTGTGTTGTGACTATTTAGTAATAATAGATTTTCAACAGTTGGCACAAAGTAAGTGCTCAATAAACCCTAGGCTGTAGTTGTTGTCATTACTATTGTTATCTTTATTTTTAATATGCATGCCCCTACTACCTGCATCCCAGGACAAGCTAAAGTGAAATTTAACGTAGCAAAAAAATATTGATACACTTGCACCACTTCTCTATTGAAAGTAGTTCTGTAGTCTCTTACTTTTATTGGAGCCCTTGTATTTTGTCTCACTTGGCCTCAGAAGCAGTGTGACAAGGGTGCAACTAGACTGTCATCTCCATGGGGGAAGGGATAGGTACGTTTTGTTTACCACAATATCTAGCTCATTCTTAGACCTCACTTAATGTAGTCGCAAAGGAAAATAATAAAATATATTTATTTGGTAAATATATTTGCTTTAGAATTACCCATGCCACCGCATCACATTCTCTAACCCACGGTGTTACACTCCTGACCAGCTAATTGGTTGCTTTTTAATGAGCTGGGAAAGGCTCTCAGAAACCTTACACAGCATTCCAAGAGCACCCTGAGAAGTTAAGACAGGAGGTTAAAAAACTGTTTGTCATTGTGTGTTGATATTTGACCTTAGATCTTTTGTTGACACTTCAATCCCTGGCTTGAATTTGCTGGTCTCACTAAACAGATTACATTTCCTCAAGGACAACAGCTTTGTCATAGTTGTCTCAGTGTATACTCGTGCTTAACAATGTACCAAGTGCATACTAGCTGCTTAGGAACTATCTTTTGAGTCTCTGAGGGAATAAGCTTGTGACTTACCTCATAACATTCTGTGTCTATCTAAGGTCTTCCCCTAACAAGAAAATCTCCAACAGAGGCTTACTAGTGCTCACCAATTTCCACTTCTCTCCTTGATTAACTTAGAACATATTAGTGCACTTAATAAAATTAGCTTTTCACACAATTTGCAACAAAATTTTTTCCAGGTTGGAGATTATAATAGACCTGAAGTGTTCTTTGTATTACACAATGTGTTTCTGAAAACTTGCTTGAGAGGTAAGGTTTTCCACTGTTGGATTATAGTTGAAATGCATATTAGAGCTAGTTTAGTAGATCATTTACAAAGCATAAAAATTTATGTAATATGCACTCCGATATGTCATTTTCATAATTCTGATTTTCATGTCTTGCAAAAATAAGATTATATGGCACTCTTGGGAATAAATCATACTAGGTAGTTGGAATATTCAAAGGTTTGGATATTTTCCTTTATGTATTTTTGTTATGGTTTTTTTCTCAGGATTGCTTTGGCTACTTGGGATCTTTCATGGTTTTATGCACATTTTAGAACTGTTTGTTCTATTTCTGTGAAAACTGCCATTGGGTTTTATAGGAATTGCATTGAATCTATAGATGTTTAGGTAATATGGACATATTTTAATTTAATTTATTTTATTTTTTAAAATACTTTAATTGAATTTTAGAGAGAGAAGAAGGGAGAGGAAGAGGGAAAGAAAAACATCAGTGTGAGAGTGAGACATTGATCCATCCACCAGACAGGTACCTCCTGCATGCCACCTACCGAGGATGGAGCCCACAACAGGCATGTGCCCTGGCCAGGAATAGAACCAGCAACCTTTTTTTGTGTTTGGGACAACACCCAACCAAATGAGCCACACCAATCAGGACAATCTAGACATTTTAATAGTGTTAATTATTCCAATCCATGCACACAAAATTTCTTTATGTCTTCTTCAATTGCTTTCAAGAATATCTTGTAATTTTCAGTGTATTGGTCCTTCACCTGTTTATTATCCTAGTTATTTTATTCTTTTTCTTGTGATTATAAATGAGATTGTTTTCTTTACTTCTCTTTCTGATATTTTATTGTTAATATATAAAAACTCAGCATATTTTTATATTGATTTTGTATACTGTGACGTTGCTATCTATATTCATTTATTGTTTCTGATAGTTTTTTGGCGGAGCCTTCCTGGTTTTCTCTATATCGAATTGTGTCATCTGAAAATAGTGACAGTTTTACTTCTTCCTCCCCAATCCGAATGGCTTTTATTTCTTCTTCTAATTGCTCTGGCTAGGACTTCCAGTACTATGTCAAATAACAGTGGCAAGGCAGGGTATTCTTGTCTTGTTCCTGATCTCAGAGGAAAAGCTTTCAGTTTTCACCACTGAGTATAATGTTAGCTGAGGGTTGGTCATATGTGGTCTTTATTATATTGAGGTATTTTACTTCCATACCCATTTTATTGAATGTTTTTATAAATAATGGATGTTGTGTCTTGTCATATGCTTTTTCTAAGTCTACTGAGATGATCATATGATTCTTATCTCTTTTTTTTTGTTAATGTGGTATTCATGTTGATTTGTCTGTGGATGTTGTACCATCCTTGCATCTCTGAAATGAATCCCACTCATGTCATATAATCTTTTCATGTATTATTGTATTTGATTTGATAGTATTTTCTTTAGGATTTTTGCATCTGTGTTCATCATAGATTTTGGCTTACACTTTTTTGTGTGTGGTTTCCTTGACTGGTTTTGGTGCAGGTTAATGTTAGACTTGTAAAATGAATTAGGGAGCATTTGTTCTTCCTCATTTTTTTGGAAGAGGTTGAGAGGATAGTTATTACATTGTTGCAAGGTGGGAGAAGACTCATCTACCCCAGTGGCTCGTGGAAGAGTTCTTGTGATATTCCAAGAAAAGGAATTTTCTGAGACTTGCACGGGAAGATGAGATATGGTAGAAAACTTCATTCTCATGGAATTACACCCCTGGGGTTCTAAAGTCCTATTTCCCTTAGTCCAATCATAGAAGAAATGTAGCTGGGGTTTCAGCAGAGCTAAAAGCAAAGCCAGTGTCCAGAATTTCCTTCCCATGTTGGAGCCAAGTCCAGTCCAGTATCAGGCTAGCTTAGCTTGTGTTCCTGGTTGCAGTCCATTACTCCATTGCATATGAGGTCCACATGGCCATGGGCCATATGGGCAAATGCAACAGAGCCAAGAGCCAAGAGCCATGTGAGCAACAAGAATTCCAAGAGCACTCTTTGTTTAAAGGATTACGTATCCCCAAATGTTTGCATACTTGCAGTGGCCATACCAATTCTCGCCAACCATCTCTGTCCTCAGGTATGATTGACAGGCAAGTATCTTCCTTATGTTACTCCAGCTTTACTGGGCATGCATCTGTCTTCCTTTTGTTGCACCCTTTCCCTCCCTGGGGAGCTGTGAAAATACAGCTTCCTGCTGAAGCTGCCCTAATGATCTGCTTATATTACGTGGTCTTTCCTTTGCTCCTTTCCTATTATTAATAACTAGCTAATGACAATGGTATCAACATCTTCTTTGAATGTTTGGCAGAATTTAGCAATGAAGTCACCTGATCCTAGATTTGTTTTTGGGAGATTATTGATAGTTGTTTTAATATTTTTACCATCAATTGGTCTATTTCAGTTTTCCAATTCTTTATAATTCAGTCTGGGAAGATTGTGTGCATCTAAGAATGTGTCCGTTTTTTCTAGGTTGTCCAACTTGGTGGTGTATAGCCTTTCATATTATTCTTGTATAATGCTTTGTATTTCTGGAGTCTCTGTTGTAAATTCTCTTTCATTTATGATTTTATTTGAGTCTTCTCTGTTTTTTCCTTATTGACTATAGCTAGAGGTTTGTCAATTTTATCTTTTCAAAGAATCAGCTCTTTATTTCATTATCTTTTTCTATTGCCTTTTTTTCTCTATATTTTATTTGTTTCTACTGTAATTTTTATTATTTTCTAACTCTACTGACTTTGGTCTTCATTTGTTCTTCTTTTCCTAGGTTGTTTTTTTTTTTTTTTTTTTTTGGTTAATAATAGATTGTTCGAGACTTTTATTGTTTCTTCAGGTAGGTCTATATTGCTCTAAACTTCCCTCTTAGTACCACTTTTGCTGCATCTCTAAAAATTTGGTATGTCATATTTTCATTTTTATTTGTCTTTATATATCTTTTCATCTCTCATTTCATTTCTTCTTTGACCCATTAGTTTGGGTCAAACATGTTGGCATGTTGTTTAATCTCCACATATTTGTCCTTTATCCAGCCCTCTTCTTACAGTTATTTCCAGTTTCATAATGTTGTGGTCAGAAAATACACCTGGTACGATTTCAATATTCTTATATTTTGGGACTAGTTTTGTGTCCCAGCATATGGTCTGTCCTTGATATAAGGTTCCATATGCACTGTGAAGAATATGTATTCTGTTGTTTGAGGATGGGAAGCTGTATCAATGTCAATTAAGTCCATTTGTTTTAATGTGTCACTTAAGGCTAATATTTCTTTATTGACTTCCTGTCTGCATGATGTATCCATTGCTGTAAGTGGGGTATTCAAGTTCCCTATCTAATTGCATGTTTGTCAGTTCCTTCCTTTAGGTCTCAGTGTCATTGCCTTATGTATATTGTTGCTCCCAGCTTGGGTGTATATATAAATAAATGTCGTGTCTTCTTGATGAATTTACCACTTTATCAGTATAAAATGTCCATCTTTGTTTCTTGTTACTTTTCTGCCTTGAAATCTATTTTGTATGATATAAGTATAGCTACACCCTCTTTTCCCTAGATGCCATTTGCTGGGATTATCTCTCCTCTAAGTGTGTGTGGTTTTTTTTTAATGGCTGCTTCAGATGGAAGTATCTCTAAAATATATTTTAATTTTTTCTAATGATTCAAGTTTATCATTATGGAACAGCTAATATTCGCTAAAATATAGTTCTATCAGTTTCTTATTCCTTAGTAACAAATATTTCAAAATCCAGTGGCCTAAACCAATATCATTTTATTATTGTGTATGTATCCACATATACATTACAGGTCATCTACATAATTCTGCTGACCTGGGCTAGACCTAGCTGATCTGGGCTGGATTGCCTCTTGCATTTCTAGTTAGTTCGAGGGTCTGCCAGAAGTTGAGTGATGTACAGTGGTCAAAACTGGTATGTTTATTTCTACTCCATGTGGTTTCTCATCCTTTAGCCAGCTAGCCCAGGCTTGTTCACATGATGTGGTGGGAGTACACAGGAAGCAGGAGTACACAAGGCCTCTTGAGACCTGGCACAGTCACTTCCACTGCATTCTTTTGGCCAACGTAAATCATGATGTTAGCCCAGTTTCAGAGACTAGAAAAGTAAACTCCACATTTTGATGAAATTGCTGAAAAGTCATGTGGCAAAGAGTATAGGTACAGGGAGGGTTGAAAGCATTGGGCTATTTTTTGCAAACCACATTATGAAGAAGGAATGAGCTCCAGGACTCTCAGGAATCTCCCTAATGCTAATTGGCCTCAAACTAGTGTGATCTTTGAGCTCTACTGTTTACATTTTGGGATTATGTACCTCTTTTCTTATCATTAGGCTGTCTATGTTATCTTTGCCATTGATGTATCTGCTTCTCACAGCCATTTAACTATACCCTTCTCTTTTCAAACTTTACTTTTTGACTCACTTGATTGTTAACCAGTTGGCCAATGTCTGTTAGGAATAGGTCCAAGTAATTCTCAGGAAGTTTTGTGACAATAGGAAACTATTGATGATGCATTTTCACAACTTGGAAACATAACTTCTTCTTAGAAAATATTACAGAGAGGTTTGTTTACAGATTATTCAGGTGAGGTTCTAGATAATGTCACTATATTGTTTTATTTCCCATAAACGAGAGCACTTCATGTGTACCGCAATAAATTCCAACACGGAGGACAGGGATGGTGCTTCTGTTTTTTCACACCAGTCTATCCCTGGGTCCTCACACAAGGTGTAGGGCTCATGCTAGGTAGAACGAATGACTGAATGCATGGGTGATTTGTAGTATTTTTAAACCTAAGTAGACTTGTGAAAATCCCCAGTGCTTTCTGTGTTCCAAGAAAAAGGTAGTGCAGGCAGTACTTCCTTGCCTCTGAGGGGTATTACAAAGATGAACTAATGTCAGGAAAGGGCTTTGATGTGCCTGGATGAAGGGCGTTCCATAACTTTAATGTTTTATTGTTATAATACCATAAAATGCTTTTTTGGGACATATAGCTTACATATTTTCCATAAAATTAATCCATAAATCATGTACAAAATATATCAAATCCAAAAGCAATAGCTTTGACCTTAGAATTGCTGCAGCTGTAGTTTGATGATATACCACCTACTACATCAGCAGTACTCTGAAGAACATTAAATGTGCTTTCATATATTCAAAATGTGCAAGCACTTCAGACAAATTACTCTGTGCTTTCAAAAAACGATGAAACGATTCAGTTTTTCATTTGAAATTATAAGTATTTATTAGACATTATGGAATTATAAGTATTTATTAGACATTAACACAAATCCTGAATTTTTAGTCCTTTTTACTAATTCACATGAAATGCTGCTTCCTTCAAAATGTTTGATAGAACTACCTTATGATATTTTTGAAAAGTAATCTTCATTTTTTGATGTTTCTTTTTAAGAGCCATATACAAATGTCACAGAGCTTTTAATGAAATGTCAACACACTTAATTGTTTTGTGACATCTTTGTTTTATGTTGCCAACATGGCAAATGTAATATCTACATCTTTTCAAAGAAATACTCTCATTTTTCCTCCTCTCTTACACTATCAAACATATGAGTAACTATAAATGTAACTTGTAACTGTAAATGATGGGAATAGGTTATCATTACCAGTGTTTCCAAAGAGTGATTATGTGCTTCAATATCTTTGAAGGAAAAGTTTTTTAAACTAATTAATTAATTATGTTTATTGCAGATGTCCTTCCTTTTTCTCCCATTGATAACCCCCTCCCTGCTCCCACCTACCCCGCCCCCATACTCCCACCTCACTCTTCACAGCTCTGTTGTCTGTCTCCACTGGTTATGCATACATGCATATGAGTTCTTTGGTTTATCTTTTCCTATCCCCTCCCATTCCCCCTTCCTCTGAGGTTTATCAGTCTATTTCCTGCTTCCATATCTCTGGGTCTATTTTGTTCATCAGATTATTTGTTCATTATATCCCACAGATATGTGAGATCATGTGATACTGTGTTTCTCTGGCTTATTTCACTTAGCATAATATTCTCCAGGTCCCTCCATGTTGTCTCAAAGGGTAAGAGATTTTTCTTTCTTACAGCTGCATAGTATTCCATTCTGTATATGTACCACAATGTTTTTATCCACCCACCCTGTTTTTATCCACCCACCTATTGATGGACACTTGGGTTATTTCCAGGTCTTAGCTACTGTACATAGTGCTGCTATGAACATAGGGGTATCTATACTCTTTCTGATCGGTGTTTCAAGCTTCTTAGGATATATTCCTATAAGTGGGATAATTGGATCAGGTGGCAGTTCCATTTTTAATTTTTTCAGGAAACACCATGCTGTTTTCCATAGTGGCTACAAAAGTCTGCATTCCCACCAGTAGTGTACTAGAGTCCCCTTTTCTCCACATCCTTACCAGCACTTGTTTGATAGATTTGTTGACGGCAGCCATTCTGGCAGGTGTGAGGCGATAGCACATAGTCATTTTAATTTGTGTCTCTTTGGCATTAATGACATTGAGGAGTTTTTCATGTCTCTTGGCCATTTGTATATCCTATTTGGAGAAGTGTCTATTCAGGTCCTCTTTCCATTTTTTAAATTGGATTGTTTGTCTTCCTTCTGTTGAGTTATGTAAGTACTCTCTATATTTTGAAAATTAACCCCTTATCTGATCTATCATTGGCTAATTTGTTCTCCCAGAGAGTGGGTTTCCTTTTTATTTTGATGCTAATCTCTTTGCTGTGCAGAAGCTTTTTAGTTTGATGTAGTCCCATTTATTTTATATATTTTTTTCTTTGTTTCTCTTGCCCTAGGTGATGTATTGGTAAAAATTCTGTTATGTGTAATGTCTGAGATTTTGCTGCCTTCATTTTCTTCTAGGATTTTTATGGTTTTATTTAAGTCTTTTATCCATTCTGAGTTTATTCTTGTGTAAGATGTACGTTGTTGGTCTAGTTTCTTTCTTTCTTCTTCTTCTTTTTTTTTTTTTTTTTTGCATGTATCTGCCTAATTTTCCCAGCACCATTTACTGAAGAGACTGTCTTTACTCCATTGTATGCTAACAACTTTCAAATAAGATTTTCAAAAGCATAAAAAGACTATCTGTCACAAGGAGACTTTTGCTTAAATAGGGTTTTTTCAAAGACCTCCAACTGTTGTATAGTGTCTATAGAAGAACATTATTCTGCAAGTATTAAATCACAATGGTGTGTGCATTTCTTTCCCCAAGGGATTTAGCAGAATAGGAGAATATCATGGGAAGGTTATCGCTATCACAGATGCAAGGTAACCTTTCAATATTTGCATAGTGTAATACCAACCAGCAGGTGTAGAGGGACAAGTATTCACTCCTACTGGATTCCACAGTGGCTGGGCTGAATCTTTCTCTGCTTCTGTCCCATTTGATTGAGACAATCAAGACCATTTGTTATGAATTCCACCAAAATCACCCACAGCACTCCTATTTTCTCCTTCTCTGAGAAGAAAGTGTAGTTATAATACTTTGCTTTCCATGAAACATCTAGTTTTCTGATCAGATAATTTTTTTGACTCAGTGTTTCTAAAGCCTTTATCCATTGTTTGGAGTAACTTCTCATTCTTCATATTAATATTACCTTAGTGAAGTCTTCCTTTCAGAGGGGATTCTAAATATTCTGAAGGTAGAAGTGGCATAGTAAATTTCTGTTTTTAATATCTGTTTGCTCACTGGTTAGATCATCAGCCCACAGACCAATGAGTCAAAGGTTTGATTCTGGTGAAGGGCATGTACCTCGGTTTCACTTCATCCCTGGCCCTGGTAGGAGTCGTGCGGGAGGCAGCCAGTCAATGTTTCTCTCTCTCTCCCCCTCCCACTCTATCTGAGGATAAGTGGAAAAATATCCTTGGGTAAGAATTAAAAAACAGCCCTGGCCAGTTTGGCTCAGCGGTTAGAGCGTCGGCCTGCGGTCTGGAGAGACCCAGGTTCGGTTCCCGTTAAGGGCACGTACCTCGGTTGCAGTTTGTCCCCGGCCCTGGTTGGTCGTGCGGGTGGCAGCCACTCGATGTGTCCCTTTCGCGTCGATGTTTCTCTCTCTCTCTCCCTCCCACTCTACCTGAACAAAAAATGGAAAAATGTCCTTGGGTGAGGATAAAAAAAAAAAAAAGAATTAAAAAATAATAACTCTAATAACCATGTTTTCTCAAAAAAGGTTGCTTAATACTGAAATGAATTAAATTTATATATGTAAGTATTAGAAATCATACTCTAATACTATTTTATTACTTAATAGTGAATTGAATATTTTCTATATGTGGATATTATTTTAACTCGGAACAGTTTATGTTTATATATTGTAATTATCTAAATATAAATGGACACTATATTCTTTTACTTAGACTAATGAAGGGCCATATGAAAACGGAGCTCATGTTTTTATCAACTCAGTGTGTGTGTGTGTGTGTGTGTGTGTGTGTGTTTTGGTATGTATGTAATGTGAATACTGTATTTTTGTTAAAAAGGGACAGGCCTTTATGAATTCATTTTATTTTTCCAAAAATATAGTCTTCTGTTTTTATTTATCACACTTCTGTATCTGAGGGAAGGTCTTATTTTTATTTTCCAACAAGTCTTGATGTGGTGTGGGGGGATCATAGTTTTGCTTTTCCCCTCCTCTCTTCATCTCTTAATCAGATGAATGTGGATTTATCTGACTAAAGTTCTTTTTGCACTAACAGTTTGCATCTTAAGATTGCATTTTCTCCCATGTTTCCAATTGTGTGACAAGGTGGAGTAAACAGGGTAGTTTCTATTAGCTTCATGTCTTACAGAGTATACAGAGAAGAGAATTCAGAGGACATTAAAATAACTTTAGGGGTGTTAACGAGGATGTTTGAAATTAGGGATGATGGATACAGTAAAGTTGGTGTTGGTCATGTTTCCTCTGAGGAGAATACCAAATGTTTGCATGTCTGTGTTAAGATTTTCATCCTATTTAATGTTTAAGAAAAAACAAAAATGTTTTATTGGTCTCTTTTTTGGGATAACCAATGATTTCAGGATTTTTCTTAACCTTGTAAAATTTTAACACAACATAGAATGCTGACCAATTGTTTTTAAATTTTACTCTGCATTTGGGCTCAAAATGGTCATACAGTTATCACTCAGTTTGGAATTTAAGAGGCTGTTTGTCCTTAAAAATTTCCTTTCTCAAGAATGTTTCATGATTTTTGAGGTTCTAGGAATAAAAAGTGATTGAACTATTTGACATTTTCTCTATGAGATTTTATTTTTTAATTAAATTTTTTTTCTTTATTGATTTCAGGGAAAGGGAGAGAGATAGAAACATCAATAAGAGAGAACATCAATTGGCTGCCTCCTACATGCCCCCCACTGGGGATCGGGCCGATAATCCAGGCATGTGCCCTGACCAGGAATCAAACTGGCGACCTCTTGGTGCATGGGTCAAAGCTCAACCACTGAGCCACACCAGCTAGGCTCTCTATCAGATTTTAAAGCATCTTCTTAAAACCTGCTCTTTCAATATCACCACAGAGAAGAGTTGAAAGCCAATTGGTCATGTTCAAACTCGCCTGATGAAGGCATCACTTGTCTGTGCTGGGCAGCAGTTTTAGTGATCCTCATGGACAATTTGTACCGATGATGACAAGGGCCCCTGTCCCTGGATAAGAGCCACCGCTATCCTTGTCTGCTAATGAGCGCCACTGCTGGGCCCATTTCCACAGTCTTAGTTTAGATTAGATGGGAAAGTTGGATTTTGTTGAATTTGTACTCAGTTTTTTGGGGAACATGGGTTATTTTGTGTTTCTGTGGGGAAGGTAAGATTAATTTTTTGAGCATGTGAGAGAGAGAGAGAAAGAGAGACATGGATATGAGAGAGACACATCAGTTGGTTGCCTCCTGCATGTGCCCAACTGGGGCAGGGGATTACCTGCAACCCAGGTAAGTGCCCTTGACTGGGAATCAAACCCAGGACCTTTCAATTCTTGAACCAATACTCTAACCACTGAAAGCAGCCAGGGCTGGAGACACTTTTGTTTTTGTTTTAATATTTTTTGTTTATTGATTTTAGAGAGGAAGGAGAGGGGGAGAGAGAGAGAAATATTGATGAGAGAGAACATCAATTGGCCGCCTCCTGCATGCCCCAACTGGGAACTTGGCCGACAACCTGGGCATGTGCCCTGACCAGGAATCAAACTGGCGACTTCTTGATGAATGGGTTGACACTCAACCATTGAGCTACACTGGTCAGGTGTGGAGACCCTTTTGATTGTCACGCTGGGTGAAGTGGTGCTACTGGCATTTAATAGGTGGAGGCCAAAGATTCTTCTAGACACCCTACAATGCACAGGACAGCCCTTCACAACAAAGAATTATTTGTCCAAATGTCAAATGCTGAACTTGAGGTCAATACTTGTGCAGATCAAGAGCCTGGTAACAGACACACCTTCCATGTGGACTTGTTATTCATTCAGGGTTTACTGTGTGCCAGGCACTGTCTCAAGAACTTTACACACATCATCTCTGTTTTCACAAGCCTACAGCTTGAAATGACTGAAGACCAAGGCCAGATGTGCTGTCCATGGTGACAGAGTGTTAAAGGGCAAAATCCAGATATGGACTAAAAGCCGTGTAGCTCCAAAGCACTCCCTAAAACCTGCTTTCTCCTAGTTTAAAATAGTTGCTGTCATTGACTCTTTGCTTTAGATATTTGGAGAATACATAACAGGAGCATTTAAGGCTGGTTTCTCACTGGCGCGGAACCCCGCCCACTGTGCTGTGTGTCTATTTGCATGCCCAGAGGGTCAGAGAAGGTGTTGCCGCTGGCTGGTGCTGTCCCCTGTTCCTTATTCTCTTTTCAGGCCAGGCTTCTAGACCACTGACAAGTGTTCATGTATGCAGTCAGCCCCTAGCAGAGAGAAAGGTTTGGCAGCACCGTCAGTGATGCTCTGCCTCCATTACTTATGGTGAATGTCACGAGAAGTAGACCAAAGAGGAGCAGTGGTGCCCAGCCAGTGTGGCTCAGTGGTTGAGCGTTGACCCAGGCACCAAGAGGTCGCCGGTTTGATTCCTGGTCAGGGCACATGCCCAGGTTGTGGGCCAGATTCCTGGTGGGGGGCGTGCAAGAGGCAGCCAGTAAATGTTCTCTCTCATCAATGTTTCTATCTCTTTCTCCCTCTCACTTCCTCTCTCTCTAAAGTCAATTTTTTAAAAAAAAGAGGTGTTAAAGCCCCAAATGGACTCTCTCCAGTGACAATTCTAGAGACTAGACAGTGCTTGCAAATGTGTTCTAATTGAAAGATAGATAGGAGCTTTGGAGTGCCTCCCCCCCCCCCCGATTCAGTATGAAAACTAATTTAGATTCTTCTCTTCCCCTAAGTGATCAAAGAGGTAGCGTTATCTTTTTCTGGGATCCGTAGATGAGTTGCCCAACATATCCCACAGTTCAGTTGGAAAAAAGGAAAGGACAGGGATTCATGCCGAGACTATATCTGTCATGAACAGAGTAAAAGAAAACCTTAACTAAATCTCAATGTAGATTAGGAAGTGTGGACTTCAATTATAGTAATCCTTGCTTATCCACGGTTTCGTGTTCCATGGTTTCACTTACCCACGGTCAACTACAGTCTGAAAAGATTAAATGGAAAATTCCAGAAAGCAACAATTCATAAGTTTTGAATTACATGCCAGTCTGAGTAGCATGATGAAATCTCACAGTCCTGGTCAGTCCTGCCTGGGGCCATGACTCATTCCTTTGTCCAGATTCTGCATGCTGTATATGCTCCATGCCTGTTAGTCACTTAGTAGACCTTGTGGTTATCAGATCAATAGAGCTAATGTTCAAGTCACCCTTATTTTACTTAATAATGACCCCGAAGTGCAAGAGTAGTGATACTGGCAATTCAGATATGCCAAAGAGTAGCCATAAGGTGATTCCTTTAAGTGAAAAGGTAAGTACAGAATAGTAAGATATCTGGGGGAGAGAGAGAGAGAGAGAGCGAGCGAGCGCGCATTCACATAACTTTGATTACAGTATATTGTTGTATTTGTTCTATTTTATTTTAGTTTTTTTGTTATTGTTGTTAATATATTACTGTGCTTAAATTGTAAATTAAACTTTATTATAGGTATTTATGTATAGGAAAAAACAGAGTATATACAGGGTTTGCTGCTATCTGCAGTTTCAGGCAGCTGCTGGTGGTCTTGGACAATATTCCCTGCTGATAATAAGGAACTACTGTATTTCAAAGTGTGCAGGCTTTTGATAATGTGTTTCACCAAGGTGAATTAGGATGTGCCCAGACTAATTCTTGAAATCACAAGGGGGATAAAGAGTTGTAATAGCATGTTGCAGTCAGTTAGTACCCAGGGAGTAGAATGTTACGGTCCACATTAAATTTCCATATCTAGACCATGAATTAAATATTGATTTTTGTAGGACAGGAATATAACAGAGGATACTTCACTGTAAAATTACAATGAATGTAAATTAATCATTGTGTGGGTGATTCAGAGATACCTTTGTTTTATCTGTGCGGTCTCTGTGTAGAGAAAGACCTAAACTGAAGTTGCTTTCAGGTTGGATATCAGAATACTGATGTTGGTATTTACATGCACAGTATTTAAGGGGGATAGTGTGGAAGGAAGTCTCCCTGATGTACTGAGGATGAGATAGGATGGGAGATGCAGGTTAGCAGTACTTTCTGTCATAGAAGCAATGTGTATTAGAGGTGGGTGTGCAGATGTACCTACAAAATATACTAAAAGATTAACAAAATCAACTGGTAATATAAATTTATGTGTATGTGTATACACACACACAAACTTATACACACTTATATATTATAATATAATGTAATATATTGTTATCTATTATGTATATTTACATCTACTAGATACTAAACATATAATAAAATATATGAAGTATATAATGTATAAGTAGAATTGGCTTAAATATATATAATCTATTAATGTGATATTAATATTAGTTATAGTATATATTTCATAAGGTATATAATATAAGGTTAATGTGTGTGATTCTGTTTATTGTATATTGTTGCAGAATATAAGACTCAGGTACTGTTTCTGACATGGCATACCTAGCCCATAAAGCAGTGTTCTGAACTTGAATTGGTGATTACGTAACTATAATTCACTAATGTGTGGCCAGTAAAGTACACCTCGTCATATCCTGAAGTAATATCAGCATAACACAAGCTATGTTTGAAAAGATATAGAAAAGCTAAGATTAGAGGACATAGACCCTTTTTATTGGCTGTAGTTAGTGACATGTCTGATCATTGCTCTGAACTGGTTCCTGTCTTTCCAAAGTTAAGCCTTGTCACTGTGCACTTTGATCTCCTGTCTTAGGTCTTTGAAGTGCTTGACTAACACCCGGCAAACGTGGGTCTCTGCGGTGTGTTTTGTATCATCTCATTCTCTGTGAACAGGTGGCAGACCTGACATGTTTTCTGGGTGTTCATTGCTTGCTCATGTGCTTATATCCCAGAAAGGATACAAGTATAGGCTTTGGACTAGAAGTTGCATTTTGGCCTCAAGTGAGGATGTGAATCCTAAAATAAAAATTATAAAAGTGTTTTATTTTATGGTAGCTATAATAAGGATTTAAAAATATGACCAACTTCCTCATCTAACAACAGAAATACACATACAAAATATTTCCTTTTTTGTTTTTCCTCTAGAAGAGCACTGACATGGAGAAAGAAGTTTGTGAACTTTTTCACACTAGGGACGAGTTTTTAGAGATTCACAATGTGCATTAAGGACCCTGAGAAGTCATACAAAAAAAGAGAATTTCAAATTTTAACTCTTCATTGTTCCCAAGTTTACCTGGTAACAGGGCCCCTCCCTGCCTACTGGTCTCAGAGGATGCCATTATTCCCCTGGAAACGTGGGAAATTCCCAAGCGATGCTCTGTTATCTTCTGTTCCAATTGGATAGCGATTACACCGGGACAGGCAGGGGGGGAAGCACAGCACGTCTTTGTCCCCAGGAGCTTTAAAATTTAGTCTATTTTTTAAAATCATTTGTGTACTAGCATTAAGTCTATCAATTGATAAATGCTACCTTATAATAATTATTTTCATGATGTAAATGTAAACTATCCCCATGACTCAAATGACATTTCTTCAATTCCTTTTCATTGTAAGTGGAATGCCCACAAAGCACTCTGTAAAATTCCAATTATTCACGGGATGGGGGGAGGGGAGCAGACACAGGAAGAGTTGACATGGGCTGCGGGCCTCGGCCACGTGCTCACCCAGCTGGAACAGGGTAATGAGGATGGATTTCCTCAGGGCAGTATTGAATAGAAGGGCTTGAATGTCCTGCGGGGCTGTCAGCCCTTGAGTGGAGAAGGATGTGTTTATTATTATGTCTCTGATTCCTTTTAATTATTATACACAGTGGTGATTATGGGTGTGGATACCCATCTCAGCTAAAAAAAAAGGTATATTTGAAATAATTTGTTGATTCATCTTTAACTTAAGTTTGATGATTATTTTGAGCCCCCTTTACCATCAGGGTCCCTCATTTCTTTCTCTGGGAGGTCCTCCTTAAGCCATCGGTCCATACTGGTCGCCACTTAGCTGACCCTTGTTCCTGAGAGGCTGGCTGGTGACTCTCTGGAACTTTGTGCCACTATTGGTCCATTGTGCTGCTTTCCGAGGGGCTCAGTGGCCGTGGCCTCCTCAGCTGGGACACCCCAGGCTGCCATTTCCTTTCTGGGGAAGCAAGATACAGGGTTTCCCTCTCCTCACCCCTTCCTTTTCCCCTCCCCTTCTCCATCTTACCAGTATTGCTCTGGGCAGAAGTACTGGAGAGGAAGCTTTTTATTTTGAGCTAGAAGGTGTGTGCCTGGGGAAGAGGACCCCTCCTGAGAAATATCCCACGGAACCCTCTTGACAGACTAGACTTCTGGGAACACAGAAAACCAGATGCTTGTTGAGTTGTGTTTATTTTCAAAAATGTCTTTCCCTCACCTTCTCTGAATGACTCCGTGTTTCTCTAAGTAAGATACTTCTTACACACACTTCTCCCCTTCGCCCATCCCACATGTAGGTGGGTGCTGGGTTTCTGACTCAAACTCCAGCCCTGCTAGGCTGTGCGCATGCACGCATCCGGTGCGGGGCGCAGCGCTGGGGGAGCCTGCCTTCTGCAGACTCCCAGCTGCTGTTCCCTCTGCTTCTCCTGCTGGTCCTGAGTGAGCGGTCCAAGCTAACAGCCTTACACACACCTTTCAGGACTTTCCCTCCTTGGGGGTTTTCCTGGGTATCTCAAAGTCAACAAACGCTAAAGAGACCACATTCAGGCCTTCTTTATACCTTCTGCCAATTTTCCAGAAAATGTCTAAGAAACTTAAGGCATCTGGAAGTTCTTCAAACTGCAAGGCCACTCCGAGGACTGTGTGACACAGTTGTTAAGAAGTGTTGAGCATAGTGTCTGTCTGCCCCACTGTTGTGTGGATATTATAATGAACCTGTGATCACCATGATAATTCCATCTCCTATCACTTTCTAGGTTTGTGACTGGTGGGCTGGAATGTTGGATCTGATATTTAATTATTATTTATTTGAGTCGTTGATACTATCATAGATGTCCCCCATTTCCCCTCTTTGCCCCCCTCTACCCAGGTCCCCCACCAGGCCTTCACCACATTATTGTCTGTGTCCTTGGGCTATGCACATATACATATATGTTATTTGGTTAATCTCTTCCAGTACCTGCTTCCTTTTTTATTAGAAAAAAATAATTGCATCTTGTTGAGTTTAATTGCTGTATCAATTAGGGCATTCGGATTAGAACTCTAAGATCAATGGTATTTCTGTAGATTTAAGTATTTCAGTATATTCACATGCTAACCCAAAGATTGGACACTCCATCCCTGAATACATGGAATTTATGGAGCCTGGCAAGAAGGGGCCCAAAGTTGTAAGAATAATGACATTATAAATGGATTTGGGGAAAACCAGTATTGAAGAATTCTGTTGGGCATTATGCTGGAGGTTTCCTTCTTTAAGCATAAGCTACAAATCACAGAGGAGACATTTTAAAAAAAACAGTGTTTCCCTCTCTGAGGAAAATCTATTAACCTATTGGTGTGATGAGTTTCCAGGGGTGACATTACTCCTAGTTATATTCAGACACGATTCTGCTTCCTACTGTGCTGTTGCTCCTGCTCCAACAGTGTGGTGTTCTGGCGCTGGACACAGAGTGGGGAACAGGGCCCACATGTTTCTGCCATTGTGCAGTTTCGAACCCAGTGGGCAGGGCAAGTATTAAACCATGGATTATACAATTGTATTTGTAATTGCAAGAGTGATGAATACTTTATAGAATAGTAAGTTACTGTCAAAGCACAGGGAAGAGTTCCCTAAGGAAGTGACTTAAGATTTGAGGAGTGGGTAGGAATTAAAACGGGCTCTGTGGGGTGAAGCATGTGATTCAGCTTTAGGGACAGTATTTGTTGCTGACCAGGTATGAGGGAGCTTGGAGCACTGGAAGATCAGAAAGATGGGCAACCTGGCGGGAGAGCAGTGAGTGAATGTGGGTGGTCCAGGCGATCAGAATCTGGTGAAGGGGAATGGGGCCGGATAAGGGAGGCACTTGTATGCCATGTTAAGAATTTTTTCATTGTTCTGAGAGGGATGGGAAGCCTTTGATGAACTTGAAGTATGGAAATGACATACAGATATCAGCTGCACCCAAATACAAATTTGAATTATTCAATGTATTTGTCTGCAATATGGAGAAAGGATTGGTGGTATGGTTGGAGTGGGGTGGGGCAGTAGATTCTGGAAAGCCAGACATGAGTTTCCCCTTCTCATTCATACAAGAAAAAGTGGTGTTTGGACAAGAGTGGAGATGGGGAGGCTGAAGAAGGGTGGACAGATTGCACTGTGTTCGGGAGGTAAAGCTGACCAAGGAACAATTTGATTTGATGTTTGTAACTAGTTTCATCAGGGTGCTCATTAGACTATGTTGGGTAAATAGACATTTCCAGTTGTTTCTACATGGAAAAAATATAGTGATTCAGCCATGGTACTGCTGTTTCTCAAATATTTTTAGCAAATGCAGTAATTGGGAAATTATTTTTCAGAACATTAGAGTAGTGTCTCAAGTAGTCATAGAAATGCCACTTCTACACAGGAATGATTATTTCTTTGAAAAAGAAGTTAGATGGACGAGATGTCTGTCCACCAAAATGCAGCCTGTATTTTGCTCTCTCTCTGTCCTTTGGGAATGTCTGCTACTAGACAGAGAGGTGTGTTGAGAAGCAGATATAATCCATGTAACCATTAGAAAATTAAAATTACTAAGAAAAACATATTATCTCAAGTACGTTTTAGTGAAATTTTTATCCTAGAAAAAATGAGTTTCTGAGTTACGTTCATGGCAAACAAGAGGGCCGTCAACAGCCCTTCTGCTCTGTGCTCGGATTCCTCCCACGCGGACTTTCCAGCGCACCTCGAATGGGCGACGCGCAGGGCTCCATCATCAAGCCCAGCGTGGAGTGGTTCCTCATGTGGAATTAGCACTTGACTCTCTTGTGGGAGGACAGACACAGTTCAAAAGTTCAGCCTCCCAAGTGCCTGTCCCGGGTTGCTTTCTGTGTAGGTAAAGAGGAGATTTCTGGGCCTCCGGAAGGGTGCTCTCTGCCTGGGTGGTCAGTAAGCTCAGGGAGGAAGTCCTTTGGAAGAGCCTGGTGAGGGACCAGCTCCACTCTCTCTGACTCACTCTTCATTGCCTTTTCCCTTAACGGATGCAAGGCAGCTGAGTGAATGAATTTCTTCCACTTCTCCAGGGAATATGCAGGGCTTAACTGAAGCTTTCATTATAAGTAAAGTCAAAGTTGAGCGGAGCCACATGTATGGGATGAGAACCTCCCATAAATATCCCTTGACAGGAATCGGAGCCACAGGAGTTCTGGGGCCACCACTGAGCCAGGCCATTCAGCTGGGACTGGAGGGAGAGGAGGGGCAGGGCTCTGGGTCCTCACACCCCTGCACTCACAACATAACAACTTCCGAATATAATGTACCTACAGGCTTTGCAAGGCTTTAATTGCTCAAGAGATATTTCTGTTAAAATAGTTATGCCCTGGCTGTGGCTCAGCTGGTGAGAGCATTGTCCGGTTCAACAAAAGGTTGTGGGTTCCATCCTGGTGGGCACGTATGGGAGACAACCAATTGACATTTCTTTCTCCCTTTTCCTCTCTCTGCAATCAGTAAACATATCCTCAGGTGAGGATTTCAAAACATAGTTAAACTGCATTTGTTGTGGGAAAGGTTTGGAGTGAACAGAATTGTGGAGACATTCCGGTCTCAGGGCTCCCGAGTGGTTTGTGTTGACCAAGTTCTTTGACTTCGTGCTTCGATGGTCTCACCTGTACTACAAAGCACACCAATGCTGTATGTATGGTCCTGGGAAGACAGTAGTTATCCAAAAATGACAGCTGTTACTAATATTGCTGTAGTTATTCTAGGGACACAATTTCTCATTGGTGCCCAAGGCATCTTCCATGTGCTGAAGTCCTGAACGTTGCTGGATGTTCTCACACAGGAGCTCAGCCGTGTTCTCAAGCATGCAAAGGCAGGGGGTCGCAGTTCACGGAATACATCGTGAAGGGTCCGAGAGCAGCTCTGTGCTTAGTCCAGGAGACCTAAAAATCTCAGCATTAAAAGGCTTGTTGCTTGTGTTTTTATGTAATTTCCATTTTGTTGTTGTTGTTTTTCCTCCCTTCCTTTTCCCACACCTCGGATTATAACCATCTACAGAGTCCTTATTCTTTCGTGGTAATCTTAGAGCTGTTATAATGGAAGCCAGTGTGATAAAGTGTAAATACCACTGGATCGGGAGTCTGGGATGGAATTGTCAGCCCCACCGCTGCTCAAAGTGACTGTGTGACCTTGGGCAAGTAATTGAACTTGTCTGGGCTTTAGTTCCTCCTCCAAACACAGTGGGCGAAAAAGATTCCCTTTTCATTCACACATTCTAGGCATTTAGCAAATTATAGGGTTTAGTGATTGAAAAGATCCGCTCTGTATCAGAATGCAGTGAAGTTTATGAGGTGTGAGAGTCTTTTTTAGGCTTCAGAATTTTCAGAAAGTGGAACTGAAACCACACATATTGATGAACAATTTTTAAAGGTAGTTTTCTGACTGTGATGTTTGCATTAACCGATGAGTTGTTCAGATATATTTCTAATCTGCTTTGCTGTCGTACTACCTTTAATGAATGTTCTAGCCACTGGCAACTAATAACTTGTAGTCATAAGTGATAAGTAACAGGAACTTTGCTTTTCATTCAGAGGCATCTGTCCGCAAAGATGAAATGGACTTAGAACATGCTATTAGGTGTCAAATGAAAACAAGCCCACAGACAGAGCCTGGGGTGTTAGCAACAGTGCTGTGCTTTTCTGTCCAAATGCTCTGTGTTGTTCTCACATGGAATCGTGTACTGTTTCCAAAGTAAATCTTTATAGTCTGTACCCTACCTCTTTGTCTCTGGGTTAATTTTGTTCAGCAGATTGTTTAGTTCATTATATTTCACAAATAAGTGAGATCATGTGATATTTGTCTTTCTCTGCTTGGCTTGTTTTGCTTAGCATAATACTCTCCAGGTTCTTCCATGCCATCTCAAAGGATAAGAGATCTTTCTTTCTTAGAGCTGCATAGTACTCCATTGTGTACGTGTACCAAGCCTCAGAGGAGGGGATGTTGGGGGGGAGAGATAAACCACAGAACTTACATGCATGTATGCATGACCAATGAACATAGACAACAAAGCTGGGGATGGAGTGGAGGGGGGAGGGAGGAGGGTGTCAATGTGGGAAAAATGAGAAACATCTGTAACAAAAACAAATTAATAAATTAAAAATAAATAAATTAATTTTTTAAAAAGTAAATCTTTATACCTATGAAAAGGCAGTTATATTTAGAAGCTTTTAACTGTTGCTGTTAAATTTTTCTGAAGAGAATTATTGGAATATTTTAGCACACATACCCTATCCCCTTCAGATCACAAATGTGTGCTTTGGAAGTAGTTTTGATATTAATAAAAGATATTTTTGGTTCCTGTAAAAAAATGCAATGGAAATTTTTGATGAAATGCATCAGGGTTTAAATGCTTGCTCATTTAATAATTTTTTTTCTGTGCTGTTACATTCTCTATGTTGTATTTCTATTGATATCTGATGCATAACTCACTAATGGCTGTTACTAATGAACAGGTTTTCTCTGCGAGTTTAGAAAGTATTGGGTGGCTAGTGGAGGTTATTAATTATCTCTTCGGGCCTCTGTCAGCGTACCTGCCCCCCATGCTCTCACACACCTGATCTCTAGGAAGTCAAAGCAGTAAGACTGTGTGTGTACAATAAGTATAGACAGCCTGAAGGAGGGGCCAAAAGTCCTCTTCATGAGCAAATGGGCATGGCATGCAGTGCACAGATTTTTGGAGATATTTAATGTCTCATTCATTTTTATATTCCCAGAGTCTATTATACTACCTTTCAGATAGCAGGTAATTAATCTTTGTTATTTTAACAAATGAATACCCAGATGACACTTTTTTGTATTCCCTGGGTTCTTTGATGTGTATTAGAAAGTGTGATTTCTTAGATAATGCCATTTCTTAGATAATTGTCCACCTTGTAAATGCAGATATTACTGTAATTATTTCACGGTTGATATGAAAGCTTTTTGAAAAGTTACTACATGAATGCCAAGCTGTTTCCGGAAGTGAGGCATCTCACAGGTAAGGCATTGTTGTTTGATCTTGTCTCTTGTCCTTCCGAGATTCGTGAGTGCTTTGATGCGGTAATGATCTACAAACAACTTGTTTAAGACACTGAAGCTCTGCACTGGCATTTATGTCCTTCCTCAACCCCTTTGCTCCAGTGAAAAATAAAGCGGTGTCAGGATAATAAAAGCCATGGTTAAAACAATGCATGATAAAGCAAACATCTCTTCCTCTTGCATGAGTGGTATTAAATTGGGGTCGCTGCCAAAAACAGTAGCAAGAACTGTGCAAAAGCTATGGGGAGTGCTCATTTGCATTGTCCTCTAGAATGCTCTTTTTTTT
Organism: Molossus molossus; assembly: GCF_014108415.1. NCBI lineage: Eukaryota > Metazoa > Chordata > Mammalia > Chiroptera > Molossidae > Molossus > Molossus molossus. The sequence continues at coordinate 20,918,181 of NW_023425346.1, forward strand.
TTTTTTTTCAGACATCTTAGTGAACGCCATACCCCAAATTCAGGCATCCAGCAGGCTGTCTGGAATGTGATGATTCAGACTGGGCAATACATTCCTTGAAATTAATCCAGTTAATGATAATCTAATTAAGAGAACACAGTTTGCCAGCACTTTTCTGCTTCTGGAGGAATATTACATTAGAGCATTCAGATAGTTGCACTTTCTGCAAAAATATGGGCAGGAAAAAGAGAGAAAAAATCACAGACTTAGATGGGAATGTGACCTGAGAGTTCATCAATCCTACCCGTCCAGTCCAAATAATTTATTTTATACCAGAATTTTAACCTGTTAATTGAAACTGACATGACCTAAAAAATGTAGCACTTTAATTCAGGATAACTGTGTTTATCTCACAGAAAGGGTAGTAAGTTGCAGGTAGCTGGACGATGTTTTTATATAATGTTGGTCCAGGTAAACAAGTACAAAATTGCTGTTTCTATTATGCCATTGAAATGTTTTCTGCAAATATAACATGGTATGCGTTTTAGGTTAGAGCCATATTATCTCCGTAGTTAAACTTTTAATTCTTTAATTGTTCTAAATTTGTTTCATTTGTATTACTTGAGACCTATTTTCAGGTAAGAACTATAAAGTGATTGATGTTTAAAAACAAGGATTTTCTTAATATTATTTATCTCAGATATATATTCTGAATATAGTCATAGTTTATATATATGACAAATTTTTCTTCATGCAACTGCTCGAAATTTTGATATGTTCTTTTATTTCTGAACTTGGAAAAGGGATATAAAAAATCTCAAACTGCAATCACATTTTATTTTAACATGCATGTTTTTAGAAATAAAAATATTTCTCAGCGCTGTGTGATTTTCACTGTTGTGTGTGTTTAAAGTTCATAGCCAAATATAACATAATAAATCATGCAACACATTTTCTCTCTGTGCCTGAAAAATGAAAATCGTTATAGGTCAATTGCTGAGAGGTCTCGTCTCCATCTCATACATCTTGCTTGCAATTTGTTTTTCATTTATTCCAAGCATACACAGTTCACTTTACATTTGCTTATTATTTACATGGTTTTTAGTTGTTTGCTTTTACGTAAGAAGAAACTATTCTCCCTGACTGTGGCTTTCTAAATGCCCCGGTAATGTTTATAAACATGCATGTATTTTACTATGTAAGAACTGCTCTCCTGAATTTCCAGGGCCAGGAGGGTGAAATCACTGCTCACATACCACCTTGATTATTTGTTCTACTCATATTCAAAATCTATATTAACCAATAAATAGAAGAGATCAGAGATCGTAGTTAAGCTACCAGCAAATCTGCCTTGTGATTATTTTTTCAATTTAATTATGACTTTATTGTCCTGATAACAACTACTTCCCCTTTTTGCTGAGAGTATTGCTGAGAGTATTACAGATGTCCTCTCTTTTATCCCCCATTGACCCTCTCCCCTCCTCTCCAGCCTCCCCCTACCACAGGCCTTCACTGCACTATAGTCTGTGTCCATGTGTTATGCATATATGCATATAAATTCTTTGGTTTATTTCTTCCTGTGCCCTTCGCCCCCCCCTTCCCTCTGAGATTCATCCATGTCACTGGGTTTGTTTGTCAGTTTATTTTGTTCATTAGATTTCACATACAAGTGAGATCACATGATACTTGTCTTTCTGTGACTGTCTTAATTTGTTTAGATTTTAGGGTCACACATACCAATACACACCAGGAAAGGGCTCCTTTCAAATGCAAGGCAAGAGCCCAAGCCAGGAGTCATGGGGATCTGGAGGCCCATACTGGCTATTCCCCTTTGATGTGCTTAGTCACTTCTCTGACCTTCCTTTTCCCCAATGGATACAATGTGCTCACTAGCCCCACCTCCTGGGACTGTTATAAGGAACATGAAGGAAGGAAGGTACTTGGTAAATCACTGGTGGTGTAATATAAACTGGCTCTATGTGGTTTTTTTGTTCTTTAAAGCCTTGATTTGCTTTAATTTGTAGTGTGGAATAAAACCTCCCAGCATGGCTAGTGTCCAACTATAAATGATTTAACAGCCACCTGGTAAAATGCCTCAATATTTAACAGTCCCCTGCATCAGCCAAGTGCAGCCCACCACTGATAGCCCTCAGTAAGTGGCAGTAATTATTTCTTAATAGTTATCTTTTGTCTTCTATTGATCTAGAAAAATTTTTCCTGTTTAGTAAAATTCTATATAGATGGAGGATGTGAAGCTAAGGACAGAATAGTAATTTATAATGTTTAAAATATTAATGATTTCAAAGAACAAAAAGAGTTACCTGCAGAATTTTGAAAGTAGGTTGAAACAACATTTAAGAATAAGAAATGGAATATATGTACCCCTATGTTCATAGCAGCACTATTTACAATTGGTAAGATCTGGAAACAGCCCAAGTGTCTATCAATAGTTGAGTGGATAAAAAAACAACAACTGTGATACATATACACAATGGAGTACTATGCAGCTGTAGAAAAGAATGATTTCTTATCCTTTGAGATGGCATGTAGGGACCTGGAGAGTATTATGCTAAGTAAAATAAGCCAATCAGAGAAAGACAAATATCATATGATCTCACTTTTTTGTGCAATATAATGAGCAAAATTAGCAGATGAACAAAATAGATCCAGGAACATAGAAGAAGGGTTCAGACTGACAAACCTCAGAGGGGAGGGGGATAAACCAAATAACTTATATGCATATATGCATAAACAATGGTCACAGGCACCAATACTGTGGGGTCAGGGTGGGATCCGAAGGAGGGTGTCAGTGGGGGATAAAGAGAAACATCTGTAACAAAAACAAATTAATTAAGAAAATAAAATCAATGAGAAATGTGTTGATTAAATGCTTTACAAGTAAGAATAAGGGTCACTTTGTAAAATGTTCTAGGTGAATTAAACTTAATATTAACTTTTTAGGATTAAATTGAAATGACTCAACGGTCTTAGATTCTTTAATCTGCACATTAAACTATCCTTACTGGAAAACTGTGTGTATTTGCTACCTAAACAAATAAAGATAAGCTGACAGACATTGTATTAAAATGCAGAGCTTTACAAAAAAAGAACACACACACAAAAACCTCCTTTGATTGTATCTAATAATTGTTTTATATCATTCAAGGCTGATTTTAGATTTTAAAAGTTGGCTACAATCATATGTTTTTTTAAAATATTCCTTTACTGAGTAACTGTGATGATTTTTTTTGCAATAATAATTTGCATGTATAGTCTGACATGATGGACAGGGATGGCATGTTAAACATCTGGACATATTACGTCTGACTATACATTTATACCTTTCATGTAACAACGTACATCTCAGTACACAAAGTACAAAGGTATAGATGCTCTAGAAGGGAACTGGAGACTTGAGAGCAGTTGATTAAATCAGTTTGTGCTGAGAGCCCCACTTTCCCTGTACGTTTCCTGGGCTGTGAGCAATGCTGAGGCAACGTGCCTGGAAGTATGTGGCAAACTCAAGGGCATTTGGTGAGTAAAAGCTGATTTACTCCAATGAAACTCCTCTGTCCATTTCCACAAGAGGAGACTAGTATGGAGGTACTGACAGAAGAGAGGGTATTTTTCATGTTAATCTCTCTCACAAAGTACTAAGCCATTGGAACTATACCCTCGGAGGGTGTTGCCTAGAGTACTAGCTTTGCATATCCAGGACAGAGACATGAAGATAACTGGGATGACTGCATCAGAACCCAAAACCATTGTCCCACTATAGTGACAGATTCTCACCGTGGCATGTGGCCCCAAATGGAAATGCCTGTCTCTGGGCTGCTTATGTCTGTTTCTGAATGTGTGACTGTGTACACATGTGCTGTTCCTAGAAATGGAATAGACGTACATGAAAATATATTCCAGGAAGTAATTAAGTGGCATGTTGGGTGTTTGATCAGATTCGGGGAAAGATTGTACCTTCTTCCTCTCATCTGTATAAATTTAAATGTTTCTCAGGGTGTGGATCGGTCTTATGGTTGTCATAATCTTAGTATGGGGGTAAAGGTTTCGTGGTTCAGCTGAGAAACATTTTTCAGGTTCATATTTCATATTTCAGTAAAGTGAAATGGGTAAATCTATTTTTTTTTTCTATTGACACAAAATGGGATTACTTGGAGTCCTTGTGAAAAGATAATATATGATCAGCCTTCTGGACAACCCAGCTGGTATGTCATCAAAAAAAATGTGAGAAACATCAATTGGCTAGTCTTTCATCTGTCCATTTCTTAGACTCGTTCCCCCAAAAAGTAACTCTTTAATTTAAGGATTTGGCATATTACAAAGCAATGCTTTACCTGGAGTTAATACCTGTTGGAAATCAAAAAAGAGTGTATTTCTAGGACGGTAGAAACAGGGTTTCTATAGGCAATTCAGTGCTAATTCTTCTTTTATTACCTTATTTTTATCCCTCATATCAGATTTCTTTTATGCAATCTATTCTGCAAGCAAAAACCAAAATTGAGGACAACTATTTATAAAATGAAAATATATTTAGGATACTTTGGCGGGTTATTTTTTTAATAATATATTTCTCCTCTGAACTATTTAAGATATGAGCCAGAGGATTGGAAACATGATAAATCCTACTTGATTAAAATCTGAATTTAGGGCTTTGCTTTTAGAGGAAACACTGCCCAACTGGAAAGTATTAATAATGAATTTGATATATAGGCTTGGTACCTAATAATTACAATGATTCCAGTCTTTTTAAAAGTGTGTATTGTCTACTTGGTACCACATTATATCATTGATCTTCAGAACAAGTCAGTGCTTTTTATTATCTTCGTCCTATGTAGTTAAGAAGCTAAGGTTTATATATTTTTTTAAATTGTCACCTGAGGGCATGCTTAGAGAGAAGAAGGAAGGGAGAGAAAGAGAAAAATATTACTGTGAGGGAGAAACATTGATCGGTTGCCTTCTGTAGGTGCCATGACTGGATCAAACCTGCATCCCAGGTATGTGCCCTGACCAGGAATCGAACCAGCGGCCTTTCGGTACCCAGAACAACACTCAACCAGCTGAGCCACTCTGGCCGGGCAAGGCTGAGACATTGTAAAGTAGTTAGTCCAAGTGGGTACTGCTAGTAAGCGGTGAAATGGGGATTACATAAAGGCCAACTGATGGAGAGTCCCTATTCTTAACCACTCAATTATATTGTCCACCAGAATCTGTAATTTCACACCGGCTGCGTGGGGAAGTGTGCAGATTGGCCCGTGTGTGAGGATGGTGGCGTGGAATCGCTGAGTCGTTGACACTTTGTTTTTCTGCCTGTAGGCCCGTGGGGCAGGTGTGCCGGAGACTGCGGAGCTGGAGGAGTCCAGACGCGTGCGCTGTGGTGCTTCCACTTCGACGGCTGGACAAGTCACCTCTCTAACTGTGATGAGAGCAGCAGGCCTCCAAAGGAAAGAAGCTGTTTCCGAGTCTGTGACTGGCACCGCGACCTCTTCCACTGGGAGGTTTCCGACTGGCACCACTGCGCGCTTGCTCCGGCCACCCCGGGCCACGCGGGGCCGCGGACTGCGGAGTGCGTGACGGCGCAGCACGGGCTGCAGCACCGCACTGGGCGCTGTGTTCAGAGGTGGAACGGAACCGTGGTTGCGAATGAAATATGTGAACACTTTGCCCCCCAGCCCCCCACGGAACAAGCTTGCCTGATTCCTTGTCCCCGGGATTGTGTTGTATCTGAGTTCTCACAGTGGTCCACGTGTAGCAAGGGCTGTGGGAAGCAGCTGCAGCACAGAACTCGCGTGGCCATTGCGCCCCCTCTCTATGGAGGTTCTCAGTGTCCCAATCTGACTGAGTCAAGAATCTGTGACGCCCCCATTTCCTGTCCACTCGGGGAAGAGGAATATACTTTTAGCCTTAAAGTTGGACCGTGGAGTAAATGTAGACTGCCTCATCTTAAAGAAGTTAACCTAAACGGAAGACCTGTTCTGGATTTGAGCTCTGATTCCAAGGAGCGCGTCACCTCCAGGCATCAGAGTTACAAGCCACATCACCATGCCAAGCCCTGGGACATAGAGATCGGCTATCAAACCCGGCAGGTTTGGTGTACAAGAAGTGATGGGAAAAATGCGATGTTAAGGTAGGAGGCCTTCAGTATTTATATCTTTGATTCACCTAAATATCGTACAGTATAATTTTATAAGGTTTCTTTATGATTTTCTACAAAAGGAAAATTTTAATCAGGTTTTGGGTTTGGGTTTTTAGAAGTTTTATTTGAGAAGTCTTCAATTTCAGTTATGAAAATTTCAGAGTGTAGACCAGGCAATGCTCTAAATTCTTGCATAATTGCTAGTGCAAATTTATTGGATGTCTATATTTACACATTTTATCAAATATCAATCAGTTAAAACAAAAATCTTTTGTTACTATAGTAATAAAAGATATAAATATTCATGCTCACTCTCAAATTTGTGATATAAATTATTTATATTATCATTTTTCATAATGTTTATGTTTCTTAAACTTATTTTGTTTTTGCTTGTTAAGTTTTGTTTTCATGATTAAGAAGTGTTTTTATGTTTGATATACATTTATTTTTATAGTAGTAACAATACCGATGTTAATCCAAGACTGCTTTCTTTAGCATTGATTTGATAAAAATGTTAACAGCAAAGAATTAGAATTACAATCTATAGTAGGAATGAAGTAAAACTTTTTAAAGCAATAGTTTAGGTTTCAAGATTTTGGTAATCTTTGTATTTTAAATTGTAGGATAAAATATCATGGCATAAGCCCAGAGAACTATGTTGAAAGTAATATATTTGTTTAATTTTCCCCCAGAAAGTCTTAAATGGAAGCACTGGTATATTGCCAAGTTTGTTCCAAATTAAGATGCCTTTCAATAGCATTTAAATTACTAAACAATGAAACACTCATCTTTAGAATTAATCATTATCATCAGTTACTGTTTTCTGGGGACCCGCAGCTGGCTACCTCTGCTGTTCAAGAACAAAATAATGTGGTGATTTCTTTTTTCATATGACTCCACAAATGAACATATTTTATCTTTGATGTTTCATTCTGATTTATACAATTGGCAAGTCCATTGAAAAGTGATTTTCTGCCTTTTATTGCCTGACTCTGTGAATCCCAAAAGATTAAGAAGATGGTTTGTGTTATTATTATTTGACCATGTGGGTGGAATTTTGTAAAAACATTGTTTCCTTAATATTCTACATTAGATTATTACATAGAATAGTTTCATTTTTAGTTTGTATGTTTTTACCAAGTTCTTTTTAAAAATATTAAGAGACTTTATTTTTAAAGCAGTTTTATATTTACAGTAAAATTTAGTGGAAAATACAGTGTTCTCATGTATCTTCTTATTACTCCCCCTCCACACATATCTTGTATTAATGTAGTATATTTGTTATAAAAATGAGCCAATATCAATAAATTACTATTGACCATAGTACATTGGAGTTCAGTTTGTATTATACATTATATGGGTGTGTTCCAATATATAATGATGTGTATCCGTCATTGCTGTATCATACAGAATAGTTTCACTGCCCTAAAAATGAGTATTCTGTCTATTAATCTCACTCTTCTCCCTGAATCCCTGCTAACTCTTGATTTTTAACTATCTCCATAGTTTTGCCTTTTTCCAGAATGTCGTAGAATTGGGCTAATGCAATGTATGGCCTTTGCTGTTTAGCTTTGTTCACTTAGCAGTATACATGTAAGGATCCTCCATGTCTGTTCACGGATGCACCACAGTTTATTTACCCATTCACCTACCGAAGGACATATTTGTTGCTTCCAGCTTTCAGCAATTATGTATAAAGCCGCTATAAACATTCATGTGAGATTTTTATGTGGACATGTGTTTTCAATGCATGTTGGTAAATACTGATGAGAACAATTCATGAATATTATAATAAGAGTGTATTTTGTTTGTAAGAAATTGCCAAAAGGTCTTTCAAAGTGGCTGTATAATTTTTCATCTCCAGTACCAATGAATGAGAATTCCAACTGCTTTGCATAGTGGCCAGATTTGATGTTCTCATTGCTTTGGGTTTTAGCCATTTTAATAGATGCATAATGGTATCTGTTTAATTTGCAATTCCTTAATGATGTATGATGTCCAGCACCTTTTCATATGTTTATTTTCCATCTGTATATCTTCCACGGTCAGGTGTCTGTTTAGATCTCTAGCCTATTTATTGAGTTGTAGGTTTTTTTTCCCTTATTGTTGCGTTTAAGAGGTCGTGTATGTGTGTGTGTGTGTGTGTGTGTGTGTGTATTTATTTTTTGACTCCTCACCCAAGGATATTTTTCTGTTTATCTTCAGTTAGAGTGGGAGGGAGGGAGGGAGGGGGGGGAGAGAGAGAGAGAGAGAGAGAGAGAGAGAGAGAGAGAGAGAGAGAAACATTGACATGAGAGAGACACATCAACTGGCTGTCTCCCTCACGACCCCAAACAGGGCTGGGAACGAACTGCAACTGAGGTCCCTGCCCTTGACCGAAATCGAACCCACAACTGAACTCAGCAGTCCATGGGCCAATGCTCTCCCACTGAGCCAAACTGCCCAGGGCTTTTTTGTATATTTTGAATACCAGTCCTTTATTAGATATATGTTTTTTTTTTAATATTTTTTTGTGTTTTTTTTTTTAGAGAGAGAGAGAGAGGAAGGGAGATAGTGATAGAAACATTGATGTGAGAAAGAGACTTCGATTGACTGCCTCCTGCACACCCCCTACTGGGGATCGAGCCCTCAACCTGGGCATGTGCCCTGACTGGGAATCAAACCCAGACCTCTTAGTCCATGGGATGGATGACACTCAATCCACTGAGCCACACCAGCCGGCCTAGATATGTGTTCTAAAATTATCTTCCAGTTTGTGATCTTTTTATTCTCATAACAATGTCTTTCACAAAGAAGTTTTTTTTTGTTTGTTTGTTTTGTTTTGTTTATATTTTACCTTACTGAAGTCAAATGTATCATTATTTCTGTCATGGATCATTCTTTGGTATTAAACCTAAAAAACAAGAAAAAAAATCACCAAACCCAAGGTCAACTATATTTTATCTGATGTCATCTTCTAGAGGTTTTATAGTTTGAAATTTTACATTTAGGTTTATGATCTATTTTGAGTGAATTTTTGTGAAAGGTGTAAGGTCTGTGTCTGTGTCTTGATTTTTTGGTTGTTCTATCACCATTTGTTAAAAAGACTATTCTTTCTCCACTGACTTGCCTTGTTCCTTTGTCAAAGATCATTTGAGTCTCTTTGTGTGGATGTATTTCAGTGGATTGCATTTATCCATTTATATATCCCTTGCCAGTTACAAACTGTCTTCAGTACTAAGGCTTTGTCATAAGTCCTAAAGTTGGGTAGTCAGTTCTCTAAATTATTTTTTAGCATTGTGTTGACTGTTCTGGGTCTTTTTTCTTTTCATATAAACTTTTGAAGTACTTTGTCCATATCTGCAAAATAATTATCTTGTATAAATCAATTTGGGAAGAACTAACATCTTGATAATATTTAATCTTTCTATTTATGTACATGGACTATCCATTTATTTAAATTTTTCTTTGATTTTTTTCATCAGAGTTTTGTACTTTTTCTCATATAGATCTTGTACATATTTTGTATATTGTTACTTGAGTATTTCACATTTTTTGGTGCTAATATAATTGTATTGTGTTTTTAATTTTAAATTCTGTATTTTCCATTGCTGGTATACCTGATAGCATTTGACTTAGGCATATTAATTGTGTATTCTGCAAGTTTGTTATAGTTGCTTATTTGTTTTAGGAGACTTTTGTTGTTGTTGTTGTTATTGATTCTTTGGGATTATCTGTGTAGACAACTATATCGTTTGCAAACAAAGACAGTTTTCATTCCTTTCTTTTCAATCTGTATACCTTTTATTTCCTTTTCTTGTTCTATTGCATCATCTAGTATTTATGATATAAATAGAAGTAGTGAGAAGGGACATCTGTGCTTTGTTCCTCATCTTAGCAGAAAAGCATCTGGCTTCCCATAATTAAATATAATGTTATCTGCAGGGATTTCATACATGTTCTTTATCCAGTTGAAGAAGTCACCCTCTATTCCTAGTTTGCTGATAATTTTTATCATGCATAGGTATTAGTTTTTGTCAAGTGCTTTTTTTTTCATGTATGCATAGGACTATATGACTTTTCTTTTAAAGCCTGTTGATATGATTGCATTAATTGATTTTTTTGAATGTTGAACAAGTTTTGCATACCTCAAGTAAATCACACATGCTTTAGATGTATTATATTTTTACATATTGTTGGATATTTACTAATATTTTGTTGATAATATTTTTTTTTAATTTTTTTCTTTTTTAATCCTCACCTGAGGGTATTTTCCCATTTTTTGTACAGATAGAATGGGAGGGAGAGAGAGGAAGGGAGAGAGAGAGAGAAACATCGATGTGAAGGGACACATCGAGTGGCTGCCACCCGCACGACCAACCAGGGCCGGGGACAAACTGCAACCGAAGTACATGCCCTTAGCGGGAACCGAACCCGGGTCTCTCCGGACCGCAGGCCGACACTCTGACCGCTGAGCCAAACTGGCCAGGGCTTGTTGATAATATTTTGCATACAAGTTCATGAGAGAGATCAGTCTTAATTTTTCTTTCTTGTAATGTCTTTGTTCTGGTTTGGTATTGAAATATGGCTGGCTTCATTGAATGAATTGAACATATGTCCTCTACTTTGATTTTCTGAAATAGATTACAGAGAATATAGATAGATAGATAGATAGATAGATAGATAGATAGATAGATAGATAGATAGATAGTCTGGCCAGTGTGGCTCAGTGGTTGAGCATCAGTCCATGTACCGAGAGGTCACTGGTTAGATTGCTGGTCAGGACACAAGCCCAGGTTGTGGGCCAGATCCCCATGGGGGGCATGCAGGAGGTGGCCAATCAATGTTCTTTCTCATCATGATGTTTCCATCTCTCTCTCCCTCTCACTTCCTCTTCCTCTAAAATCAATAAAGGAAAAAAAATATATATATATAAAATTTCTTCCTTGAATGTTTGGTGGAATTTAACACTGAACCCATCTGATCCTGGTGCTTTATGTTTTGACAGGTTATTAATTATTGATTCAATTTGTTTAATAGATATAGATCTATTCAGATAATAAATTTCTCCTTATGTGAGTTTTAGCAGAGTGTGTCATTTAAGGAATTTAATTGTTCACCTAAGTTATCAAATTTGGGGGCATAAACTTGTTTATAATATTCCTTTATTATCCTTATAATGTCCAGGGGATTATTAGTGATGACCCCTCTTTCTTTACTGATATTAGTATTTTGTATCTTCTCTTTCTCTTTTTTGTCCTTAGTTAGCCTATCCAGAGGTTTTCATTGAGCTCTTTTTTTCCCCAAAGAACCAACTTTTGATTTTAGTTATTTTTTCTATTTATTTTCTATTTCCAATTTTATACATTTCAGCTCTACTTTTTATTATTTAATTCTTCTTATTTTGGATTTAATTTGTTAATTTTCTATTTCCTAAAGGGGAAGGTCAGGTTATTGATTTTAGATATTTACTGTTTTCTAATATGCAAATTCAACACCACAAATTTTCTTCTTAGCACTGCTTTCATTGCATTCCCTATATTTTAATTGTGATTTAGTCCAAATTTTTGTATAATTTCTTATGATATATATATATATATATATGATATTTAGACCTTGTAGTATTTAAAAGTGAGTTGTTTAAACTCCAAGTATTTGGGGGGTTCTCCAGCCATCTTTCTGTTATTTATTTGTAATTTATAATTTCATTGTGCCCTGAGAACATGTTTTGTATAATTTCTATTCTTTTAGATGTGTTAAGGTATGCTTTTGTAGGCCAGAAATGTGGTCTGTCTTGGTGAATGTTCTGTGTAAGCTTGAGAGAATGTGCATTCTTTGTTGGATAAAGTATTCTATAAATGTCAATTATGCCCAGTTGATTAATGGTGCTGTTTAGTTCAACTATGTCCTTACTGATTTTCTGCCTGTTGGATCTGTCTATTACTAATAGAGGAGTGCTGAAGTCTCCAGCTATAATAGTGGAATCATCTATTCTTCTTTGAAGTTTTAACTGTTGTTAGGTATATACTCATTCAAGAATTGCTATGTCTTCTATGAGAATTGACCATTTTATTGTTATGTAATGCCTATTTTTATGCCTGATAATGTTCCTTGCTCTAAAATCTGCTCTGTCTGGAATTAATATAACTACTCCAGTTTTCTTTCGATTACTGTTATCATGGTATATCTTCTCTTTCCCTTTACTTTTTAATCTATTTGTGTCCTTATATTTAGTTTACGTTTCTTGTAGGAGTACAAAGTTGAATCTTGTTTAGACAAGTCTCAGTCCCTTAATTGATATATTTATATCATTAACATTTAAAATGATTATTTATATAACTGGATTAACATCTATCACATTTCTTATGTTTTTTCATTCATTGCCTATGTTCTTTGTTTCACTTATAGACTTCTGATTTTAATTGAACATTTTATATTATGTCATTTTGTCTCCTCTTTGAGCATATCAATTTTACTTTTTCTTTCTACCTGTTTCAGCGGTTGCCTTAGAGTTTACAATGTAAATTTACATCTAAACTAAGTCCACTTTCAAATAACACTGTACCACTTCACTCCCAGTGCAAGTACCTTATAGCAGAGTATTTCCAGTCCCCTTTTTCCATCCCTTATAGCTATTCATTCTACTTACCCCAACTGAGAATCACTGAATACACTGTTATTATTATTTTGAACAGATTACTAACTATTAGATCAACTATGAATACAAATAAAATATTTTATTTTACTGTCTTTATTTCTTCTCCAACAGAAGAAATATACAGAGCTAAGTTTCTGTAGATCTACGTTTCTGACCTATATGTATTATTTTCTTTTTTCTGAAGAACTTTTCTTAACATTTCTTGCAAGGCAGGTCAGGTCTATTGGTGAAAATTTCCTCAGTATTTGTTTGAGAAAGTATTTATTTCTCTACATTTAAAATACAATTTTTAAAATCATAAAAGATAATATCAGTAGGTGGATTTTCAGTTGGTAGATTTTTTTTTTTTCTTTCAGCAATACTTTCTTTGTGCTTACATGGCTTCTGAAAAGAAATCTCATGTAATTCTTAGCCTTTCTCCTCTATACCTAAGGTGTTTTACCACCCCTCATTTTTTACTTCAACTTCTAAGATTTACTCTTTGTCTTTCATTTAGTGCAGTTTGAATATGGTATACCCAGGTATAGTTTTTTTAAATATGTTATTTTATTTTATTATTTATCCTGTGCTTAGTGTTCCCTGAGCTTTTTGGATCTTGGTTTGTTTGTCCTCAATTTTAGAAAATTCCTACTTATTGTTACTTCAAATGTGTCCTCTGTTTCTTTTTCTTCTGATATTCCCATTACATCGATATTACACTGCTTGTAATTGTCCTAAAGTTCTTGGATAGTCAATTATGTATTTTTAATTTTTTTCTTTTACATTTCAGTTTTGGTTTCTATTGACATTTTTCAATCTCAGTGATTTATTTCCTGGTTTTTTTCAGCTTATTGATGAGCCCATCAATGGACAATCTTCGTTTTTGTTTCAGTATTTGGATCTCTATTATATCATTTTGATTCTTTCATGGAATTTACATCTTCTACTTATAATACCCATTTTTGGTTGCTTAGTATCTATTTTTACATTAGAGCCTTCAGCATATTAATTATAGTTATTTTAAAACTTCCAGTGTAATATACCAAAATTTCTCCTATATCTTAGTCCGAATTTGATGCTTGCTCTGTCTTTTCAAATTGTATACTTTACCCTTTGGTGTGCCCTGTATTCTTCTTTTTTATTTATTTATTGATTGATTGATTGATTGATTGATTTGTACATGCCTCTAGCGGGAACCAAACCCGGGACTCTGGTCCACAGGCCGATGCTCCAACCACTGAGCCAAACCGGCCAGGGCCCTGTATTCTTCTTTAACAAGCCAGATACACTAGATGAAAGTAACAGAAAGATAGGCTTTTAGTGTGAGGGTTAGCACTTATTTGGCTAGAAGTCAGGCTATGTTTGCCGTAGCTAGAGGTGCTAAAGTCTAAAATATTAAGCATTTCTCTGGTATCCTTTTTTTTTTCTTCCTTATTGTCTTTGTGTTTCCTTAGAGAATTCTTCCCAAATGAGGTCCGGGACATGCAGTTCTTGCTGTTGTAACTCCCTGTTACTATACAGGAGCTTTATTGATGATAGGCTGAGCTTTAGGCGGGGAGAAGAGCTGTCTTTCCTTCTTGCTTACATAATTTAGGAAGGCTAGAGGGGGCTGCAGTGGGGATTTTCCTTCCCCCAGGCCACTTACACTGTGGTGAAATCCCAGTTGGTTGGGTTTTGGTAAAATAGTTTGAGGGCAGACCTTTTTAAGAAGAATTCTCTGGATATATTTCAAAAAGGCTACATTTCCCTGCTGGGAGCATGAGGAGGTTTTTCTCCTTACTGTGTAAACCTGGTAGTACTCCCAGGGTAGTAGTCCTGACAATGTGGGACCTCTACTGGGACTCACTCTACCCAGAGTTTTAACCAAGTCTTCCGATGTCGTGCTAGTTCCCTCATCTTCTCCTGGGCGCCCCGTCATCTGTGAGCCTGGCCTCCACCTGTCTGTCTGATTTTGAGGGCAGCCATCTTCCCTGTGGTCCAGCTTTTCTGAGAGACCTAAGAATAGTTGCCGATTTCCTTTGTTCAGCCTTTTTTGTTGTTGTTATGGGGACTGCAGCGACACCTTCCAAGCTGAAACCGAAGCCAGAAATCACCACGTTCTCTTCTGAGCTCGAGGCAGCAGATGGAACCAAAACAACTATTTGTTTTCTTACATGATATCACGAAATCTGTACTCTTCATTTCATTTAGTCATCAAAGCATTATGAAATTACTCACACACTCTCATGAAATGATGAGATGCAGTGGGGACATGTCTGTTTTGCTACCTTCCACTGCAGTCGCCGAACATCACCCTTGACATCTGTGCGTCCGTGCTGTGGACACAGTTGTCTCATTTCCGTCCAACCTGATGGACTCTGAACTGTGTGGGCAGAGTCAACCACGCTTATTTTGAAAGGCTAAATCTATCTCTGAAAAGTCCACGTGTGTGTGTGTGTGTGTGTATCTGATGCATTCAGGAAAGCATTGTTGTTTTGTGTGTCTGTTGACCTCTAGGATGAACTTGAAGTTTCTCATAAACATTAAAAATTGCCCCAAGGTATGGACTCCTTTTCCTCACATCTACCTTTACATCACTTTCTTTTTGTGGATTCTGGGAGACTGTGGGGACAGGTGGCATTTTGTTTTCTCTTTTTTGATCATGGCAATGGCTGATTATCATACCATTTATAACAGGAGGTCTCTCTCTTGACTTTGTAATGAAAGCTCCTGTTTGTGTCTTTCTGGAAAGTCACATTTCAATCTAGGACACTGCAGAGCTCTTATTAATGCCCTGTACTAGCTCTCCCATTGATTACCGCACATTTTGATAATCACCTCCAGCAATTTCCCTCCATAGTTATGTGTGCAATGTGGTAGGCAATTCTGTTATTCTTGGTGCCTCTCTGCTCCCTAATCATTCATTTGCCTATTGGATTTACATATCTTTTGTTTGTAAGTTTCTCATTGTATATCCTATTTACTTAATTTGTCTTTTATTTTGACAGGAGTTTCTCTGAGATTCGATTACATTTTAAAATAGCTATCCTACAGCTGTTCATTATTCTTTCTCAGATATCAGTTATGCTATTATTGATTTTTTTATAATACCTTAATTTAATGAAATGAAGTAGTCTATATTCAGTCTTTTTTCGCTTTCTTTTTTTTTAAATACAAATGAATCTGAATTATGAAATTTGATCTGTAGACTAGGCAGCCAGTCAGTTTATATGAGTATGAAAATGATTCTGATTCAATTTATTGTTTGTGTGAAAAAAATTCAGATTAATGTTATGGATTTTACTTTTAATTTAATATTGAGGAACATTTGGCATGGGCACTGGTTTAGAGCTGTGATCATTTGGTACAATCGAAACATACTCTAAATTCTCAGGCTACTATAATGATTTCCCCTGAAAGGAGTTCCTGAAGGATATTAAATTTTAACTGTATAAAAGAAACATTATTGCTAAAGCTCAAATATTATTGTTACTTTGTTTTTTATCTCTATTATGAAAATAGACTTGGAAAAAAATTTTCTGTTCCTATCCTTACTAAAACATAAACAAATGCATGCCCAAGCAAGAAAGGTCTTCTTAGTAATTGTTTTTTGAACACAGTCGAGAATATTTTGCTTTTGTTTTGTTGGTGGTAATGGAGGATTTTGTCTTTTCTCTCTTTCCCTCTCTCTGTCTTTTAGTTTTCTTTCAGCTTTAGATTTTATTTTCCTTTTCTTATCTGTAATTTAAAAAAATATGTATATTGAACATAAGCATTTTCTAGAAGTCAAAATTATACATAAAGTTAACCCTGGCCAGCATAGCTCAGTGGTTAGAGCATCAGTCCCAGAACCCAAGGGTTGCAGGTTTGATTCCCTGTCGAGGTCATGTTCTTGGGTTGCAAGTTCAATTCTTGGCTGGGTTGAAGCATGTTTGGTAGGCAACCAATCTGTGTGTCTCTCTCAGATTTATGTTTCTCTCTCTCCCTCCCTCCCTCCCTCCCTCCCTCCCTCCTTTCCTTCTACTCTCTCTAAAAATTAATGGAAAAATACCCTTGGGTGAAGATTAAGAGCAACAAAAAATATATACATAAAGTTAGATTCAAAGGAGCATTACTCTCTCCTAAAAACCTTAATCCTGTGTCTTCTACCCCTTGTAGATATTGAACTTTTTGTTTTTCAGTTTATGTTCTTTGTGTTTCTTTTTATTTTACACAAAAGGTAGCATAATCTCTTTTGCACTGTTTTTCACTTAATATTATTTCCTAGAAAGTACTCTATTCAGTTATTCAAGAGCCTCCTGTTCCTTTTAGTACAGTTGCGTAGTGCTTCATTGAGAGTATACACCACAGACTATTCAAATGAACTTTTATGCTTGGGCATATAGGTAGTTTCCAACATTTTACAATTAAAAATAATTTTTCACTGACTAACTTTTAGCTCATGATTTCCATTTTGTCTCAGGTGTATTTTCAGGATAAATTCTTGGAAATGTGATTGCTCGGTAAAGGATAATGCATACGCGTTTTGTTAGATACTGCAATTCTTCATGGGAGTGAGGCCATAGCAGGAACCTTACAAAGAGTGTCTGTCAAGCTTTTGAATTTATTTGCCAATGAAATGTGATTAATGATGTCACAATAGAGTTTTAATTTCCATTTATCTTATATGTATGAATTTGAACATTTACCCATCTACTTAGGGGCCATACTTATAGGTCATTTTGTGAAATGCTTGTTTATATTGTTAGTCTGTATTTCTAAATGGAGTTTTGTCTTTTCTCTCATTTTTAGATCTTTGTAGTTAGGGATATTATCCCTGGATCTGTCATATGTTCTCATTTTGTCTCTCAGTTGGCAGTCTGTGTTTTGACTTTGCTTATGGGGATTTTTTTAACCCAAACATTGTCTTAAATTTCTATATTGTCATTCATATGTATGGATATAATTTGGAATTTTAGTCATGTTGGAAGGCCTTTCCCACTGGTTTCTTCTACTGTGTGCCTAATTTTGTATCTTTACATTTGAACCTTTGGTCAACTTATACTGTGTTCTTGTATATGGTGATTGTATATAGATATATCACATTTTATTTATTCATTAATTTGTCAGTAAACACTTATGTTGTTTCCATGTCTTTGCTATTATAAATAATGCTACAATGAATATGGTTGTGCAAATATATATTTTTTATTAGTGTTTTTATTTTTCTCTGGACAAATAACCAGAATTGGAATTCCTAGATGATGTGGTAGTTCTATTTTTAATTTTTTGTGGAACATTCATACTGTTTTCTACAGTGGTTGCTCCATTTTACATCTCCACCGACATTGCCTGAGGGATCCCTTTTCTTCACATCATTGCCAACACTTGTTATTTCTTGTCTTTTTGATGATAGTCATTCTAACAAGTGTGATGTGATATCTTACTATGGTTTTGGTTTGCACTTCCCTCCCCTAATGATTAGCAATGCTAAGCATAAGAATCTTTTTATGTACCTACTGGCCATCTGAATGTTCTTTTTGGAAAAATGTAAGTTTAGATCCTTTGTCTGGTTTTTGTTTATTTGTTTGTTTTTTGGTTAATCCTCACTTGAGGATATATGTCCATTGATTTTTAGATAGAGTGGAAGGCAGGGAGGGGAAGAAAGAGAGAAACATCAGTGTATCAAACCCGCAACCCAGGTACGTGCCCTTGACAGGGAATCAAACCTGAGACCCTTCAGTCTGCTGGTTGATGCTCTAACCCTGAGCCAAACTGGCTAGGGCATCTGCCTATTTTTAAATTGGATTGTTTATTTTTTTGCTATTGACTTCTATGAGTTTTTTTTATATTTTGAATATTAACCCCTTGTTGAAGATATGATTTGGCAATATTTTCTCTCATTTAGTAGACTGCTTTTTCATTTTGTTGATTTTTGCCTTTGCTGTGCAGAAGCTTTTTAGCTTGATGTAGTTCCACTTGTTTATTTTACTTTTGTTGACTTTGCCTTTGGTGTCAAATTAAAAAAAAAAATAATAATTGTCAAGACCTCTCAAGAAGTTACTGCCTGTGTTCTCTTTTAGGAGTTTATAGTTCAAGGTCTTACACTCAAGTCTTTAATCCATTTAAAGTAGTTTTTGTGTATGGTGTAAGACAGTGGTCCAGTTTCATTCTTTTGCATGTGACTATTCAGTATCACTAGCACCATTTATTGAAGAGGTGGTCCTTTTCCTATTATATATTCTTGGGTACATTGTCATAAATGAATTGACAACATGTACATGGGTTTACTTCTGGGTTCTCTATTCTGTTCCATTAATTCACATGTATGTTTTTATGTCAATAACATACTATTTTGATTACTATAGTTTTGTAGTATAGTTTGAAATCAGGAAGTGTGATGACTCCAGCTTTGTTCTTCTTTCTCAACATTGCTTTGGCTATTTGGGATCTTTTGTGGTGCCATACAAATATTAGGGTTATTTGTTTTATTTCTGTGAAAAATACCACTGAAATTTTTATTGCTTTTTTATTGAATTTGTAGGTTATTTTGGGTAGTAGGCAATTAAATTGTCTTTTTTTTTTGTATCTACATACATGTTTGGAATTAGTTTTTATCTGATCACTGCTTTAAATAGATTCCATAGATTCTAAACATGTAGTATTTTTATCATTATTTTATTTTTAAAATTCTATAAATTCTTTTTGTATTTTTCTTTTCACCAAGGTTTGTTGGATATAAGGTATTTTGATTTCCAGATAAGGAGGACACCTTGTATTGTTTCTGTGTTTTATTTTTAAATTTTAGTTTTATTGCACTGTAAACAGATTGTTTGTAATATTTCTACTTCATAGAACCTATGAATGTTTTCTTTGTGTTATAATATATAATCAATCTTTATGAATGTTCTATGTTTACGTAAGAGAAGGTATATTCTCCATCATAGGTTTTTAACATAATCTATTACTGTGTTATATCAGTTTTAAATGATTGTTGCTTATGCCTTATAATCTGATTTTTTTCTACTTTGTCATTTTTATTTATTTTTTTGTTCTTGTTTTTATTAATTATCGCCTGAGGATATTTTTCCATTGATTTTTAGAGAGAGTAGAAGTGAGGGAAGGAGGGAGGGGAAGAGAGAGAGAGAGAGAAAGAGAGAGAGAGAGAGAGAGAGAGAGATTGGTTGCCTCCCGCAGTCGCCCCTTCTGAGGACAGAGATCAAACCTGCAACCCAAGTACATGCCCTTAATTGAGAATCAAACCCATGACCCTTTGGTCCATGGGTTGACACTCTAATCACTGAGCAAAACTGGCCAGGGTTCTACTTTGTCATTTTTTCTCTCCCTTACCTTTTTGTCTTTTAGGTGAATAATTTCTACTTGTCAGAACGTGTAATGTTTATATGTTGACCTTCTACACATGACACCATTCTCATTGTTGTCTTAATTTTACAGTTAATATGTATGAAATGCTTAGGTTTGTGTTGTTTTTTTTAATCAAAGCTTTCCAAATGGTCTTTGGTTAGATAAATTCAAATTTTATCAGATTCCTATGGAAAAATCATAATTTGCAGTGTTTTCTAAATTTGGCAGATTAAAAACTACTTGAAGAGAAGCTTAGCAGGATATAATATTCTTGGTTCACATTTTTTGTTTACTTTTCTTGAAAATTGCTATTCCACTGCAGCTTTGATTTATATGTTGATTTTGAGAAGTTTGTTGCCAGTTAATTTTTGTTGTTGTTGTTTTGAAGTTATTTTATCTTTTTACCTGATTGTTTTTCTTTATCTTCAAAGTCTAATAGTTTTACTAGTATGTGTCTTGTAGTTGATTGTTTGGAGTTTTTCATGGTACCTGGTGGGTCATTTCAATGTATTTATTCAGGTCTTCTTTTATTTTGGGAAAGTTATTTTGAGGATTATATTGTAAACATTATTTTGTTCCAGTGTATTGATTTTTCCCCCAAGGACATCTACTTGGGGAAAATTTCATCTACTTTCCCTGACCCATTTCACTTCTTTATCTCATGGTTTTCTGTTTGTTTTTCCCCCTACTTTTCTTCAATGTCACATATTATGTTTTTATTTGAATTTGTTCTTATTTGGGCATCTTATAATTAAGTATTCAATTTTGAAATGATTTTTTATTTGATTTTCTATATGAGTTCAATCAATTCTCCTTTTATTTCTTCTTGCTTATCTTTTATTGCCATTGTGGTTTTAGTTTTTGTATTTCTGATTCAAGGTAGATTTTAAAAATGTTATCTTCAAATGTTTATTTGAGGATTTTTATTGAAGTTTCATGTGTCATATTACAGTTCTTTTCTGCTTTGTTTCTGGTTGTTTGGAGGAGACTTCTTACCAAACAGAAAATCTTTTACATTTTCTGATTTTTTATTGTAGTTTTGAATAGATATAGTCTGCTTTATTTCTGTTCCTATTCATTCCTTGAACTGTTCCTATTTCAAAAGCATCCTCTTCTGACTGTTTGGCCCTCTTTTGTGAGGTTTCATTTATGGATCTTGTTACTAGTAGTGGTGGTGGGGACAGATGAGTGTGTGTTGTTCCACTTGGTTTCTGCAGGTTCCTTAATCTCACTCTCACTTTTCCTTCTTTCCCTAGACTGCCTCATTTCTCAGGACCACCAGGCATTATTCTCTATGTAATTATCCTCCAAAGGAGTGCGTCTCCAAAGCTGCCCCTTCCAGGCCTGCACACTTTCCAGGCCCTTCTCTGATCTGTGCTGGGAATCACCAAGTTCCAATCAGCATTCTGCATTTTGAACTTATTGGTGAACTTTCTTGATCTGGAAATGATTTATGTGTAGTTTACCTACGTCTTTTAGTTTTCTGAGTCTTTTTGTAATGGAAACTCTTAGGATGCCCCTTCTCTACTTTCCATTCCCAGTAAATTGCATCTGTAGGTGGTCAGTGGGTAATCTGTTAGAATATTTTTCTAGTTAAGGAAGATCTGAAGGGGTGTATGGTGTGTAGGGTGTGTGTGTGTGTGTGTGTGTGTGTGCATGCATGTGTTTATGTGTTTTTGTTCTCTGTCTCCAGTGTGGTTTTATTTGATCTTCCTGTTGATATTTTGGGGGGTAGTTATGATAGGAGAAATTCAGAGTCAGGCAACTGCCATGATCTCCAAACCTGGAAGTCAAGATAGGCTTTTCCTTCTCAATGCAACTATCAGGCTTTATCAGTTTGAGCCTGTGTTAATAGCTGCCATACAGATTAACTGTAAACACAATTTTGGCTTAAAAGACAGAGGAATTTCATTTAGTCTTGGCCATTCTATATTTTTGCTGTGTGCCCATTAAAAAAAGTCACACAACTCCTTTTAGTATCAGCTTACTTCTCTGTAAAATAAGGGTAGTGGCTAAGACACTCAGATGGTTGTTAATATTGCTTTCATCTGCAACCATTTACACACCATAATCAAATATGTAACTATATATCATTCTTACCACCCTAAGAAATTTGGAGATTAAATTCATTTTATTCTGAGACTTGCACTGAATTTCATGTATCTGTTGAATACTATTTTCTAGTAACAAGAAATGAACAGAGTACTAAAAACATTCTCATTTTTATCACTTTCAAGGATGTTCCAATTTAATATATCAGTATATGTGTGCTTATCTCATATCTATAGAATAATCTCTATCCCACAGAAGCAAGTGAACAGAATATTTAAAATATATTTCTATCTTGCTATTTTAATTTTAATGCACAATTTTAGGGTTATTAACTGTTGAAAAGTTTAAAATGGTATAAATCAACAGAAATTAAGAGGTATTTTAATAGCTTTATGCCTCGTATGTTATTGAGAATTAGAAAAATCTTATATAGCTAAGCAGTATCCCCCGTTGGTATAAATTCTGACTTAATATAAACATTATCTTTGTTGAAACAGACATAAATGACCTCAAGTTAATTTGGTCAATCAGGGAAGTTATAGAGAAAATAAAACTCATAATCTCCCAGCTAAAATTTCTCAGCAATTCTTAATATTTTTTTTTAATTCAAAATTATTTCTTACATTTTTAAAATTGTCTTCCAGACAACATTAAAAAACAAAGAACAAAACAAAAACCCTCTGTTTATTCAAATGTTTTTACTTGCTGTATCTTGTAGTAGGCAGCTCGCATTTAGTCTAGTTTCTCAGGCAGCCAGGTATTTCATATACACTTCAGTGTGTACATGTTTTTCGTCTTTGGGTTATTATTCTTATTTTAAAAGGCTATTCTTATGAGTTCGAATGGTGGCAAAAAAAATGTTATCAGTTTGGAATCAAAATCATTAAAATAAATAACGTATCTTTTATTTGATTTCCGACGTCTATTATTTTAAAGCCTGTCTCAGTCCTGGATCATTTCTCTTCATTTCTCCATCCCCATTCTATTCCCGGGTGTTATTTTCATGATGTCATCTTGGAGTTATTCTTCCTGTGGGAATGGGTAAGCCCCTCAGGCGCAGCCCCTTGTCCTGCAGCTGTGATTTGTGTAAACTGCTACCGCAGGGCGAGCAGCGTTCTGTAATAGTTGGAATAACTGTGATTTCGAATGGCCCCGTTTTCTCAAGGTTTCTCAAGTACTTTGTTCATTGTACTTTCACCTCTGAAAAGTAACTTTTTAACTGCAAAGCCGATGCTGGAAGTATTAAATTCTTTTCTTTATTTTGAAGTACTCTATTTCAACAGAAACATTTCAACAGAAAACTGTGCTTACCTTCACTTCACGTTAGCCTGTGCCAACACACTGGAGATCTCACACTCACATGTGCATATTAAACAGAAACTAAAAGTGAGAGAGAAAGCAAGGAGCACGTCTCTCGAGGTCCTAGTGCACCCAGGGCTTCATCAGGAGCACTGCAAGGTAACCGGGTAAAGGACACAAATGGCATGTGCTTCCCTGTATGTAGCCATCATTGGATACTTGTCCCCAGCGATGTTTATCTCCTTTAGGTTACATTGTGAGTGAGTTCTCAGCTCGCTCCACACATCCACTCTTCAGTAGGCTGTAAAACAATGAATTTGTCAACAAAGTGTAGAAACTCTTGAGAGTCTGGTGACTTCTTAACAGCTCTGCTGTCAAACCTAATAAGTTCCTAGTTATCGCCAGTCTAAGAAAGCCTGTACAGACACCTCTAGGTAATTGTTGAAGTCCTCCCTGCAAGTATAAATTCTATAAACAAATATTAAATAATTTAGAATAAGATGAGTAGAAATGAAGCTTTCACAACTCAGTTCTTGACTCATACATTTTTAATTACTTTTAACTAGTATTTTTTTTCCCCATGTATAATGTAGATTTATCTAGCTCTTTAGGAATTTGATTTATAAATTGGTCAGTCTGTAAGTTTAGCAAAGATTTTTTTGTCAGATAACTTTTCAGATTTCTGGTTAAATAGGGCAAAATGAATGTCGCTATTTATTACTGCTATATTCTGAAACCCCCCTTAAATAAAGTGAAGGAATCAAAAGGCACAAACTCTGAAGAACAAAATCGGAAAAACTGGAAAAGCTAAAAAGAAACGCCAGCAGGTTCCGGGAGCTGAAAGCAGACAGGTGATGGGCATTTACTTCGCAGAGGAAAAGCTGGAAGCGCCCCTTCAGCTGGGGGGTCTTCCAGAAGCAAGTCAGTTTACATGGCACAGCTGTAGCAGCTGCAAAGCTCTGGCTTTCCCACTTCGCCTCTTCCATTGCACAGAGAAAGGTGTTTCACTGTCTCCTTTGCAGTTATCCTGGGGACATTTGACCGAGCTCTGACCAATGAAATGTGGGCAGGTGTAACAGAATCACTTCTAGGCTAAAGTCAGCCGTCACTTTGGGCCGTCCTCCCACTCTGCCTTTCTTTTCTAAAGGTGGATTTGGAAGCCATGTGTTCTAGATGGTCAATCTGTGAGACAAATGCAAACTGGATCCTTAAGTCTTCGGGCAGAGGAGTGCCTTCTAGGAGAGCTGAATTACCTGCATCAAACTGCATGCAGAAGGAAAATGAACACTTGGTCTGTTCAAGCACTGAGATTGCAGGGTGTATTTGTTACCACAGTACTAATTAGTGCTAACTAATACAAGATTCTTGGAAGGCTTAAGAATTATAGGTAGTAAATAACTCTGAAAAAAAATTGTTTAATAAGCCTAAAAATTATTCCTTTACCTACAGACCATAGTGTGAGTGGGAAGCATCATTCTGTGAAAATGCAGGTTAAATAAAAGCCCATACATAGCTTGTGAGAGCACCCTGATGGTTTATAATCGTGATGCAAGGGGGGGGGGGTTCGATTCAGGAAAAAATGGTGAGCTAAAGAGTAAAGGCTGATGGAGACCAACATTTGAGGGTCCGACATAAAATGGTCTGAGTTCTGCATAGTTAGTCAACAATAATGTTTACTATTTGATGAGCCCTACCTATACTAAAAGAGCTTCCAATCTGTGCTTGTGGTAACTTACTCTAATCCATAAGGGCAACAGATCACTAAAGTTAGAATTTATATTGTCAAAGACAGGAAGTGTAATATCTCATTCATGAAATAAAAGCAGGATGTTATTAAAAAGAAATGAGTAGGAAGTAAGAGAAATCTTAGACATTAAATATTTGATCGCAATGTGTGTTTAAGAATTAATGAAACGTTCAAAGATAATTTTGAAGACGTTTTGAAAGAAAAAAACACTGAACATAGAGAAAATATATTCAAATCACGTAAGTTAAATATGATGGGTAGAATGTATACAATGTTGATGTTTCCAAAATTGGAGGTCTTGGAAAACACCATACTTGAAAATCGATATCAAATCAATTGATGACCTATATATAAAGTTTGGAAGTATAAAGGTTCTCTAGAAGAAAATATATGCGTATTGCCCTGGCCGGTTTGGCTTAGCGGTTGGAGCATCAGCCTGTGGACCAGAGAGTCCTGGGTTTGGTTCCTGCTAGGGGCACATACCAAAAAAAAAAAAAAAAAAAGAAAAAGAAAATATATGCGTATAACTTTATGACATTGGGCTGGGGAAAATCTTAAATGTGGCATAAAAAGCACAAACTGTGAAGGGAAGACTGAACAACACGCTAAAAAAGTGTGTACTGCAAAAAAGACACTGTAAACACAATAAAAACAAAATTACAGGGAAAGGTATCTGTAACATACAGAACAAAGAACAGGTTACTGTATAGAGTGTATGTGTCTACATATTTATTTATCATGATTATCTATATATGTTAGAATGTGCTTCTTAAATCCAGTAAGAAAAAGTCAGCCCGGTAGAAAAATGGGTATATTAGTTTCCCATTGATTTTGTAACACATCACAAAAAACTAAGAGGCTTAATACAAACCGTATTATCTTACAGTTCTGGAGGGTAGAAGCCTAAAAGTTAAGAAATCTTGAAATGAAGACATTATCCTGTGTTTTGTGTTTTGTTTTTTTCCCCAGAGGTTCATTGCATTTTTAGAGGTTCAGCCAGTTTCTGGAGGCTGCCCATTCCTTGGCCATGACCTTGTACTTTTCCCACCTGTGATTCTGTTATCACATGTCCTTCTTTGTTTGTGGCCCTTTTGCTTTCTTCATATAAAGACCCCTGTAATCACATTGGGCCTACCTGTCTAACCTAGTCCTTTCAAAATCTTTAACAATCACGTCTGCAAAAGTTCCTTTGGCATGTAAAGTAACATATTCACAGCTTCTAGAGATCAGAGTGTGGACATCTCTCAGGGGCCATTCTTTAGCCAACAATAACAGACAAACAGTAGGAAGAGTCAGTTCATAGACTAGAACATTTGTGTGGTTACTAAAGATGTGAGAAGAATATAAATCTCAAAGGTAATATGAAAAACCAAATGCACTTTCTTAATTATTTAGAAAAACTACATCTAATAATACCAAGAGTTTTGAACATGTAGGAAAGGAGAATTTTCACAATAATGAATACATTTGATAACATGAATATTTATGGCCCAACTACAGGAAGACATACTAGGGAAAATTTCTCACACATGTGTAACAAATAGATACATGTAAAAGGAGGTTCAATACATAATCCTGTGTAATTGTAGCAAATTGAGCAAAGGAAAAGTGCATTGATGGTAGAGTGATATGTATACACTGGAATATGACTCACTAATAAAAATGAATGACCATTATCTGTATTTATCAACATGAATGGATCTAGCAGTTTTACTATTAAGGGATATAATTTCCAGAGTAATACATATAATAAAACAATATTTAAGCAACAGTTTAAAAAACATGTAAAACAATGAATGCTACATGTTATTTATGAACATATACATATTTAGTTTAATATAAAAACATGGTAGAGAATAATACAGATCACTTTCAGGACAGTGGCTGTGTCTGGGGGAAAAGAATGGAATTGGGATTGTAAAGAACACTGGAAATTGACTTCTCGAAAATGGCATCAGAGTGAATGGAAGCTACACAGACAATCTCCCAGGACCAAATGGGAATTACAACTAAAATAAAGACAAATCTTCAGAAAAAAAGCAACAGAAAAGCATCAGAACAGGACCATATAACCAGAGACACTGGTAGGATCTGCAGAGACGTGAGAAGGTGGCGGGCTGGTAGCCCACGGACAGCAGTGGACTGAGCTGTGAGCAGCGCCCTCAGGGTTAAACTCCCAAGGGGCTCCACAGTGCAGAGCAGGGACAGACACTAAGATAGCCACAGAAATTCACCTGGGGCTCCAGCAGAGGGAGGGCAGACTGGTCTGGAACTCTGTGGGGACACATGGGATTTGGAGGGCACTCAGGGTTTTTGCTGAATTGCAGCCACAAAGGATAATGGCCAGTGCGCTCCTTCCAAGAGCTGTGAGGAAAAGCAGCAGTCCCCCCCACCCCCCTTCGGAGATTCAGCTCATTAACAACCATCATCTATTCCATCCTCTGGAAATCCTCTTATGCAGAACACCAGGGCTACATTCCAAGGCACTGAGTAATCAAGACTACTAGCCACCAGGAAAAAGCTAGAGGATAACTGAACCTTTCCTGGGCTTCCAAATCTACCCAGGAAAATTAAGACTTGACAGTGGTGTTTAAGGTGGCCCCATCCATGATCATCCAAACCCAGCAGAGGGAGCCACAAACAGCATACCAACAACCACAGGGAATATTTGGCAGGCTCCAAAACCCACTGAGATAGCCAAAATGGTGAAACAAATCCCAAATGAAAGAATAAGAGAACTCTATCGAAGATGAGATAAATGAAATGCAGCTAAGCAAATTATCAGAGGTAGAGTTCAGAGCCATGATCTTGAGGAAGCTCAACAGCATGAGTAAGGACATTGACACCATGAGTAAAGATATAGAAACATTGAAAACCAACCAAGTGAAAATGAAGAATGACATAGCAAAAATAAAGAACACATTGGAAAGACTAACCAGCAGAGCAGAGGAAGCTGAGGACTGAATCAGTGAATTAGAAGACAGGGTAGAAAAAAATCAATCAATCAGAAAACCAAAAGGAAAAAACAATGAAAAAACAGGAAGATAGATTAAGAGAACTGGAAATGTGGGAAAACTGGAAATGTAATAACATTCACATCATAGGAGTCCATGAAGAGGAAGAAAATGGGCAAGGGTTAGAGAATATATTTGAAGAAATACTGACAGAAAATTTTCCTAATATGGTAAAGGAAGAAGGCATTCAAGTTTAAGAAGCACAGAGAGCCCCATGTAAGAAGAACCGAAACAGGACCACAACAAGACATAATAATTAAAATACCAAAAATTAAAGACAAAGAGAGAATCCTAAAAGAAGCAAGAGATAAGCAACAGGTTACCTACAAAGGAACCCCCATTAGGCTGTCAGCTGACTTCTCAACAGAAACACTACAGGCCAGAAGGGAATGGCATGAAGTAATCAAGGTCATGAAAAACAAGGATCTGAATCCAAGACTACTCTATCCAGCAAGGCTATCATTCAAAATAGAAGCTCAAATAAAGAGCTTCCCAGACGAAAAAAAGTCTAAGGAAATATATTAGCACCAAACCAGCACTGCAAGATATGCTAAAAGGAACAGCTGTAATTAGTAGAAGAAATAAAAAGAAAAATATAACCACACTTAAAAAAACAAATGGCCATAAATAAGTACATATCAATAATCACCTTAATGTAAATGGTTTGAATGATCCAATAAAAAGACACAGACTAGCTGACTGGATAAGAAAGCATGACTCACATATATGTTGTTTACAAGAGACCCACCTCACAACAAAAAACTCACATAGATTGAAAGTGAAGGGATGAATAAAAATCTTTCAAGCAAACAAAAAGCTAAAAAAAGCTGGGGTAGCAATAGTCATATTTGATAAAGTAGATTTCAAAATGAAGGTGATAACTGGAGACAAAGAAGGCCATTACATAATATGGAAAGGATCTATCCAACAGGAAGATATAATCTTATAAACATATATGCACCCAATATAGGAGCACCAACATATATTAAAAATCTGGAGGACTTCAAAGGAGAAATCAACAGCATTATAATCATAGCAGGGGATTTGTATGCCCTGTTCACATCACTGGATAGATCATCTAGACAAAAAACTTAACAAGAAAACACAGACTCTAAATGAAGCACTAGATCAAATGGATTTATTAAATATCTACAGAGAATTACACCCCAAAACTGCAGAAATTACATTTTTTCTCAAGTACACATGAAACATTCTCAAAGATAGACCACATATTAGGACACAAACTACATCTCTACAAGTTCAAGAAGATTGAAATCATATCAAACATCTTCTCAGATCACAATAGCATGAAACTAGAAATCAGTTGCAACGAGAACATGCAAAGACATTTGAAAACATGGAGGCTAAATAACATGTTATTGAACAATGAAAGGGTTACTGTGGAGATCAAGGAGGAAATTAAAAACTTCCTGGAAATCAATGAAAATGAGTGCACAGCAACACAAAATCTATGGGATGCAGCAAAAGCAGTTCTGAGAGGGAAGTTCATAGCACTACAAGCCTATCTCAGGAAACAAGAAAAATTTCTAATAGAATATCTAACCTCACAACTTACAAAACTAGAAAGCAAACAGAAAGAAAATCCCAGAGCAAGTAGAAGGAAGGAAATAGTAAAAATCAGAGCAGAAATAAATGACATGGAGACCAAAAAGAAAAGAAAAAAAAAATTCAAAGGATCAGTGAAACAAAGAGCTGGTTCTTTGAAAAGATAAACAAGATTGATAGACCCTTAGCTAGACTCACCAAGAAACAAAGAGAGAGAACCTAAATATACAAAACCAGAAATGAAAGAGGAGAAATAATCACTGACACCACAGAAATACAAAGGATTGTAAACAAATATTATCAACAATTATACGGCAACAAATTCGACAATCTAAGCAAAATGGACAAATTTCTAGAAACATATTCTCCCAAACTGAACTGGGAAGAGATCGAAAACTTGAACAGACCAATAACAACAGAAGAAATTGAAGATGTAATCAAGACTCTCCCAACAAACAAAAGCTCACACCCGGATGGCTTCACGGGGGAGTTTTATCGAACATTCAAAAAAGAACTAACACCCATTCTCCTCAAACTATTTCAAAAAATTCAAGAAGAAGGAAGACTTTCAAACTCGTTTTATGAGGCCAGCATAATTCTAATTCCAAAACCAGAAAAAGACACTACAAAGAAAGAAAATACAGGCCAATATCCCTGATGAACATAGATGCCAAAATCCTGAAAAAAATAATAGTAAATTGAATCCATCAATACCTCAAAAAAAAAATTATTCACCATGGCCAAGTAGGATTCATCCCAAGGATGCAAGGCTGGTACAATATTCACAAATCAATAAATATGCTACATCACATAAACAAAATGAAAGATAAAAGTCATATGATCATATCAATAGACTCTGAAAAATCATTTGACAAAATCCAGCACCCATTTCTGATAAAATGTTCATCATTCTTGGAATAGAGGGATCATATCTTGACATAATAAAGGCCATATATAACAGACCTACAGCCAACATCCTACTCAATGGGCAAAATCTAAAAGCATTTCCCTTAAGAACAGGAACAAGGCAAGGATGCCCACTTTTACCACTCTTATTTAACATAGTACTGGAAATCTTAGCCACAGCAATCAGACATGAAGAAAAAATAAAAGGGATCCAAATTGGAAAGGAGGAAGTGAAACAGTCATTATTTGCAGATGACATGATATTATACATAGAAAACCCCAAAGACTCCATAAAAAATTTACTAGACTTAATAAGTAAATTTGGCAAAGTAGCAGGATACAAAATTAATGTCAAGAAATTGACGGCATTCTTATATACCAATGATGAACTCACAGAAAGAGAAACTTAAAAGCAATCCAATTTACCATCATGGCAAAAAATTAAGATACCTAGGAATAAACTTAACCAAAGTAGTAAAGGACCTATTCTCAGAAAACTACAGGACATTGAAAAAAGAAAGAGAGGAAGATATAACTAAGTAGAAGCACATGCCTTGTTCATGGATTGGAGGAATTAACATCATTAAAATGTCCATACTACCCAAAGCAATCTATAGATTCAATGAAATCCCCATCAAAATACCAACGACATACTTCCATAACAAGAACAAATACTTCAAAAGTTCATGTGGAACCAAAAAGGACCCCGAATAGCCACAGCAATCTTGAAAAAGAAGAACAAAGTTGGAGGGATCACATTACCATATTTCAGGTTATACTACAAAGCAACTGTAATCAAAACAGCCTGGTACTGGCACAAGAACAGGCAGATAGATCAATGGAACAGAACAGAGAATGCAGGAATTGACCCAAGACAGTATGCTCAATTAATATTTGACAAAGGTGGCAAGAGCATACAGTGGAGTAAAGACAGCCTCTTTAATAAATGGTGTTGGGAAAATTGGACAGCTACATGCAAAAAAATGAAACTAGACCATCAACTTATACCATACACAAGTATAAACTCAAAATTGATAAAAGATTTAAATGTGACTCATGAATTTATAAAAATCCTAGAAGAAACTCTAGGCAACAAAATTTCAGACATCATATGTAGCAGAATTTTCACGGATACCTCACCTGAAGCAACAGAAACAAAGGAGAAAATTAACACATGGGACTACATCAAACTCAAAAGCTTCTCCACAGCAAAAGAAACAACCACCAAAATAGAAAGGCAACCTACTCCATGGGAGAGCATAATTCCCAATGATATATCAAATAAGGGGTTAATTTCCAAAATATATAGAGTGCTCATATAGCTCAACAAAAGGAATACAAAGAACCCAATTAAAAAATGGGCAGAGGAGCTAAATAGACACCTCTCCAAACAAGACATACAAATGGCTAAGAGACATATGAAGAAATGCTCAACATCACTAATCATCAGAGAGATGCAAATTAAAACAACAATGAGGTATCACCTCACACCTGTCAGAATGGCCGCCATCAACAAATCATCAAACAACAAGCGTTGGCAAGGTTGTAAAGAAAAGAGGACTCTAGTACACTGCTGGTGGGAATGCAGACTGGTGCAGCCACTATGGAAAACAATATGGTGTTACCTCAAAAAATTAAAAATTGAATTTCCATTTGACCCAGTGATCTCACTTCTAGGAATATATCCTAAGAAGCCTGTAACACCAATGAGAAAGAATATATGTATCCCCATGTTCATAGCAGCACAATTTACAATAGCTAAGATCTGGAAACAGCCCAAATGTCCATCAGTAGAGGAATGGATAGAAAAACTGTGGTACATATACACAGTGGAGTACCATGCAGCTATAAGAAAGAAAGATCTCTTATCCTTTGAGATGACATGGAGGAACCTGGAAAGTATTATCCTAAGTGAAACAAGCCAAACAGAGAAAGACAAGTATCATATGATCTCACTTATTTCTGGAATATAATGAACATAACAGTCTGAAGAACAGGGTTGTCCCAGAGACATGGAAGTAGGGTATATAGACTGACAATCCCCTGAAGAGGGGGTTGGTGGGGGGATAAACCACAGAACTTATATGCATGTATGCATGACCAATGGACATGGACAACAAAGCTGGGGACAGGGTGGGGAGGGAGGGGAAGGAAGATGTTAATGGGGGAAAAAGGAGAAACATCTGTAACAAAAATAAGTACATTAATTCATTCAAAATAAATAAATAAATAAATAAACGAACGAACACAGGGTCAAATGGCAGTTCAATTTTTTTAAGTGATACCACTTCTAGGAATATACCCTAAGAAGCCTGAAACACCAACCAATCAAAAAGAATATATGTATCCCCCATGTTCCTAGCAGCATTATTTATAATAGCTAAGATCTGGAAATAGCACAAAGGTCTATCAGTAGACAAATGGATAGAAAAGCTGTGGTACATATACACAATGGAGTACTGTGTAACTGTAAGAAAGATCTCTTATCCCTTGAGTCTACATGGAGGGACCTTGAGAGTATTATCCTAAGTGAAACAAGGCAAGCAGAGAAAGACAAATATCACATGAGCTCACTTATTTGTGGAATATAATGAACATAACAGTCTGAGGAACGGGGTAGTTCCTGAGACGTGGAAGTGGGGTACAGACTGTCAATCCCCAGCAGAGGGGGTGGGGGATAGATAAACCACAGAACTTGTATGCATGTGGATATGGACAACAAAGCTGGGGACAGGGTGGGGACAGTGGAGGAAAGAGAAGAAACATTTGTAACAAAAATAAATGAATTAATTTATTTAAAATAAAATAAAATAAAAAAAATATTAAAAAAAGAATAACAGGAAATTTTACCTAAATTTGTAATTTTCTATTTATTTAATGAAATCTGAAGCTTTTGGTAATAAAGAATGGGAGTATTATATTACTCTTCTTTTCTGAATGTTATAGTTCATTTAATTTTTTTTTAAATGGTAATTGAAGTGATAATGAAGTGAGAATACTTTTCTGGTGTTTTTTATTACATAAGAGTTTCTATCCTTATTCTGTCCTTATTTCCAGAGTAATTTTTAGTTTCAAAGATTTTCTTTACAGTTGAATACTTTGAAGTAGTTTATAAATGACAACATACTCTAAAAGAGTCAAGGAGATGTAATTTTCATAGCATCTCTTGATTGAAAAGACAGATCAACAGAACATGTCTGTTTTATCGAGGCCACCCCCTCTCTGGAAGGATCGAACCCCATGTCTGGCTGTACACAGCATCTTTGTAATGGGCTTTAAGTTACACTAAAGGTCATCAGGGTTCTGAGGTGTGAGCAGATCACATCTCATTATTCTTTTCTC
The DNA here is from genome assembly GCF_014108415.1 of Molossus molossus. NCBI lineage: Eukaryota > Metazoa > Chordata > Mammalia > Chiroptera > Molossidae > Molossus > Molossus molossus. The sequence continues at coordinate 20,952,173 of NW_023425346.1, forward strand.
CTCCAGTAGTGAAACCAAGCAGGCAAGAGCCTAAGATCGTGCTAATACATTGTGATGCCAAATTCAGGACCAGATATTTTTGATTCACAATTTAATTCTGATTTACTGTTCTGGTAAAATGGAATCTCATGGATCAAATTAGACCAGGGTCCTGTGTGGTACCTTTTATGATTACTTTTTTTTTTTTTTTAACAAGGAGACTGGTTAGTGAAAATAACATTAAAAATAAGTAAATATCTAATCAACAGAACACATCCCCTTTCCAATTCCAAGAATTAGGAGCCCTTTCCAAAAGCACAAGAATGCTTGAATACTCCCTGCTGCTCCATGCAAGAGCTTGTTCTGCTGGAGTCCTGTGTTCCTTCTACCGGTCTGAGGTGTACTCCAGTCCAGGGAGGGGAGCAACAGAGAGTGAGCGCTGGCGAATGGGAGGAAACGAACCACCGCTTCACCCGTAGACAGAGAGTTGCACTGTGTGGAACCTCCTTTTTGAAAGGAAGAGGAAAGTCCATCTTGGAAATTGAAACTCTTTCTAAAAACATACACAAATTGAAAAACTTTATTATGTTTCTGAATCAGTTTGCTAGGGCTCCCTTAACAGATCACCACACACTGGGCACTTACACAGTAGAAATTACTTTTCTCAAGGTCCAAGGCTGGGAAGTCTGAGATCGGGGCCAGCAGGGTTGGTTTCTTCTGGGCCTCTTTCCTCAGTCTGGAGAAGTTATCTTTTCTGTGTCCACACATAGTCTTCCCTCTCTGTGTGTCTGTGTCCCCATCTCCTTTTACAAGGACATTGGTCATATTAGTTCAGGACTCATTCCAGGGACCTCATTTTAACATAATTACCTCTTTAATGAATCCATCTTCATATACAGACACATCTGAGATGCTGTAGGTTAAGATTTCAACATATAGTTTAGGGTCAGGGGGACACAACTCAGCCAGTAACAATTTTAGTCAAAAACTAAAAACTATTTGCTGATGAACAGCTTTCTGTTGTGTTCTTCTCACCTACCTGCACAATGCACAGTGAACAACGTGTCCCTCCACCTGCCTGCACATTGCACAGTGAACGAGGTGTCCCTACACCTACCTGCACATTGCACAGTGAACGAGGTGTCCCTTCCCTTATCTGCACAGTGCACAGTGAACAAGGTGTCCCCCCACTACCTGCACAGTGCACAGTGAACGAGGTGTCCCCCCCACCTGCACAGTGCACAGTGAACGAGGTGTCCCCCCCACCTGCACAGTGCACAGTGAACAATGTGTCCCTCCCCCTGCCTGCACATCGCACAGTGAACGAGGTGTCCCTCCCCCTGCCTGCATGTTGCACAGTGAACGAGGTGTCCCTCCCCTTATCTACACATTGCACAGTGAACAACGTGTCCCTCCCCCTGCCTGCACATTGCACAGTGAACGAGGTGTCCCTCCCCAATCTGCACATTGCACAGTGAACGAGGTGTCCCCCCCTATCTGCACAGTGCACAGTGAACGAGGTGTCCCTCCCCTTACCTGCACAGTGTACAGTGAACAACGTGTCCCTCCCCCTGCCTGCACATTGCACAGTGAACGAGGTGTCCCTCCCCCTGCCTGCACAGTGCACAGTGAACGAGGTGTCCCTCCCCCTACCTGCACATTGCACATGAACGAGGTGTCCCTACCCCTACCTGCATAGTGCACAGTGAACAACGTGTTCCTTCCCCTACCTGCACATTGCACATGAACGAGGTGTCCCTCCCCCTGCCTGCACATTGCACAGTGAACAATGTGTCCCTCCCCCTATCGACACATTGCACAGTGAACGAGGTGTCCTTCCTCCTGCCTGCACTTTGCACAGTGAATGAGGTGTCTCCCCACTACCTGCACAGTGCACAGTAAACGAGGTGTCCCCCCCTGCCTGTACAGTGCACAGTGAACGAGGTGTCCCTCCCCCTACCTGCACAGTGCACAGTGACCGAGGTGTCCTGCCCCTGCCTGTGCATTGCACAGTGATGGTGCGTTCTGTATTAGGTGGAGCGTGTTCAAGAGAGATTCTTCCCAGTGTACCTTGATTCCAAGCCCCTAGAATGTCACATTGGAAAGCAATGGTAATAAAGTATACATTGCCTTTTTCATTTGGAAGGAAATAATGTGATCTGGATAGATTTCAAAATAAAATATTGGACGAAAGGTTTATCTTATATTGTCATGACTTTTGAAAGACACACTAGCTCTCCATGGCTTCATGAAGGATGTCACTATGGAAGTCTCACTGTGCCTTGTTCACCAGTATGGTCACAGATGAGCGTGTTTAATTTCCCCCTTAACACCACCTTTTATAATCCATTTATCTGTTAGTGCTTCCCTTATCTGCATATTTCCTAAGTCAGAAACTTGGAATCTTTTTAATATTTCTCTCCTTTTTGAGATGCATACGGAGGAATCATTACCAAATCCTATCTATAGCTCATTATTCCATAAGATACCATAGGCCCAGCTTTGAAAGTCAGTATTTTAACATCAACTCTTTTTTTGATTTTACATTCCTGTCAAAATTACCCTTTCCCCCCCAAAAAAGTAAAGGACACCTTAGATTGAATAAAGGAAAAGCCAACCCCAAGAAAGTAATAAGAAGAAAAGAAAGCCAATCAGTGTTTGAAATACTGTCTTGCAATGTGAGTCTGATTTTCCTCCACTTAAAATTATGCAATGTTCAATGAAATCCAAATTTGTTAGCCCTTGATCCGAAGCCTTTCCAGGCATCCTTTTGAAGAACCCGCATACCTAAGATCTATTCACTTCCTCTTTGCACTTCATGTGTCATAGTTTGAAAAGCGTGTGACAGGTGACAAACCGGCGTTGCTTTCCGCCAGCACTATGTCTGTAAATGTTTGAGCAGCAGTCCTGGTGGTCAGGGGTCAGGGCTTGATTTGCAGCATTTTCTGGTATCTGTAGCATAAACACTCCCACCGTGACCACTTTTCAGTGACTTACATGAAGTCAACCGGCTTGCCAAATTCTCGAAAAGTTGGTTCTTGTGACACAGGATTCCCAGCTCTAGCATTTCACTGGTTCCTGTCCCCTCAGAGCATTATGTCGTCTTTGAATATGTGGTTTTCTTAACTTACTCTTTCTGTGCCTGAGAAACTCCTATTGATATATTTTTTTTTTTATCCTCACCCGAGGATATTTTTCCACTTTTTGTACAGATAGAGTGGGAGGGAGAGAGAGGAAGGGAGAGAGAGAGAGAGAAACATCGACATGAAGGGACACATCGAGTGGCTGCCACCCACACGACCAACCAGGGCCGGGGACAAACTGCAACCGAAGTATGTGCCCTTAGCGGGAACCGAACCCAGGTCTCTCCGGACCGCAGGCCGACGCTCTAACCGCTGAGCCAAACCGGCCAGGGCCTATTGATCTTTTAAAATACAGCTCAGATGACCTCTCTTAGAACCCCCAGCGCCACCCCGCCTTTCCAGGGGCTCCATCGTTGCCGTGTCAGTTTTGTCCTCACAGTTCATTCTAAAGGTTTTTCTATTGAGTTCATCACATTATTTTATTTCTATACCTTTATCTGTTTTCCAATTAGATTGCTAGTTTTTGATAGCACACTAATGTTACAGATGAGGAAATTGCTGCTTAGAGCCTAAAAGTGTAGGGAAATAAATATAATATCACATTTGTTTATTTTAAAATAGCCTAGTATTTAAAAGAATGAATATTCTCGTAGGGATGGGAAACCGTTTTTCTGCCAAGGGCCATTGGATATTTATAATATCAATTGAGGGCCTTACCAAATTATCGACTTAAGAATTAGCCTGCTGTATTTGGTCAGGCTAGTTTGGTGAGGTGTGTAAAGCTAGCCGGAATTGATTTCGCTGGCCTTACCTACTCACCCTGCGTAGGTGTCTTGCTGGAGTGAAATAAGTTCACAGTTTCAAATAAAATAGAGCATACAATTTTTAAAATGCACATCCTTCAAAAGTTTATCATGATGCCTCTAACATTTCCTTTTTAATCCTCAAATTTGAACACTTAAACCAGATTTCAATTTTTTTTTTTTAGTTGTAAGCACTTCATAGTGTTGGTCGCATCAATTCAATCTGTGGCCACCTGGTCTCTGCTTGTGTTCCTTTAGCCTTTGCACGAGAGACTCCTTCCCTTTGACCGTCCAGTCCTGCGTCATGCCGAAAGACTGTGAGACTTCCCAGTGGTCCTCCTGGGGTCCCTGCTCCAAGACGTGTCGCTCAGGGAGCCTGTCACCAGGGTTCAGGAGCAGGAGCCGGAACGTGAAGCACGTTGCTGTTGGAGGAGGAAAGGGGTGCCCTGAACTCCTGGAGAAGCAGGCCTGCATCGCGGAAGGAGGACTCCTGCAGCCTTGTCCCAGGTACTGTGAGTTCTGAGGAATCGCTTGCCGTATAACTTCATTTTAAGTGACACTTGAATGTTAGCAATAACAGCAGTAGCGACCCCTGTTGGTTGAGTCTTGACTCAGTGCCGAAGTCCATACTAGGCAGGATAGCAACGTAGTTTAAGAGCCTGGGCTTTGGTATTGATTCTCTGGGCTCTAATCCTGTTTATGCGACTCACTAGTTATGTGAATTTTAGCAAGTGACTATATTCTAGTGTCTAGTTTAGACATCTACCAGCAGTAATTCATTCATCACCTGGCACATAATAAATGTTCAATGACCATCAGTTATCATTGCCTCGCATGTTATACCGAATACTTTTAAAACCTAAGAAACCATTCATAGCCCTGGCTGCTTGGGCTCAGCGGTTAGAGTATTGGCCTGTGGACCTGAGTCCTGGGTTTAGTTCCTGCTAAAGGCACGTACCTCAGTTGCAGTTTGTCCCCGGCCCTGGTTGCGGTTGTGTGGGTGCAACCACTCGATGTGTCCTTTTCACGTAGATGTTTCTCTCCCTCTCTCCCTCCCACTCTATCTGAAGATAAATGCAAAAAAAACAAACAAAAAACCCTTCATAGTACCTTCACTTTGCAAGTTAGGTCACAACCGCCCAGACAGATGAAATGATCCTTGAGGTTGTATCAATAATGAGTGGGAGCACCCTTTTGTTATCCAGTCCTGCCTCCAGATTTAACTGCCGCTCCGGGAGCCAGAGAATGTTGGACAAAAGGCTATCATAGACTAGTAGCTCTCTTTTCACATCTTGATCTTGGTTTTATTTTTTCTGGCTGTACAGCCCTGGGGCAAACCCTCCAGTGTATGTTCCTTTGTGGTGGTGGCTCATGAAGGGCCCAGTCTGATCGTGAGAGAAGTTATTCTGGCTGCTTGTTCAGAGTCTGTTGTGGATGGGACTACAGTAACTCCTGTTAGTCTGCTACCCTGACGCTTATTTGTTAAATCTGCAGCTATTTTAGATAGACCTTTTCTATAGTTACTAAGATTTGAAAATCATTTTCCCAGCAAGAAAATGAAATGAGCCAAAAAATAGCTTCTTGTAGAAATAAATCATCTGTGGATATGGGAAGGGTCGTGGGTTACAAACTCAAAAAAAAAAAAATGTTTTGATGGGCCTGGCTATTTCTTAAACCTGAAATGATGTGTGTATTTGGTGGTAGGGATGGATAGAGGGTCAGTTTCTCTTGTCAGATTCTTAGCCACTAACTTCCTCTACCTCGTCATTGACATCAGGGTAGGCTCAGCATGCTCTTCACATACTGATTGCTCATCTAAGATGACCCCTTGCATTCTTATCATTTACCTCGAAAGCAGACATGGTAGGTGCAGTTCATGGTCCTGGACAGATTAAGATATTACCTCACAGAATTTCCCCTCTTTGTGTCAAGTGGATGTCTAGTCTTTCAAATCACTAGTTTGGGGAAAAGCATGGTATTGGAAAGAACATGAAATGTGGCATCTCTGTGCCTCTTGAATATGGAGGGACCTGGATTAAAACTGAATCATCATCACTTATTAACTCTGTGTCCTTGGACAAGCCATACAATTTCTCTAAGACATTTAAATCTTCAATAAAATATGTCTAGTTATGCTGTCTGTGTTGAAGGTTAAAAGCTACATACCAGGTATGTAAAATGTAATTCCCGGTGTTCAGCATGTAGGAGGCACCATTGCAATTTGTTAGTGTTCTTATTTCCTTCAGAAAGAGAACCTCTCTTTTCCATATACGGCACACTATAGTAATTTTATTGGGTGTAAACTTATTTCTTCTGGGTAATTTGGATACCTTTGTTCCCTATGGATGAAAAATTCAGAAAGGTCCTCAATGGTAAACTGCCAGGAATAGAATCTGGGTTTAATGTTGAGCTCGATACTGGTACCTTTTTTCTTCATCCCTTTCCTGGAAATGCTAGTGATATCTTCCAGGTATTTTGAACAGTGTGTTGATTTATAGACATCACTCCATTTTCTTCTTCTTTTCTTTGTTAGTAACTATTACAATTCTCTTGGAAGTCAGGGTGGTGCCTTCTCATTGAGGCCAAGGAAGTTGACTTGCATATACATTTGTTAAGTAATGACTACATTTACTGAGGACCTACAGAGTGCCAATAGCTATATCAGAGATTTTATAAAGATTGTTTAGAATAATGTAGAGTTTATCATCCAACAGGGAAGTTTTGAGAGTAAAAGGTATATGAATTGGTATTGTTCAGATTCAAATTGAGGTCATTTGGCTCCAAAGTCAGTATTCTTTCTATTAAATCACAGATATGGGTATGTATATACATAAAGATGTATTACACGTATCATTTTTTCCCTAACAAAATGGGAATGCCAATTATTCACGACGTACCCAAGAGAAATTTCTGTACTGATCTTCATTTCATTGTACCTTAACATCTGAAAATAGAGGAAGAGGCATTTCATAGGTGATGTACCTGGCCCTCTAGTTCTGTTATTTGATGACGTTACTTAGCTTGACATTTTTATTTTTATTTATTTATTTTAACTTAGAAGAGACCTTTTTCATTGATTTTTAGAGAGAGAGTTTGTTGTTCCACTTATTTATATATTCATTTGTTGATTCTTGTTCGTGCCCTGTCTGGGGATTGAACCTGTGACCTTGGTATATCAGGACATGTTCTAACCAACTGAGCTATCAGGCCAGGGTGAGCTTGACATTTTTTAAAAAACCTTTTTAAATAGTGAATTTGCAGGAAATAGAATCTTGGAAAATTCACCGACTACCAATCAGTGTGTCTAGGGAGAATGATGTGTTAATTAATGATTCCACTGTGTGGTTAAAAGGACAAGGCATAAATAACAACAAAGTTAACGTTGGCTGACCTTCTTATTTGTCTGCCGTCTGAGCTGTGGCCTCTGCTGCAGGAAAGCATCAAAGCTATGTCCTAACTTTTGTTTCTAGTTTGACACTGGTGATTACAATTCATTGTGAACAAGGGGAATGGAAACACTACCTTATTAGGGAACAAAAATGCCCATTTTTCCTTCCCAGTATTTATGAGCAATTCATATGCATCAAGCAATTTCATTCATCACCTTTCTCACCAGCAGGAAAATGTGCATTTTTTATGACTTTTCGTAGTGTTTTTTAAAACTGTCTTAGGGAGAGATGACGGCAGGCAGGACCAGAGGGAGGGTGAGTGTGAGAGAGAGTGAGCGAGTGCGAGTGGACGCGGAGGTGGACGACCAAACCCGAGCAGTGCAGAGCCGTGGAGCAGAAGGTTCCTGTGCTGTGGACGGAGCAGCCGGCTATCACGGTAAGCGGCCCTTCAGGGTGCTTCTTCCTGTGCTGCAGGGAGGTCCCACTATTTTGGAAGATACTGGGTCTTCCCTGGGAGGAGGCAGTGGGAGCGGCTAGGGTCCAGCAACCTGAGCCCACCAGCACACCTGGTACCATCGGACCAGTGGACACCCTGTCAACACAGACCAGTGCACAGTAGTGGAGCTCCCAAGGTGCTGGTCACAGAAGCCGCAGACAGCCTGGAACCCAGCACCATCCCCCACAGTAGCAGCCTGATCAGAGTCGAGATATACCCCCAGCAACAGAAGCTGGGGAGCAGAAATCCATCCCCAGGCAACAGAAGCACAGACCAGCAGATGAAAACCATCTCCAAAAACTACAGCAAAAGCTGAGCGGGAGTTGAGCCCCATGGGGCAGCAGCACTCCCCAGCTACCAGCGGTGGGACCTGGGGCTCCACAGAGGCCTGTGAAGTCCAGTAGCTCACAAGTGCAGTGGGAAGCCCGAGCCCAAGAGAGACTGGGGCGATCCAGCTGCCCACCCTTGGGAACTGCAGGGTACAGGGGCACCAGAGAGGCCTGTGCCACCCAGGAGGGACTGTGCGATCCAGTTATCCATGGGACCTGTGGGGTGCCGAAGCACCAGAGAGGCCTGCAAGACCCAGCAGAAACTGTGCCATCTAGTTTCCCAAGGGACCTGCGGGGTGCTAAAGCACCGGAGAGAACTGTGCAACCCAGCAGGATTTGCATGATCTAGTTACCCATTGGCCTGTAGGTTGATGAAGCACCAGAGAGGTCTGTGCAACCCAGCAGCACATAACATAGGCATAGAGCCAGGTCCCATGAGGGACTGTGCGATCCAGGACTGGCAGGGTGTGGGGGCACCAGAAAGGCCTATGTGACCCAGCTGCATACAAGATAGGCTTAGAGGACATAAAAAAGGAGGCAGAGTGAATAGAAGCCACGCAGATGATCTCCCAGGACCAAATGGGAATTACAACTAAAATAAAGACAAATCCTCAGAAAAAAGGCAACAGAAGAGCAGCAGGACAGAACCATATAACCAGGGACACTGGCAGAACACCAGGGCTACATTTTAAGTCACTGAGTAACTGAGACTACTAGCCACCAGGAAAAAGCTAGAGGATTACTGACCCTTTCCTGGGCTTCCAAATCTACCCAGGAAAGTAAGACTTGACAGTGGTGTTTAACGTGGGCCCACCCAGGCTCATCTGAACCCAGTAGAGGGAGCCACAAACAGCAGAACACCAATACCTACAGGAAAATTTGGCAGGCTCCAAAGCCCACAGTGATAGCCAAAATGGTGAAACACAGAAACAAAAGCCAAATGAAAGAACAAGAGACCTCTACTGAAGATGAGATAAATGTGGAGCAGTTAAGCAAGTTAACAGAACTAGAATTCAGAGCCATGATCTTGAGGAAGCTCAAAAGCATGTGTAAGGACATGAGCACCATGAGTAAAGACATAGAAATGTTGAAAATCAACTAGTTGGAAATTAAAAACCACCAAGAATTGAAGAATGACATATCAGAAATAAAGAACACATTGGAAGGACTAAACAGCAGAGTAGAGGAAGCTGAGGACCGGATCAGTGAATTAGAAGACAGGGTAGAAAAAATCAACCAATCAGGAAAAAATGATTAAAAAACAGGAAGATAGCTTAAGAGAGCTACGGGAAAACTGGAAACGTAATAACGTTAGCATCATAGGAGTCCCTGAAGAGGAAGAAAATGGGCAAGGGTTAGAGAATATATTTGAAGAAATAATGACAGAAAACTTTCCTAACTTGGTGAAGGTAGAAGACATTCAAGCTCATGAAGTACCGAGAGCCCCAAGTAAGAAGAACCCAAACAGGCCCAATCCAAGATACATAGTACTTAAAATGCCAAAAAGATTTAAATGTGACTCATGAATCCATAAAAATCCTAGAAGAAACTGTAGGCAACAAAATTTCAGACATCATATGCAGCAGAATTTTCATTGATATATCACCTGAGGCAACAGAAACAAAGGAGAAAATGAACACATGGGACTACATCAAACTCAAAAGCTTCTGCAGAGCAAAAGATACAATCATCAAAATTGAAAGGCAACCCACTCTATGGGAGAGCATAATTCCCAATGATATATCAGATAAGGGGTTAATTTCCAATATATATAGAGTGCTCATACAACTCAACAAAAGGAAGACAAAGAACCCAATTAAAAAATAGGCAGAGGAACTAAATAGACACCTCTCCAAACAGGACATACAAATGGCTAAGAGACATATGAAGAAATGCTCAACATCACTAATCATCAGAGAGATGCAAATTAAAACAACAATGAGGTATCACCTCACACCTGTTAGAATGGCCGCCATCAACAAATCATCAAACAACAGGTGTTGGCGAGGTTGTGGAGAAATGGGGACTCTAGTACACTGCTGGTGGGAATGCAGACTGGTGAAGCCACTATGGAAAACAATATGGTGTTACCTCAAAAAATTAAAAATTGAATTTCCCTTTGACCCAGTGATCTCACTTCTAGGAATATACCCTAAGAAGCCTGAAACACCAATCAGAAAGGATATATATATATATATATGTTCCTCCATGTTCATAGCAGCACAATTTACAATAGCTAAGATCTGGAAACAGCCCAAGTGTCCATCAGTAGAGGAATGGATAAAAAAGCAGTGGTACATGTACACAATAGAGTACTACGCATCTATAAGAAAGAAAGATCTCTTATTTTTTGAGACAACATGGAGGGACCTTGAAAGTATTATCCTAAGCGAAACAAGCCAAGCAGAGAAAGACAAATATCACATGATCTACTTATTTGTGGAATAACAATCTGAGGAATGGGATAGTCCCAGAGACGTGGAAGTGGGGTACAGACTGACAATCCCCTGAAGATGGGGTGGGGGGTAGAGATAAACCATAAACTTATATCCACAGGATTTTTATGGATATGCATGTATGTATGAACAATGGACATGGACAAAAAAGGTGGGAGCAGGGTGGGGAGGGAGAGGGAGGGGTGAATCAGTAGGTAAAAAAGGGGAAACATCTGTAACAAAAATAAATTAATTAATTAAAAAAATAAAATAAAATAAAACTGTCTTAGAATGTGGCTTGGTTTTTACCCTTCCACCAGCTTTGCTATAGGAGACATGTTCATTCATTCATTAAACACATAATGAGCTCTTGCTATGTGCCGGGTACTGTGGTAAGTGTTTTGGATACCCCAGAGAACAAAATAAACTTCCCTCTTCATTATTGGACTTAAATCCCAAGTAAATATAACACCTTAAGTGAACTATATGTTTTTTTGTGTGTGTGAGCTGTAGGTAAGTAAGACATTAGAGCAGGGTTAAGGTTGAGGCTTCTGGGATGCTGTGATGAGGGGTCAGCTCAGGGTGCAGAATTAAACAGCGTCATTAGAGAAGCCTCATTTGAATAGGCAACATTTGGGGGCCAAGTGGGGAGGGGCATGAAGGAAGTGAGGAGATCCGGGGAAGAATATTCTTTCCCTTGCTAGAAAGGGTTCCAGTTGCTGCATATGAACATTGCTCCAAAAGTTCTTCAATTGCATAGCTTTGGTAATTCTCTGGGCTCCACAGGCCAGTATTTTAGCTCAAAACACTATGAATGCCAGTCCCTATGGCATCATTGCATGAAAGGGATTGTGACCTAGAAGAACCCATCTAGAAGCACTGGGACACCAGAACACTTCAGAAGTTGCCCTGGGGCAACTAACTTAACTTGAAAGGAGACAGAGTTGTGTATGTTATGCTAACTTGGGAAATGTTAGCACCACTAGGGAGTTAACTTTGAGTGTACCCTTAAGCTTATTTCAAGAGTTTGCTTTTTGTAATTTAAAAAATTGTATTTTAAATATAATGTTATTGATTTTTAGAGAGAGAAGAAAGGAGAGGGAGAGAGATATAGAAACATTGATGAGAGAGAACATCGACTGGCTGCCTCCTGCCTGCCCCCTACTGGGGATTGAGCTTGCAACCTGGGCATGTCCCCTGACCAGAATTGAATAGGTGACCTCTTGGTGCATGGGTTGTTGCTCAACCACTGAGCTACACCACCTGGGCAAGAGTTTGCTATGTTTGACCAAGACTCATATAGCCAAGAGACTCCTTCCTCCACATTACACAGTCTACTTGTGATTTTATGCTCTCTCCCAACATAACACTGGACACTCATATTGTATGTTATGGAGTGGAGATAGAAATGAGAGACGGGATATATTTACATGTCACTTGTCACCTTTCCTCTTGGTGTGTTTATCTCCTACATTGACCTTTAAGTCCTTAGCCATTATGTTATTCTCTGCCTCCAAACATTGAAAGACAGGATACCTTGGCATGTGGGTCTTTTCTTATGTTCTGCTTAACACCTAAAAATATTAGATCCTGTTGGAACTAAGAGGAAGGTAAAAATATTCGAAGACCATAAATGGTAAGGTGTCCCTGTTTACTAGGTAGCATAAGGAAAGAAAGAGGACCCAAGGGCTGTACTATTTTAAATGCTTAATGTCTGAGATTTTAGACATGACCTGAGGCTAAAGCAGGTCTGACCCCAGATCCCATGTATTCAAGTAGAGCCCATTCTGCTTGGCGACAGAGTAACACAAACTATTGAAGACATCAGCTGCGGACATCTTTCTTGGAAGTGGCAGGTCTGATAATCTACCAGAGTCTTCCACCATCTCATTCAGCTTTCACGCAGAACTGGCTGTTCTACCTTGCAACTGGTCATTTAGAGTTTAATAGATAGAATTCGTAAAAGGTGTCGGTGACCAATCTGCAGTGAAACTGTTATAAGATCTCATGGCAGAAGCTTCATTGCTGATATTATGTAGACCGTGATATCACCAGACACAAAAGCCAATTTGTAAACCATCGTTTCAGTAGTCCTGTCTAGCACTGAATGATAAACTCTTATAATCCACCCCTCCTTGTCTCTGGTATGTACGAGTTTATCCTTGTTATGGCTAATCTAAAAGATTCTTCACAAGTTAATCTGTGAAAACTCACACTAAGAGATCTATGTGGGTCTCCTGCAGCCCACTTTCATGCCCTTGTCAAACAGACCCCTGTGACCAGCCTATGTCGCAAGATCTAAGGAGCTGAAACCAATAGTAGATGTTCTAGATACAGTCACTTTTCTTGAGATCTTTTTAGATGGCTGTTGAAGCCAGGGAGAGAGCCAAGGGAAAAGCGGGCAGGTAAAAGCTGTCTCGACCTTGGATTCCTTGGCCCATTGGAACAAAGACAGTGCTGGGGTTGACGTGGCATGAAGAGATGTTTGCTCACTACCTGCTTCGATCTGAAACTGTGCAGTTTGGGAAACTGGAAACTTTATGTTTGTGTTCACTTAGTTTATTCATATTAAGAACCTGGTGTATTATACTTTCTATAAAACTAGAGCATCCAGAAAATGATAACCATGTCCTCTAAGAATTTTTATTAGTTAGTGTTTCCACACATCATCCCATAAATTACATATGGTTATGGCTTTTTTATTTATTTATAATTTTTTTCTGTGCTTTAGAATGGATAGAATCTATAAAGGCTCTTGGCTCATAGTAAATGTTCAGTAAATAACAGATGGATGAATGGATAAATGCTCAAAGGCAGGGCAGTTCCAGAACAATGTGATGCACAGGGCACTTTGTTCCATGCTTATGCTTATGTAGTGTGTGCGCAGAGGATCCAAAGTCATTTTCTATAAAGAACAGCTGAAGTTGGCATCACCAAGGAGATCAAATAAGGACACACACTCAGGGAAGAGATGGACACACCAAGCTTGAGGTGGTACCCCGTGACCTCCTTGCTTCTGCTAGCAATGTGTCTGGCTTCCCAGCGAAGAAAAATTGCTGTTGTCCTTGGTTGTATGAGTAGGTCCAAAAAAGGTGAGGAATGAGTTCAGATCTAAATTAGGAAAAGTTTACCTTCCAGAACAGAATGGCATGTACATCACCTACCACATGGTCTGTATCTTCTTCCATTTACCACAGCACCTAATACCCTGCATATAATAGGGGCTTGATAAATGGTTGTCTGAATTAATTTGTTAAGGGATTTTTAACTGTTTTCATTGAGCAGCTTTTCTGCAGCACTTGAGGAATAAAGGAGTCATGACCTTTAGAGAATCCATTTTTAAAAAGAAAACTGTTTCAAAGTATCTGTAAATTGTTGGAACAGAAGGAAACCGATGCCTTTCTATTGAGTCCATCTTTCACTCCTGCATGTTATTGCCTGAGTTGCCACTGTGCCACTTGAAGTCCCCAGGGATGGGAGATTTGTTCCCCCGTTAGTGTAAGAAAGTTAACAGTTAATGCACTGCTAAGTGCTGGGCATAGTGATAGAACTCGATTAATAATACATATGTGGACTTTGGCTAGCGAAGCCAAATGCTGAAGAGCAAAGAGCTTTGCACTTCAGAGAAGCTTTCCATAATCAATAGTCCCACTTTATTCAATAAAAAATTACTAGAGCATAAAATGTACAAAGCTTGATGGGTTCCCTTTATTTTGGTTGTCTGTTCAGCAAAAAATGACAAGTTAATTCTTTCTAAATGCATTTACAACTTTAAAAGGACAACAGACATTATCATAAATTAGTCATGCTGCAGTAACTAATTTTTAACATACACACATTTAATTTGAAAAGCTCGCACCAGTGTTTCAAATCCAAGTGTGTTTGCAAAACATACTTAGTCAAAACATGACCATTAACGAGTGCAATTATTCATTCAATCTGTCATCATTAAATTACTTAAGATTCTACTCCATGTTGCTTTGCTTGAAGTCCACGCCTTTAGAGGAAGGAGAAAAGTAATCTACCCTTTTTAAGCAATTCTAAGCCTTCTGAAAGCAACAAAGCGTGCATTCTAAAGGGCAGAACATGCCACAAAACTCTGATGGTCCCTCCATCCTATTGCTATTAGAGTCACTTTATGTCACATTAGTAGGGTGGATGGAGGTCTTTTAAAAATAGTTGTTAAATGTGCCTACTTTTCTAATTTTGGCTTTGCTAATTTAGGATGTTGTTGCTCATTACTTCACAGCAATTAATTAATTCCTTACCCCTTCTCCACTCCGCACTTCCATTTGGAGGATAGTTTGATTACAGGAGTCCTTGGCTTAGATAACATCACCCTCAGGAAGACAAGCTGGCTACCCTGGGTGATTGAATTTCAGGGTGTTAAGCATGCTTTTCTAACCCAGAATTTGTCTCATATCTCTTGATGAGATATTATACTTCCACCATTAGAAGATTCCTTTCTTTAGCTTAACCTTGGTTTCTTCTTTCAAGCTGTATATAACTGCTTAGAATGGCAACATAGTTAATGTTAATTTTTAATGTATGATGCGAGTACATTTATTGACTATTTCCTAAAAGTCAGCTAAAATTATGGGGAATCTCTGATGAAACTGAGTGATGAATTTTAGGTATGAAAGAAAGGTTCAGAAAGCAGATTCTAGGAGGTAAATGGAGAAACACTGAATTTCCCAATTCTACTACATGGTCTCCTCAGTGATTGAGTTCTTGTCCCCAATTCCTGGACTATCTTATCTGAGAATTTCGTGCCAAGAAATTGTGCTGCTAATACTCAGAGCAAACACTCTTTGGAAGCGTCTCTCCCCGCTTTCTCTCCCATCCACATCTAATTCACTAGAAGGTTGTCCCCACCTTCACAGAGTATCCAGAACCTGATCATTTCTCACCCTGTTGCCTGTGGCTGCCAGGCAAAGGCTTCCAGACCTGTCACACCTCCCCATAGTCGCCAAGCACTGTCCCTTCCTGGGATCTTTAAACACGCTCTTTTCTCTGGCTGGAATACTCCTTGTCCACTTATTCTTGTACTCACTTCTCATTTTATTCAGGATTCTAAGGACTTCCCGGGCACGGCACTAAAATGGCCCTCTGTCTCTCTTCCCTGCATTTTCTGATGCCATGTTATGTATTGATGCCTCTCTCCCTGTCTGCCCTGTGGAAGGTAACCTTGCCAAGGTCGGCAACTTAGCCTTGCTCACTGCTGTGCATTTCTGCCGTCAGAAACGGCGTCTGGCACCTAGAATTACTTATTAGGAGAAAGGATGAATGAGCGCACGGCTGGGCTAAGTGAGTCACTTATTATTTGGGCAGGCCTATTTCTTTTTCTAGGGAGTCCTGACCTTTCCGTCCTTCCTGCTGTCAGTCTGCCACACATATGTTTACGTGAACGAAAATGTCCTTGTAGGAATTGTTTTCCCTGGGCATTCAATATTTGAGTTCTCAGCGTTCCCCTTTTCCGAGGTTCGAGTTCCAGAGGGGCTGATTGTACATGGTCTCACTAATAGTGGGGACTGGAGTTGTTCTCAGGTGTGTGGATAATGGCAGGTTTACCTAAGATTCCGAATCACCGGGGAGAAATGTGGGGAATTTGATCCCAGGGCCTTGAAAAGGCATTTTTTTTCTTCAAAAAAGTTGTCTGCTGTGACTTCAAGCGGGATTTTCAACTTTTATAATTACAGATTCTGTTATGTGTATTATATTTTGTTTCTCTTATTAACTTGCAATTATTTCCTGAATGTACTATAATTTGACCCTGTGTTACTATGGTGCTCTAATTAGAAAATGATTGACTATAAAATATTCCCAAATTGTGTTTGTGTTTGAACCGGAAGGAAAGTTGTTTTGGCAAGGTGGAATCTTGGTCGGTTGTCACTGGCAGTATCTTTGACCCCAACAGAGGACTTGTTGTTTGTTTTGTTTTTGCTTCAGTCTTGGGAAACACTTCCTCAGACCAAGACTAACACTGGCTTGTCCTCAAAACGACAAGACTGAGCTGAATTTGCTGTATGTCCTCTGATCAAGTTTCACTGGTTTGCAGTCTACCAGCTCGTCATTTCATTAAGCTAATACGCTTCAGAATCCGATAAACCTGACTCGGAGTCCTGCTCTCCCACTCACTGAAGCATGCGATCTTGGGAGACTGCTTAGCCTTTCTGCGGGTCCTCCCGCTTGTAACAGGGGAAGTACTGTTTTCCTCACGGGGCTGTCAGGGGTCAGTGAAGCAGAGCACCTACCTTTGTGAGTGCGCTGTGTGCCAGAGAGCGAGCGTGCAGAACACACTGTTGCCATTATTACTCTGGGGATACGTTGTGATACCTTAGCGGTGGAAGGAAGGAGCGCCTTGTCGATCCTGTTCAGAAGGACCCTTTGACCAAAGCAACGGCCTGCACATCGCGCTGGTGAGGAACTGCGGGGATTGTCTGACTTCTTTCACCCACGGCCGTCCACTCTACTTGAGCCATTTCCACACTCCATTTCAAAGCACTGCTCATTCAGAGCAGGTGGGACTCTGGCCTTTGAGTCCCCATCTTTCTCTCCTGAACAGAAGGACGGAACGAGGATGTGTTGAATAGCATCAAGCTGTGGGAGGAAGTAGAAAAGACCTGGCCTTTGAATGGACTTGGCTGTTGGCAGGAGTGTCCCAGGCCAGCAAAGCCAAGTTGCTCAGAGGCTGGAGCACTGTCACCGTGACAGCTTCTGCAGGGGAAAGCCAGGAAGGCTGAGCTGAGTGGACCCCTTTGATGTCATTCTGTCAGGTCCTCACGACACCTTCCTAGGCTGCTGGAGCTCAGGATGATCATTTTCATGGCTACTGGGCGTTTTGTGACTAAACATAGATAGCCCTTTTGAAACACTGAAGATGAAAGGATGAGAGAAGACTGTGAAAAGACCCTCCTTTGAGAAAGGAGTGCCGGAGTCTACTGGTGTGTTCTGTCCTCTGCCAAATGACCATGAGCGATGGCAGAACACACCACGTTTCTTAGAGAACGTGTCGTTTGCAAGGGAATGGAATTTGTGTGTCTGTTTTTAATGAGCCACCAGCAGGGTTTTTGTTACCTTGTACAAAACCGAAGTCATTACACTTTCTTTTCCATTTTCTCTTTAATGACTTCCAAAATTCCTCCATTGCTAATTCTTACAGGGTCATGGTAAAAGCAGTTCCGACAGCCGAGGCTATTCCTGTCTCACAAGCAAACAAATGACTGTGACTTGCTTTGATTCTGAACTTCGTTTTCTTTATGCTTTTTGCTGAACGTTGATTGCTGGAAGTTACACAGTGGCATTCCTGAATCTCTAATATTAGGACTTTGGAGAAAATCAGTGACAACCTCATCAATACAATGGGAATTGTGTGTGCATAAGTGTGTGTTTTTCTGTGGCAGCAAGGGAGCACAGTCACATGGAGAAGGACATAGGAAGAAAGGGAATTTATATTTATTGAATATTGATTATATGCCACATTCAACGTTTGCATTATTACCCTCATATTACGGATGAGTAAACAGAACTGGGCCAAAGTTCTGTGGACTAGTAAGTGGCGAGGCCCCGGTCAGTCTGACGTGCAAGCTGCCTGCTGCCTACACCACACTGCCCGCTGTTTGCCTATTGTATTTGCTGTCCCGGGAGCCAGGAGTCAGCTGCTGAATCTCACCCCCTCCTCAATAGCCGGAGAGCTCTGGTTGTAGGGAACCTGTGTAGGAAGGCAGTTGGAAATGAGGACTTGGTCACCATCTACTCCACCACACCCTACCTCCCTGTGTCTTGACCTGGAACTTCCTTTGCCGTAAGATTCAGAGACAGGACGAACTAGCCTCGTGCCTGAGTGACCACACAGACTACGAGAAGGACGGCGACTGGGAGTGAGGAGAAAGGGCTCAGGAGCAGCACCTCTGGAGAAGGACCGCCTCTGGGGAGAATCAAATCTCTGCCATCTCTCACGTCCAGGAATTAGAAACGTACTTACTGCCTTTATTCACCGGCACAAGGAAGACATGGACTCTGGACTCCAAACTCTTGCCCAGCCCTTCTCCAGCCTTGGAAACCATATGAAAGTGGAGAAATGAGGCAGAGGGGGCGTTTGTTACAGCGAATCCCCAAGCGTTGTCCAGGTCTTTTTCCACAGTGGTCTCTTCACAAGACTTTGACTCTCAGCTTTCAACCCTTTTACAATGATGATATTTATTACGAAGGGGTTGGTCGCTCTCAGATTTCTTAGAAATTTGCCTCCTGACTTGGACATCTGTTATTGGATTTCAATTTTTCTCTGGTTTCTATAAGGCTGGGGTCTTGGTAATGTGTGCTTATTTTTTATTGCTGTTTGTTTTCTTTTAAACAATCACAAAGCTGAGGATTTCCCCCCGAAATCTGAAATGGGACAGCAGACACGGAAGAGTTCTTGGGTTTTGTTTGTTGTTTCGGAAGTTAATGACTCTGTTGGTCTTTGTGTGAATGCCATAGAATTGTACACATACCGTGGGCTTGAGGAATGCTGTGGTGACCCACAAAAGGAGATTCTGTCAGAAACAATTCTCCAGGGATGAGTGTGGTGTTGTTATGGTTGTTTGTTTTCTACCAGTTGTGTGCAGACTCCATTGTGTTTTCACTCCGACTGATATGTGTGTGCATGAGTGTGCTTTTTTCTATTAATATGTATCTTAACCAGTTACAAGCCAGGAGGACATACTGCAAAGTCAGTTTAAATAACAGCATGTCTGCGTATATAAAAAAAGTGCCATCAATTAAACATTAGCGCTACTCTATTAACTCATTTTTTTTAATATGTGTACCTTTCTCCCAGTAGGGTCAAAAATGTAGAAATACACCCTGGCCAGTTTGGCTCAGCGGTTAGAGCATCAGCCTGCAGACCAGAGAGTCCTGGGTTCGGTTTCCGCTAAGGGCACGTACCTCGGTTGCAGTTTGTCCCCCACCCCCGTTGTGGTCGTGTAGGTGGCAACCACTCAGTGTGTCTCTCTCACGTCAATGTTTCTCTCTCTCTCTCTTTGCCCCCCCCCTCCTGCTCTATCTGAAGATAAATGCAAAAAAAAAAAAAAAAAAAAAAGTAGAAATACTTTCCTTTATCAAGAAAGTTATAAAGCTGGAGGTCATTTCAGTCTATTTAAATTAATATATTTCCAACTTCATAATTCAAACAGTATCCTACTAATTAAAAAAAGAAAGGCCAAATTTCACACAAAGTTATCTGGAATGTTGTGAAATGAAACCCCATTACAGCTCAGCTGCTGTGAATTAGGCTCATTTGGTTCCCATCTCCGTTTACTTCCTTACATTCTTACAGCTTCAAAGCTGAGAAGATTCTGCGATTGAGGCAGATTTCCTTCCTTTCCCCCTCTCATCCTATGAGGCTGCTGTGATTTTTTTCTCTAGGACATTACAGGGATTTAGTATTCAAAGCTAGTAGACTTCTTTATCCATAGGCAAAGATTTGGCCCTAGAAAGAGAGATTATTATGCACAGTTGGTGCCATGACTTAAGTTTTCTCTAGAATTTTATATTATCCTTACTTCTTCTTCTTCTTTTAAATTAACCAAACCAAACAGGTATTCCTGGAGGACTTCTGAGTGGAAAGAATGCCAAGTGTCTCTCCTTCTGGAGCAGCAGGACCCCCACTGGCATGAGTCGGGACCCGTGTGTGGCGGTGGGATCCAGACCCGGGAGGTGTACTGTGCCCAGAGCACGCCAGCGTCCACCGCACAGAGGACCAAGGAAGGTAGGCAGCCAGTTCCAGGGACAGATGGTGCCGCTGATCACAGGGGAATCAACTCCAACCCTCTCTCTTCATAGTCTTCTGGATACAATGGACTCTCAGCCTTCACAAATTTAATATTTGTTTTGTTGACTATTTGCACATTATTCCTAAATGCTGCTACTTGCACTAATATGGAATAGTTAAAAACAGTAGTAATCATAACACCGCCAGCCTCAAAGAGTCACTGTGAAAGTGAAATTAGAAAATAGACCCAAGATCTGCAGCACAAATGATTACTGCACTCTGAGAGGCTGGAGTGAGTCAGTTAGTAGAGAATGAGTAGTAGTATCGTTTTGTTTTGTTTTTGTTAGTTCCCAAGAGTGTTGTGTGTGTGTATGTGTGTGTGTGTGCATGTGAATTTGTGAATGTAGGAATTTCTACAGAGGTATCACTTTTAAATGTCAAGGCCAATGTCAATCGACTGTCAAATTGACAATTTTAGATTTTATGAGAAGAGGAGAAAGAGAAACAGTTTCCTCCACGGTAGGCTTTTGACTGGGCAGGTGTGACCTCCACACTAGCCCCTTTGTTTCAGAGTTTGGGATCGTGAGAACATATAGAGGCAGAAAAACTGGCACAGACTTATTTAAGTCAAGAGATTGAAAAGTCAGGAGTAGACGATAATGCTTCTACTCTAGTAGAAGGTGTGACCTGTTCCAACCACACTGGAGAACACAGCAGAGCCCTGTGCAGAGTGGTCAACGTGCGAGTGTTCCCTTGGGTGTGCACATACATTCTTTCTTGTGGAATTTAGTTAAGGACGTAAGATGCTCATTTTCTTGCTATGGAAATGCATCCATTTTATCCCGTAAAACTTTTCATATCAGGTGCCTTTTTTTTACGTGGCCTTTCATTGTTCCAGGGGCATGTGTGACCATAGCCTTGGGTGATACATAGAGGAATAATCATTACAGACTCCTTAGCATTTGCTTCAACAGTTGAAGTTGCTACCACATTTATGGAGCTAGGGTTATTTTAAAAGGGATAGTTAAACCTTAATGTCGCTGTGGAAAATGACAATTTACACACATTCTGTTCCAGGACCAAACATGACTCTGCTTACTCCTCTGAACTTGGAAGAAGAGAATTTAGATAAAAAGCTCCAGCTTATTCTTTCAGACTTTGGTGATCTTTCTATCCCACCTTCTCCTTCTCACCTTTTCCTATTATCTTCAGTTCTAGGATATTCAGGGGTCAACACATAAATGAGAATTTATGACCTACCTATTTTCAGCTTCAACTTTTAATCTTCTTTTGACATGTTAATCTCCCTGAAGTTTCTTTAGTAAAAATAGCATTACTGCCCACCTGGTGTGGCTCAGTGGTTGAGCGTTGACCCATGTACCAAGAGGTCACTAATTCGATTCCTGGTCAAAGCACATGCCCAGGTTGTGGGCCCGATCCTCAGTGGGGGGTGTGCAGGAAGCGGCCAATCAATGTTCTCTCTCATCGATGTTTCTCTCTCTCTCCCTCTCCCTTCCTTTCTCTCTAAAATCAATAAAGAAAATTTTTTTTTTTAAATAGCTTTATTTATAGATCACCTCTTTCTAAAGTTTCTTCAACCTTCATCTTTCCAGCTTCTTAGTGGACACATGTTGAGCAGGAAGATGGTATTTAGGAGGCAGGTGTGGGGAGTGTGTTCTAGAGTGAGAGTGCATGTGAGCGAGGCGGCTATGCAGAGGAGGGGGTTAGTACAGGGTTAGCAGCCTGTTAGACCCTACAGTTTGTTTCCTGCATGTGAAGAAGAGGGAAAAAAATCTTAGGCCAAGTCACATTTTCAGATTCATATGTAGGCTCACATGGAAACAAAAGGTACTTAGAAAACCCTAAGCCTGGTAGCCCAGTTCTTGGAGGTGTTATGGGGTTGGGAGGGTCTTAGATATGGGACAAGATGTAAACACATCTATGTATACCAAGACCATTACTCTTTTTAAAATATATATATAGTTTTATTGATTTTTAGAGAGAGAGGAAGGAAGGGAGGGGGAGATAGAAACATCAATGTGATAAACATCGATTGGCTGCCTCCTGCATGCCTCATACTGGGGATCAAGCCCACAACCCCGCAAGTGCCCTGACTGGGTATTGAACCAGGACCTCTCAGTCCATGGGATGATGCTCAATCCACTGAGCCACACGGCCGGACAAGACCATTACTCTTGCACAGAGTTGAACACAGTGAGTCAAACTATTGCTGCACTGGAAAATGAAGCCCAGTCACAATTGCCTTAAAGGCAAAGCTTCCTCTTTTCTTTGTAGATATTAACAAAGGTTTTATTTTGCTCTTGTGTGGAAGTGAACCAGAAAGATTGTTCAACCATTACTTTTCTTCTTTATAAATGCTTTACTTTCCTACAGTTATCACTTATAAACCTTGACAAATTTGGCAACATGGAAATTTTTCTTAGCTCAAATTACACATGAGAATAATTGAATTGCCATTGTAAGGGACTAATGAGTATATTTGTCCAATTAAAGCGACAGAATTTAAATATTTCTAACCTTTTCTGCTAATGCAGAAAGAAGGCCAAAATGGATGACAATTTCCATTTTCGTGAACATCTTTCATTATTATTACTATGTTGGATTTTGGAGGGAAAAATAATTTTAATGGCATTGATTTTGGAAACTCTTTTCTCAGTCACAGTTGACTTTCCCAAAAGGTTAATTTTTTCCTTAGGCTCCAGGATTGTCTGTTCAGTCTCTGGATTGGAATTGCTTGACTTTTCTTCCCTGCGAAATTCTGCCATTCACTATGAGTTCGCTGCACTGCTTTCTAAGAACCTGATCTTAGATGAACCCACGATCCTGTGGGGTTCAGGGGGTGGGAGAAAAACACAAAAACAAAAAAGTTATTTCTATGGATCTCTCATGCAATAAAATGCAATAGAAATTCTAGATGGCAGAATAGGAGTAGGGAAAAAATGCTAATTCTCTCTCTAGGGCCTCCAAGTCTCTTGCTGAGGCTGAATTTTGTTCTGTGGCAACTTATTCTTGCTGATATCCCAGTCTGCATTTGACCTCAATTCATGTTGTTTGTAGGAATAGTATAATAAAGCTATGACATATTTGTTCAGTGTTCATGTGATGTTTTAGCTGCAGCCAAAATAGTACTGTAACAATCAATATAAGAAGGATTACCAGTAATAGTAGCCAAGCCAATAGAATTGGGGATAAAAGTCTAGAGGGGTATTTATGATTTTGTTTACCACTTATTGATGTAGAGAGAATTGTGTTTCTCTTTTATAATTCAGAAGCACCAACAAGAGCGATGTGTACCTGCAAATCTAAAAGCTTGGCTTTGTTGAGGCCATTTTCTTTTGCCCTTTTCTCCAATGAAATTAAAGTCACTTAGCCTGCATTCAAGGGTGATTTCTCAGAATGTAAAACATTGAAACAAGGAACACACTTTTAAAATCTAATAAAGACTGGGACACATGCATTCTATTATGACAATGTGGCCTAGAGACTAGAATATCAACGAACAGGGTGAACCAGCATAGAGACAGAATATATCCATTAGGTGAAGGGAAGATAAAACGAAACACCCCACAGAAACTAAATAAAAAATTAGGAAAGGTATCAGTGTGGTTGTAGTTAAGTAGGACACTACTGTTTTTTTGTTTGCTTTTAAATTTTAGATTCATTGTTTGACTTCAAATGGACAAAGCTATTTTAAAAGAGGAGCACTCTGCAGCTTTGAATTGTTGAGTAGATTAGTACACCCCCCACACTCCAGGAAGATTCAGCGGTTCTTAAAAGGCCCAAGTCTTTATCCTGTTGGGCCCAGAGTTGATATTAAGGGAGTGCATGATCAGATAATGGAATGTTCTGGAATGCTTAGTACTATATGAAAACTTAGTATATTTTTGCTCTAACTAGTTGTATGGAGACTTAATCTGCTTTGGCTCTGGGTTTAAATCTGACCTGCATGGAACTTGGATAAGTCACACAAATGTTGTTCCAGTCTTCTGGTTCATTAAATTGGTTTTAAATATATTGATGAGGTGAGTAAAAGGTAGATGGCAATGACACAGTCTTTCTTTTAATAATTCACGTACCAGCTATGTTTTAGGCTATGTGTTGGACACTGTTATTATCAAGGTGCCCTTCATTAATTTATAGTCTCTTAATTGGAATGGAAATTGAAATAACAAGTAGGTTAGTGTGTCTCAGTAATGTGATCATTATATGTATGTGTATATGGGGTGGGGCAAAGATATGTGTACAGTTGTTCATATGGAAAATAATGCAATAATTAATAATAATAATAATACAAGAATAAGCTGTGTGTTTCACATACACACAATGGAAAGACCTACTTTTGCCCTACCCTGTGTGTGTGTGTGTGTGTGTGTGTGTGTATCTATCTCATGGTTAAACCATGGTATAATTATGCCCGAGGGTGATCTTCATCAAGGAGGCGATACTGAATGAGAGTTTGGAGCATCAACAGGAAAGACTGCTGGAGCAGGGCAGGGAGGACACATGGAAAAGCAGGGAGGTATATTCCCTCGTGGCCCGCACACTGCCTCAGGCGAGCTGGGGAGTAATGAAGTTAGTGAGACTGGAAAACTCGGCCTTTGGGCTACTCTGGAGGTAAGACTCTTCCTGAGACTAGGTACCCACTCAAGTCTTCTTCCCTCTGCAGGCTTTTAAGCATAGGAGAAATCTCATCTTTGTAGCTGGATCTAAAAATTTAGAAATGTCAGTACACTAAGAAAATTTTCAGGAGCGGTCATGTCCTATTCTTATCTGATTATCCAAGAAGATTTTAGATATGAAATAAAGTATTTTCTGAACAGACGAACAGATTTCTTAAGAAGCGGTTGAAGGAGATACTTCACCATCATTTGAACAGGTGTTCTTTACCTATCTTTAGAAATTGGTTCTAAAGTCAATAAGCTCATTTGGGTGTGAGACTAAAGTGTCAGGAAAATAATGCACTTAGAACTTCTCTTAGTTTTAAACCTTTGAGGAGGAATGAGATTGTTTCAAGGGGTTACTGAAGTTTCTCTTGCTTCATGCTAGCAGAGAAGCAGAGCTAACTGATGAAATAATCTTTGCTAATTAACAGCAGGATATTTGATGGCAATTCACTGGAGACTGTGAAACAGAAGGCCACTGGCCTATAAACTTTCTACCTTGGAAACATACTCAGTTATTGGAAATATATAGTTATAGGGAATATATACCCTGTATATTCTTATAGTTCAGATATTCTCTCCAAAAATCCGAAAGTGGAAAATCTGAGAAAAGTTTAGAAAAAGAACATTAAATACTTGGAGGCAATTAGGCCACAAGGAGTCTAAATTAAGATTGGTTTCTACTGGTTCTATTTCATTGCATTTGTATCTCAGTTTAGTGACTTTTTAATCAGGTGTAACAAACTGATCTTAGTGCACTATAGCAAGTGTTTATTGAATTACTGTGCTTAGCAAAAATATTGAAGAGTTCCTACTTTAAGCATTCATTAAATTATCAAGCTGTTCTTGACATTAAATTTTTCTTAATTTATTTAGCTCAAGGTGTAATTCACATGATTGAAATGAGAGCAGGAGAGAGTCCCTGGAAAAAATTATAGAGGCAAAATGTTTCAAAGGAAGGTCTAGCATTGAGTAAGGTTACTCCTGGCGGAAAATTTTGCTTGTGGGAAATGGGCTTTTCTAGCAGGTGAGTCCTGCTTACCCTTGCTCCCACTGCTCCTACCCCCTGATTTCCTTCCCCTGGCCGATTCTCTTCAAGCACGCAGTTGCCAGTCAGCTTTCAGACTTGGGTAAAACACTACATTGGGGTGCACAGAATCTGGCTTCTTTTTTGTTTGTTTGGTCAGATAGAGTGGGAGGGAGAAAGAGAAAGAGAGAGAGAAACATCGATGTGAAAGGGACACCTCTAGTGGCCGCCACCCGCACGACCCAAGCAGGGCCAGGAACAAACTGCAACCGAGGTACATGCCCTGAGCAGAAATCGAACCCAGGTCTCTCGGGACCGCAGGCCGACGCTCTAACCACTGAGCAAACTGGCAGCATCTGGCTTCTTGAGTAGCAATCAAGGGGTTGGATGTTACAACCTTGCAGATAGAACCTGGAAGTGCAGGAGACTCAGCTCCTGAATGAAACTCTGCCAATGGGAAGCACGATTTCGGAGGGAACCAGGCTCTTCCCATGCACCTGTGTGTTGTGCCAGTGTATCTGCAACCCTGCCAGATAAATCTGCTTTCCAAAACCACCAGTCTTTGTGGTTTAACGTGCAGTGGGTAGTCAGCACAACAACACACCACACAGCATTGCGTCCTGGCCTTCCTCCTGTTGCTTTCTCTTAACACTGCTTCCTGGCCTTGCA
Organism: Molossus molossus; assembly: GCF_014108415.1. NCBI lineage: Eukaryota > Metazoa > Chordata > Mammalia > Chiroptera > Molossidae > Molossus > Molossus molossus. Next base: position 20,978,816 of record NW_023425346.1, read on the forward strand.
ACTCCCCCGTAAAGTGTTAACACCTCAATTCTCACTGTAGGCTCTGCTTCCTAGAGGACGTCTGTTACAATAAAACTTAATGAATATGTGTCAGAGGAAAGAGTGAGAGACAGTGTTTTTAAGGATTTATCATCACAGTCTACAGCAGACCTAGGATGAGCTTGAAGGAAACAACTTCTAATTTATTTTTTTTCTCCTTTTTTGTTCTCAGTCTCATTTTTCCTCCTCTACTTCCTCTTCCTCATCAGGCAGTTTTTCTCTGTTTTTCCCCTTCGTCATCCTTTTCCTCTTCGTTTCCTCTGGCTTGAATCTTGAGAGCGAGAGCAGGTTTGGGGACCCTGGCGGACTTCTCCGCAGGTGGCACGTTGCCTGGACCAGGCAGTGTGAGCTCAACAGGCGGTTCAGGAACTAATGAGTGTAATCCCCACACGTGGTCTTAGCATTCCATTCTAGGCTTTTCTCTTCACATCGGGACAACTTTCCTCTTGATTGCAATTGCACGTGTCCACCTGCACTTCATTAATGAACAATTAAGTTCTCCTCTCCAGACTAGAAGATTGCGTCTGGAAAAGCAAGCTGAGACGGGAGCATTCGCAGTCTCTAGCCGGGCGTCTCACGAAACTTTATTTTTTCAGCTGGATTAGATTTTTCTCGAGCACCAAGCCAAGAGGTAATGAGGTTCCTCTTGGCAGTGTAATTTCCGAAACAAAGTTATTCCTTCCAGATCTGTTTTCCCAGCTTTGTTGAATATGTGAATGCCCTGGCAAGGAAGGCAGAGAAGAAACATCCGCTCGTTGTCCAAACCCTCCTGCGTGAAAGTTTCACGAGTTAGTCACCAGCTTACTCCAGCATCTGGCATTTTTTCCGCGCTCTAGTTTGAACTTCTCATCAGTTCTGCCCTCAAGAGAGAAGACCCAGGAACCTCTCTATGTGTTTAAGAACGGTTCAGTTACTCCTCTGTCTTCTGACCATTTTCTGGGGAGTCTTGGGGAGGAGAATTAATTCCCACAACAAGAGGAAAGCTGGAAAATGAGCTGAATCATGATGCTGCTTCTAAGAGTCTCTGTGTCTCCTTGTGGAATATATCGTTGCAGTTTACTTTATTCTTTTAAGGTCTGTTTTTCTAAGGCTTCAGTTGTATCTGACTCTTGATGAAATTCGTCCAAGTTGCCCCAATTCTTTATAGGACTGGAACTCAGAATTGTAAACAGCTATTTCAAGTTGTATAACCTGTAAAATTTTAAATTCCATGTTCCCCGTGTTGGACTCTGTTATCCTGCCAACCCCACTTCAGGTTCTTTTTTGGGGTCCCATAGTTCAGAAATTTGCCCCTCCTCTGCCCAGTGCTCGAGCTAGAAAACTGGGCAGTGTCCTTGACATGTCACTGTCACTTACCTTTCGGTCCACATTCAATCTATCACTAAATTCTATTGATTCTACTTCCCAATATATATTTTATGTGTTTATTCTATTTATTTATTTTCATCTATCTTCCCTTCTGGCATTATTTCTCACATTAACTCCTCACCGATTTCCCTCCTTCTACCCTTCCTCCCAAACAGAGTGGGCAGACACACTTCCTCTGTCCACATTCTTCCCCTGGAACTCACAAGTGTGTAACCTTGTAACCCTTCACCTTCGGAGGGTGAGCGGAGACAGTGAGCGTTCCTAGCTCATGAGAGTGCTATGGAATTAAATGAACACACACACACTTTCCACTTAGAGCTGAGCCTGAGAAAAAGAGCACTCGACAACTATTAGCTATTATTTTTCTTTTCCGCACTCCTTCCAAAGCAACCTCACAAGAAAGCTCATCTGGGTAGACCATTCCCATGCGAGATGACTTCATAGGCTTCCTCTGAATGAAAAATATTTTAACATCACTCATAGAGGCCACAGGTGACCTGGCTCTTGCTGACCTCAAGGCTTCAACTTACTCCACAGTCCTTTTCACTCATTTTATTTCAGCCCCACTGTGTGGCCTTGGACAAGTTAGGTGACTTTCTGTGCTTGAGTTTCCATCCTGTGGCCAGAAGCTAGCATGGGATCCCTCGGCCAGCAGAGAGCACACATGTCAGGGACCCAGGACTGAAACATCTAGACTCTGAACTGATGCACTCCCCCAGTCCACTAAGGAGAGTGGTCACTGTATGCCAGTCTCGATGCAAAGTGATGAGGATAGGGAGATTAGGGGTCCTTGGAAAATATAAGCCCTGGGGGCAGCCATTTCTTAGCAAGAGCTGTACCCTTTGGAAGGACAGCTAGCTGTCTCTGCTGCAGATGTTATTTTTCTGTTGATTGTGCCCCTACATCAATTTATTATTTCTGCTCTAACAAATTACCACATGCTAATGACTTAGAACATCACAAATGTTTTATCTGACAGTGTTGGAGTTCAGAAGTCCAAAATGTTTCTCAGTGGGCTCAAGTTAAGTGTTAGCAGGGCCGTGTTCCTCCCGGAGGCTCTGCGGGAGAATCTGTTCTGACTTTTTTCAGCTTCAAGAAGCATTTCTAGGCTCATGACTCCTAATTCTGTCTTCAAAACCAGCAACATAACATCTTCAGATGTCTTTCTGACGATGACTCTCTTGGCCACTTATAAGGGCCCTTGTGAGTAAGTTGGGCCCACCTGGATAATGCAGGTAATCTCCTCATTTCAAGGTCAATTAATTAGCATCCCCAGTTCTACACAACCTTAATTCCCCTTTGTCGTGTAACCTAACATATCGCAGGTAGTAGAGCATTAGGATTTAGACTGCTTGTGTGTTTATTGTTTTAAGTAGTAAAAGCTCTTCTCTTTCTTCTGAGAAATAAATAAATACTTGGTGTTTATGAAAATTAACTAAGAGGGTAGTGCTTATGAACATATGAATTGTGCAATATGAAGGAAGGGGTACAGAAGTTCAGTTAGTTTTGCAATGAAGACATTAGGCTCTGAAGTGGGGATGGCACATCTGAGCACTGGCTCCCTTGTTTCACGCTGTATAACCTGTAGCATTTTAAATTCCGCGTTCAGACTGTATGATGTTGGTCACATCACATAGTCTCTCTAAGCCTCCAGTTTTCTCATCTGTAAAATGGAGATAACAATATCAGGATTAAATGAGTTGTCAGGATTAAATGAGATGATTTATATTTAAAGGAGAAAAAAATCAGAGCACAGTACCTGATACAAAGCAAATACTAAGTATGAGGTGTTATTTTATATTTTTTGGACACTAAAGGCTTAGCTTTTTGGTGCATTCACATATGTATTGAGGTCCTGACATAGACTAGACATTGTATCAAATACTATTACAACAGAGGGATGAACAAACCAGTTTTTAATATCAGGAGGTCAGAACCAATTTGGAGAAAGAAACATAAAAACAAATTAGGTTTGTTTAATATCATGAATATTGTATTTTAGGTTTGTAAAACATATTTTTTAAATGCAAGATTAAACCATAAGTTACCTAGAAGAAGAAAAGAGTATGTTCTTTAAAGTTTCTATTAAAATGCAAATATTTTAGCTTTTTCATCTGTAAAATGAAGTTGGAATATGATCTAATATGGCAAAGTTTCTTTCAGAAATAAGATAGTGTGATCTGTTCTTTCTGAGAAGGGGTAATATTAAAAATGTTTAACAGCCAGCAGGTCATGGCCCAGGCACTGACCTGTACACTAACTGCCCTATCCGGTAAGGTATATATACCAGGGGCCACTACTTAAGCTTCTTATTGGTTAATCTCTGCTTGAGATTAGTCAGTCACTGAGAACAGGACACCAGTCTCTGAGTTCTCTGTGACTCACTCAGAGTCGACTGCTAATAGATTTGGCACTTTCTTACAAATTAGAGAATTGAGTGCATCAGCATTCTAGTCAAAGCATTTCTGTGGGTTGTAATGGAAGAAGTCCACAGACCATGGCCTAAGTTCCATTGCAACAATTTGACACAGGAAAAGTGGTAGATGTGAGAATTTTGGAATGGTATAAGAGAACATATGAAAAAAGTTTTGATGTTTTTAAAAAATTGCCCAGGGCTGTTCAGGTACTTATTTGAAATAACCAGTTGTAAAATGACTATCCAGGGTTTCTTAGCACACAGAGAGTTGAAAGGCAAATAATTCTAAAGGAACTGCGCAAAGTCATTTTAGGAGGAGCTACTTGTAAGCTCAAATGTGAATAACTGACATACACACGTATCAAGAGCCATAGAAGGTCTCAGATATAACATGTTAGCCGGCAACTGTTTCGTCAGTATTGGCAGAAGACACGAGACCCCTTGGTCAGAGACAAAGGTCAGTTTGTTACTCACAGAAATGTCGGTAGCCAGAATAACATCATCTGTACTAATTTCTTGGGCCATAGTCCCCACAGCACAGCACAGCACAGCACAAGGGTCATGTGATCTCTGCACATATAGTGAGTGTGTGTCAGGGGGAGACACTGAGCTTTAGAAAACCTAATTTCTTTATAAGGAGGCTGAAGGCAAAACAGCACAACCTTTGCCACTCAGGGTGACATTATCCTTCTATTCCAATGCTATTTGCTATATAAACATCCTTGAGAAGACAGTCTGGAATAAAAGTTGTCAGTGTCTCTGATCATGCAAAAATATGACAGATCCATGGAGAAATTGTCTTGCAACAACAATACCCACACCTATATGCACACACACACACACACACACACACACACACACACACTGGTTAATATATCCCTTTTCATTAAGAATATAACTAAAATAATTGTATATAATGAGTGATCTGCTGGTGTTCCAATTATATAAGGAAATAGTATCTCCAGTATATAAAACAATAAAATGCCTATGTTCTTCAACATCTTTGATTGGCTAAAAGTAACTTCATGTATATATATATCTCCTACCTTGTGGTGTTAAGTCAGAGAAGGAAAAAACAAAAACAAACAAACAAAACCCAGAAGCAACAGATACTTTTATTTAGAAAACGACCTATCTCTCTTGGAAAGTGCAGCAACCACACTTTTCTTGGGAAATGTGTTCTGTTTCCCTGACTCAAATAAGTATTGTAATGGTATTGGGATACTGGTGTGTAGTTTAATCCAACACACCATGAGAAGAATTTATTAAGGATGAAGAAATAAATATGTAACAGATTGGTTTATCCCATAGAAATTTTTGAGATGTGAAATTTAAAATGTTTTGCCCAAATTGGTAGCTGGTAGAGGTAATGTTCTGGAAATTCTACTCCAGACAATTAAAGATTTTTATCTATAAATTACCTCTTATTAATCTCAATGTAACAAACATTTTTTTAAAGATTTTATTGTGGGAATTTTTAAATGTACATAAAGTGAAGATAATAGCGATTACTTTTGGATAGAATAAAATTATGTAGAAAGAATTACTGAACTGAGACTTAAGTAAACAGATTTTTAAAAATTTTCTCTTTATAACTGATAATAATATTTAAAATTTGGTAGATGAGTTACTAAATTTTGGCTTCAGTTTATCCTAATGTAAACTAAAGATAACAGAATGTATTTGTTCTCATCTTATGGGGGTATTAAGTACTAGGAAGAAATGTAAATGTAAAAATTAATTACATTCTGAATAAAATTGGTTTATATGTAATATTCTTTTTCTTATTATGTGTAATGTGTTCTTCCACTGAAATAGAATTGATTGGGGGCAGTACAAATATATTATTTCCCCAAAATTATATACCTGTAATTTTTGTTGTTGTTGCTAGTTAGGATATACTGTCAAATTGGTCAGATTCATTTAATATTCTTTAGACTGGATAAAGCGTGAAACAATATTTTTCATTTTTTAAGACTATTAAAATAAACTATGTAATTATTTGTGGATTTGATTGTGCCTTTACTCATCTGCTTAGGCTATAAGAAACTATTATTTGAAGCAAGTTTTTTAAAAAAATAATTTTGGAACTGAGAGGAAATGTAGATATCATTTAAGTGTAATTATCAACAAACGTGGTGATATGAGTCACCTTGATACTGTCAAACATATGACACCTTGATACTGTCAAACATATTCCTTCCTGGGCTCCTCCCCTAAAGATTCTGCTTTGGTATATCTGGTGTGGGTCCAGAAATTTGTACATTTTAAAATAATAAAAAAAGATAATTCTTATAAATGAAGAAGGTTGGGCAAGATTGACACAATTCAACAGTTTTATGCTAAAATATGTAAATTGAGACTTGCAGAAATTGAAACTTGCCTGGTTCTCCAAGTTGGTCAGTTGTAGAACTTAGGCCCATGCTTTGGACTTGAAACACTTCATCTGGTTTTCCATCCATTATCCTAGCCTAAAACTGAATATGCTTATCAAATATGCATTTTCTCTATTAACTTATACTGATACTTTCACCACTATTCTCTCACTATTCTTAGTGTAGTGTGTAGTTTGCAGCTTTAGCATCGATTATTATTAATTTTTTTAAAGAGAGAAACATCTATGTGAGAGTGAAACATCAATTGGTTGCCTTCCGCATCCACCCGGCCAAGATTTGACCCCCAACCTGGGTATGTGTCCTGATTGGGAATTGAACCTATGACCTTTTGGTGTATGGTGTATAGATGATGCTCCAACCAGCTGAGCCACCCAGCCAGGGAAACACCAAAGCTCTTAATGACTTGCTAACATATTTGTTTCTTAGCTATGATTTCATTTTTCTGGTTATTCTTGTATTATAGTAAGCCACATGGCTTCTCTTTATGACCCCGCAGAAAACTTATATTGTGATAACATTATGTCAAAGATGTTTGAAAATCTGTAGCCTGTTTTAAAAACAAAGATGAATTTTTTTTTTTTTACCCAGTTTCCAAATGGCCTTAGATGGCTCTTAAAGCTTAAAAGACATGGTGACTAAATACTAGGAATCAGTCTGCATACTCTCTTCTTGGAACACTGAAGTTCAATTTGTTAGAACTTTCTCCTGGTTTCTCTTTTATCTTTAGTGGAAGAGAACATCTACATAGTATAATTTAAATCCTGTCATCACAGGTCAACATGTTTTATTTTTTTTATGTCAGATGGAAGACTTCTTAGAGGAGCTTTATTTTCTTTCTCTTCCAGTTCTATATTGGACATCATAATACATTTAAACTCAACTTACATAGCTGATTCCTTACACCACTTACCACTAGAAGCATTTTTAACCTGCATTTTGACCATTTATATCATGGGGTGAAGGATCCCAACTTAAGAAACAGGTCTTTTCTGAGTACCTCATCATTCTTTCCAAATGAGAATATGGATGCCCAGTTGGGGTAAATGGTTGAGGTGAAAGAAATGTTAATCAAGTATAGTTGATATTTGATGTTAGAGGGTGAATACCAGAATATGTCTTAGAGTTTTGATGTTTATCCAGAAGATTGTCAAGGCCAAGAGATCCTCCAGAACTCATGTAAGGAGCCACCTTGGCGGGGGCTGCGCTGGAGAGCTGGGGAAAGCGCGGTCAAGGGCTGGGGGACAGAACTGGCAGATGGTGAAGGCCCCGTGTTCATCTTGGGTATGGGCAGGTGAGGTTGATTAAAAGGACCAGGACAGTATAGTTCCTGAAAAGACACATATTGCAGGGCTAATTTCTTAACATGTTTTACTAGTAGATACATTCCTACCTGCCCCACTTGCTTAAAGGGTTGAACTGCGCTTTCATTTCAATCTCCTTATTTACTAGGGTCCCCACCTCCGTTTTTTTTATTTTTTTAAAGAAGTCATGTATGTGTTTGTCTTCGGATTTTTTTTTTTTTTAACTAGAGAGTAATGGAATAGACCTTCTCTAATGGTCAGATAAGGAAATTTTCTTATATGTGTTCATATAACATAGTAGCAATAGGTTTATTAACTGCCCAGTATTAAGTGACCATCTCTTACCTCAGAACCAACCCTTCTTCTCTTCTCTTCTTTATGCAAATGAAGGCTAGGACTAGACGCATATCCTTAGCAGTTTTGTGACCATTCCTGAATCTTTTACTAGCTGAGATAGTGGAATCATAATGTCTGCTCTTTGAAAGGAGGTGGGTTGATGTGAACCATTCTCCGATAGCCATTTCCTTTTGAAGTGTCCCTGAGTGCAGTTTCAGCTTGCATGCCAGTGATAACTAATTCATCCCTCTATCAAGTTCCAATTATTACATAGAATTCTCTTATATTGAATTGCTTCTTGTTAATTTCCATCCATTTCTCCCAGTTCTGTACTTAGGAGCTACATAAAATTAATCTATTTTTCATATAAAACCCTTCAAAAATTTAAAAACAGCCACATTATATTGTCTTCGTTTTTGTCTCTTATACCAAACACCCCCAGTTTTGAACTTTTACTCATGGGTCATATTTTCATACTCTTCCATCATAAAGGATGCTTAATGAATTCTAATCATTTCATAATGGAGCATGATTTCCTTTCTGTGGTTACTGTCTATTAAAAGCAAGCCTTTGAATTTTTGCCTGTGATTTTTATCACAGTGAATACACAGTGGAACCTAACCTCTTTCCCTTTTGGAATGACTGTCAAAAATTGATTTCTTTTCTCCCTATACTTCCATGTCCAAAATTCCTCATGTACCTATGCCCCAAATAATCTATTTTAAAACAAGTTGAAGGGACAGAGCTCCTTGGATGGGTGGGTGGTGGTGGGTGGAGATTTTAATGGGTCTTCTAATTATTCGGAGTCTGACTTCAACTTCTAGAGCTAGTACAGTAAAAGGGATCCATCTCCTCCTGCCATGCTGACAATACAGGAGCTAATGTTTTTCTCTCTGAATACTGTTTCTGGCGTTTTAATGAGCCTGCAAATTACCTGAGAGTCTTTTAAAATGCAAATTATGATTCAGAGGTCTGGGGTGGAATAGGGGTCCTGCATTTCTAATAAGCTCCTAGGATCTGCGTACACTGTTGCTCCATGGACCATACTTTGAACAGCACTGTCCAATAGATATCTGCAGGTCACACAGGTAATTTTAAATTTTCTAATTGCCACATTGATTTTTTTTCTTCTTTTTAATCCTCACCCAAGGATATTTTTCCATTTATCTCAGATAGAGTGGGAGGGAGGGAAGGAGAGAGAGAAATATCAATGTGAGAGCAACACATTGACTGGTTGCCTTCTACATGGCCCCAACCAGGGCCAGGGCCGGGGACAAACCACAACAGAGGTACGTGCCCTTGACCAGAATCGAACCCTCGACTTTTTGGTCCGTGGGACGATGCTCCAACCACTGAACTAAACTGGCCAGTACCAATTTGCCGCATTGAAAATGCAAAAAGAAAAAAAAGCAAAAAGAAATAGGTGAAATTAATTTTAATAATATATTTTATTTAACACGACTTATGCAAAACATTATTATTTTAACATGTAATCAGTATAAAAGTAATGAAGATATTTAAAACTTTGTGGTTTAAAATCCGTAGGTATTTTATACTTACAGCACGTCTCCTATTGGATAAGCCACATTTCAAGGGCTCAATAGCTCTGGCCATGGGCTCCTGGCTACCATATTGGAAAGTGCAGCCCTAGGTCTTCAGATTTGGATCTCTCAGATCCTGGAACTAACACAAAGATGTTAACACAAACATCTGTTGATGTTTACTTTGTGTGTGGCACTACTATGAGATGTAAGTGCCATATAAATGCTTTAGATATCATCTCATAAGATCCTTACAACATCCTTATTCCATAAGCCACATGATTAACCCCATTATATAGATGAAGAAAGCAAAGTTTTGAGCTGGCAGTAACTGGTCTAAAGTCACAATGGCAGGGCGAAGATTCTGATCTAGAGAGTGTGACTCTGGAGCTCTGTTCTTGAAGAGCAGTGATCCAGAGCAGAGAGCCCCCTGTGGGAAGCAAGTCCATGGACTGCAGGGCGTGGCCTTGGGGAGGAAAGGCCCACCTGGCAAGATGATTCCCTGTGGAGGGCGGGGCCACCAAACTCTAAGGCTGAATTTCCAATTTCTTTTTAGGGGGTGGTTGTAGTTTACTTATGCTATCCTTAAGCCTTTGGTACAGCTGATTAACTTCTACAGGTTAGTAATAGTAGCCTCCTACTGACAGTGCCTATGGGGATTACAAGGTGGGGAAGCAAGGGGGATCTAGTTCACACACTGGCAGCGGCAGGCCCCAAGGCGACAGGTGCCTGTGTCAGCTAGACCATTGGTCCAGAGCATGATGGGATGTGCATCAGGAGGTAAATTAGCATTCTGGAAGAATCCTCAAACCTATTTCCGGGGAGGAAAGAATAGCCATGCCATGTGGGGTGAGGGCTTGATGATTTTTAGAATACTTGAAGCACTGGGTATATAGTAGCTCCCCTTATCCAAGGGGGACAGTTTCAAGACATCCAGTGGATGCCTGAAACCACAGAGAGTACCAAAGCCTTTATATACTATGTTTTTTTTCCTATGCATACATACATATCTATAATCAAGTTTGATTTATACATTAGGCACAATAAGAGATGAACAACAATCATAATAAAATAGAAAATTATAACAATATACTGTAAAAAAATTAAGTGAATGGGTCTCTCTCTCAAAGTGTTGTACTGTGCTCACCCCTTCTCTGATGACGTGAGATGACGCAAAGCCCACGTGATGAGATGAAATGAGATGGATGATGTAGGAGGTGTGACGCAGAGTTAGACTACGTGAGGGCCACAGAACAGAAGCACCGAGGTACCTTGACTGAGGTGGCTGCGAAGTGACTAAGGGGCTGGGAGCGTGTAGACGTGGGTGTGCCAGACAAAGGGATGAGTCTAATTCCTGGCAGGATGGAGCAAGATGGCTGGAGATTGCATCATGCTACTCAGAATGGCAAACAATTTGAAACTTATGAATTGTTTATTTCCCCAATTTTTTATTTTATACTTTTAACTGTGAATTAAGGGGTAGGGGAGTACTGTACACATTTTCTCATCTATTCTGGATTGTGATTTACCAAGAACAGACAGCTAGTTTTATTTTGAAAAGTGAGCCCGGCCAGTATGGCTCAGTGGTTGAGCGTCGACCCATGCACCAAGAGGTCACCGGTTCGATTCCCGGTCAGGGCACATGCCCAGGTTTTGGGACAGATTTCCAGTGTGGGGCTTGTAGGAGGCAGCCAATCAATGTCCTATCTCATCGATGTTTCTGTGTCCCTCTCTTTCTTCCTTCCTGTCTCTCTAAAATCAATAAAGAAAAAAAAAATTATTTTGAAAAGTGACATGATCTCTTTGCCTGCCTGAGAGTTTTGATCCCCTCTTAACCCAGTTATTTTTACCCTTTTCTTATGTAGACAGGATTTTCAGTAATAACAGCAACAAGGAGAGTTTGAAAGGTAAATTACCACATGGTGCCTCAAGAGTGAAGTCTCCAGCCCATCCCCTGATCACTGCGTGACCCAGACAGAGTCTCACACCCTCTATGAACCATAGGGTCATCCACGCCTAAAATAAGGCTAATAACAGCGTTGGCCTCATAAGGCTATGCCAAGCATCATATGAAATAGTTAGCACTTAGAAAATATTCAGCAAATGTTACCTCTTACACTATCGTTGCCATTTTTTACTCTTATGTTATTATTCTATTTGCCTGAGATGAAAAGTAATTCAGTCATTTTACTTACCTTTCTTACCATAAAATGTTTACAGTGCCCCTTCCTCTCCTTTGGGTCCCTTTCCCATTTTTACAGACCCAATTTATGTCAACCATCAGTTCTGGCAACATTATTCTAATGCCATGCTGAAGTCACTACTATTTGCTCTTGGTTATTTCCTTCGTCCTAAATTTGTGCAAATCTAAAATATGTGCTCGAGAGATCCTTGTGTAGCCCACAGGACCCCCCCCCTCTCCTCAGAACTTAATTCTATTGAATTCTCTTTGGGGTTCTTCCAATTGGGGGTCATACTATTTTGGAGGGGAGCCTACACCTTAAAATGTATTTCTCCTTAAGAGATTTAACCTGTGGCTTTTGTCTGAGGTTATTGAAACTTGCATTTCTGATGTCTGTGAGGGTAGCTCAGCCCTCTGCATCCCTCTCAAACTCCAAAGGAACTTGCAGGGAAGTCTGCGAGGAGCAGGACCCTCCATGGTGGCCCCAGTCTTGGCTCATCTCCACCTTGAAGCAAGACTCAGGCTCTGAGTGCAAACTCAAACTAGAGCTCCAATGAAACTATGACTTAACAAGAAATGGAGGTTTTCCTGGTAATTTAAGGAAAGAAAGAAATGAAGAGACAAATCCTATATCAAACAACTTAATAACACTCCTCATTAGGCCAATTGACTTACTGTTCTTCCTCAGTATCATCCTCCAAATTCTTATTCTCTGCTGGCTTCTTTTTCTTTTTCTTTTTCTTTTTCTTTTGTAAACCCATACCTTTGTTCTTCTTAAAAAACAACAACAATTGAATTATTTTGATGTTAACTATATTACAGTTAGCAAATTAGCAAATCAAAATTTTGAGGGTTAGAAAAATCGTGTCCATATATTGCCACTAAGTAGGATCACAGGGGACAGAATCTCAGCTAATCCCACTCACATGGCCTTTCTCCGGTGCTCTCAGGTCCACGATACCAAAGGTAACGTCTCATGTGCCGGGCTGTCCTGGCGTAGCTGCTCCTTTCCCTACTTCCTTTATAATTTCAACTATGAATGCCCTGTCAGTAGAATTTCCCAGATGCTCTGCCTTTGGTGGAATGAGATATTCATGAAGTACTTGCATAGCTGAAATTCTCGTTTTACCTTAACATACCTCTGTGATTTTTAATTGAGGTATAATTTACATATAATAAAGTGTTCAGATGATAACTATGTGTTTTGATCCAGGCAAAACCAGACACAAGCATTTTCATTATTCCAGAATGTTCCCTTTGGACCCTGCCCAGTCAGTCTCATTTCACTTCTCACCCCCACCCCCACCAGAAGCATCCATTCATCTGATATCTGTAAACATGGGTTAGATTGTCCTCTCTAAGGTTTTATATCAATGGAATCGATATCACGTACTTTGTGTGTTGTGTTTCACTCAGCATAGCATTTTTGAACTGCATCTATGTTACCTTTTTATTGCAGAGTAATATTCCACTTTGTGGATATAACAGTTTGATTATTCATTCTCCTATTGATTGGCATCAGGATTGTTATTTTACTACTATTTATAAGGCTACCATGCACATTCTTGTACGAGGCTTTTGTGAACAAATGCTTTCATTTTTCTTGGGTAAATACCTAGGGATGGAATTCTGGGGAATGGGGTGCGTATTGTTTTACTGTTTAAAAATCTTCAATTAATTTTTTTCAAATAGATTATACTGTTTTACACACCTGCTGGCTGTGAGGTTCCGTTGCTTTATCTCCGTACCAACATTAAGATTTTGGGTCCCTTTTTACTTCTGACTGTTTTTCTGGGTGTATTTTGGTATCCCATCATGGTTTTAATTTGCATTTTCCTGGTGGCTAATGGTGTTGAATCTTTTTTTATGTGCTCATTGTGTGTCTTCTTTTGTAAAATGGGAATCTTTTACCCTATGGGGAGGGGTTGTGATAGATTTTCAGTCTAGAATAATAACGTCCATGTTCTTTAGCAGATGGGCTGGGCTTTTCTCCCCCAAGGTTGCTTCTCTTTCTCTATCTTCTCTGTGACTCCCCTGAGTCACCCATCATGTATTTAGCTTCATTGATTTCCAAGCAGGTGACCATAGTTGTAACATTTAATGTGAAAATATACGTGAATCCACCATATTATAAAAGTTTTAAAAATTTGAATTATTTTCCTACCTCATTTTAAAATTAAATTGAGGTGGTTTTTTTTTATTTAAGGTTATTGTGTGCCATAGTCTAGTCAAATGCCCTAGCCCAGAATGCCATGGTGTTATTTACAATATCCTGTTTAACTCCTTCTGCTATATTTCTAGTTCATTCTTGCAGCAGTATTATTTTATTAGTTCACTCTTGTGCATTACTCAGCACATCTTCCACTGTTTTTTTTGTCTCATCATTCAACATTCTGTGCTCCATTTATTCCATTTTGTAGCTTTCTATCAGTCCTTTTCTCTTTCCATTCATTTCACCTTAAATTGCACCCTGTAGTTATTCATGGGGTGTTTCTGCTGTGTTGACATGCAGTCCTTGCTGTATAGACATGTTGCTGCCAACTGAGGGTCAGTGAAGTACGTGCACAGAATTCTTTTCAAGTGATGTTAACTGATTGCACTTAGTTATCTCCATTCTCCTAGCAGAACATCGTCAGAATTCTTGAAAAGACTGAGTAAGTAACACTTCTTCTGCATCCAAAGGAACACATTTATGAGGCCATTTGGATGTAGTGTAGAGCCTGGGTGATACAGAGCTGAGTCCCATCACTGACCAGTGCCACAGTGGGACCATCCCATGGACCAGCAGGTGGCCCTGTCACAGTAGGCACATGGCATTAAGAAGGTTAAGGAGCAGGAAAAAGAGAAGAGCATTCTCTCAATCTGTTTCAGTCATTTGAATGCTAGTTGTGGAATCCTGAATGCTGCACTCCAAGGCTATGAGTTGTCTGTCAGTCAGTGGCCATAACTTTGGGTGTTGAATAACAGGAGAGTTAGAGATTCCACCAAACTGCCCTTTGGTTCATGAAAATATTGCATTTGCCTTCATGATCCATTGTGTGATCCCCTGGAAACCCTACATAATAGAAATATTCTTGCTGATATCCTGCTATTAGCAATTTAGTCCTTTGGCTTAAAAACTGCGCTTAAATGAAAGTATCCTTAGTGAAAGGATAACACATTATGTCAAATACCACATGACATTAAATGTCAAGGATGCTCTAATCTGAACTAGTTTAATGAGACAACATTCCATTTAATTTTTGCTTTTTCTAAGTTAGTTTGTATTTATAAAAGAAATGTGTTATTATAAAATTTTATATAAAAAATGTGTAGAGCAGAAAGTTAAAAAAAAATTTCCCTCAAGCCTGCCTCTAATCTCAGCAATAGTTATTGTCAGTGAGTTGGCATCAATATTCCCTGGTCTGATTTTGTATACATACAGCACACATGCAAACACGTGCATTCAGATGTATATTTTTCCCTTAATGCTGGGCATAATTTTGTACAACTTGCTTTTTGTCACTTGATTTTTCTACGATAGTAAATACATATAGACCCCTCATTATAATAGTTGCATAATGTCTGTGGTCTGGATGATCTTAGTTAATTTAATCATTTTCCACTAGAAGGGCATTTAGACCTCCTTTTCTTATAACAAATAGTGCGAGGAGACTGTCCAACTGTCCTCTAATTATAAATCCAGCTTTGTTCAAATTTCAGCTGTCAATATTTTTTTTAAATATGTTTTTATTGACTTTTTTAGAGAGAGAGAAAGTGAGAGATAGAAACATCAATCTGCTGCCTCCTGCATGCCCCCTACTGGGATCCAGCCCAAAACGGAGCATGTGCCCTGACTGGGAATCTAACCAGGACCTCTCAGTCCATGAGACAAAGCTCAATCCACTGAGCCACACCAGCCGGGCCAGCTGTCAATATTTTAATAAGATTCCAAGAAACAGAACTGTTGGGTTTGTACATTTCAGATTTGATGGATACTGTCAAAATTTCTTCCAAAAGTGCTGTGCATTGTAAATTTCAAGTGCCCAAGCGTCCAAGTGTCCAAGCATGCCACTTTCTCTCTCTCTCTCTCTCTTTTTTTTTATCCTCACCCGAGGACATTTTTTTCTTTGCATTTATCTTCAGATAGAGTGGGAGGGAAAGAGGGAGGAAGAAAGAAAAACATCAATGTGAGAGGCATCAACTGGCTGCCACCCACACAACCCCAGCCGGGGCCAGGGACAAACTGCAACTGAGGTACATGCCCTTAGCAGGAACTGAACCCAGGACTCTCTGGTTCACGGAATGATACTCTAACCACTGAACCAAACCAGCCAGAGCTCCTTTCTTATATTCTTGTAAGCATTAAATATTTTTATTTTTTTTGTTTTTATTAATTTATTTTATGCCAACTGGATGAGAAAATAGTAGTCTTGCTATTTAAAGGTTTTTTTCTCCATGATCAGTAGTGAGAATTTATTCATCCAACAAATATTTATTGAGCATCCACTGTATTCTAGGACCTGTTTTAGACAGTTGGAATGCAGGCGCAAAGAAA
This sequence comes from Molossus molossus, assembly GCF_014108415.1. Taxonomy (NCBI): domain Eukaryota; kingdom Metazoa; phylum Chordata; class Mammalia; order Chiroptera; family Molossidae; genus Molossus; species Molossus molossus. Next base: position 20,994,932 of record NW_023425346.1, read on the forward strand.
GCAAAGTCTCTCCTGTGGTATTTACATTCTGATGGGGAAAGAGAGATTAACAGATAATTTGACCAAAAATATATATATTGGGGGGTGACGGGCGGTATGAACAAAATAAAGCAGGCTGAAGGGAATGGTGAGGACACGGGTGAGACCCGCGTAGCACTTTAAATAGGGATGTCAGAAAAAGTCTTTCTCTAGAGGTGATTTTTAAACAGAAACTTAAGTGACGAAAGAGAGTGAGACTGTAGCTCTCTGGGAAGGGGTGTTGGAGGCAGAGGAGAATGTGTGAAGCCCGGGGCAGCGCTGTGCTGGGACCTGATGCAGGTGCTCCCAGGGAGGAGCCTGAGACAGCGGTCAGGCGGAGCTGAGTCCCAGGGGCAGCCCGGACCAGGACCGCAGGGAGCAGGGTGAGCCGGTCAAGCAAGCATTTGGGATTTAGTCCCGTGACATGAGATACCACAGCCCAGTGGTGAGCCAAGGGCAGAGCAATGTGAGTGGTAAGCCTGAGTCAGGCAATAAACGGTGAGTTGTCTGTAGAGAATGCATACGCTGCAGTAAGGCCAGTCAGGAAAAACACAGAGGGACCAGGTCAGTGGTCGCCAGGCTAGTTAGTGATGAAAAGGGGTGGGCGTATCTATGACGTGACAGCACAAGGGAGCCCTGGTGGGGTGTAATGGTTCTGTACCTCGATTGTGTTTCCGCTCACACATCTGTGCAGGTGAAAAAATTTCATAGAACTACACATACACACGGACACACAAGCAAATGGATGCCGGTAAAGCTGATGAAATTTGAATAAGCTCTGCAGATATTACCAATGTCCATATCCTGGTCTTGATATTGAACTCTATCTAGTATGCAAGAACTTGCCAGGGGGAACTTGGCAGAAAGTACACAGGACCTACACATTTTTTTTTGGTAGCTTCTTGTGCCTCTATAATTACTACAAAAACAAAAATATATCACCAAGAACCTACAATTCTTAGCAATATCAGTGATAAAATAGTCTTCCCCTGGGGCAGGCTACTCCCAGGCCCCACCCTGGGTGCTCACTGTTACAGACAGCCTTAACCTGCATGCTGCGTATTACCCCTCTTGTCTGCTAAGCACTTGGGAGTGGATACATTGAATACAGGTTTCGATATGGATCAAGACATAGACAGTGTGTTTAAACTATCACCAAACGCTTCCTCTATATCGTGTTTTTGACATGCGACACTTCATACTTTAATAAATAATATGCGAATAACCTTTTTTAACTGGTAAAAGAAATGTTACAAAATGTAATAGGTAACAATACAAAGTAAGCGTAAGTAATACTCAGAAATTAAGGACAGTAGTTAAAACTTTATTATACTATCTTATAAATTCTTAAAGTTTTTATTTGATGCTCTTAAATTATTCAAGCAATAATCATATATAAGTAATGTTTTTCTTTTCTCATTTAAAATTTATAACTTTAATGTCCTTTTAAATTTTATTTCATTGGTTAAAAAATCTAGTATAACGGTAGGTCATAACATGTTAGCTGATATCCCTGCCTTATTTCTGACCTAAGTATTCAAAAATTTTCACTTATAAATTATTTGGTTGTGATTTATGTTTCTTTGTTTGGCTTGGAAATTGAGTGTTTGATTATTGATAACTGTGGAAGTTATAGATAAATAGTATTTATATATTGTATCATATTATATAATGTCATTTTATTATGTGTTTTTGAGATGAGGTTTTTAGTTTCCTCCCTCAATTTATTTATACAGTAAATTACATTAATAGATATCCCAATGTTGAACCATTTTTGCATTTTTAGGAAAAAACTATTCTCTGTTACCTTTTCAATTCTTTTAATATTTTAATGTGCTTGCTGGGTTAAATTTCCAGTACCATGGACAGGAACAGTGTTGAATAATTGTCATCTGGATTTTAGCACATTTATTTTATAATACAATTTATTTAAAATGCAGTTTCACTTGTTAAGATTTTTTTTGGAATTGCTCACCAGACCCTGGTTTTCTTCTGTAGACACCTCTCTCATGTGCAGTTGGTACTATCACATGCAAACTTAACTAATACTTGTTCTACAATAATCCCTTATTTTTATGTGTGAATCTAATTCCTCTGATCAGATTATAGTCTCTTCTCGGGGACTTGGTCGTGGTGCCTAGAAAAGGGGCTCAGAGTTAATGTTCTGCTTCGCCTGGAGGACGCAGCCAGTGGAGGGGGGCAGGAGGGAGCCTTAGTCGTCCCATTATATTGCCATTGCAGCTCAGTCAGCACGTCCTATTTGACAGTGATTTCTGTCAAGTGGGTACTTTCTGCCTACAGAATATTTCCTTTTGTGAAGAATATATTCCTTTCCTTTAATATTGTACTGCTTATTGCTAAGAGGTTAGCAGAGGTAAGTGGCCTAATGTGGAGCCTGTCACACTGCTTCTATTTAAATTTTTGGACTTTGGAATCATTAACAAATAAGTTTAACATTCTAACCTTTAATGCATGCCTCTATTAACCTGGCTCTTAGTTCCGCTAGCGTTTCTCATTCTGTGGTTCACTTATTTCTAATAAACTATGCTGGCTATCTCAGACCCTAAGAATCTGCTACCAATCGGTTCTTGCATCTGCTGTTTTCATTGGTGTGGAATAATATTTCTTTCCTTGATCAGTCACCTGAAATTTTTTTTTTTTTTACTTTTGAAAATATGAATCTTTTAGGTTTTTTTTTTAAATAACATCTCTGATGAAGTCAATATTTTTTTCAAATGTAAAACAACTCCTCACCATAATTTATGACTCGAAGGATGCCTTCAATTTCAGGGGGCACTTTTAAACTGATCCGACTCTGCAGGTACTTCGTCTTCTTTTTTTTTAATTGATTTTAGAGAGAGATGAAGGGAGAGGAAAAGAGCTGGAAACATCAATGAGAGAGAACATTGATTGACCACCTTCTCCATGCCCCACACTGGGGATCTGACCCACAACCTAGGCATGTGTCCTGACCAGGAATCTAACTGGTGACCTCTTGGAGCATGGGTCAGTGCTCAACCACTGAGCCACACCGGCCAGGTGGTACTTCTTAAGATCATGTATGATCATGGCCTTGGACAGTATAAACTGCATCATAGTGTGAATTAGAAAGTCACCCACTGTGGGCATAAACCATAGGGTGGAGTTTGGCAAGAGGAACCCGGCTGGATTTCAGCGCTACTTACCCCCTTGGCAGGTGACTTATTTTGCAGACTCAACCTATATAACCCTATGTGGAACCTGTATATGAACATTCTTCAGTTATCTTCATACCCTCTCAAATGTTCACCAAATACTTGCTACCTAACTCCTTTTTCCTTTACTATCTGGGCTAGAATTGAAACTCATATAACACATTATTTATGTATTTTTTTCAAAATGTGTTGAAGGCTGACTCTTCACTTGCCAGTTTCGGAAGGCCTGGTGTTACCATGATGAGCAGGACAGACGCAGTGTAATACGTATTCCTAAGTTGCATTATATTGAGGATTTAACTCGGTTTATGTTATTATTTAAATATCTACACAGCCTTTCATCGTAGGTAGAATGTTTCTTTCAAACTGCTTATTGGAAAAAACATCCTGATTTATTTTCTCTTGGCAATAGGCACTTCACTAGCTAAAAGCATGCTAATATTGACTCTCAGGTAGAAGTATATGATTCTGTGCGAACAACAGGGATTTTGCAACCTAACTGAGAAGGAGAAGACATGCCCATTTCATGGAGAAGAGTATCATCATCTGCAGAATAAAATATGCCCTCAATGAATGAGAGCTATAGGTGTGATTCGGGTATGATAAGATTAATCAAGGATATTGTTTTCTTTCAACTAGATCTAGCATAAATGAGTGAATTAAGTGTCAGGACAGGGAATTCCAGGTAGATATTTAAATTAACAATATGCTGCTTTGAAGCAGGTTATATAACCACTTTTGGCCTTGATTTTCTCATTTGTAGGAATGGGATCTTGTAAAAGATATCATCAAGATTTCTTTCATTACAAAATTACCCAAGAGACCGTAAATCTTAGGGGAAAGGCTACTCCAAGAAGGTTTCCACCTTCCTTAGGATCTGTCTGTTACTCTTGAGACAGAAAACTTCCACAAACACACATGTCTTAACTCAGAATAGGATTGAGAAGTTTCTTTTCTCTAAACAATGTAGCAATGCATATCTGTTTTTGATCATTATAGTATAATAAAATAACTCTAGATGAAAGATGTCTGATATAATTAGTTGATTATTAATGTTAAGTGGAGAGGACAGATTGGTTATTACCTGGTGGCCGGCAGGGTATAGCCTGTCTCTGTCCTCAGCATAAGAAATATGTCAGAGAGCAAGAAGCGGGTGTTAGGGCTCTGTGTCCTGTTCAGATTCTGTTGGGCCAGACTGGGGGCAAGAAGGTTCTGGAAAGTTAATACTGGGAGTTCTCAGATGAGATGCTTCATCATGACCTCTAACCCCTACAGAGAACCCCTGAAGGCCCCCTGACTTCTGTGTTGAGTTCTCTATTTTTTTTTTAAATATATTTTTTCTTTATTGATTTTAGAGAGAGAGGAAGGGAAAGGGAGAGAGAGAGAAACATTGATGAGAGAGAATATCAATTGTCCACCTCCTGCATGCCCGCTACTGGGGATCTGGCCCACAACCTGGGCATGTACCCTGACTGGAAATCGAACCGGTGACCTCTTGGTGCAGGGGTCGATGCTCAACCCCTGAGCCACACCGGCCAGGCTCGAGATCTCTATTTTAAAGATCATGAGCTGCCAGAGGTCTGAAAATTATCTGGACAAACATAACTACTATTCATTCAGGGTCCTTCCCCCAAAAATAAATGCTATGATGAACACGTCTTAATTTTTAGTTTCATTGAGTTGAACAAAATAATATTTGTTAGACCACCTCAGTTAAAAAATTATAAATTTTTAAAAAAACCAAAAACGATTGTAGCAGCTGTATCTCTTTTTATATCATAAAACTCTATTTTTACTTTGAAAAATTTGATTCACCTGTCCTTTTAAAATTAGGTAATAACACTTTCAGAATTAATGTTTATTTGTATTTAATCACCTATAAATATGTCCATGTTGCTTTTAATATAAAGTGTATAAATGCATTTTAAAATTAAATAATTGTTATTATCCTATTGTTTTTATGCATTTTCTCTCAAGTTATGACTTCATAGAAAATGATTGTAATAATTAAAAATACATGTCATTGTCCTCTTTATTATAACCTATTTTTCTCTGATGTATATAATTGTAAAAATTTAGAGTATAGAACTTCTCAGGATGACTTCTTAATAACATGACTGATACTTAAGCAGAAGATAAATTCATAAAGTTTTACAGCTTATCAGCTATTTTGAATTGTTCATATTCTTTACATGCTGCAGAATTCTCCCAGAAAATAGCGTATCTTATTGGTTAATGTATTATCTCCTGCTTATTGTAATGAAAAATAAGCACATAGGTTCCAACTTCAAGAAAACACAGGTTTTAAGAAGCACCATGGCCAAATTTAAAAGATAAGTTCCAGCCTACAGCCGTGGAGTCTAAGAATTCTTAGTACAATGAGTCTAAGAATTCCAGAGCTTACGCTGGAGGAGTCTACCGTGGTGATGAAGAGGGACAGATGGACTCACGCTGGCCGAGCCCAAGTCCTGTCTCTGCCCTTTGCTAATAACGAAGCTTGGACAAACTTGTAAAACTTTGTCTTATTGAAAAATGGACATGCTAGTAGTAAATACTGCATAGAATTGTTTTGGTAATGAAATCAAAATATACCTGTTGTAAATGCTCGAAGGGAACACACATTAAGCTCACTGTGTGTTCTAGTCCTTGTATTCCCAATGGGGATAATATTGCTCCCAGAGAGACCAAAACTGGTTCTTGGGATGAAAAAATGTATACTGTACCTCTTATATATACAGCATATATACACACATACACACACAGGATATTTGTGGTATGAAAATGTCATAGGGAAGGGAGGTATGGACGATTTGGGAAAAAGTGTTTACAAAGGCCCCTTAGGGTGGAGATAATGTAACCAAAGTGATAGTTTATTTATTATACAGAAGCTCAATTGCTAAGAGATTTGCCCAATTCACACAGGTAGTAGTAGGCTCTCGGTTTAATGGTTTTTTAATGATAGTATTTTGCCAATTGGGTTTTCAAAAATCACACTCCATGAATTATTTATAAGATTTAGTCCCCAACTCATTAATAAATAAAGATTTTTGACGATATAAATCCTTACTGTACTTTCTGCTACCCCTTTCCCAATTCTGACACAATGCTTCTGAATTGGATCTATGTTAGACCCCACTGGCGTAGCCAGGTTAGATGCTACTAATTTATAATATTTGCCTTGACACAGTGAAGAGATATATAGTCTAGGTCTTGTAATAAATGAATAGACCTGGGAGAAAAGGGCTTTCATTTAGTTCTACAATGCAGAGATTTCAGTTTATAATTTTTGTTTTATGTCTAAAAATTCATAATGCAGTTTCTCATGTAATAGAAAGAACTATTCTGCATTTCAAAAAGTATTATTCTGTATCTTGTCCCTATCACTACTTAGGGACCTGGTGAATCCCTTGAGCCTTTCTTTGAAGTTGAATTAACTTGTTCAGTCTAAAACGATTTGTAGATTTAAAACAGAATATACTAACAAGGACATCTAGTACGGTGAGGCCTTCATTTTTATTTCCTTTAAAAACAGACTGGCGCCTGGCCAGTGTGGCTCAGTGGATTCAGCATTGCCCTATGGACTGAGAGGTCCCAGTTCAATTCCCAGTCAGGGCACATGCCCGCGTTGTGGGCTCTATCCCCAGTGTGGGGAGTGCAGGGGCAGCCGATCGATGTTTCTCTCTCACATCAATGTTTCTCTCTTTCTCTCCCTCCCTCTCACAAAAAAAAAAAAAAAAAATCAATTAAAAAAAAAAAAACAGGATGGCATGCATATTTATTTTAGGGGCAAATAGTTCTTTCTTGACCCCGTAAAATAATCATATTTTTTAAATGTATTTTTAAATTATAGTTGACATACAATATTATATTAGTTTTGAGTGTAAAACATAGTGATTAGAAATTTATATGCCTTATGAAGAGATCACTCCAGTAGACTATTACTCACCTGTTACCATACACAGTTTTTACAATGTTATTGACTATATTCCCTATGCTGTACTTTACATTCTTGTGACTACTTTAACTTAGAGGGTACTATACTAAGTGAAATAAGTCAGACCGAGAAGACAGTGCCACATGATTTCACTTATATGTGGAATCTAAAAAAATAAAAGAAATGAACAAACACAGCAGAAACAAACTCATGATATAGAGAACAAATTGGTGGTTGCCAGATAGGAAGGGCTTACAGAGATGGGTGAAAATGTGAAAGGGATTAAGAAGTACGTATTTTCCCACTTGGCTTTTGTTCCTTTTATTTTGTCCCTAAAGTTTAGAAAGTGGTTTAAGCTTCGGTTGTTACAGTGTTGTTCTTAGAGGACTATGTCACCTTAGAGACATGGATTGCCCATTCTTGTTCCATTATTAGAACTTCTCATTTGGTTATTCCCAGGTTGAGAAACCCACCTTCTAAAGCAACACAGATGAAGGTCTCACTTGCTTGGTTCTGAGGGACTAACAGGGCATCTGTGACCAGTCCTGAAGTCTGAGAGTCCGGGCTTTGCTTTCTGTCATTCTCTCCTTACCTTTCCTACCAGATCTTCCTGTTCCCTTTTCCTCCTCTGAAACATCCTCATCTCCATCATGTTTTTATATTTCCAAAACACTCTTCTGTCCAATTCTTGTCCAGTGGGTCTAGGACGTGGCACTGTTCCCTCTGTCCCCTCTCAGTGGATGAGCTACACAGGGTTGATAAGGAGACAGAATCGTGCAGTAAGAAAGTACGGCCAGTGGAAAGTGAGCTTTGACCTACTTGTTGCCCAAATGGTTCCTTTGGTCATTGTTTACTCTAAGAAAATCCTTAAAGGGGGAGGGGTGCTTATTGTGAACTCATTGTAATTCCTCAGGAATGGCCCTAAACCTAAATTTAAAATGGAAGTAGTCATGATAATCTAATTTCATCTACTCTCTCACCTTAAGCAATGATCATAAGTACCTTTCAAAATTACATCAAAAGTACCAGCCTCGTTCCTCATTCTCATTTAACAGTACTTGCCTTTCCTGAGGTTTGGCCTTTATTACTGATATTTTTAATCTTTTTTTTTTTTCTATTTGATCTCACTTGAAAAAAAATTGGAAATGGACTCAGTGTTCACTTATTTATTTTTCAGATAAATTTTTACTATTACAACAGATTTTTTCCATCATTATTTATTACAAATACAACATCATAGTTTAGTGTAGTATTAAAGGATATAGGCTTTTAAGAGCCCCGGGTTGGTGTTTATCACTTATTAGTTGTGCTGTTTTAGACAAATAATTTATCTTCAGTTATTTCATCTATGGAATGGGAACAATAATTGTACTTCCCTTGGAGTAATGGTGATGAATACATGAGAAGCTGTATTTAAGTGCTTAGCACAGTGCCTGGAATCAAGTGGCTGTCAATACATATGAACTATTATTACAAACATAACCAGTGAAACAGGCACTTGCAGTCATTCTGTCATTGAGCTCTTGTCATTGTTTGCATGGGAAAATGAACCCAGGTTGCAGAGTGCAAGTATGACAAGGCTTCTTGCACTAAAACCCTTTTAGTAGTTGTACCTCTCCGGCATTGTGGATCCTGTTGTTGACGTCTCTGGAGATAGCTCTGTCTCTCTCTTGCCTCTCTGCCTTTTCACTTTTCCTCTTTGCCTGACCAATTCCCCATCTTCCACTTATCTCCTTTCCTTCCTCTCTCATCACTGATGGTCTTTTTAACTCTCTAAGTTATAAAAGATGCCATTTAGGTAATCTCTTGTTCTTTTCTTTCTTTCCAGACCCCTGTGCTAGCTTTCCAACCATCAGATAGAAATTCTCAAAGTTGGAACAGAGAAGAGAAGATCTCATGATAGAAATATATCAATTTAGGCATGAAAGCTACTATATTTCTCCCTGAATTATGTAATTATTGAATTTGATTCTGATTACTTACTAAAAATGTATATATATACTTCATTTATTATTGTCATCATTTGTATTCTGAATATTGTTCTTTTGTCTTTGTTTATAGTGTTGTTACTCTGTAGCATAGAGAAAATCACTAGTTGATAAACATTTTCTAATTGGCTATGTGAAAGGAATGAAATTTGGAAAACTTTTTAACGTGTGGCCAAATTTCACATAATCATTTCTAATTGCAGGAATTATTTTTAGACATTAAATTTTCTGCACATACACACCCATCTTCCTGCCAAATTGTATTGCACAGTACTTTGCCAAGAGAGTTACTATATGGCTAAAATTAAGCTTTATTGGGTATAATAGGATGAAATGTGCTTTAATTCTTTAAGCTGACTATAAGTGCTAGAAGACAGATTTATTTTTATTCTATCCACTAAGTTAAAAGAATGATACATTATTTTGCAAATCCCAGTGGCAAAAGGCAATTGAAATAATACATGAAGCTTCTTGAAGGAAAATAGCTTTCTGGTTAAAATTACAACATTATTTATCTTTCCCCTTCAACCACTTGACTCCTTCAGTCTGGAGAAGAGGCCTATTTATTTTAGCAGTGAGGTGGATTGAATTTCTGCCAAGTCAGTATACTCACTAAATGAATGTGTCAGAGGCAATCTTGTTTCTCAAAAATCATTCAGAAAGCAGCATTTTTACATAAGTAGGCTCTTTCATTAGTTTTGGATTAAATTGTAGCAATTGCTGTTTCTATTATGGTTATTTCTTGGAGAGACTGTGGAATCCGGGGGTCCTGACTTTTGATGGGAATTCCCTCTGGGGTTTACAGTGCCTGCATTTGATTTGGAAAGTTGAAATGAAGATAACTTCTTTGTCTAACTTCTCTGTGCAGGTTGATGTCATTCTGGAAATCAAAACTGTTATATCAAATCAACCGAAGATGGGATGCGTTTGTAGTAGTATTTAGTACCTAACAGAAAGCAGGCTTTAAGAGTGCTCAGGTAGCATCATTTTTCTTTTCTTTTCATCTCCTTGGAAATACTAGGAAAAAAGCTCTATCTGTGACTAATTCCTTGACCGTATTCAAGATGCTCCTTTCTGTCCAGAGGAAAAGGTGAACTCCATTATGCTCAGGTGGAATTACTTCAAACACTTTCTGAATTTTGAAAGACTGAAAATTTTTCATCCCATAGCAGATATATTAGAAAATAAGAAAATTCCATTGACTTTTATGATAACTCTCTTTACTTTAAGCAAATGTAACTTATTTTAAAATACACTAGAGAGAGCTGCCAGGTTATTAATTATAATTATTATTACTATGTAATTTTAGTTTGATTTCTTTTTGAGGAGTTAAAAGGATTGAAGTTTAGATCTCACAAAATGGCCATCAGCAGGGGTGAGGGTAATATATTCTTATTGAATCTTTGCCAACTTATCTCTGCATTAATTCACATTACTTTGAATCAGAGCTTGATATAGTTTTAAAGAATAAAATGTGAAGGAACTCATTTTTCTTTACAATGGCAGTCATGGACTAAGTGATCACAACAGGCATTTTTCTTCTTAATTACAATTCATTTTGATTAAATTAGTGTGCTCATCTGAAATTACCTTGTGTTTTAGGAAAATCATGAACTCGGTACATTTCTAGAATTAAAAATAATTTTTTAAACATTCAACATATCATCTACCCAGCATATTTTTCCCCTTGTTAATTACCATGCAGTTCATGGAGTAATTCATTATTTATGATAACTTTGCAATCATTAATAGCAGACTTTCACATTTCTTGTAAGGCAGGGCAATTTAATAATTTCTTACTGCAAATAAAAAAATTCCAGCTTAGGTACCAAAATATCCCAAATATTAATGGCTATGGCATGTGCACAATTGCTTAGAATACTGTAACATAGTTGCTAGCATTTAGAAAGCTACCACTATGTAGGAATATCATTGTATCCTAGTTATATATTATTTTGGCTCTTTAACCCTTTGTGGCTACGAGAGGTCTCCATAGGGGCTGGCGTCCCTGTCTACAAAGGCTAAGTAGCCTATATGACCTTGAGTAATTGCTTATCTAGTCAGGCATTTGGTTGACACAGGAATGGCAGAGGGCCTAAGTTGACATGGTCTAAAGGCAGCTGGAAAAAGGGGGCCAACAGGGAATAATCACAGCCCTGCACTGACTAGGCACATGGATTAGAGCAGGAATTCATTGCAGTAGAGAAGACAGAGTTAGTAGATAGAGATAAAGTCATTTCAGCCCATAGACTCAGAGAAGGTGCAGATGAGTAGGAAAGCAGTGATTTTTCCCACAGGCATCATGGCAGGAGTTTGGTCAAGAAGAAAGGAGGCTCCATGAGAAGTAAATGCATAGACCATCCGATTCCAGGTGCTCAGGTCACAGCCTCCACTCAAGCCACCCCAAAATAACTTTATTACAACATGAATAGCTGCCAATGTAACGAGTAAATAGTCATTTAAAGTGGAGCAAACTTTGGTCTCACGGCCTCCTGCTTAGTGCAGGGGGGTCTGGGAAGAGGTTTGGAGGAGTTAGAAGTATCAGTGAAGGAGGAGAAGGATGTGGATCCTGTTTAAAGGGTTACATGGAGCCTGCAGCCTTCCTGGGTAGATTCTATAGATCTGCTTTGGCCCTGGCTGCCTCCAGTTGTGGTCCCTGTGATTCATAAATGAGCTCCTACATCCTGTCTGATGCTTTCATTCCATGAAAGGAACATTAAGAGGGCCAGCTGAAGGTGAATCAACAACCTGGGATAAGACTTAGGGCTTTCTGTGCCCTGGATTTGCTTAGTGAACTTGGAAAAAAGACCTAATGTCTTTGGAACTCAGTTTTTCAGTAAAATTGATGAATTAAACTAAATTAATTAGCTCAAAGACTCTCTGCTAGCTCGAACAGTCACTAGGCGTAGACAGATCCTGTGCTCACTATTCTCGGGAGATGACTACCTAAGTGGTCTGAAGCTGGGAAGTGCTTTGTGACTTACTCATGATTTATTTGTAGAGCAAATGTAGCCCAGGGGGTCTGAGATGGAGATAGGTTGACCCAAGCACATTGATTCAGTGCTTAAATGAAGCATCTTCGACATGTCGCCGAGGACTGGAAGAATTTATTGATATGGATCAAGATCTACCGTTTGTCAAAGCAGCAGGTGCTGCAGAGGCGTAAGTGCTCTGACAAATGTCCTCAATCCCACCCCTACGCTTCCAATTATGTCACTTAGGAGTCCCCAGGGAAGCCTCTCCCTGTTCTTCTCCAGCATACCCCGTCCTTCTCTCCTACTTTTAAATCTTAGGAGTACCATTAGCTCTAATGTCCAATAGTCAACTGATTGACAGTTAAGAATTCATCAAAGGGGACCTCAGGGGACTTAACCCCATACCTCCCAATAATCCTCAACAACCCTCCAAAAATAAGCCATGGAAGTATAATACCTATAATAACAGACACAGATTTAGGACAAACTCCTGTCTAATTCCATTTGCACTGCCCACCTGGAACCTTAGGGACACAGACAATCTGGAGCTTCTGATGGGATTTAATGAGGCCTACTGTGTGCTTGGTCATTGCATGGCAGAATGACTAGTTTCAACTCAGGTACAGAGGCTCTAACAGCAAGTGTCTTCTGGGTCTTGTTCCTGAGTGGTTTGGGGTACCTTCTCAGCACTGATCATCAGACACTTAAGGCCTGTCTGACTGGTGTTGCAGAGAAACAGCCTTGGCAAAAGAAAGGGAAGCAGCCATAATAGCTTTCCGGTCTTTTTGGAGTGAATGCACTCATGTATGGTTGGTTTCGACTCACACTGGAATACGGGCTCCATGAAGCAGGGGCCTTGTCTGTCTTGCTCGCTGTTCTGGCTTCAGCACTGAACATAATGTTAAAACATGGGAGGCATTTATCACTGTAGCTTGAATGACCAATGAAGAGTACTTAGTGCCGTGGTTAAGAGACAGACCCAGCGATCCAAATCCCAGCTCCCCCGCTCACTAACTAGAAATATGGGAAAGAGTAAATATTTCTGTGTTGCAATTTCCTCATTTTTAAACTAAGAATAACAATAATCTATATTTCAAAGGGAAGTTGTGCAGGTTAAATGAATTGATATTTATAACCAGTGCCTGGCACACACTATAAATGTTTTTTTTTTAACTAAGTAGATTAATTTGTTTACATGCCCCAAGTCCTTTATTATCAAGGTTTTGTTTTTAGAACTAAAATTTGAGTTTGTGAGGACACATTTGTTGTTGTTGTTAATTCTCACCAGAGGATATATTTTCCATTAATTTTTAGAGAGAGTGGGAGGGAGGAAGGGGGAGAGAGAGAGAGAGAGAGAGAGAGAGAGAGAGAGATGGATGTGAGAGAGACACATAGGTTGGTTGCCTTCTGCACGACCCAGACAAGGGCCGGGGACCAAACCTGCATCCAGATACTTGCCCTCGACCGGGAATCCAACCTGCAACCCTTTGGTCTATGCACCGTCGCTCTAACTGCTGAGCCAAACCAGCCAGGGCAGAGAACACATCCTAAGAAGCTGGGCCCAGACACAAACATACTTCTGCCTTAACACCTCTGCCTGTGCAGCTTTCTACTTATATGATGAGCTGAAGCATCTCTTTTCATCAGTTTTGTTCACACGCTACTTGACTACCCTTCTTGACTTCGAGCTCCTTGAAAACAGACTCCCTTCAAGAAAGCCTGATTGAGAGTGGGTGCTCAGTGGTTTTGAAATGAATAGCTGTCTTGTGTGTCTTCTTTTGCTCACACCTAGGAAAGAACTCACAAACCCCTCCCCCCATCCGGCTGGTTCATTTTTACCCAGAATCCATTAGTGTCATAAGTTCATCCCCAGTCCTGGTCACTCCACCATCCCCGTCCCACAGTTATCATCACCAGCACTGTCTCTGTTTGATCATCAGCTCTCTTCACCCTCCCTTTCGCTTTCCCCCAATACCTGTTCTCTCTTCCTCTACCTGTCTCCTCCACTGGCTTGTGAACTTTGACCTTTGTATTTGCAATCTTGCTTTGCCTCTGCCTTTTACTTCTGTCAGGTCAAGTCCTTTTGGTGAACTGTAAAACAATTAATTTCAAACAAAATATTATTATTATTCTTATTTTTCTTTGTAATATTTTAATTTTTTCATTCACCCTCATAATTGCCCCCAGGCTGTGCCATTGTTCATTAGAAACCCCTCTTCTCTCATGGGCTACAACTTCTTCATGACAGTGTTTTCTAAAATGTTATTTTGCTATTGTTTTGGATTATGTTCAAAGTTCTGCTCAGAGCAGTGATTTAGTGCCAACTTTACCTGATTTAATTCACATCTCGCGTAAAGTGTGAGGAAGCCAAGTAGATGGCATGATTCACCACCCAATTCTCTCACGCCAGTCTCTGCCTTTGAAGCGATTCTGATCTGCTTAGCTGGGTGGAAATAACATAGGAGATATTTAGACAGTAGTGCAAGCAAGTCCATAAGACCAAACCTTCTGAACTTAAATCATTTGCTCACAAACTCTGAATTGCTCCCAAACCACCTTAGTGTGAGGCCATTCTGTGCAAGTGTAGTTATACATTTGGTGTTCTTTTATTGTGCATTTTTAGCTATTGCCGTCCTAGTTACTTTTATGTTTTAAACTGCACAGGGATCAGGACCTCATCTTCTCCTTCATCTGTGCATTTTCATGGTGCCCAGGATGGGTTGCACCGAGAGAGGGCACTTGGTGAATTCCACTGGTACCCAGCTGGTTACTGTGTCCTGAAGTGACCAGTTCTGGGTGTGCTCTGGCTACAGGTGCTCACAGGAGGAGCACAGAGGCACTTAGCTGGGCAGCCCCTGCTCTCCTTAGGCAATCCTGGTGCCTCTGGGCAGCCTTACTGATGAAATTGCCTTTCAGGGGCAACTTTGCCGTCACAGATCCTGATTATTCGTATTTTAAGAACCATTTTTCTTCTGTGTCTTTGCCAGCACCACCCCCAAGGGAGTAACAGCAGTAGATTGGTTATGCTAACCACCCCACTCAGGGGTTCGATTTTTTTTTTTTTAACAGCAACCCAGTCATTTATATAGTTGAGATGGACTCATCTTGAAACATCACTAAAGCCATTTAATTTTTTAAATCGTAACTCTAGATTTTTGTATCTATATTTCTGGTCCTCTCTTGATTCCCAGGGGATACTCTGAGAAGCAGGAAACCCAAGTACAGGCCTTTTTTTAGCTACTGTTTTTGGCCTTTCTCACCCCAAATGCTTACAATGTATAGCCGAGCAAGCGTGTATTAGAGAGTGTTTTGTATTTTGTTGGCATTTGCCCTTTTAACCATAAAGCTGATGTAGGCAAGGCAAGCACACGAGACGGGAGCAATTCTAGGCCTAACCAGAGAACGTGACGTGCTCCATTATTTTTTTCTCCTTTCCTTTAGTGTTTAGACCTGTGGACAAGACGTTGTGTTTGGGCCCTGCCCCTGCAGCCTCTCAGCTCTGCAGCACCCCTTGCTCTACAGACTGTGTAGTATCTTCCTGGTCAGCCTGGGGCCTGTGCATCCATGAACACTGCCACGATCCCCAGGGGAGGAAAGGTGAGTGGCTTGTTTGTTTGTGCTTCATTTATTTCCAGCATATGCATGTTTACTCTAGAGGCTAAGTAACCGATTAAGCCTGCTTAAGACAATATTTGTTTGTAAAATTTAGATAACCAGCTCAGGCCTGACAGCATTCAGTTACAGTATTAGGGAGACACAAGGGACATTTCTATGGAACAGAGACTCTGACCTTGATTGACCTTCCAGTTAGGCTCATAGGTAGTGAAGTGACTGTTACTCAAAAAGTGGTATAACTTGATGCTTTATATATGTAACTGGATACTGGGGAAATTAGACATGATTTCTGTAAACACATCAGGAAAGAAGTGTTTTGCATATGTGTTTTTGATTTCCACATGCTGAATTTGATGTATTTCATATGTTTATGAGGGGCATGTATGCATGTTTACTTTCAGATGTCCTCATGTGAAATCTTAAAGATTTGTGTGCTTGTTTACCTTTGTAGGCCTCTTAGTCTTGTTTTCTTTCGTTTGCTGTTAAAATACACATCTTCTTCTTTAAAAGTTTATTTCTGGTGACATCTTGACTTTTCTTTCATTGGTTCTTCCGTTTGCATTAATATCATGTCCCATTACATGGCAATACTAATAGGATGCATTCCCTTTATAAAGATAAATGAGATCAAAGACATTCCAGAAGGTAGGTTGCATTTCCGAAGCTCTCATTCTAGTTACACATGTAAAGAAAGAAGGCCTGGGCAAGTCTGAAGTCTCAAAGCTGGTGCTCATTGAAAACCCACATTCGAGCAGTCCTGCACAGCACAGATCACATAATGGGCACATCCAGGCTCACACACCATGCCCCTGGGCTTTTGTCTTCATTCTGTTCTAAGGCAGAAGAGAAAGGTGTGTATTGATCAAGTCTAAGGCAAGAAAAAGAAGCGAACTTTCATTTAGTTATCCAACAATAGAAATCTGGATCTCAGGGGACCCTGGAGTGGATGGGGGCTAGTGCTACTTTGTTATTTGACATGTAGCCATAAAATCCCCCAAGCCTTGTCCGTTTATGGAGAACAGATAATTTCTCATTAATACTGAGACCCACAATCCATGGTCTTAAGGTCCCCATGTGTACAGTTGGGCCATGTAAGTCTCTTGTAACTGCACATGAGACTTCCCAGCCTGACCTACGTACTCTGAGAACCAGCCCTCTTATGTTTGACCTGTGCCACTCTGTTTTAAGGTCGCTGTTTGGAAAATGACTTGTGTTGGGCTTCGGCTCCTCTGGCCTCTGTGGCCGCGCTGTCTGTGCTGGTGCAACTTACTGCCGAGTGTTTCTTCCTTGGTTTTCAAAGTGTAGAACCTACATTGGGCCAAGTGGGCCTTATGTTGTTTGGGACACTTCTTTTGGGGGGAGCATCATCCAAAGGTCTTGGGCCCCTGGACATTTTGGGTTATAGGTGACAGAAACACAATTCAAAGTGACTTAAGCCAAAGGAGGGAATTTATTAGCACATATAAAAAAAATAGAAGGGAAGATAAGGCTTCAGGTTATAGGTCTCAGTCTTTCTCATTCTTTCTTCTTTCTTTTATGATCTGTTTCTCCAGTCTTCTTTTCTCATTGCCTTTAGAATCTTCTCTCTCTCCATATTTTGGTTCTACCTTTCTCTGTATTAGGTTCAATTTATGGCAGGCCCTCTCTATGGGGTAAGGACAAGCCTTAAAAATATATTTTAGGTTACTAGATCCAATTGGGTCATAAAATCAAAAATTACATTTTATGTACTGTCTTTGAAACATGGTAATAAAATCAACATAGTGTCTTATAAAAGATGACATATTTTAATGGTCATTTTTCAGCTTTATTGAGATTTAATTGACATGTAACATTGTGTAATTTAAAAGTATACAACATGATGATTTGATATGCATGTATATTGTCAAATAATTACCACAATAAGATTATTTAACACATCCATCATATCACATATTTGCCATGTGTGTTTGTTAAGAAATTTTAAGATCTGTTCTCTCTCTGAACCCCCTTATGTTCATTATAACATTATTCACACTAGTCAAGACATAGAAACAACCTAAGTGTCTGTTGACAGGTGAATGGTTAAGTAAAATGTGATATATATCCATATGCACACACACACACATAAATACATACATACATATACACAAAGAAATGTTATTTAGCCATAAAAAGAAGGAAATCCTGCCATTTGTCATAACCTTGAGAGCATTATGCAAAGGAAATGTCAGACAGAGAAAGACAAATACTGTTTGATCTCACTTATATGTGGAGTCTTAAAAAAAAACCACAATGGAATTCAAGGAAACCGAGGTTAGAATGGTGGCTGTTTGGAGGAGTGGGGCACGGGCATCAGTGGGGATGGGGAGGTGTCATTCAAGGAATACACACTTCCATATATAAGATGAATCCTTTCTGTTCTAATGTACAGCATTGTGACTACACTTAACAATACTGGAGTGTATGTATACTTGAAAGTTGCTGAGAGTTGATCTTAAAATTCCCACCATCAAAACTAAAAAGATCATTTCCTTTTTAGATAGTAAATAAAGTAGACAGAAATGTCTTTCCCTGTAGTTCCAGGAAGAGTCCTGCAACTGAATCTCATTAGCTAGTAGGTGTCATGTGACCCAGTCACTGTGATGGGGGGCTGGGGGCTGGAGTGTCCAGGTCCAGGAAGGGACAGCTCTGTCCAGCCTCCCAGACTGAAGGTGGGAGAGAAGCAGCTCCCTGCAGGGAAATGAGCTGCTGATGCTGCCGGAGGTGGGAGCAATGCTCTGGGAAGATGTCATAGATGTTTCCTAAATGCTCTGTCCCCTTCATTCTGGGCCACAGTGTCTCTGCAGAAATCCAGACAGTCTCCTCCCAGTTCTCTGCTGTAATTTTTGTCACTTGAGCCCAAATTTTCACAAAGACTTTTGTGAAAAGCTGCTCTTTCAACTTCTATTTCAGCCTATCTTTTCCACATAACTCAGAACTGTGCATGGAACTCAGCTGGGGCACTCACAGCATTCTGACCCTCCATCTGCCGACCTTTGTTCTCATTGGCCCCTGTTCTCCTGTTGTAGAAGTCAACTCCTGCAGATATAACCGGTCCAGTACTGATTATTCATCACCTGCTGCGGGTTGAATGGTGTCCTCCAAAATTATATGTTTAGTGCTAACCCCAGTACATGTGAATGTGACCTTATCCGGAATTGGCTTTTGCAGACAGATGTAATGAAGTTAAAATGAGGTCAAATGTGATTAGGGTAGTCCCTAATTGAATGCCTGATGTCCTTATACAAAGAGGGGAATTGGGACAGAGAGATACACACAGAGAAGAGTGCCATGTGTAGAGACAGACATAGAAGACGCAGGAGAAGGACATGCAAAGACAGAGACAAATATAGCAGTGATATCCCCACAAGCCAAGGAATGCAGGCATTGCCGAAAACCACCGAAATCTGGGAGAGGCAGGAAGCAGCAGTCCTTCCCTGGACCATTCAGAGGGATCATGGCTCTAGGACACCTTGATTTGGGGTTTCTAGCTTCCAGAACTGTGAAATAGTAAGTTTTTCTTCCTTTACATCACCCAACTTATGGTACTTTACTTTGGCAACCCTAGGAAACTAATTAACAGCTCCAATTTGCATCCGCATTTAGACATAGCAAGGATATAACACTTCATAAAATGCCAAAACAAAAGTGTAGAGAAGTAAAGCAATTTGTCCTAAATCCAATAGTGATTTAATAATGTTCATGCCAGCAATAAGGACCTGGGTTTCTGTTTCCTCTGTTGAGTGTTCCTCAAGGACTAGGCTTTCTTAGTGATTTTCTCCATAAGCCTAAATAAGTTTGAATCAAGACACGGGAGTCTCCCTGGGGTTAGCAGAGAAGCCCTCTGCCTGCGTTCACCTCCTTGGCCAGTGGGAACCATTAGCCTTGGGGGCCAATCTTTGAGCTGATAGTAGATAAGGTGTGGGGTCTGGGATACCTCCCTGCACCAGCATACTGCCTTTGAGGGAGAGGAAAATCAACTGCAGTGTGTGAGAAAGGGAGGGTGTGCCGAGAGCAGCTTGAGAGCACCAAGTAACAGGGATGTGTATTTTGTGCCCCAAACAGCATATTTTTTTCAAAGGAAAAAGGAGAGACTAGAACTTCTCACCCGAGTGTCACCAAAGCCTCCTGCAGAGTCTAGGGGCAGGCTGGGATTGATAAGCAATTAGACTCTGTTTTATGGGACTCATACTGAGGTGAAATAACTTGCTATAGGCACTAAGTAATTGCAGACAGGAAAGAGTGTAAATACAATGATTATTATTCAGGTCTGGGAGTTTGTTATTTTATAAAGGCTTCCCTAGAGCAGAGAGAATTTTGATTTTTAAGGACTTGCTAAAACCTGCCATGACCACCTGCTTGTAATCCCTCTTGGGACGAATAGAAAATGGAGCTTTTCCTCCAGGGAAATGAGTCTGTGCTACCAGCAGTCCAAGCATGTCATGATGACAGGAAGCAATCTTCTTGTTATTTCTGCTGACTTGTGAGCATGGGGTCTGAGACCTCTCAGTCTCGGTCTGTCTCATGCTGCTACCCTGGGTTCTGCCAGAGTCACCGACTGGCACAGGCTAGACGTGCTATAGACTTGCAAGGAGGCTGGAGTGCCCAGGCTGGTGCGTTCAACACTGTCGACCTCTGGAGGTCACCTGCACTGTTCAGCTTCACGTTGAATTCTCTACCCTAAAGGAATGCAGTGAGGCCCTGGCTGGTATGGCTCAGCAGTTAGAGCGTCAGCCTGTGGACCAAAGAGTCACGGGTTCTACTCCGGTCAAGGACATATACCTTGGTTGCAGTTTGTCCCTGGTCCTGGTCGGGGTCATGCGGGAGGCAACCAGTCAGTGTGTCTCTCTCATATCCATGTTTCTGTTCCTCCCTTACACTCTATCTGAAGATAAATAAAATATCTATCTATCTATCTATCTATCTATCTATCTATCTATCTATCTTTGGGTAAGAATTAAAAAGAAGAAGAAGAAATGCAATGGACATACTAGCAGAAATCTAGGATATTCATACTTTCCTAGATTATATATCTGTGTCTATATCTATGTATCTGTAACTATATATCTACATCATCTACATCTACACATCTGTACCTATATCTATATCTGGTGGAGAATTGGGGGAGAAGAAGCAAACCACAGCAAGAAGACAAATGTGGAAAGCTAGAGATAATTTCTTTTGTCTCCTCACTCATCTTTTTCTCAGCCACTGTATTATAACTTTAGTATGTTCCTTTTGTTTACTTAAAAACAAAAGAGTAGAGCCTGGCTGGTGTGGCTCAGTGGTTGAGCATTGACCCACGCACCAAGAGGTCACCAGTTCAATTCCCGGTCAGGGCATGTGCCCAGGTTGTGGGCCCGATCCCCAGTGGGGAACATGCAGGAGGAGGCTAGTTGATGTTCTCTCTCATCGATGTTTCTCTCTCTCTCTCCCTATCACTTCCTCTCTCTCTCAAATCAATAAAGGAAAATTATTTTGAAGAAAGGGTAGGAAAGGATAAGAAAGCAGCAAATGTTTCACTAACAGCGACTACAGGAGCTGTCTTCCTGTGGCTGTTCCTTGTAGGCAGACGCCCTTGGTCAGGAGTGAGGTGTGTGCCTGTCAGCTCCACGGCACGTTAGGAAGTTGTACACAGCCTTCGCACCCACGTCAGCCTGGGACAGGCAGACAGGAACAGTGCTCGGCAGGTTGGTACTTGTCAAGTGAGGCTAGAACACCTTTCAGAGGGACTTAAATTGGGTCAGGTTTTATCATTCATTGCTTTCTTTTTGATGCATGCCCAGAGAGTTATAATTAGAGCTACATGAAAGAGAAATAACCTGAAAAATTGCTGATGGATGAATGCTACATATAGGTGCAATGCATTTTTTAAAATGATATATAGACATACATTTTTGCTCCTTTTAGACATATTTTCAAAAGGCCACCCTGCTCGCAGAAGAGGATGCCAGGAATGTCATCTTCCCATGCAGAACTGTCCCCCCCATCCCCCGCCATCACAGCAACTAAAGCCCTACAAGTCTCCGTAGGAAAAGGCACTTTGAACCGGAGAATCCATGACTGTCTTTACAGAGACAGTCTTTTATGCTGTGATACAAATCGATTTAGATAATACATTAAAGTAGGGAAATATATGTTTTAGATCTTATATAATAATAATGGGAAAAATTTCCATTTTCTACCCTCATCTGCTGGAGAAATCTCCCTTTAATGAGAAGCATATAAAATCACTTTGCTTTGTCACAGATAATACATACAGTAAGAGACTGTCTTTTCCCTGCCTGTTTTCATTCTAAGAATTGAATTCTCATGTTCACGATCACTCTATGAACGCGTCTTCTTCTTTTCAGTATTCACAACAGGGTGTAAATTAATAATGATGCTATAAATTGCTACCTCTGCGTGGACAGTGGTTTCATTTCTGGAGTCGGAATGAAAGATTTAATCTGCTCAACTTCTTTGACTCAGAGTTGTCAGCATGTCCAAGACTGACAGAGAGAAGACAAATGGAAAGCTGAAAATGGAATGAACTGTCACCTTTGGTCATCCTGCTGGACCTGGCTTCAAGCCTGTCCCAGTGGAGTTAGTGTAGACACAGCACTGGCCATGGGTGGCTTTGTCGAAGCTTATGTGAACACTTTCAGGTTAGCAGCCCGTGAAGAAATACAGTCCTCAGTCCTGGATACACCCACCCGAGCCTCTTTACAGTGATACCTCGGTTCTCGAACGCCTCGGTTTTCGACCAAATCGGTATTCGACCAGGAGATTCGAGAAACTTTTGTCTCGGAATCCGAACAAATATTTGGAACTCGAACTTCCGAGATGAGCCGAGTTGAGCCGAATGGCGTTCATTCGGCCCAGCGCGCCTTGCTTGCGGCATCAGTGTGAGTGCAGAGAGAGAGTCACGCTTTGTGGAGTCACGCTTTCCTATTGGGGTTCATTGCTTCGGTTCTCGAACAATTCGGTTCTTGACCGTCCTCCTGGAACGAATTATGTTCGAGAACCGAGGTATCACTGTAATTTGTTCCTGGCTTCAGTTAAAAAATATTGACCCTTCTGCTATTTGTCCTTCTCTTTTCTCTCCTTAATCCACAATTCGCTCATTTTCTAATTACCTCCAGTAAAATATAACTCAACTAGTTGACTATACACTAAATCCTTAGGTTCATAGAAAAATGCCAACCCTGCGAACATCAGCGTCACTAAAGGAGAACTGAATCTGTGGTCAGGAAGTGATGATTACAACTCTTGCTCGCTATCCAGTGGCTGAGATTCCCCTCTCTAAACTGCACACCTTGAGTTTAAGGAGGTGACCCGTGGTACCTGTCAGCTCCGCTGGATGAAGTGGGACCGGGGCTCCTCATACACAAGAGCTGACTCGAATCCTTTCTTGTCAGGAGGTAATGACTCAGAAAGACCTCCGCTGCATTTCACACGTATCCATTTCATGAGTAATGAGCCTTTGGAGAAGCAATAAAATATCCCCCAGCTTTAGTTTTTAAATATGTAAAATGAGCCTAGTCAGTGATGCAATAGTTCTGATGATTTATTAATTTGGGGTAATATAAGTAAAGTGGCTGTCACAGTCTTGATATGAGGTAGATGCTTAATTGATGCATGCGCCTTCCCCCTTGTTGGACTACGTTCTCTATGAAGGTTAGATTTATGTTTCTGTTCCTCCTGTGGCTTCCCACAGTACATTACAGTGATCTACATACAGCAGTTAATGTTTACGGAATGATGCTATCTGATTAATATGAAATGCCGTAAATGAAGGTAAGCGGTTGGCTGGCCCAGCCACCATGGGCTTGGCAGTTGGGTCGGTTCAGAACAGCAGCAGCGGGGTGAAGGCTGATGTCTATGGCAGGCATGAACACTGACGTGTGATTAAAGTCAAGTGCTAACAAGGGAATCAAGGTTTTTGTTTTATGCTGAGCTTGTACTCTGATTCGATCCTAGTTAGAGTCAGGACAAGGGCAGCACAAATGAAAGACTCAAAGAATTTATTGACGGAGGAGCTGCAATCTATAGATTTATGGCAGGATGGATGCAACTTGATTCATAGGGAAAACTGCACATGCCCCTCAGTGACATGAAGGTATAGGACACCCAGAGTCCCTCAGTCAAGATTACTCAATTTCTAAGCCGGTTGTCAAGCCGCGTAAATCACGGAGACCCCTGCTGTGTTCTACTCAAAGATATAAATTGAACATGCACAAACATAGATGATAAATAAGTGGCACCTAGGCATTGCATGTGAGAATAGAGGTCATCCAAAGTGCATGGCAGTGAGAGCTGAGGTCATTGTAGTTTGATGTTTAAGTGTAGAACCCTGTGTGTTTCATGCATCTCTACCCCAGGTGGCCCAGGAAGGAAGCCTAGCCCTTCCCTGGGTTTTATTTTGACTAATAGATAATATGGACTTGGAGGGATGAAGCAGGCAGAAGCCATGTGTTGTCTTGATCACACCTGACAGTAATATTTTCAATGCCGTGAGAATGCAATCTCTGATTGGCCGAATGGAATGATGCCTTCCCAGAAGTGGCTGGTCCTTAAAGTACGAGTCTAAGAGTCTCTTTTAAAGGGAGGTCATGGGTTAATCCTAGACCAAGCAAACCCAAATGCAGTTGTTAGGACTGCTTAATACTTGTCCAGCCCTGTGCCATTATAAGGAAGCTTGGCTCCCTCTTGTGGCCTAAAACCACGTCAGTGTGGTCTCCCCCTTGGCCCTGCTAAGAGGAGCCTGTCTTTTGCCACCTGCACCTTGAGCTTTGTAACCTTTTCATTTCATTACTGCTAGTGGAATAATGGGCATGGCCCTGGAACAGCTGTGGGAGAGCTACACCTGGCTGTTACCCTCAGACTTCCTAACACCTGGCTGTTACCTTCAGGCTTCCTAACTTGTCCTCTTGTTGAAAGGGTGATGGGGTATCTAACTCGCATTCTGGAAATTCAATGTTTTCATGCTATCTTCCTATCAAAGACTCTTTTTTTTTTTTTCACTTACCCCAAGGCATAAATGAATAATAATTTCTTAAAATGTTACCATGCAATAAGATTAGTTTTATTTAAAAAAAAAAACACAAGTTAAAAGAATTGAATCAGTTGATGGAATTTAGTATGCTAAAGAATGGAAAATAAAATGTGAGATCCATGGAGGGTAGGCAGAGCCTTTAGAAATGATACATCATGAGGCCCACAGACGTAAAACTCAACTTAAAGGGATTTATCTAGTTCCCGGTCACTTTAAAGGGATTTATCTAGTTCCCGGTCACTTTTCTTTAGCTCACTTAGTTTTAAAAAATTATTTATTAGTTTCTATCATTTAAAAATAGAGAGACTGCATATAAAAACAAAATATAACTTGGATTTTTGGCCTCTCAGACAAACTCAGAAAAGTTTTTTAAAAGAGAGTCCCTATTTCCTCATGGTAACAGTCAGTGGACCTGAAGACGAGCCAACCATTTCAGAGCCAGACACCCCCTCCATCGCCACAGACCCCACCACTCCCTACAGTCTTCCGGTTTCCCATTCCCTCAATCTGTACCTGCTTGACTTCTGTGAGATGAGCTTGTGACCGTGGGCTTGCAGCATTCAAGTCTGCTTTATACCTTTATCGTGGTGGGAATGTGTGCCCTAATTTCATAGAACTTTCTTTTCACTGAGTAATAGCCCAGTGACCCACGTTTAGCCAGGATGAAGTGCAGGTCCAAAGAGGTGCTGTGCTCTCAGGGCAGGCTGACCTGAAAGTCTCAGGGCACAAAGCTGTAAATGCTCAGGCATTGGGGATATGCCAACGCGTAGATATAGTTTAACTTAACACAGAGTAACAAGAGTCTCCAGAACTACAGCAGAAAGAAAGTGTGGATTTATCATACTTAGGCTATTTCTTTAAGTGTCCATTCATTTTTACTTGTTTACTGATACCATTGGCCACATGCTACTTACTCTTTCTTTTGATTACATCTGACCTCTCCAGCTTCTAGGCCGTCATCTTTGGAAGACAGACTTCTTGTTCTAATTCTTTCCCATTCACTTCTTCCCTTTCATCTTCTTATCTTTCCCATTTCCCATAAGAGAAAACACATAAAAATCATCCGTATTTTAGAGCTACAGGCATTCAATGAAAGTGGCATTTCTTTACCAGCTGCTGCGTGTCTCCTTTGTTGGTTAGGTATGGGACCCTGTGCAACTCTTGTTCTTTCTCTTTTAAGGATTCAGAATGAGACAGCGCCAGGTCCTCATGGAATCCATGGGACCTGCAGGACACTGCCCTCATTTGGTCGAATCCGTTCCCTGTGACGATCCGATGTGTTACCGATGGCTGACCTCTGAAGGGATCTGTATCCCCGATCACGGAAAGTGTGGCCTGGGACATCGCATCCTGAAGGCCGTCTGCCAGAACGACCGCGGTAAGATGCAAACAAACACAAGTATTTTCTAAGTGATAGCTGCTCAATGCAACATCACCTCTCTAACAGCTTTTCCTGACAGGGAGAAACAGTTCTTTCTATCCTTAAATATTTATATGTAATTCAAGTGCCACAGTACTGCAGAGTAAGCTGCCTTGCTTTATATGGAGCTTCATACTCCACGGACAAAAGGGCACTATTCTAATTCTGCCTAAACGCAATAAAGTGAACCTGGAGACTACTCTGATGTTTTTAATTTATCAAGACGTAGAATACAGAAATTGTCCTGACTGGTGTGGCTCAGTGGTTGAGCATCAACCCATGCACCAAGAGGTCACCAGTTCACCAATTCAGTTCCCAGCCAGGACACATGCCCAGGTTGTGGCCCAAATCCCCCGTGGGGAGCACGCAGGGGGCGTCCAGTCGATGTTCTCTCTCATCGATGTTTCTCTCTCTCTCCCTTCCTCTCTCTCTAAAATCAATAAAGAAAAAAAAATTTTTTTTAAAGAATACAGAAATTTTCTGGATAGCATTTACCTTATCAGTACAAAACAAGTTTTATTTGCTGTTTGGGAGGTTGAGGTGTAGCATGCTTTTATTTATTATTAACAAATTCTATGATGTCAATGTTTCAGGGTTTCCACTCTGAAAAAAAATACTAAGCTACATGTTTTCATTTATATAGCATTATATTGAAATCAGTTCTAACCATAACACTAACGTTTCTAAAAGTAAAACATTTTTAAATATAGGTAGTCACATTTACAAAACTATTAACAATGGTGTGTTTCCTCTATTGCCAAGCTTTTAGAGCAACGGTTATTTGAAATAAAATGTAACTTAGAAAATATGTAAGTCACATGGAAATGAGAAAAGTGACATTTAAAAGCTTTATCCTACACTTACAAAAAATTCAGTTTCTGGGAAGAACGTCGAGTATGTCTATTAATCAGCTCTGCCCTGAGAAGTGCCATTTGTAATGCTCTTGGTATGTGGAGTGAAACGCTCTGACTTATGGGATGAAATAATCCGTAGAGCAGAATGAAATTCAGAGTGGAATCAGAATGGATATTAACATCCACACAGGCTTGACATTCAGCAATGCATCTCCTTGTCTCCCTTCGTGCTTCTCGAAGCCTTCTCTCTCTCTCCCACCTTCCTCTCTTTTTTCTTCTTCACTTCCCCATTTCCTTCCCCCTTTTTTATTTCCTCCTTCTCTCCCCCAGTCCTTCCTTTTTATTATTATTGCTGTAATTAGACAAATGTACATCTTACCAGGTGATGTAACCCGTCACCTCTGAAGCCAGGTGGTTAATTAACAGTGAGCAACAGCAGATTGTATTAGCCTAGCCCTTTTTGACAAAATACTTAAAACAAGTAGTGGCTTCTAGTTTGACCAAATAATGTTTCATTTGTGGTAACATAAGTGCAATTTATTAACAGTGGCAAATAAGATCACTTCTGTATTGCTTTCATTTGATTTCAGGAGGAGAAGTATGGAGATTTAAAACCTGGGCTTAAAACTGAGGCTCTAGAGTCAGACAGGTTGGGATTTCAAATCTGCTGCTCATCTGCTAGATGGGTTCAGGGAAACCACTGAACCATGGAAGCATGCTTTCATTCGGGTGCAAAGTGGGGGTAACAAAACCTACCACTCAGGCTCAGAATGTGAGTTAAATTCGTTATTTAAAAGTGACGAGTGAAGTGCCTGGCACATAGCCATTCTAAATAAACTATAAGCATGTTTTACTTGCAATGCACATTTATTACTGTTCTCTGTCCTAGGAGAACAAAAAGCATTCTTTTATAAATGAAAATAGTAATGAGGATTAGAATAACCACTCTTCTTCTTCCTCCCAACCTCCAGCTGTGGAGTCAAAAAGGTCATTTGTTTGGTTGAGACACAATAACAAATGACTGTGGTGCTTTGTCGTTTGATAGCAGGTATTGAGGGCTTGGCGTGGTGTATAATGTCCACAAGGCTTGGGACTTCTCACATTTTGTGCTGTGCCTTCTACGGTATTGCTGAGTGTGACATTCAGATTTAAAATGAGATATAACCCTGGCTGGTTTGGCTCAGCGGTTAGAGCATCAGCCTGCAGACCAGTGAGTCTCAGGTTCGATTCCAGTCAAGGGCACGTACCTTGGTTGCAGTTTGTCCCCAGCCCTGGTCGGGGTCATGTGGGAGGCAACCAGTTGATGTGTCCCTCTCACATCGATGTTTCTCTCCCTCCCTCCCACTCTATCTGAAGATAAATAGAAAAATATCCTTGGGTGAGTATATAAAATAAAATAAAATTAGAGATATATATTTAATCTTCATCACAGTTTCTGGCACAAAGCTCCTAAAATCCTTGGAATTTTCTGAGTGATGAGAGCAATAGAACCATCTTTTGTTATTAAATTTGGTCTCTTGTCCTAGGTTCCTGAAATTGCTTTCATAAAGGTGAAATGGGTATCTTCTAATTCATATCAAGCCTCTTCCCACCATAACTGGGTTTATGTGAATGAGTTGACTTTCAGAAACCATCTAGGAATGAGTGCTGGTTGCCAGAGGAGCCAACCAAGAAGAGAAGTTGGAACTTTCCTTTCCACCCCCTGATTTTCAGAGGGGAAGAGAGGGGCTGGAGTTTGCATCCATCACCAATGGTCAATGGTTTAGCCAATCATGCCTATGTAATAAAGCCTCCATGAAAACCCTAAAGGATGGGGTTTGAGGAACACATGGAGATTTGGGGAGGGTGACAGATGGAAGGTCCACACCCTTTCCCAAACCTTAACCTATGCATCTCCTCCATATGGCTGTTCCTGAGTTATATCCTTTCATAGTAAACCAGCAAACTAGTCAGTAAGACAGGTTTCCTGAGTTCTGTGAGCTGCTCTAGAAAATTAATGGAACCCAAGGAAGGGTCTTGGGAACATCTTATTTGCAGCCAGTTTTTCAGAATTACAGATGAGGACTTGGGCTTGTGATTGGTGTCTGTGGTGAAGGGTTGTTTTATAGGACTGCAGAATATGATGCTGCCTTCGGGTAGGTAGTGTTAGAATTGAGTTGAAGAGTAGGACAGTCAGCTGGTGTTGGAGAAGCACTTGATGTTATGTGAGAAAATCCCCACCCCAACACACTCACACACACTGAAATTGGGTGCAGAACCCTTGTTAACAGAGGTAGTGACTTTACCATTCTACAGCAGTTCTAGAGTTGTACTGCTTTTTTCTATGAAATGTCTAATTTTCAGCATTGATCTCACTCTCAATTCCTATGGGGGAGAAGTAGGAATTTCTGCTTGTTCAAATCAGTTTCATGAATTCTTTGTGGTTTTCAAACACCTGAATGACTCCTTCATCATTTGTGGGGCAATAGCCATGTTCCTCATGGTTATGAGAACATCTTCAGTCCAGTGAGAAACTTAAGATGTGGTCTGGTGCAGTTTCCACAGTCCAGCTTCTGTAAGATTTGGGATGATTAACGATAGAAGTTTTGCAGAAAAGTGTTTCTGTTCGACTCTCCACATATTATTACAGTCTTTCTATAGCTGCAGGACTTGGCAGAACACTCACATAAATGCTTGGAGAGAAAAAGGGTTATGTATACATTTAATAAGTCTCTTATGACCATTTATCTTGTAACATTTGGTTTTGTTTTCATCACTCCACTCTGAGTTTAATTGTTTTATAACCTTTTGTAAGAATTATTCAGAGGTAAGTGGATAAGACCAAAAGAATGTCTTTCTTTTGATTAAAAAAGAAAAAGACAACTTCATTATTAGATCTAATCAGACCTGAAGCTTCTTATCATTTGCAAGGTAACCTGCCCTTATTTTTAGGCTGGTGTGTGTTTATTCACCCCAGATATCGTATATATCAAAAGAACATTTGACACATCCTTGCAAAACATCTGTATCCCATTGGGATGGTGGAGCACAGAGATGTCTACATAGTCATGATCAAGATTCTATAGAACTTTTGTCGGTGTTTTGCTGAGCATTGCTCAAGCCACTAGGAAGACATATTTTCCTTCACAGAACATCATTCAGACTTAGCTTGAACATTTCAGAAATACACAGTCTATGTCACACTGAAACCAGGAAGTAACTGGAAATAGCACTTTGATATACCTAAGACTTGTGGGTTAGTTCAAGAATGTGATCTACTTTGTGCTACCTAAGATCCAAGTTAGTCATAGATGAATTTATACAGTGATCTCTGTAGATACCCTTGGAATCATTCACTTCTTTGATTTATTAGTAATGCTGTCCGGTCAGTCTCACTGAAGTGTCTATTTTTCACCCAGGTTGTGATTGTGGCAATTTGTTAGTCATTAGTCAGTGATATTTGTTTTCAGAAAGAAAACCCTCTAATAGATTACATGAATGAGTATTCTGATTTGGAACTGGTTTCCAGTACTTTGGTGGATCACCTTTGATTTCTCACCTGTACATTTTATCATTAGTAGGGGTCAATAGAAGTTTACTGAGTATAAAATATACATAGGTTTTTCTTGTCTCATTGACAGTTATGTTTTCTATTTTTCAAAGGAGGCATTTGAAAGCAAGTTAATTCATTGTGTTTTAAACTTTGTTTCTCCAATATGTAACTAGTGCATTGTTGCCAGGTTTACCTGCCGATTGAAGGGTTACCACTGTGACATCTTCCCAGAGCAGACTGGGGAAATCCCCATAAAGCCAAAGCAGTGGTTGGTGTTCCAGTGGCTGATGAGTGACCACTATTTATCATCTTTGATGTCTCCATAATACAAAGTGGGTGATAGCACAGTGTCACTGGATAAACACCTTACTGCCTGCAGGAGCAGTCAAGCCCTGGTACTCACCACATACTCTGTTCTACAGTTTGCTAAATAGGCTGTCTCGAAAAAAACAAGTGTCTGAATATTTCACCAAACATCTTTATTCAGAGATAATCTAATATAAATTCTGTACTCATAGAAAGCAAATGCCCACACAGGTTAGAAGTATAATACTTCAGGAAGAATGTTCACGACTTAACAGGTACATGGAGATAGAGTTCCAAGTTGCTGCAACACTCCCCTTGCATACAAGGTTTGTTATTTCTCACAATTGCAATAGACCTTTCCAATGCAAATATTTTTCTCATTTGCACAGAAAGGCTGAGAAGTGATTTTGTCATTAAGGTGACATTGCTTTTTATTTCAGAGGCATTTTTCTATGAGTACTTGCCTTGCATCATTAACCTTGAACAATCCAAAAATGTAATCTTTATTCTTGACTAAAATGGCATTTGCTTATAAGCTCTAACACAATAAGGACCTTCTAAAGGATAACTTTAATTGGTGAGATGCACGCTAAAATAATTATTTAGCTGAGTTGGATTAAATTTTTGATTAACATAGATAAATCGATGATTAAAAAGTCGGATGTTGTTTTGCTTGTGTAAATATCATTTTTAACTTAAAAATTTTATTGAATTTATTTGCATGACATTGGTTAATAAAATTATATAGGTTTCAGATGTACAATTCTATAATACATCATCTGCATATTGTATTGTGTGTTCACCACTGAAAGTTAAGTCTCCTTCATCATCACTCATCCTACCTTTACCCTCTTCTGCCTCCGCCTGTTCTCCTGTCCCTCTGATAATCACCATACTGTTGTCTGTATCTCTGAGTTTTTTTTTGTTGTTGTTGTTGTTTAATCCCTTTACCTTTTATACCCAGCCTCCCTCCCCTCCTCCCTTCTGACAGCTGGAAGTCTATTCTCGATCTATTAGTCTGTTTTTATTTTGTTTGTTAGTTTATTTGTTCATTAAATTCCACAGATAATGTAAAATTATGTGCTACTTGTCTTTCTCTGACTGACTTTTATACTTAACATAATACTCTCCAGGTCCATCCATGTTGTCACCAAGAGTAAGATGTCCTTCTTTTTTACAGCCAAGTAGTATTCCATTGTGTAAATGTGCCACAGCTTTTTTTTTCCCCATTCATCTATTGATGTGAACTTTGGCTGCTTCCAAATTTTGGCTGTTGTAAATAATGCTGCAACAAACATAGGGGTGCATATATTCTTTCAAATTAGTATTTTGGTGTTCTTCAGATATATTCCCAGTAGGGGAATCACTGGGTCATAAGGCAGTTCAATTTTTAATTTTTTAGGTAACTCCATACAGCTTTCCACAGTAGCTGCACCAGTCTACATTCTCACCAACAGTGCACAAGGGTTCTCTTTTCTCCACATCCTAACCATTTGTTGTTTGCTGATTTATGGATGATAGGCATTCTGACAGGTGTGAGGTGATACTTCAGTGTGGTTTTAATTTGCATTTCTCTGATGATTAGTGACATTGAACATCTTTTCTTATGTGTATTGGCCATCTGTATGTCCTCCTTGGAGTAGTGTCTTTTCAATTAGATTGTTTTTTTATTTGGTGATGGGTTGTATTAAGTTCTTTATACATTTTGGATATTAACCCCTTATCAGATGCATCATTGGCAAATATGTTCTCCCATTCAGTGGTTTGTTTTTTCATTTTGTTGATGATTTTCTTTGCTGTGTAAAACGTTTTAGTTTGAGGTAGTCACATTTGTTTATTTTTTCCTTTTGTTTCTCTTGCCTGAGGAGATATACCAAAAAAAAAAATTACTGCTTTGAGAAATGTCTAAGATTTTACTGCCTACGTTTTCTTCTAAATTTACATGATTTCAAGTCTAACATTTAAATTTTTAATCCATTTTGAGTTTATTCTTGTGTATGGTGTAAGAAGGTGGTCATATTACATTTTTCTGCATACATTTATTCAATTTTCCCAACACATTTATTGACTAGACTGTCTTTACCCCCTTGTATGTTTTTACCTACTTTGTCAAATATTAATTGCCCATAAAGGCATGGATTTATTTCTGGGCTCTCTATTCTGTTCCATTGATGTATATATCTGTTTTTATGCTAGTACCGTGCTGTTTTGATTTTTATTGCCTTATAGTAAAGTTTGACATGAGGTAGCATGATTTCTCCAACTTTGTTTATTTCCTCCTCAAAGTTTCTGTGGCTATTCGGGGACTTTTGTGATTCTGTAGAAATCTTTGTTCTAGATCTATGAGATATACCATTAGTATTTTAATTCAAAGAAATTTCTTTGAAATCTATAGATTGTTTTGGGTAGTACAGTCGGCCCTTGTTTATCACAGTTAATCAGTTCCAGACTGTACCACGATAAATGAATTTCCTGGAAGTAGAATTCTTTATTTATAAATCAAATATTTTTGCAGTTAGAGCATAGAAAACCATTTGCGACCTTCTAAATACATTTTCTAACATTAGCTAACATTTTCTAACATTTTCTAAACATGAAATAACACCCTTTAGTCACCATTACACTCATATTACCCAATATATTGGACAAAATAAGAGAAAATAAGACATATTAAATGTTACAAATATTATATTATTATTATTGTACATTTAATTACACACACACACATTTCTTACACACAACCACTAACCTATGAAAACAGTGCAACTTGTTCAATGATGAAGCAATGAAGATGAAGAGATGTACTTCACAGCAAAGAAGAGCAAGGTTACTGCTCCTCTGAAGGCACGGCCTCAGTAGGAGAGTCTTCAGGTGGTGCAGTATCTTCAGCAGGTGCATCATCGTCGTCTTCTGCTGAAGGAGTACTAGGAGTAAGCAGTGGATGTTTGGGTGCGTGGCTGAAGAACATAGTAGTAGGCAGTTGCTGGTGCTGTCTTTTCATATGCGTGAAGAGGCTTTTGTAGGGTTCTATCACTCCATCAAGTGCACTCTGGAACTGCAATGCACGCATCATTTGTGGGTCCTATTCGCCAATCATGTCCTGTACTACCTTAATAGTTCTCACAACTTGCGAGAGACGCTCAAGTGTAAGGCCAACTTCTTCCTTCTGACCCCCAGGAACCTCTGGCTGCTCTTCCTTCTCCTCAGTTGCAGACTTAGTCATCTCCACCAGATCCTCGTCAGTTTAGGACACCTGTTCTGGATGATACTTGCCCTCCTCAAGGATCTTCTGAAACGTATTGTTCACATAGTCCTCTGCTGCAGGCTGGTCAGCAGAAGCAACTTCTCTGTGGAGAACAACACTCTTCAGATTATACCTTTCTGGAACTTCTCGAACCAACCCTTGCTTGCTGTGAAATTCATGAACGTTGCAGAAGAGGGTCCTGGTTGAGGTTTGTCTGCTGTAAAGCACTGATGGAACTGCCTCACCTTCTCCCGGATGACCAGTGAGTCCAACGGAATGTTTTTCTTATGGCTGTCGCTGATCCAAATGGCTAGGGAAGACTCCATTTTCACTATGAACTTATTACGACTTGTTACAACGCACTTTGCTTCCTTGTTGAAAGAGACAGTAGCTGTTGCATGAATGTTCTTTTCATCTTTACGGATGGAGTGAACGGTAGACTCATTATAGTCGTAATGACAAGCAACCTCCATGATTTCCTTGCCATCTTTGATCATATCCAAGAGTTTCACCTTCTCCTGCATGGTAAGCATTTTCCTCTGGTGCTTAGTTTCATTGTCAGAAGGCTTAGAAGCAGCAGCAACTTTAGGAGCCATCATGGGGCTTAGATAAAAGTTCTCAGAAATCGTAAACACTTACAAGAGCAAAGATACTTCTGATGCATAGTGATGTAGAAGCATGTATGAGAGAAATGAACTTGTATGAGGCTGAACCAATCAATGGCCAAAATAGGAAGAGGATAGGATAGCCAATCAGTGAACAGCATGCTGATTGGCTTGGTTTCACCACACCCGATTTTTTTGGAAAAAAGTTATTGCCCATACACGAGGAGTGGTTGAGCGGTTGCACCTGACATTGAAGGATTTGCAGGGGTCCTCAAATACATAGGCCTACAGTCCATACGTACATTAATTTTAGTTTTAATTGTAATAAAGGAGTGCATAATTGACTCAGGCAACCAAGCGTGCACTGTATCATTTTCACTGTCTCGATCAACTTTTTAATGAATATATTTGAAAAAACCACGATAGAGTGAAGCCGCAAAAGTCGAAGCACGAAGTGGCGAGGGACAACTGTATGGACATTTTAATGATGTTGATTCTTTCTATTCATGAACATTGTATATACTTCCATTTATTTGTATCTTCTTCAATTTCTTTCTTCAGTGTCCTATAATTTTCTGAGTATAGGTCTTTTATATCCTTGCTTAAATTTATTCCTAGGTATTTTTTCAGGCAATTGTAAATGGGATTTTTTTCTTAGTTTCTCTTTTTGATACCTCATTATTGGTGTGTAAAAATGCACTGATTTCTGGATATTTATTTTGTATCCTGGTACTTTACTAAGTTCATTGATCAGTTCTAGTATTTTTTATTGGAATCTTTAGGGTTCTCTATATACAGGATCATGTCATCTGCAGATAATGACAGTTGTACTACTTCTTTCCAATTTGGATGTCCTTTATTTCTTCTCTTTGTCTGCTGTGGCTAGGACTTCCAGTACTATGTTGAATAACAGTGGTGAAAGCAGACACCCTTTTCTTGTTCCCCATTTTAAGGGAAACACTTTTAGTTCTTTCATTTGGGTCCTGATTCTTTGTCTTCTCATTCTAGATGCCTCTTTGTGTTTGTTTATATGTATTAGATAGACTGCTGTGACTGTCTTGGTTGGGTGGCCTTATGTCGTAGGTGTTCTGTGAGACCCAGTGGTGCAGTCTCCATGATCACCTGAGCTGGGTGTTCCAGGACTGTCCCTTATTTGGGTTATGTGGGCCCTCCTGTTGTAACTGAGTCTTGATTTCTATTTGCCTATTTGTGTGTGGGGTTGACCCTCAGGCTGGCTGACTAAGGATCAACCCTATCCCAGTGCATGAGCCGCTGTGCAGATGCTGAGCACATGAAGTGAAATTTACCTCAGCGAGCTCTTGTGCCTGCTAGGATCTCTCATTGGATATGCCACTTTTGAAGCTAATTATGTTGGTTCTGGAGTACCCTGAGATTTACTTCCACCTGCCTCCACCTGTTGACTGCCTGTTAGGCTCAGTCACTGAAAGAGCCTCTGATGCTACTCAAGTTGCATGAGGTAGGTTCTCAGTGAATTACCAAGTAGGGGTGAGTGATATTTCTCTGAATTATATGGGTTCAAACTTAGTGCCGATGTTGGGTCTGAGGCCACTCAGCAAATGTCTTCTGTGTATAACAAGTCTAGCTGGGACTTGGTTGGGTGGCCTTATGTTGTATGTGTTCTGTGAGACCAGTGGGTACTGGTACTCAGACACCTTTGTGTGGGGCAGTGTCTTAGAGAGTCATCAAAGTAAAGCCAGCAGAGTTTATCAGGCCCAACGAGGCAAAGATTTGGTTGTGTAAAGGGAGGGCTCTGAACTTCTCAGGTGTGCAAGGGAAAATCGTCCTTGTCCTAAAGCCATACAACTCAGTCTGTCCCAGATTCTGCCAGGTGACCAATCACAGCAGGGTGAGGCTTCCAGGAATCAGGAGGATAGAGCTAGTGGATGTCCCATGATGGGGAGTTGCTTGTCAGGCCTGGGGGGAGTTGGGGAATATACCCACCCTAAAGCCACACAATTCAGTCTGTCCAGGTTTCTGCCCAAACCTTGGCAGAGCAGAGCCACCAGAAATTGGAAGGGTAGGGCCTCTGGGGGCCCAGATAGTGAGGCTAGTGGATATCCTGAGAGTGGTAGGTACCAGTCAAATTCACTGAAAAGTGGAAGGAATGGCCCCACACCAAAGCCACACAACTCAGTACCTGATATGCCCTGAGTCTGCCCATACATCTATACCATGGCCCAGGCAGATCACTCCTCAGCAGGAGACAAGCTCTGCAGGGTAGAGCTACAGAGTGTCTAGAGGGTGGAGCTATTACTTTCCCTCAGGATGATGCCACATGAAGGGGTGTTCTTCACCCAAGGAAGATGGTGTTGGTGGTGTGGGAGAGTGACTGAGTAGAGATATCCTGGTGGCTGTCCCTTCAGTCTCTCCTCTGATCCACAAACCTCAGTTTCTCCACATTTGACTTCAGTTCATTCTGTCCTCCCTCTGCCAGAGCCCAGGGTGAATAGTTGTGAGTGTGATTTTGTGTGTTGGCCTATTAAAAGGGTGTGTGCATTTCTAGCTGCCTCTCATTGGTGGACAGAATCCCTGACTATTTTTATAGCCAGATGGTATGTGGGCATCTCTTACCATCTCTGGTGCTCTGGGCTGCAGAGCCCTGCTTGGGGTTGAGACTGCACGCTCCTCAGAGGGAAACTTTTTCAGCTGAGATATTCCTCTGGAATCTCAGCCACTGCCCACAGGAGCAAGGCTAGCCCCTTTCACGTCTCTGCCCTTCCTATCAGTCTCAATGTGACTTCTTCTGTAAATCCTTGGTTATAAGACTTCTCTTTAGCTAGTTTTCCCTTCTTTATTGAGGTGGATTGCTTTATATCTTTGTTGTAATTACAGTTTGGTCCTGGGAGGAGGTGAGTGTAGCTTCTATCTACACTACCATCTTGAATATCCTGTTTTTTATCTTTAAGTCTCAAGAACTCTTCTTTGGTTCACTTGTGAGAATAAGGTCAAACTTCATTCAGATAAGTTATTTATTGAAATATTTTATGATCCACAAGAATTTTATTTTTTATTGAATTTTATTTTTTTCTATTTGGTATGTAATAATTCTTTTTTTTTTAATTTAATTTTTTTTTACAGATGTTTCTCCTTTTTTACCCCATTGACACTCTTCTCCCCATTCCCCTCGCCCCGTCATCAGCTTTGTTGTCTATGTCCATTGGTCATGCATATATGTATATAAGTTCCGTGGTTTATCCCTTCCCACCCCCACCACCCCTCTTCTGAGGGTTGTCAGTCTGTACCCTACTTCCATGTTTCTGGGTCTACCCTATTCCTCAGACTGTTATGTTCATTCTATTCCATATATAAGTGAGATCATGTGGTATTTGCCTTTTTATGCTTGGCTTGTTTCACTTAGGATAATACTCTCCAGGTCCCTCCATGTCGTCTCAAAGGATAAAAGATCTTTCTTTCTTACAACTCCATTCTGTATATGTACCACAGCTTTTTTATCCATTCATCTACTGATGGACACTTGGGCTGTTTCCAGATCTTAGCTATAGTAAATAGTGCTGCTATGAACATGGGGGTACATATATTCTTTCTGATTAGTGTTTCAGGCTTCTTAGGGTATATTCCTAGAAGTGTGGTCCACAAGAATTATAAATAGAACCTCTTTTGTGTTTTCAAATCATTGTTTTCTAAACCCTTTGATCAAGCTATATTTTATTTTGATCAACAATGACTACTTTGCTTCTCTGTGTATTTCTTTTCTTTTTCTTACAAAATTTAATTTTAATTTTATTTTTTCTACCATGATTTATCTTCTCTACGTCCTCTTCCACTATCCCCACCCTCCACCCCCTGCAATCACCACACTATTGTCCATGAGTTCTCTCTTTCCTCTTTTTTTTTTTTTTCTCAATCCCTGGACCCAGCAGTAGCATCCCCCACCAGAGCTGTCTGCCTGTTCTCTATGAGTCTGTCTCTATTTTGCTTGATAGTTCATTTTGTTCATTAAATTCTATATATGAGTGAAATCATATGATACTTGTGGTACTTATCTTTCTCTGACTGGCTTATTTCACTTAGCATAATGTTCTCCAGGTCCATCACTGCTGTTGCAAAGGGTAAAATTTTCTTCCTTTTAATGGCCGAGTAATATTTCATTGTGTAAATGAATCACAGCTTTTTTATCCACGCATCTACTGATGGACCCTTGAATGTGCAAGATATTTTCTTATAAGACTTTTTAACTGCTATTTCAGTGCAATATTTTCTTTCTTTTATTTAAAGAAGAATGTAGAATAGATTATTTATCAGATACTTTTTTTGCCAAACAAGTATATTCCTGCAGTGAATCAACCTATTAAAGAGATACTACAAATGTAGAGCCACCACAGAGAGCACAGAGCTTCTAAAATAAATTTCAAATACATACCTTTTTTAAAGTTTTGAACAATGACACATTGGTTGAATTAAGTATGCAGTTTATTAAGATGTGCATTTTGAATGGAATAATAGTAATTGAGATATCTCTTAAAAGAAAGGGTCATTTTCTTCTTATACAATAAATGTTTTGATGTTTTATTTGTTTCTTTCTTTATTCTTTAATTTTAGTATTAAAAAGACTTACATTTACCTTTGCAAAAGGTTTGGCAATCTTAGAACTATATTGCCAAGTGTTCAGAGGGATCAAAAGAGAGGAGAATAAACATGGACATGCACTTTATTGTTGCAATGCAAATTTGGATAAAGAGCTTTATGGAGTAATCAGACTACCTCATACTGTTGTTTTCTTTCCAGATCTCTTTGGCCATTATTTAATATTTCTGTGCATGTCAGCCTCAAATTTCAGTGACACCACCTGCATCTCTTTGCCCAAGGAATTCCTCTGGCCATTGCAGCCTTCTCTGCCCATATATGCAGTCAGAAGTGGGAGGGAATTGGCAATCCCAGGGAGCAGCCTTCAGCCAATGATTGAGAGTTAGTGTGTAAACACCAACTCCCTTGTCCCTTAGATGGCATAACCTTGAGGTGTATGTTCTTCACCGTTTCCTAGAGTCCCTGGTGAGGTGAGTTGCACTTACTCACAGTGCTGAGTTACTATATCACACATCCTTTAGAAGCTTCCTTCCCTTTCTGTCTCATTCCCTGACTGCACTGGTTCTCTGGCATTACTCTCCAGTAAATACTTGCCCAAGAATCTTTGTCACAGAGTTTGGTTATGGTACAACCCATACTAAGGATACTTATGAAGTATTTAGTGGATTCACTCCTGTATCCAGAAAATGCAGGACCCAATTCAATTATACTATATGGAATGAAAACATTTAGAGAATCTCTTTCCAAGGGAAATGATGCAGTCTCTCATGAGAGCTCATTCAGTATTTTGAACAACCCTCACTATTTATCAGTAATTTGGTGATATCGGAAAGACTTCCATATACTTCTTCTGTCCTGCCTTTGGAAACATAAATACAGTACTGACTCCCATTTTCCCCCCAGTTAGGCAATACCAGTAATTTATACCATCCTCTTGAGTCTTGGTTTCCAACAATTGAGTAATTCTATGACTCTCAAGAGAGGACTAGCTTATTCATATTTTAATTTTGCAGTGGATTCCAGAGTGTATTGGATGTTTCTTCATAAGAACAAGAGAATCAACTTTTTGAAAGTTAAAGGAATGATCTGTTTGGGAAAATTGAATCTGAAGTGTTCAGGGAACAGGCTGCTCTCTCTCCCTTGTTCTAGATCAGGGTTTCTAAACTACAGTGTGTATTGGAATCACCCAGGAGGATTCTAGAAGCACATATATGTGGCCTCTACTCCAAGATTCCTGATTTAGTAGGTCTAGGATGGGCTCAAGAATTGTTTCTAACAAGTTTCTAAGTCACGCTGATGATGCTGTCAGGGATCGTACTTTGAGAAACACTGTCTAGGCAGTAGGGGGCTATGGGCAGAATTGTAATGTGAGTGCACAACAGAAGTAGGCTAGATCAACAAAAGGGGTGTCTTACATTCAATCAGAATACACAGTAATATTGACTCTAATCTGCTGTTTCTTGTTTCTTGCTGGGGAAGTTATTCTCAAAATCCATAAATAGATTACTGTCTTTCCAGAAGCAAGCAGTGAGTTAATATTCTTTTATTTCTTCATTGTTACCTAGATGGCTTACTGGAAGATCAAACAGTGGAAAACAATAGTGTACTCTTACAGAAACAGAGGCACGTAATACGCGAGATGAGTTATGTAGGGTTAGAGGAGAGAATTTTCATTTTCAGCAAGCTCTCTTTCTCAGACCACCAGCTGGTAGCAGTTTGGTGTCAGTGTTC